>NC_044308.2:140607750-141316004 GCF_007474595.2 Lynx canadensis | reverse complement strand
AATGCTTATACGACATTTTGCTTATCCATCCGTCTACTGACGGACACTTCGGTTGCTTCCACAGTTTAGCTACTGTGAGTAATGATGCTATGAACATGGGTGTACGAAGCCATCTTGAGACAAGGGTCACCTGGTTAATGAAGAAACGTTGCGCTGGCCTGGCCTAGGGCCATCATCTTGCCCCACACAGCCTCTACTCAATGACTCCAAAGCCTGAGAAGCAGAATTACTGTAAAAAGGGCTCTCTGATCTGCAGGGGATGGTCATTCGCACAACTGACAAGAAATGCAAACATATTCCCCAAAGGACTCTGCTCGTCTTAGCAAGAGCTGACAGGTATCTGAGGGCTTTTCTAGGACAAGAGGGTGTAGATGAGGGCCTTTTCCACTTCACAGACACTCCAAATAACAAGAAAATGATGAGAACGACATAAAACACAGAGAAGGAGGCAGAATATCGGCCAGAATTAACAGAACGAAATACGATACTTAAAACATCAAGAACGAAAAGCATTCTGAGCTGCGTAAGCTCCTTCTCAACATCGAGAAAAGGTTCCAGGCTGTCTGTTTAGGGTGAGGAGTTACGAACTTTGTTCGGGCGCATGGAAAACACGTCTGGAAGGGGTGCTCCTTCTACAACGTTATTACCTGTAGAGATCGAGGACACAGCCCTACCATGGGGTAGGGACTGCTATCAATCAGCTTATAAAACAGAGGATTCATACAGAGAAGCAGCAGTTCAAAACTGCTATTTCTCTCTCTCTTTTTTAAATGTTTATTTTTGAGAGAGAGAAAGAGAGAACGTGAGTGGGGGAGGGGCAGAGAGAGAGAGAGGGAGACACAGAATCCGAAGCAGGCCCGGGCTCTGAGCTGTCAGCACAGAGCCCGACGTGGGGCTCGAACCCACAAACCACAAGATCATGACCTGAGCTGAAGCTGGCTGCTTCACCGACTGAGCCCCCCAGGCGCCCCCAAAACTGCTGAAAACTTCCGAGAGTGCTCACAGAGCTGAATATCCTGCATATCACAGGAAAACATCGCTTCCTAAGACACAAGCATACAACGACAAGGCCTAGAAGCAAAGACCTGCCCAGCATCAATGAGCGCTCCTGGCACCACGCGGTCAGAAGGACTCAGGGGCCAAACCCAAGTGGCTTCCACTGGCGTGGCGAATCAACCATTCCACCCATAACTATCACAGGCTGAAACACAGCAAACGCACTTAAGTTCACAACGGCACCCAAACTATCACCAATTGATCACTGTTTTTTTTTTTTAAATAAATATCACTTAGTTTATATTTGAGAGAGAGAGAGAGAGAGAGAGAGAGAGAGAGAGAATTCTAAGCAGGCTCTGCACCGTCAGTGCAGAGCCCAACATGGGGCTTGAACTCACCAACCGTGAGATCACGACCTGAACCGAAACCAAGAGTCGGACACTTAACCGACTGAGCCACCCAGGTGCCCCCCCGACTGGTCACTGTTAGAGGGTACAGAGGACAAACTCATTATCTCCGAAATTGATAAACAAAGCAAAAGAAACCAGGCGTTTACCTTGCCTTTCCTCAATGACTGCTACCATACTGTTGGGTAACAAAAGAGATGATAAGCAGTTTCTCTTTACAGGAATACTGTATCTAATGAATGAACAAGAAAATCGAACACTGGGAAACCACTCACCTGCTGCCCCTTATGGATGTAGGCATTGGACACCAATGGCTGCTAATATCACAGAACGTGAGACGAGCAGACAGGGGTCTCCCGTGGGAGGAAGTCACCGGTATATGTTGAACCTGAATGGAATCCAGACTCTAGGTCCAAAAAGCACGTCAGAGGAGGTACAGGGGACAGAGGAGCACGTTGAACAACACCATGGGGATGCACTCGGCAAAACCCAGAGTGTGGGAAACGCTACGGGAGAAACGGAGCCCGTTCCTCCAACCAGTCAACAGTGCACACAGGAGAGGGCGAGGGTGAGAGTAGGGTGGGGGAGGGGCACAGAACGAGCACAAGAAACTATGGATTAAAAGGGCCTTCAGAGACATATCAAGCAATTACTGTGTGTGAGCCTTTTTTGGAACCCAATTTAAACCATTAAAAAAAAAAAGCCAATTGAAAATTGGAATACTGGCTGAATAGCTAATGATATGGAGAGGCTGTCGCTAATTTGGGTTGAGGAGGTGACAGTGATCCCGTGTCTGTGCTAAAAATAAGCGGGCAGGACTTCCAGCTGTGGCCTAGTGAGAAGCCTGGCAGATCCTCTCCCCATACGGCAATCATAAAGATGCACAAAACCGACAAAAATAACCATGTCAGGACTCTGGAAATTGACCAAAGACATAAAACCACCTGAGGAGTGTTTATGCTTAAAACACTGCTGAATCTGGGTGGGGGGGTGGGTGCGTGTGGGTGGGTCCGTGGGTGAAGCGTCAGACCTCGGCTCAGGCCATGATCTCGTGGGTCATGAGTTCGAGCCCTGCGTTGGGCTCTGTGCTGACAGCGCGGAGCCCACTTTGGGTCCTGTTTCCCTCTTTCTCTGCCCCTCCCCCACTAGCTCGCTCTCTCCCTCCCTCTCTCTCAAAAATAAGCAAACACGTATATATAAAAGAAACTGCTGAATTTGGGGTGAGAACGGTATGAGCCTTGCAGTGTGCCCGCCTGGGGCTGGGGCTGTTCTCACCCCTCCGGCTGGGCTGGCTCAGGGGGTCTGGCAGGGCAGAGCTGGCTGTGAGGACCAGGGGCTTTGTTTCTACGGTCAAGCGGCTCGCTCCTCGTAGAGCCCCGGGTGACGCTCACGCCCAGCAACCCCGTCGGCGGAAGTGACGATCTCCAGGGTGGTTGAGTGGAGGGGGCCAAGGGCTCTGCCAGCCTGCGGTTACGGTTGTGGCTGGAGCGAGCCTGTTGCCGGTGACGGGAGGCTGCGTGCGGGCGTGTGGCAGGCAGGAGGAGCCCCCAGCTACCCAGACGCTCCTGGCCACGCCGAGGCTGCACAGCAGAAGCGAAAGCCGGGCAGACCTGGAAACAGCCCGAATCTGGCCACGTTCCACCTGCCCACGCGTCCACTGGCAGAGGATGCCTTCCTGGCTTGGGGTGTCTGGGCACAGCTCTGTCCCATCGTCCATTCAAACTACGTGAAGCCAAGTTGTGAGAGCAGGTAAGAGAAATGAACGATTCCACAGTAACAGCTGGAGGTTCCAGTTCCTCCCTCTCAACAAATGACACAACAATCAGACAGAAAAGCAGCAGGGATACAGATGAACTGAACAACACCATCCATTAACTCTGAAGATCATCAACCGCCTTGTCCTAACCGACGTATCTAGGACACTCCGCCCGGGAGTGTGGAATACACGTTCTTTTTCTTTTTCTTTTTTTTAAATGTTTATTTATTTATTTTTTTGAGAGAGACAGAGACAGAATGTGAGTGGGTTCGGGGCAGAGAGCGAGGGAGACGCAGAATCTGAAGCAGCTCCAGGCTCTGAGCCGTCAGCACGGAGCCCGACGCGGGGCTCGAACTCACGAGCTGTGAGATCGTGACCTGAGTCGAAGTCGGACGCTCAACCGACTGAGCCATCCAGGCGCCCCTAAATACACATTCTTCTCAAGCATACCTGGGACGTCACCCAGGATAGACCACATGTTAGGCTATAAGAACAAGTCTCAATGAATTGAAGGTGATTAGAGTCATACAAAATACATTCTACGGCCACCATGAAGTCAAATTAGAGAACAGGAAAAAATATGGGAAATCCCCCAACTATTTGGAAATTAAACAATACACGTCTAAATAACTCACAGGCCGGAGAAGAAATCATTAAGGAAATTAGGAAATATTTTTCACTGAATGGAAATGAAAACACAATGTATCAAAGTTTATGGGATGTGACTGAAGCAGAGCTGATGGGGGAAATTTATAGCTTTAAACACATCTATACCAGAAAGGAAAGGTCTCCAATCAGTAACCTAAGCTTATCTACCTTAAGAAACTAAAAAAGAAGGGCAAACTACATATTAATCAAGCAGAGGAAGGGGAAAAAAATAAAGAACAGGAAAAACAGCGAAAAAAGAAATGTCAATAAAAACAGGAGTTGGTGCTTTGAAAAGATCAACAAAATTGACAGACTGACCAAGAGGAAAAGAGAGGACAGAGATTCCAGAATCAAGAATGAATGAGGAGACCCCACTGCCAACCTCAAGAGAATTAAAAGGATTGTAAGCAAATATTAGGAATGACTTCGTGCCAACACATTATGACAACTTAGATGAAACGGACAATCTACCAAAGCCAGCTCAAGAAGTAACAAACATTCGGAAGAGACTTACAACAAGAAACTGGATTAGTAATTAATAACTAAAAATCCTTCCACATCTGGGAAAAGCCCAGATGGTTCACAAAATTCACGTGAATTCTACCAGATATTTAATAAAGAAATAACATTAATCCTTAAGATACGCTTTCAGAAGATAAGCCAGGAAGGAGCATCTCCCAACGTTCTCTGTAAGACAGCAGCACTCTCATAACCATGCCACACAAAACCATCACAGGAAAAGAGAGACACAGACCAACAGCCCTCATGAACAGAGACGCGAAAATCCTTGACGAATGGAATACAGCGATATCTAAAAAGGACGATATGCCAAGATGAAGTGGGATTTGTCCCAGGAACGCGAGGTTGGGTTAACATTTGAAAATTAATATAACAGACCATATTAAAAAAATCACCTTGTCATCTTAATAGATGTATTTGACAAAAGAAAAGCATTTGATAAAATCCTGTACCCATTCTTGATAAAAACCCTAAACAAATTAGGAGTAGGAAGGACCTTGCTCATCACGCTAAAGGGCACGTAACATCATATTTCGTGGTGAATGACCGAGAGCTCTTCCCCGAAAACTGGGAGCAAGGCAAGGCTGCATTCTTCCCACTTCTCCAACCTTGTACTGGAGGGTCTGCCTAATGTAATAAAGAAGAAATAATTAAAGGCATCCAGATCGGGAGGGAAGAAGCAAAACGCTCTTTTTTGCAGATGACGTGATCTTGTATGAAGAAAATCCCGAGGATTTTACATACACACGCACAACTACTAAGATTAATAAAGGAGTTTAAAAGGTTGCAGGATATAAGATCCATGTGCAAAAGTCAATTTTATTTCTCTATGCTAGCAACCAACATTCTGAAAATAAAGTTAAGAAAATAATTCCACTCACAATGGCATAGAAATAATACCGCTTAGGGGCACCTGGGCGGCTCAGTCAGCTAAGCATCTGACTGGCTCAGGTCATGATCTTGCGGTTTGTGAGTGTGAGCCTGCTTCAGATTCTGGGTCTCCCCCTCTCTCTGTCCCTCCCCTGCTCATGTCCTGTCTTTGTCTCTCAGTAAGAAATAAATGTTAAAAAAAAAAAAGATATAACACCACTTAGGAATAAACTTAACAAAGGAAGTGTAACTTGTGCACTGAAAATGGAAACAATGCCGAGAAAAAAAGATTTGAATAAACGGACATTCTGTGCTCAAGGATTAAGACTCAGCACTGTCACACCAGCAATTCTCCCCGTACTGATCTACAAATTCAACATAAACCCTATTAATATCCTGGCAGACTTAAAAAAAAATTTTTTTTAACGTTTATTTATTTTTGAGACAGAGAGAGACAGAGCATGAACGGGGGAGGGGCAGAGAGAGAGGGAGACACAGAATCGGAAGCAGGCTCCAGGCTCTGAGCCGTCAGCCCAGAGCCCGACGTGGGGCTCGAACTCATGGACCGTGAGATCGTGACCTGAGCTGAAGTCGGACGCTTAACCGACTGAGTCACCCAGGCGCCCCAGTGGCAGACTTTTTAAAGTTAGAAATGGATGAGCTGATTATAAAATTTATATACGAATGGTGAGGACCTATAATGGCCAAAACAACTCTGAGAAGGCACCGCAAAGTTGGAGGAGTTCAACGGCTCAGCTTTAAAACTCACTCTGAACTATGGGGCGCCCGGGGGGCTCAGTCGGTTGGGAGTCCGACTTCGGCTCAGATCATGGCCTCGCGGTTCATGAGTTGGAGCCCCGTGTCGGGCTCTGTGCTGACAGCTCAGAGCCTGGAGCCTGCTTCGGATTCGGTGTCTCCCTCTCTCTCTGTCCCTCCCCTGCTTGCACTGTCTCTCTCTCTCTCTCTCTCTCTGTCTCAAAAATAAATAAACATTAAAAAAAAAAACACCTCACTCCGAACTGATGTTAATTGAGACTGCATAGTACTGGCATGGGATAAACACAGGGTTTTTGACAGGCGTGTGAAGATCATCTGACAGGGGAAGGATTGTCCTTTGAGAGACTGGTGCTGGGACAAGTGGATAACGACACACAGAACAAATTAAACATTTGCCTCTTGCAATACCCAAGAATCAACTAAACGTCAAGGCCAGAACAAACACCTTTCTAAAACAAAGCAGCAGGGAAACGCTTCATGACGGGAGTCTGACAGCAAAATCACGAATCCATCAGAGAAAAACACGGCAAACTGGACCTCACCAAAATTGAAAGCTTTTGCTTCAAAAGACCCCTTTGAGAAGATGAAAAGACAAGTCACACACTGGGGGCAAATATTTGCAAACGGTGCATCTGGGAAAGAACTTCTACGTAGGGGCCCCTGGGTGGCTCAGTCAGCTGAGCGTCCGACTCTTGGTTTCAGCTCAGGTCACCATCTCACGGTTCGGTAGTTCGAGCCCCGCATCAAGGCTCTGCTGGGGATTTCTCTCTCCCTCTCTCTCTGCCCCTCCCTGGCTTGCTCTCTCTCTCAATAAATAAACAAACATAAACAAATTAAAAAAAAAAAAAAGAACTTACACGTAGACTCTAGAAAGCACTCTTCCAACGCAAGAGTAAGACAACCTAGTTAAAAAAACAGGCCAAATATCTGCAAAGGTATTTCACCAAAGAGACAGGAGTGACTGGCAGACACAGGAAAACAGACTCAGCATCTTTGACAGCGGTGGGGGAGGTGCTGTCGGGATACTACTCTGCCCCTACCAGAACGGCCGTCCTAAAAGACGAGGGCACTACCAGGTGTTGGTGGAAAAGTGGAGAAACCAGAACCCTCATGCGTTGCTGGCGGGAACGGAAAACGGTGCAGCCTCTCTGGACAGCAGTTTGGCACAGCTTCATACAATGCTAAACACAAATTTACCGTGCAATCCGCCAGTCCTACTCCTAGGAATTTACCGCAGAGTAATGAAAACAAATGACTACAAAGAAACGTATAATGCGTGTTCACAGCGGCACTGTTCGGAACAGCCAAAACCCAGAAACAACCCATGCGACCGCTAACTGATGGATGGATAAACACGCGGAGGTACGTCTACAGAATGGAATACTATCTATTCTATCGAGCAATTGAAAAGGAATTGGCTACTGGGGCGCCTGGGTGGCTCCGTCGGTTAAACGTCCAATTTTGGTTCAAGTCATGATCTCACGGTTCGTGAGTTCGTGCCCCGCGTCGGGCTCTGTGCTGACAGCTCAGGTTCTGTGTCTCCCTCTCTCTCTCTGCTCTTCCCCCACTCACGCTGTCTCTCTCTTTCTCTCTCAAAAAAATAAACTTAAAAAAAAACTAAAAAGGAAGAAACTACTGATACACATATAAGAACATGAATTAATCTCGAAAACAGTATTCTAGGGAAAGGAAGCCACATGCTACAGGCTGTGTAGTATATGATAGTGTCCAGAAAAGGCAATTTATGGAACAGAACAACAGATCAGCGGTTGCCTAAGGCTAAGGGGTGGGAGTAGAGAGTAATTGCTAAGGGGAAGGGGTGGGATCTTTTGGGGTGCTGGAAAGGTCCTTAAATTGATTTGTGGTTACGGCTGTACAACTGCATGTTTTCACCCAGACTCACTGAATGTACTCTTATGGGTAAAGTACTGTCTGTAAATTACAACTAAATAAAGCTCTTAAAAAATAAGGAGGCTTCATCTTTTTAAGACTATATATAGCAACATTAATAGATGAAAGGACGAGACGTCTGGGAACTGCTTCAAAATCACATGGGAAGGGGTGGTGGGTGGGGCTCTGGATGAACAAGTCGGCCGGGAGTCTGTAACTTCTGCAGCCCGGTCACGAATATACGGGGATTCGTTATGCAAACTGGTCTAGTTTTGTCTACGTTTGACATTTTCCACAGTAAGGAGGTAAAAACCCCCAAGCACAGGGACCCACAGTGGGGACGAGGACACCCGAATGCCACAGTCGTGTGCAGTATAAACTTGCTCTGAGGAGTCTTGTGAGAGTTTTTCCTTAAAAGACATCTACACGGAATTTCACACATCTTTTGCAGCCGCACAGTGGGGCGGTCTGCACGCTGACCTGGGGAGTAACGCATTACGGAGAGCTGTTCATTTCCATCCGTGTGAACGGTGACCAAGTCTTTTGTGTCCGTGTCAAACACAAACCACCTGTCGGAAACATGAGAAAAAGCACAATAAGTTGTCTGGTGAGACAATGA
The DNA here is from genome assembly GCF_007474595.2 of Lynx canadensis. Taxonomy (NCBI): domain Eukaryota; kingdom Metazoa; phylum Chordata; class Mammalia; order Carnivora; family Felidae; genus Lynx; species Lynx canadensis. The sequence continues at coordinate 141,307,522 of NC_044308.2, read as the reverse complement.
AGGAAGACGATTACAATCGATAGTAACTATTAAAAACTATTACTCTAAGGGCTTGCTGAAAAATACTCTTTGCTCAACAAGAATGCTTGTTCCCAGCTTTTATTTAAAGGAAAGTTCCTTCACCCGAGCATTTCCTAAAGAAAGCAGCAGCACGCTGGCTTCCCTTCGAAATAATTCAGTTCCAGTGTCGAGACAGGTCCTCAGTGTCTGAGTTTTGTCACTTACACGTAAAAGGGCGGAAAGCCCTGGGCAGGGAAGGTGGGCCTGGCCAGAGGGAGCAGTGAGGGGGCTGCCTGCACGGGCGTTTAGCCCGAGACGTGGCCTGGGTGCAGAACTGGGGCTGGGACAGCGTCGTGGTGTCTGAACGTCCGTGAACACTGGCGTGCACCAGCCGGGTGACGGCAAGATGGAGGGAGCGGAGGAAGGGCAGGACTGGTCTGGGCTCCGGGTCCTTAACTGTAAAATGAGGATGGGGGCCCAGGTACGCTGTGTAGCAAACTACGACGTGTACATACGAGCTTCTTCTCCTCCGACAAGGACACGGTACTCGGTAAGTGTGAGCTGTGGAATGACCACACTCTCCCGCCTGTGTGTTCTCAGGCGGGGGCAGTCACTTGGACCGCAGGGCTCTCAGGGGCGAAAAGGACTGTGGGTGCCCGGCTGTGGCAGTTTCAAACCTCGGTGACGTGACCCCCGGTGGCGTGCGTTCCACGGGCATGCCCGCCACGCGGCACTACTGTTTTCCTGCCTTCTAGTTGGGCCCAACCACCACCACTCAATGGGACGGGCCAGCCCCTGGATTGTGGGTTTGGCTTCTCGACTCTGATTCCTTGCGTCCTCAACAACCATTCACCGTTAACGTCTGTTTAACGTTAACAGAGGTCAGAACGTCAGAAGTGGAGAGGCTGGGGCTGACCAGGCGCTGCTCTGCAGCCCCGTGAACTGTCCCCTCCAGAGCTAAGGCCGGCACTTGGACCAGAGATGTGGGAGGCATATCTGGGGGGGGGGGGGGGGGGGGGGGGGAGCAGGTTCCGCGTGCCATCTATTCCGCCCGCAGGACCTCATCTGTGATTCTGAACATCCTGACACCGTCACCATCCCCTGTCCTGCTGCCATAGTCAGCATGCAGGTCTGGTGATAACCAGCTGTCAGCCATTCATCAGAGCCTGCTGAGTCTGAAGCGTCCACTGGCCCCAGGAGAGGTAACAGGAAGGAGTGAGTGAGTGTATGTGTGTGTGTGTGTGTGTGTCTGTGCATACGTGTATGCAAACATTTTCATGAAGAATTCTGTTGGCTACGAAATGCCCAACTCTTAAGACACGGCTACCTGTGACTTATGAATGGTTACTCTTTCCTTATACACACTCCGTAGTCATCACAACAGAGCCTAAGGGGTTTGCTTTTTAGAGAGGGAGGATGGTAGGAAACCACCAAACATATTTGGATTAAACCACAATAAGTACATATACTATGACACATAGTCTAAAAGTGCAATCCAAAATATATAAATCAACGATAACCGTAACCACCGACCCTGCCTGCCAGGCAAGCCCATAAAGTGCTCCAGACACCGCCTTCAGTCATCAGCACCGTGTGGCTAGGCAGATAATACTGTCACAATTCATAAAAAAGCAACAACTCGGAGAGGCTGTTTAACCGGCTCAGAGACACATTGCTGCCAAGTGGCAAAGCGGGGATTCAAGTGCAGACCAACGGCCTGGCATGTCGGAGGCGCTTGGTACAGAAGTGCTAGCCGAGTCTGAATCTGAGGCTCAGGATCTGGGCAGTTTCTACAATTTTGAAAGGGCAGCAAGAGAAAGCACTGGTAAATTCCCAGCGCTTCGAAATGCTTTCTCGCCCGATTCCAGAGCTGGGGTTCCTCCCACGGCCTGCAGGTCAGGGCTTGAGGAGCTCCACGGAGCCCCAAAACTGTCGGGAAGCACGTGCGTGTGCGTGGATGGCGGGGGCGGGGGGTGCCTTTTCTAGGAGAAGGGTCCATAGCTTTTCCTCAGACTCTCCCACGGTCCCAAATGCAAAGGACCCCTGTCTGTCCTGTTACTTTCGAGGTGTGACTTAGTCCTTGGTCAGTTGCTAGAAGCTGAGAGAAGACAGCAAGAGCTAGGCCGTGCCCGTCCCCAGGGAAACACAGACCGCGGCCTCTTTTCCATGCACTCTGAGAGCACGAGCTGTGCTGACGCGGACTCACCTCCCAGTCAGTGTTCCAACTGCAACCACAGACCCTGAAGGATGAAAACCAGAAGACTGAGCTGGATCCTAAAATATTTTAAAGGAAGTGTAAATTGATGGCCAGACACAGCACGACTGCAGAAAACACACACACACACACACACACACACACACACACGCGCGTGTGCACGCACACACACACACACACACACCCACACACACACGCACGGCTCTTCCAAAGGGCTACGTGGTCCCATTTAAACTAGACGTCTCCTTTCCCTCCAAGAGAGGAAACTGCTTTCCTACTTAGACGAAGGTCACACGTCGATAATATGAAATTTGTATCCCTTTAGAATTGTTCTCTTCCTGTCTTTTATCTTTTCAGACCTACAGGTATCAGATGACAGGCCAACAGGTAAACGCTCTCCCTCCAGGTCTTGGAAGAAGACTCGGTTGACCCCCACACTGAACGGTAAGCCTGTTGATGGTATGCCTCATTTGCCTGGAAACATGGCCAGCGTGCCCAGTGCCCATAGTGGACACTGGACGAGTGCCCGCCGGGAGCACTGGAAGGACACCATGGGAGCCCTGGAAGGATCTCAAGATGGGTAAGGCACATCCAGGTTTGGATCTGGCGTTTGTCACTAATGTGTTCGTCACTAACTCTGACACAAGGTAGAATGGGGTCAATGACAGAGGGAAAAGCAAGTGGTCAAGTCCCAGGAGAGAAAGAGTTAGATGAAGTTGGATGGGGAGGCTGGGTGGAGGCTTCCGGGTGCAGAGATCCCCCAGGTCGTCCAGTAGAAAATCATCGGTGGTGAAGGTAGAGGCGGACACCCCAACCGGTATTTTCTTGGATCGGGTGTTAAAGGGACAAGAGCGTGATCGAAGAGGGAGAAGCAACACAGTTTGGGGGCATATTCGAGGAATAGCAGGTAGAGAGTCAGGGCGTTTACAACGTGGAATGTTCCCGGTGGGACAGGAAAGCGTGGCAGATGGCGTGTAGGATGGAAGCTGCACCAGCACGTTAAGGGCTGTGATCACCGGAAAATAGTAACACAGTGACGTGATTACTTTTCTTTCCACGAAAAGAGTGACATGATCGGGGTGCCTGGCTGGCTCAGTCGGTGGAGCGTGCGGCCCTCGATCTCAGGGTTGTAAGTCAGAGTTCCACGTTGGGTGGAAGGGTCGCTGAAAAATAGTAAAATCTTAAAAAAAAAAAAAAGTGTGACTTGATTGAATCTGTGTTTTCTATAGATCGCTCGGTTAGAACGGACTGCAGTGACAGGCCGTGAAGCACAGTGAGCGTAAGAAAGAAGCTCCCACGGGAGTGGGGACAGAAAGAGGCACTAGAAACCACCGGATGCACTCAGAGAATGAGAGACCAGAAACTCTTAAGGGACTGATTCTGTCGTGGCAATGGTTCTTCCACAGCGGGAGCCGTGACCAAGCTTGGGGCCGCCACTGATACATGGAGAGACACCCCCGCCACGTGAAGCTTTACCGTGTGATTCGTTCAGGCTCCGGATGTTTTGGAGAGGAAGCCCCTGAGGTGGGTGTGTCCAAACCCACGCGACCAGTGGGCAAAGGCGGTAGGACTTCAGCACAGAGCTTTTAGGTGTCTGGTTCTGAGCCCCTTCCCCTATGTCAGGCTGAGGGGTGAACAGTCAGGGGAGGGGGAGGAGGCACCTGGTATTGCTTCCAGTGGGGCTAGGGAGGCCGCCCTCCCGGACCCCCACGGCCACCGCCATGCCTGGAGGTTATCGTCACTTCTTTGCAGCCCCCTCGGGTGTTCCCCACCTGTCCCCCCAAGGTCCCCCAGGGGACAGGTGCAACACAGGACAACGCTTCCTTCAGCCCCTCCTGCCGGCTGGGCCGCATCCACTCTTTCCTCCGAGTGGCGCTGGCCCTGTCACCTCCGTGCTCAGCTCCACCGGTGACGGCCAGCTCTCGACCCTTGGTGACCTTCTCCGAAACTAAGGGGCAAGAGGGCGGAAGTGCCGATTCGGCATGCCAGGAAAAGCCGGGACCTCTGTGGTGGCTACAAGGAGGAGTGGGGTCTGCAGAGCGGCTGCCCCTGTCCCCGGACCGGCCATGTCATCGAGGGCACAGGTCACACGGGACGTACTTTATCTCACTGAGGCACCATGCGGCGGGAGACCCCGGGTTTGGGAATCAGACCGAGCCGGCTCTGCTACTTGCTGAAGGCAGTGATCACGGCAAGCTAGTTGACTTTTCAAAGCCTCAGTTTCTAATTCAGTAACACCACCCCCCACGGCTGCTGCCGGGATCAAGGATAATACACGTACGGCGCCTGGAGCTCAGTAACTGTAGCCGCTGCTATGTTCCACGTAGGGCAAAGGTATTTCGGCACTCTGGTATGTAATCTGAGTTCCTTTGGCAAAGATCACGCAGTTGCGGACTTAAAACTAAAGCACTGGGCGCCTGGGTGGCTCAGTCGGTTAAGCATCCGACTTCGGCTCAGGTCACGGTCCGTGAGTTCGAGCCCCGCGTCGGGCTCTGTGCTGACCGCTCGGAGCCTGGAGCCTGTTTCAGATTCTGTGTCTCCCTCTCTCTCTGCCCCTCCCCCATTCATGCTCTGTCTCTCTCTGTCTCAAGAATAAATAAACGTTAAAAAAAAACAAAACAAAAAAAAAACTAAAGCATCATCATCAAACTCAAATTGTAGAGATAAATTAAGTCGTATGCATACGCTCTCATTCAAAACGTACACCGTAAATGGTACGCGGGCTCGTCACAAGCGTTTCTCAGCACGGAAGCCAGTTAAGGAACTCTGCGGTCAGGAGACCCCAAAGCCCAACTCCGGAAGGCTAACTTGCTGTTGAAAAATTCAGCAGCACGCTTCAGAATTACATGGACGAACCGCGTGAGGCAAGTAAAGCAGTGCCATTCGAAGGAGGTAAACCTGGCGACATTTACCTTGGGACAGTTTTATGTCACTATCAAAATTTCACGCAAAAAAAAAAAAATAAATAAATGAACACGTTCCAGATGAACTGTTGTAAGAAAAATGGAATGTAACGTGCATGTCTACCTCTATTATTTTGTCCCAGACGGGCCGGTGGCCAACAGCGTCCCAGAGAGTGGCGTGCCTGTCATGCCCACAGGTCAAGAATTGAGGTTTTGAGGCATGGATGGCCAGTCCCCAGAGCTCATCAGTGTGACCCTGCAAAGGACCGAGACAGCCAGTCAACGCTCGGGAGCCTCGGCGGCGGGGTACCCACGGCGAATGCACACTTCACACCGGCTTCCCTTCCTGCCCCACCTAAGTCACGGCGGGAACCCAAGTGCTGGTGCTGAAGAAGGTCATGTTGGTTTAAAAAAAGGAATGTCGTCCTCCTCGTGACGCTTTGTTATATTCTGACAGTACGGAAAATGAGGCGGGCCTGCTGGGCCGGAACGTACCTGAGTGATGGGTGCAAAGTCCCCTGACAAGGTGCCTTGCAGAACAAAGTTTCTGGTTGTGCCTATCAAGATCACATCCCCCTTCCCCTCGGCCACCGTCCGGATTGGGCCAAACTGTTCTGGAATCTGCGTTGAAGAGAAAAGATTGAAGGTGTCATGCAACGTTAGCTCCGCCATTCAAAATGTCTGTTTGTGTATCATGACAGCTCCCCCCGCCCCCCATACACGTAACATGGAGAGAAAGGTTCACGGCCAGGGTTTGTTGAGTGGATGATCAGAACCCCCAATCTGACTTTTAAACTCCAAACACGCATGTACCTTAAAAGAATCAGTAAGAGTAAGGCTGTTAAAAGAAAAACAATAAAGAATGAAGCATTTTTTTTCTGGATAAGATTGAAAAATAAGAAATAATACTGGTTAGTTCACTCTTTTCTTGCTGTGGCATTGGGACAGCAGTAGCAGGTAAAAATTTGGAAAACAAAGACTAAAATAACATGCCATAAAATTTATTTGTAATTTAAAATGGTAAATTCTTGGGGCGCCTGGGTGGCTCAGTCGGTTAAAGGTCCGACTTCAGCTCAGGTCATGATCTCGCGGTCCGTGAGCTCGAGCTCCGTGTCGGGCTCCGTGCTGATGGCTCAGAGCCTGGAGCCTGCTTCAGATTCTGTGTCTCCCTCGCTCTCTCTGCCCCTCCCCCGCTCACAATCTGTCTCTCTCTGTCTCAAAAATAAACATTAAAAAAATTAAAAAAAAAAAAAGAAATTGGAAAAGTTCTAGAATGTGTCCATTCTACTCTAGGGATAAAGACCATCAACCTTCAGAATGATGCCGACCTTAATGTCTGTCTGCTCATAATTTCCCGGAGCTCATTGAGACAGAAAATTTCGTGAGGGTGTGGAAGGCATATTAAATTTCTTGTCTGGGGCTCCTACTGGTGTGTAGGGCTGCTGGCCATGTAATGAGGAGGTAAAGTAGATACTAAAAGGAGTTAGAGCTTTAGAGAACGTGTTGGCCCTCAGCCACATACAAAGTAAATACTCAGTAAATACTAGTGATAATGCCTCCAAAGTAACACCTAGAAATTAAAGTGGAAAGCGAAGAAAGATCTTAATGAAAAATCATAACATGGATAATATTCCCTTGGAAAAGTGAGGCCGTCCAATTATAAAGACATTCTAAATGTCAAACACGTTATAACCTAAATTTTTATAAACCTAATTCCATTTTAGTTGTTACGCTTAAACTGCCTCCATGACTTTAATAAAATGTTACCCCATTTGGGGCTCCTGGGTGGCTCAGTCGGTTAAGCGACTGACTTCAGCTCAGGTCATGACCTCGCGGTTCCAGAGTTCGAGCGCCGCATCGGGGCACAGAGCCTGGAACCTGCTTCAGATTCTGTGTCTCCCTCTCTCTCTCTGCCCCTCCCCTGCTCATGCTCTGTCTCTCTCTCTCAAAAATAAACATTAAAAAAAGTTTATAATGTTACCCCATTTAATAAAATTTTATCGAAACCATTTTCAAAACTATAAGCTAAAGATTTCAAACGAACAAGGAAACTGGTTAATATAGCAGTTTTAGGTTCAAAGTGAATTTCAATACTGCTGCTTGCTGTCTTACCTCAGTTTTACGAAGTTTCTGATAGTTTCCGTTCCAAGAAATGAGCTTTCGGTCTTTCCCTCCTCCCGACACCAGTGTGCCGTCCCTTAACATGCAAAGTGCAAAAATGCCACCCTCGTGGGCCCCTTGAACTGCATAGCTTATCCGATTTGTACCTAAACACACCAAGAAAACCATCCTCAGTACGTTATCAAAACACTTGCCTCTCTCCCTCGCATCTCATTTTTGTTTTAAAACGTGATCCTGTTGGTTAGGACACCTCTGCAGTGCGAATCTCCAGGGGACGCAATTTCTAGAAGCACACCAAGCACCAGAAAAGCATGCCCTGGGTTACTTTACAGTTCAGGAGAACATGCCAGAAGGAAGAACAGGACGGAGGGAGAGAGCATGGCGGGATTCCACATGGCGGAAAACAGGGACTTGAGTTTAACGTGCTCTGTGTCACTTGACGAGTGACTCAGTGACCCCTCAGTTTCCCCTTTGTGTAATGGGGCTCCCACTCACCCCTCAGGATCGTGCTAAGGCTGAAATGGAGCGATGTGTGAAGACTTGCCCCCACAATAGTAGGGATACTAGAGAAGTTGCCACATTAGTCTGAAATCACATCCATGGGTCTCTTTCCACCTTCACCCCAACCCAAACTCTAAGTCCTTTAAGGGCAGGGATGGTGTGTTTTTCCTTTCCGTGTTTAGCACACTGCCCTGCATGTGATTGGTTCTCATTAGCTGTCTCCCAGAGGCCACACGGACCAGAAATTTATTTAACAGCTCAATAAATAGCCGTTGATAGCTTCTTCATTATACTCTGTTAAGAGATCTCCTAATCTCCTAATAAAGCTATTCCATCAACCTATTCTGGGCTTAAAGACCTTTTTGTAATGATAGAAAGTGACTATTCTTGTTTTCATCTGTTCTAGTCTTAAGGTCTCGAGTTACGCATGTATGTATGTACCCAAAAAACTTGGGATTTTACTGTAATCCTATCGATTATATTAACAGACAGTTCTTAGAGAAGTCACGTTTGACTTCTTATAACATCCCCCTAGAAGTTTGTGCTCTGGGAACAATCACGTGTTACCTTTTCCCCACACCAAGATGTTGCCACTTGAATCTCCAGTAATGGTGTCGCCATTTTCAGAAAAAGTCACGCAGAGGACAAACTTTGGCTTTTCTTGCTTCTGCAAAATGTTGTAAACATATGTACACATTTAGTCAAGACATCCCCTTCTTTGTATGAATAACACCCAGAATCACACTACTCCTAAGCCGCATAGTGTTAGCTTCTGCTACTCCACCATACGCCTTTCGTTTTTATCCCCCGTTACATAACTTAGGCCGTGAGGTTACCTGCTCTAAAATAGAGACATTTCTGGTAATTATAAAGCTGCAGACAGTTGGAGCAGAGGAGGGGGCTGGAAGGGCTGGGGGGCGGGCCGGGTTGTCATGACTAGAGCTTTAGGAACAGGGCCCTGGCACCAGAATAACGCGGTCCCAACTCCGTGCAGGGAAAGGCCCCATGGGGAAGGAGGCGCTGTCCCTGGTACTGACAAGGCCTGAGCGTCTTCATGGTGGTTCTTTGCAACCACCCTGTGGTGGGAGGGGGTTGCCCTGCCCCCAGGGCATCCTTCCCTGAGCTGCTCCCTGTGTTGGTCCATCTTTCCTTCTTGGCATGACCCACGTTACCAACAGAGACACAGGGAGTTCCCCAATTCTGTTAGGAATCCGCGGGAATAGTCGTTATTGCTACCTCCCCCAGAGACACTTGCACATTTGCCAATTAAAACAAATTCTAAGCTCCCTTAGAAGCGAGCTGATCACACGCACCGCTCAGGGAAGAATAAAACAAGTGTGACTTGACGTTACCTCGAACAGTCCTTGCTTCTTAATAAGGGAGTTTCCTTCTAAGGTCCAAAAGTAGAGATGTGATTTTCCACAAGTAACTATTATATTCGTGTCCGTGGGGTGGAAATCCGCAGCAAATACAGCTTCGTTAGAACACTTTGAGCAAAACAGGAGAATCAAATGTCTCAAATCTCTTAGGACACTCAAGAAAATAAATAACATGGGAACCACAAATAAATAACTCATTCAGGTTAAGCATTATGCCTTTTGATTTTTCTCCCCCTTGAACTCATCTTCCGTGAACACTCAGTGTATGTTTGCTGCATGCCTTAACTTCTCCTTGTCTGTCTCCCCCACTGGACAGTAGCCCTGAGGACAGGGACCACAGGTCCTCTGTCTGTGCAGGGCCCCCCACAGGACCTCACACAGAGCTGGCACACAGCACACTTTTGCTGAAGGGCTGGGTTAGGGGTGGGTGGAGACTCAAAAACCACAAGAATGTGCTCTCATCTTCCCATCTCAGATTCCCAGCCGTGGCCGAACAACAGAATCGCCTGATGTGTGTTAAAATGCAGACGTCAGGCCTCATCCCCATCTAGTGACTGGAATCTCTGGGAGGGGCCCAGGAATCTGGATTACATATAGCTCTATCACTCTTGGCTGACTCTGGCTGCCCTGTTTGCCCTGGGATTCCTTCCTGGTTTAATTCCTAGCATTCTGCTGGTGGTCTCGTGACCAAGCTGGGGTTCTAGGGTTGGATATCTGGCTTTCTTGGTGCCACTTTATCAACTCCGACCCTGTCACCTTGATTTCCAGAACCCGTATCTTTGTTGGCTGACCCTGACTGTTTCTTCTGCTTGAAATTCAGTTATATGCTCTTAAACCTGGGTAATAACTTGCCTCTGTTTACTTCCAACCCAGCAACATAGCCAGAACTGAAACACTTGACCAGAATATGAGAAGGCGTGCCTCTAGCATGAAAACAGGTGTTAGGAAAGGTGCCGGATTAGATACAGACCGCCACATCCCAGACACTCAAGAGAGAAAGGTACGGTGATCTGATGGTAATCCTAATGTTAGGGAAGGAAGGTGATCTAAGGTTAATGGATGACAGGATGAAAAATCCAAAGTCAGTTCTGCAAAAACTGGGATTCGTTCATGATTTGAATGGGAGGAAAACATGAGAAAGCTTCAAAAAAGGGACCATAAAGGGAAGCCCCAGCACACCCCACAGGAAGAGTCGCACTGGGAGGGCCTGGGATCTGGCTCGCCTTTCCTGAGGCTACTCAGCTTTGGACAAGCCTCGTGCCGGCTGTGCTGCCCTGTCCCTCAGCCCTCAGCTGCTTCTGACCTGTCCCCTCCCTGGCTGGGCAGTGGGCACGTCTCACTTATCACATGTGCAGTGCCCCCTTCAACAATCAGAAAGGGCACGTTTGCTGAATGAAACGAAGCAGCAGAGAACAGCAAACGATGGAGTGGATTAAAAGGGTAGGGGCTGTCAAATGAGGAAGAAAACAACCTCACAGATATCATGACGAGAGGAAGAAACCCCACCAGGGCTCGGGAACGGCACCCTGGGAGGGGAGGTGGGCGGGGGGTCAGGGAATCTCAGGTCACGCGTCACGCCTGGGGACCGCGTCGGGAATGGGGAGCCCACTGGCCCACTCAGAAGCAGGAAAGGGACCCGGGAGGCAGCTGGAAGGAGAAGGCTCCAAAATGGGAAATTATAACACAGCCCAACATGAGACTTGGAGAGAGACCTTTGCGTCGGCCAGCCGTTCTCCTTTCTGCCAGTCCCACACGGACAGTACGTGCTCGTTGGAGTCATCCACGGCACAGAGATTGCTTCCTCCATTCTGGAAGAGAAAAGGCATTCACAGGAAGACTACATTTGAGAATAAAATAGGTTAAAAGTCATTAAAGATCAACATTAATTTTATTTTTAATAAGGAGTCCATTTTGGCCAAAGAATATGTATGCACCACTTTGGGGACCTGCTTCCCTGGTCCCCAGGGGAGGGCAGGTGGATGTGGGGTGATGGAGGGACAGGAGCGGCAGAGAGGGGTTGGGGGTGGCCCTGCCTCATCAGTTCTATTAAGACCAGCCTGTGAAGGGGCTGCAGGACCCCCTCCTGGAGGAGCCGGTGCCCACGGCACACGCAGCACACGTGTGTGACAAACATAGGCCGGGAGGCTGTGCGGGAGCAAAGCCTCCGGGGCTGAGGCTTGTGGTGCTCTGATGTGAGCACGTGCACGTGTGTGTGAATGTTAAGTTTCTGAAACGGCGGCTTATAGGGTGGATCTGTCGCATGGGCACATCCTGAGGGGCCTGGGAGACCATGAGTCCCCTCCAACTCCTGCTTAGGGACAGGCAGCCCGTGTGGGAATGACGGAGGCACACTGGGGCCGCCTACCAAGGGGCAGGTGAAATTCAAGGCCAGAGCTGGCAAAAGTGCCCCAAGGAACATGCAGTCGGTGTTGCAGGGCCTCTGCCCATCACGTGTGCGACCCAAGGGGGTGTGTGTGACCTCTGAATGAGGGGACCTGGGACGCGGGACAGTTTCATCATGCAAATCTGTGCACGCACCCAGGCGGCTACGGAGCGTGTTAACCTCCTCCCTCTTCAACCTTGAGCTGATTCTCTCCTCCCTGGGGACGAGGACACCAGTACCCACAGGGCCCATACTTACAGATTTTGAGAATGCGATACAGGTAACGGCTCGGTCAAAAAACCCAACTCCAATGACATGCAGTGTGTTCAGCGTCACAGAATCCCAGATGCGCACGTGTGGGGGCAATTGCTGTTTGGAAGGAAATACAGAGTCGCCCACTGTGATGGTCATAGATTCATCTTTACCTCGAAGCTGCAGGATTACTTCAATTCTGTCCAAACAAAAAGTCTTTTTCTGCATTTGAAGGCTCTGCCTTTTAACATAAATGAAACATTCCCAAATGGCTTCAGGAGATCAGGGCCCCTGTGGCCAACGTGACTTTAGGGGAGGTCCACCAGGTTTTAAGTTTGGAATAGCCAAGTCTTCATAACTGTACCACAGGAGCTGATATTCTGACTAGTACGTCTAGATGCATCTGAGTTTTAAAAGTGAAAAATGACGAGGAACCTGGAACCTCGTATTCCTTTAAGTCTGTATTATCACTAAGGTATAAATTAGTCTAAATTCAGCAAGACGGTCACCACCCAATAGTGTTGACAGTTTAACATTCTCGGGCCTCACGGGAGCAAAACAGGCAATCGATCACGATCGCGCACGGATGACATTTAGAATTGTCACGATTAGTTGCAAACGCTCTCGATTGTGCTCCAACGTGAATGATACTAATTTTTCTCCTTAGAGCCCTGAACAGATTAATCGGGAAAAGGACTGGCATTATACCTAGTTAGTGGACAGAGTGGGCTGAGGCAGTAGGCCAGGCTCTAGCCTTGACTTGGTCTGAGGAGCTGGGCGTCTGCAGACAATTCACCTGGACTGTTGGCTTGGCATTGCCGGCACGTGCACTGAAGGGCGGGCTCAGATGACTATCACGTTTTCCCCGGCTCTAAAGTTCGGATTCAATGTCAAGGCCAGAGACTGAAATACACTATGAATCCACTAGAGGGAAGAGCAAATGCTTTGCTACTCATGTAGAAGACTTTAAAAAGCTGTTTAACATTTTAAAAAAGGACGAAGGCCCTGTGCCATTTATGTGCATTTATGTAATAGTAAACTGATTTCCACTGTTCCTGTGACTTCTTTTTAAGTGCAGAATTTTCATGGGAAATAGCATAAAGTTAATATTTAAAATACGATGTTACTAAACTATTTTCTGAAAAGTTACGACGTCATTAGAATATTTTCTGAAAATTGGTAGCCAGCATCCGTGCTTTCTGGAAGAACACATGCTGGTAAAAATGGAAATACTCCGTGTCATTAGGTTCCTTTCATATACTGTGCAAGTAGAGATCAAAAAAGCTACAGGGGGTGTTGGTTAAGACATGGCAGCGACCACAGACTGCGGCCTAGAAGGAACTGGAAGCCAGTTTCGCACTGTGCTCTATTTGTTAGAGCCCACTAGTTCCCTCCTGATTCCTTAAAATTCCAGGCGAAGTCTTGCTGAGGTGCTTATAAAACTTGTGCCCAAACTCTCTGGCAGCCTTTGAGGGTCACGTGCAGACTCGCGCTCCGGGGTGACGTCAGGAATTCGGGGCACTTAGGCGGAGGGTGCCTGAAGTCTGCTGAAGAGGCAAAATGCCCCATATCCAAATGCTATTCATTATGACTTTTACTTATTAAATGTGTACTTACTACGTTCGTGTTCGTCACGTGTGTAAAGAAATATCTTAAGAATCGCTGAATTCTTAGGCAAGACCAAGGCTGTTTAAAAACTGGCTGAAATTAAGGTGAGTTCGAGGGGTTTTTAAGGTCACTGTAAGAAAATCTGCGATAAAAAAATTCTAATGAAGGGTTAAGAAGCATTCAGCTACTTTATACCTGGGCAGGCTTAGTCATCAACGCAAGGTTTCCATATTATACTGAGTTAATGGTTTGTTATAAAAACATGAAAGATAATGCAACTCACTTTTCCATCCTTAGACGTACCAGCGACTTGTCCCGTTGCTATCGTGATCCTGTCAGGGTGAACTGCTAGGCTAAAAAGAGGGTATTGATAAAACATCCACGCTTTAAAAGTACGCTTTACTTTTCTCTTGGCCACATAGAGTCTAGTCAAAACTTTAAATGTAAGAACTATATGGTACCTGACCTCTTACAGAGTCACCAGAGTGTCTCTGCGCACCCCAATGACCTTGGGCAGTTAGTGCCTATTTCATCCAGCCCTTCTGTCTCGAGAATTTCCAAATGCAAGGAAAAAGCAACCTTTGCTTGGAAAATACCAACTCTACAACAACCTTGATTAAGTATGTTAAACAGCAAAAATACCTTTAAAAAAGTTTTTTTTTTAACGTTTATTTATTTTTTTGAGAGAGAGAGAGAGAGCGTGATCAGGGGAAGGGGCAGAAGAGAGGGAGACACAGATCGGAAGCAGATTCCAGGCGCTGAGCTGTCAGCACAGAGCCTGATGCGGGGCTCTAACCCACGAGCTGCGAGATCATGACCTGAGCTGAAGTCGGACGCTCAACCGACCGAGCCACCCAGGTGCCCCCAAAATATCATCTTTTACCAACAGGAGTTTTCCCATTGATCAGGGATCTAGGACAAATAGAAATAGGTAAGCCCACCTGCTTTATCACCCATCCTTCCAAAAGCTGTAAGTGGATTATGAATGAATTAAAATGAATGAATTACAGCAAGGCCAGAAACAAACATGGATATTTTTACTTTTCTTAAATAAAATGCCTGGGTGGCTCAGTCGGTTGAGCGTCCGACTCCGGCTCAGGTCATGATCTCACCATTTGTGAGTTTGAGCCCCGCGTCGGGCTCTGTGCTGACAGCTCAGAGCCTGGAGCCTGTTTCGGATTCTGGGTCTCCCTCTCTCTCTGCCCCTCCCCTGCTTGTGCTCTGTTTTTCTCTCTCTCTCTCCCCAAAATAAACATTAAAAAAAATTTTTTTTTATATAAAGTCCCACATTAGAATCTACTAGTGTTAAGTAGTAGATTTTTTTTATATAAAGTCCCACATTAGAATCCATTTGTGTTAAGAAGGACTCCAAACAGGGGTCTATGAGAACTATTTGTTCGGGTGACACGGTTGGTTACGCGGATGTGTTATAAGGACAAAAAAACTAGTCTGTAGTGTCTTAGAGAGATGGGTAGCTAGCAGACCACCGGGTACAGACAACGTGGAACATAAAGAGCTTTTCCAAAAGATCTTATTTCCCCAGAGCTCTTCTCCTCTCTTTAGTTACATCCCAGCCCCGACGTCTTTCCGCTGATGCTATTTCTACAGGGGTGAGGACTCACCACTTCACATCGTCGTTGTGGCCGGCGTAGTGCCTCTGGAGCTGTTCCTCGACGTTGTACAGCACCACCACGGAGGCGATGAAGTACACCGTCTCCCCCGTTGGAAGCAAGTACAGGTTGTTACGACAGTCTCGACCCCGGTACCCATAGCTTTGTGTACGTCAAGATAAACCTGATTTCCTTTAAGACCCGACAAGACATCAGCTTTATTCAACAGGAATGGGCAATAAAATTCCCTAAGACTAATACCATCAATGTCTCTCATTTAAGTAACTTTAAACTGTGGGGTGCCTGGGTGGTTCAGTCGGTGAAGCGTCCGACCTCGGCTCAGGTCATGATCGCACGGTCTGTGAGTTCGAACCCCGCGTCGGGCTCTGTGCTGACAGCTCGGAGCCTGGAGCCTGCTTCGGACTCTGTGTCTCCCTCTCTCCCTGCCCCTCTCCCACTGCCTCTGAAAAATGAATAAGCCTTAAAAAAAAAGATAAGTAAATTTTAAGATACTGGTAATTGATTTGTATATACCTTATTGAGTGAATTTTATTTTTATTGTAATCTAGGAGCTAAATCTTTTACTTAAAAAGTTTTTTTATGTTATGAAAGTACTTGTAAAAGGTGCAAAGGACACTCCCACATACTACGTAAAAGGTGAAAAATGTAGCTCCTCCTTGCCCCAACATCCCCAGCTTCTTGGGGATAATTACCTCAGTTAGGATTTTGGAATGTATACTTCCAAACCTTGAAAACTATTTTGAGAGCAAAACTTCACCTGAATTTGAATGTGAAAAAATAATCTAACAAAAGTACCATTTATTGATTTGAAGTAAATTCCACTGTTTCACATCTTTTAAAATATGAACAGAGAGTAGGCCGAAAAAAATGTGCTTCGAATAATGTTTTCCAGCCGTGATTTACCCTAAAATTTAAACCATTATGGACTTAAAGAAGAATCACTTTAATTATATGTGCCAAAACAGATGTCCTGGTGAATGCTTAGGACATCTGAATCTGAAAATATAAAGAAGATGTTTTGGGAGAGAAACTTAGGTACAGATGAGAATTCTAGAAAATTCCCAAAGAATATGATACCATCCTTTCAAATAGCAATTCTTCCAACTGATTACAACAGCATCAGTTTGAACCAACTTCTTAGGGGCGCCTGGGTGGCTGACTCGGTTGAGTGTCTGTCTGACTCTTGATTTCAGCTCAGGTCACCATCTCACGGTTTGTGAGTTCTAGCCCCACTTGGGATTCCCTCTCTCCCTCTCTCTCTGCCCCTACCCCTCTCGTGTTCTCTCTCTCTCAAAGTAGTAAACCTAAAAAAATTTTTTAAAAATTAAAAAAAAAATAAAAAAAACCAACTTCTCAGAATTTATATTTGGGGCTTGGCATTAAACAGGTACTCAATAGAAATTTGTTTGAGGGCGAAGAGAGGATTTTTGTTCTTTGTCTTAAAATCTGCATGGACCGGAAGGTGGCCTCTGCAGAATTCCTTTAGAGTAAAATAAATAAAATAAAATAAATAAGGAAAACTAAAGTAAAAGTTTAAAAAAAAACCCAACGCTTCATTCACCCCTTTTCATAGGCTCGATTTCTTTGTCTTTCAGGTTTTTCTCTCTGGAAGCTCATTCACTTTTCTAAATCTCATAGTATGAAGTCTCCAGCAGCTTGATCTCAAGAACGTCAGTCATAGGGCTGACTCATTTCTGAGATTTACATTTGGGTGGGGGAGGCTGTTTCTTTTTCTTAAAGTAGCGTTCTATCTACACCACATGCGGATTTTCTTTACGCCTGTATCTACTCCCTTCCTTCAGGACTGGGGTATTATTCCCAGTCTGATGTTACTCCTTTAATTAGTGTTGACCTTGCTGTTAGGTTCCCAGGGCTGGCCAGGCCCCCACCTGGTTTCAGGGGGGAATGCCTGTCCTTCCTTCCAGTGTAGCACTCTTCGGGTTCAAAAACCTCCTGCCAGCACGGTTTAGTTCAATTTCTGACATTCTCATTTTCATAAGTTTGCAAGTTCAGTATCTTCTTGAGTTTCCATGCTGTTTCCATGTGCCCCTGCAGAGCTCACTAAGCAGGGGCCAACTAGTGTTACAAATAACCGGCTTTCAATCTCATTAGAACCCTAAACCCTAGGCATTTGTGATTATTTTCATTTAGCTTGCTTTTCTCTTAGTGTTTAACTACCTTTATTTTTATAAAGTTTATTTATTTATTTTGAGAGGGAGAGAGAAAGCATGAGTGAGAAGGGGGCGGGAGGGAGAGAGGGAGAGAGGGGGAGAGGGAGAGAGGGAGAGAGAGAGAGAGAGAGAGAGAGAGAGAGAGAGAGAGAGCATCAATCCCAAACAGACTCGTCGCTGTCAGCGTGGAACTCACAAGCTGTCAGATGGTGACCTGAGCTGAAATCAAGAGTCAGACGCTCAACTGACTGAGCCACCCAGGCAACCAGCCCAGTTTTTAACTACCTTTATTCTGTTGGAAAGATTAAAATTCAAGCCAGAAAGTGAGGCGTTTTCTCACGGCTCTTTAAAAACGAACGAACAAACAAAACCCCAACCATCCAGCCAATCCTATGAACCTTAATATTTTCTTGTCGGGAAATAAATGCATATGTATTTGAGCAAGAACCACCATCTTTCATTCAGGAATGATAGGTCAGTGTCCCCCTAGCCAGCAGCATTCACGGAGCCTATTTGCAAGGACACCGTACGGGGTTCTCACATATGGCCCATTTTGTTAAATCAAAAAAAAAAAAAAAATTTCAGTGTGGATAGACTATTTGGCCTAATCGGTGAATAAAGGATACACCCATTCCAGTTTCAGTCTCTTGGTGGGAAGCTCTACCTTTGCTTCCAAATTATAAGAGTCCACTTGATCTCTGGGCAGGTACATGGTAACAGGGCGTCCGCGAAGAAACATTTTTACGTATCCTTCTTCTACAACAAGAACAAAGACATCAGTTAAGACGCCTCTGGGCCCGGTGGATCTGAAAACAAATGTCTATTTTCTTTCTCCTCTTAATGTCCCAGGAAAGGGTCTAGCTACTCTTCACGTGATTTCTAATTAACGTGTTGGGGGTGGGGTTGGGGGGGGAATAACGGAAACCTGAAGTCGCACCATTGAAAACCAAAGTTTTCACCCTGTTTACGTTGGACGTGCTGCTTCCTCAAGTACGTGAAATACGTGAGAAATTGTAATACAGAGGGAAGAGCCAGATTCCATTGTTTTTCCACGAGAGACTCAGTGCTTACACTTGTCTTCGCCATCGGGGGGGGGGGGCGCGGGGAAATGCCACCTCGCAAAATTACAACCAATGCAAAAAATCCATTTAGAGTTGTCAGTGATTTCCATGTATATACAATTCCAGTAGCGAAATTCATAAGGCATCTTTCGACACTTAGATCCTTTTGTTATATCGCAATGTAAAAATATTCCTTTATGTATCTTATCCGCTGGACACATTTTTCAAGTATAAAGAACACAAAATCAGCAAGAGTGCATGCTGGGGTACACACAAGAAGGAAAATGCTCAAAGATAAGCTTGAAAGAAAACGGAAGGACTAAAGACCCATTAGGGGGAGATGCTGAGAAACAGAAGCTTCTAGAACAAGCATTTTTATAATAAAATAACTTCTGACGTCTCAAGAAGTCATTACGGGGGCAAAAGTAAAACCCAGTAATACATCAACCTGGGACACGTGCAGTTTTAAAAAAGAAACAAGGTGGGGGTTTCTGCTCGCTTTCAGGATATAGTAAGACCAAGGAAAATGTCCTGTGAGTTCCTGACGAATTCGGTTAGAACTCACTGCCGATCCCAGGACCAGGCCTCCACGGCATTTAAACTGGGTCGCTCCAGCCATAGCGGCACATTAACTCGAGAGAAGAAACATCGGCGGAGGGGACATCGGTGAGGAAAAGTCACGAAATAACTATGGTGCCGTGAGCACCACATTTACAAGTTACTTTTGTAAATCTTGCTCCTAAGGACCCTCAAATGCCGCATGCGAGCCCCCCCACACACTAAGAGGCCGTCCCAGTTTTATGTTAGTGCACACGTGCATGTCAGGCCTCACATGCGTGTGATGCATTCTTCACGCCACATATTAAGTCTGACTTTTAAGTAAGGGGCAATACACGCTCAGCCTGCAGACGGCGTGCCAGGCGCTCTGTTCCGTGGGCGCTCCATGAGGATGCCGCCACAGGGTCCGTCCTCCCCAGATCCGCCGGGACCAGCCGAGCAGAGGTCCTGGTACCCGAGGCTGTCTTGTCACTGCCCCACCCCGGGCATTTTATGTTCTGCAGCCAAACCCGTCGAGGCCCCAAGTGGATTCCACCAAGTCCTTCCTCCACGCAATGTCCTTTGCCCGCCCTCTTACCTGCTGGATCCAAACGTCTAGCATCCTGCCTGCTCTCCCCTAAGTGGCCGCACCGGCCTTGAGCGCCCCACCTGGCCCTCCTGTCTGGCCGGAAGTGTCTCCACCGCCCTACACATCTACCCAGCTCCAGGCCCCGGCTCCTCCCCTCGCCCCAAACCTCTTCTCTTCTTTAGTCCCTCCCCCTAATCTGGGCTCATCGGACGGTGTGGCCGCCACACCGGCAGGACCTAGGAGCGCCCGGCAGAGGACAGAAGGGAGAAGAAAGCAGATGTCAGCAAAGCACAGAGCTGAGGACAAGCGGTTCCCTCAACTGTCTTTGTACGCGAGGAGGCACAGAACGTGGATGGGTAACAAAGAGGCTACGATGCCATCTCCGCAGCACGGCAGAGCCCTCCGTGGCTGTAATAATCAGTGTGTATGAAACACTGAGCGCACCGTAGCCGCGTGCTGGTTAAATCCTCGGGACCGAGGCTTACTTATCGCACGATGCTAAACCACTGAACGAGGCCCCCCCAAAAGCCCTGAATTTTGCCTTGGCATTGCTTTGCCCTGGCAATTTGGGCATTCTATGTCTAAGATCGAAACACAGCCAGGGAAGGCAATGGAATTTTCCAGGCAGGTTAGGACCACAGCACGCAGCCGCCCACCGGAAGGTGCGGAGCGAGAGGCCAGCCGCAGCGGGACATCCAGGGCCGCCCTATAGCTCTCTTAGGGTTTCTACGAATCCTTCAGAGTTCCTGCAAAACCAGCTGGTAACCAAGCCAGATCGAATGTACAGCTACTTATCAAAACCCATCCAAGTAAAGGCGCAGGACTGCTGTTTAACTTCAGGTGCAGTGGCTTGTGTGATGGACACGTTTTCGTACGAGGAGAGTATCTGCTTGGCCGTATGGAAAAGGGTTCGGCAGCCTGGGTAGCAGCTTTGTTGAGAGAGCTGTGAGATTTCAGAAATGCCGCCTACCTTTGCAGTGTATCACCCGGCGTTTCCCTTGTGATTTCGGAGACAGGGACAGAAGCGCTAGATGAAGAGATAGCGAGAACTGCAGGAGGGACCTGGGGCAGCTAGCTCTTGGGGGGGGTGGCCCCCCGCCCCTGCAGAGAAGCCTGTAGGGGGCTCAGGACCTGGCTCCACAGGCATAGGGCGATTATAGTTTTCAGCGCGTGACTTCATGCTTCCCGAACAGGAAACGAATCCTAAATAAAGCACATGCCGCTACCTACGGGGGGCTGACTTTTACATCAGTTCCAGTTCCGAATCGAAGGGGGGTAAACCCAAAGTTAAAATGAGACGGGTTTGTTTAACGGGTGACACACCCGTCAACGATTTTGCATTTTCGATGTGCTTTTGAAGAAGGTTAATATCCTAACAATAGCATCTACCTTATTATAAAATGGGTTAACAAAAAGAAAAAAGAAAAGGTATATGGAAAGGTACATCATGAACTATTAGTTTGCAGTTTAGGAGACTGAAGGCAGAAAGAGAGAGTAAAAAAAAAAAAAAAAAGGTCCTTTTGGACAAAGTGATCACTTAACGCATCAGAGAGCTTTCCTATCAGAGGTGTTGCCTCGGGAGCCCCAGGGGAGAGGGAGGAACAAGAAAAGCCACACACGATCTTCAACCTAGAAGTTCGGCTTTCACACGTGTGGTGGCGTCTCACTCTTCCTCCTTGTTGACGCATCTTGAATCGGTCTTCAAGGGGGTAAGGGAAAGGGTCTAGTCTTTGCGACCAAGTTACAGGCCGTGCCTGGGATCTGAGCCCCGACCCGTGGGCACGGGCTTCCTGGGCCTCAGCCTGTCAGCCCCGCCACGCAGACTCCGCATGTGACAAGTGGCCCCCGGAACCGCTCCGCGTGCGTCCCCCAAGTCCTGAGGGGACCGAGGGGCACGCGCACAAAAGTTGAACGGGACTTACCTGCGCTGAAGACGGGCTCCTTGGGTTTGCTGCGGAGACAAAACAGAAACGGGGTTTACAGGGAGGCTGGTGTGGCAGGTGCTTAACCTCATTCATGAAAGACCCCCCAGCTCACCGGTGGCAGCACAGGCCGGTCACACTGACGCTGTGCCGGTGATTCTCGCTAACGAGAGAAACAAAACCACGCAACTG
Organism: Lynx canadensis; assembly: GCF_007474595.2. Lineage (NCBI taxonomy): Eukaryota > Metazoa > Chordata > Mammalia > Carnivora > Felidae > Lynx > Lynx canadensis. The sequence goes on along the minus strand of NC_044308.2, from coordinate 141,286,057 downwards.
CAGAGAGGGACAAATGTACGTGAGAACGTCTAAAACCAGGTGCAAGAGATTGTGGCCCCCGCTTTGCCACCACAACTGAGCTGTTTATGAGAGCAGGTAAGTGCGGCAGGAAAACGTGCTTGGTCGGGATGCGAACGGCCACGTCTACACACGCAAAGGTTTGCTCTTCTCACGGATGATTGAAAGCACTTATTTAAAACCAGAGAGTTCCTGACGTGGGACTTGCTGACACACCCAGCTCCTGGCAGGGTAGCTACCGTGAGAAGGAAAAGAGGGAAAACATAAGGAATATCGGGGCCGTGGCCATCTCATCAGTGTTGTGGGGGCCCCACCGCGGATTTCTGCCAGGCTGGGACCACCCCACGACTGCACCCGGGAAACCAAATCCCCAGAGCATTCAAGGTCACGCCGCCGACGGACTAGGGACAGCCCCAGGGGCAGGCTTCCCCGGGATGAGCTGGCATGAGCAGCAGAGCATGCGACCACTTCCCAGGACAAGCACCTGCCGGAAGAGGTCACCACCTGCCTGCCAGACAAGAGAAGGGACCCTCAGGCAGGGCAGGAAGTGTCTCCCGTTCAAACCCAGGTCTGCGAGACTCTGGTGTCTACACCATCTGCCCCGTATACCCTGCTTCCTGGATTTGCCTCCTGCTTTAAGACATGGAACAAGACCGACCACGTAAACGAAACCCGCCCCCGAGAGAGCCACAGAGGCACACAGGTTGGTGTGTGTGCGTAGTTTCCAAAAAGTACCTGAGCAGATATAGTCCCGATGTTACATTTCTCCTCCAGTTTTTTCTTGAAATACATTCAGAAACACCACCAGTAAGAATCAGCCTTAACCCCAGCATATAATAAATAATATTATCAATACGTTGGACTTCCAGATAATTTGATGCCGTACCAGGGGGTAAACTCCTGACTGATGCTTTGGAAGTGCTTGGCAATCTGTTCAAGTGTGCTTTATGTAGCTGGGGCTGTTGTGGGCTTAGTTTTCAGGACTCTCGCCTTTGGTCATTGAAAACTACTCTGAGAGGGGTGCCTGGGGGACTCAGTCGGTTAAGCGTCTGACTCTTGATTTCAGCTCAGGTCACGATCTCACAGTTTGTGAGTTCGAGCCCTATGTCGGGCTCTGCACGGACAGCGTGGAGCCTGCCTGGGATTCTCTCTCTCCCTCTCTGCCCCTCCCATTCATCTTCTCTCTCTCTCTCTCTCTCTCAATAAACTTAAAACAAAAATTTTTTAAATAAAAGATATTAAAAAAAAACCTACTCTGAAAGCATGACACAAAACTCGAAGTGCCACACTGGCCTCGAGGCCCTAGTGCCATCTCTCCTGACAACTTTATTTCTTTGTCTGCATCTCCCTCTGCTGTCCCCTGGTCCACGAGTCTAGCTGCCCCATCGCTGGTGTCCCTCCCACGTGCCCGGAGCTCCTGTGACAGGTGACTGGCCTGGCTTCCCCTCCTCCTGGACACCGTCCCACGGCCCCCGTGTTGTCTGTGCTCCAAGCCTCTTCCCAGGGAGGCCTCTGAGGCTCTGCAACGTCCTGGGGTCCTCCCGACACACCCTGTGCCCCAGCCAGTGGCAGTTCTCTGCACGGCTCCCAGCAGCCCTCTCATGCTGTTCCTCCCTCACCCAGAGGCGGGTAAACGCAGTCAGGGCGGGGGTCTCTGCTCTGCTTGCTGCTGTGATGGCAAGGCCGGGGGCAGGGGGTGGGTGGTGTAGGGTTCCCCGGGCTCTCCCAGTGGGTCCTCAGACTTGACCATGGGCTGTGTCTCCGGGGCTCTCTGTCAGCTCTCCTGTCCCTCCTTCAGGGGTGACCGTTCTTGCAGGCACCTGGTCCACAGGGTAGATGATTTCTCTTGGTTCCCCTGCTCTGCCCTCAAACGACAGCAGCTGATGTGCCTGTGTTTCAGAGGGGATGTCTCCCTTCCTGCACTCCGGACCTGCTCCTGATCTGTCACGAGCTCACTGAAGGTCTGCAGAAAGGTGTGCGTGCGTGCGTACGTGTGTGTGTGCACGCACATGTGCGTGTGTGTGAAGCGCCCCCTGTGCATGGGGCTTGCAAAAATTCCAAATGACCACGACAGTCCACACCCGGCTGAATCATTCCATGAGCTTTTGGCTGCTTTCTTCTGACGTGATCCCCGACGGCCCGTCTCCTCTGCAGCTCGGCCCAGGAGAAAAGCAGCCGTGGACCCGTCTCTCCTAAGACAGGCTCGTCGCCGTGTGGATTTTAGTTCATCACATTACTTTGTGACCTCAGCTCCACGGTGGGTTTAAAATAGCCATGCCTCTGTCGATCACCGGCTTGTTCTCGCTGTCAGAGCGGGAGTGACAGTCCTGTGATCATCTAAGCGGAAACACAGGTCTTAACTCCGACTTTCACATATGATGAGAGTCACAGGCAAGGTGAGGACACGGGAGGAAGGGCCGAAGCAGAAGACGACAGCACAAGCCTACCGGCTACAGGAACATAATGACGGGGAAGCCAGGTAGGGAATCAGAAGACACGAGAGCCATCTTTCCGTCATGACTTTAATCACAGAAGTGGAAAGACACAAAAGCCCCAAACGCAGGAACAAGCAATCCAGAACCTTCCCTGGAGATTGAGAAGAACAATTATGAACTATGTTCCTCTTAGAAAGAGCGATCCGTAGGGCAGTTCGAATTCCAGACACAGGGAGGCCCGTGGACTCCTGAGGCCGGGCTTGTGACATTACAGGAAGAATCAAAGATCTATCTATTAGGGGCGCCTGGGTGGCTCCGTCGGTTAAGCGTCCGCCTTCAGCTCAGGTCGTGATCTCACGGTTCGTGGGTTCAAGCCCTGCGTCGGGCTCTGTGCTGACAGCTCGGAGCCTGGAGCCTCCTTCGGATTCTGTGTCTCCCCCTCTCTCTGCCCCTCCCCTGCTCATGCTCTGTCTCTCTCTGTCTCAAAAATAAATAAAAACTTAAAACAAAAAAGATCTATCTATTAAAACACTAGAAAAGGCAGTGTGGGTGTGAACAGCTGAGGGTCATGGAGAAAGGCACTGTTCTCACCTTGTGCTCTGAACTGCGCATCACGTTTTGGGCATATTGTATTTAGAAAGGATGCTATTGCTGTGTTCCATTCTTTGAGAAAGCTACATTTTTTTCCCCACTTTTATAGAAGGCTACATTTTTCTTATATTCTTTTTTAAGTGTTTACTTATTTTTTAGAGAGAGAGAGAGAGAGGCAGAGGGAAAGGGAGAGAGAGAATCTCAAGCAGGTTCTGCACTGTCAGCACAGAGCCCGATGTGGGGCTTGAACTCATAAACCACGAGATCATGACCCGAGCCAAAATCAAGAGTCGGACACTTGACCGACTGAGCCACCCAGGTGCCCCAGAAAGCTACATTTTTAAAGCAAAAAAAAAAATACTGTCTTTACTCTTGAATCCATTATTCCTGCCTCTGCACCACCACCTTTCTTAAACAGCAACACAGTGCCAGGGAAACGGGAGCTCCACCCGGTGCAAACCTTTTAAGCACAAACCTCTGGAGCAGTAGTAACGGAGGGGCAAACCCGTAGAAGGTGTTACGACAGCCGTGATGCAGGATTAAAGATGCTGCGGCCTCCGCTCAAAATCTCTCAACCGGAGCCGCACGCTGAACACCTGCCCTTTCCGGAACTCACTGCCAGTAGATTGAAAGGGGACCCTGGGAACCCGACACTGCTGAAAACGGGCCCGGGCTGCAAGTTCACTTGGTACGGGAGGAGACCGCCGCCCCAGGGCCGAGTAGTTGGTCTCTGATCACCTGTTCCTTAGCGTGAGCTAAGTGGAAAAACGTGAGTGGGTGACGTTAACGCTCCCTGCACAGCCAGGGTGTGGTTCCGTGGGGGGAGGCGTGAGGCTTTGCGCATCCCTGTCCCCGTGGGGAGCTGACACAGATGCCCCCCCTCCTCCCCCCGGAAGCCCATGAGAGACATCAGCCCAGCGGAGAGGAAGGGTTTCCCCTCTGGTGAGCAGACCCTCATCTCTTGGCTAATGTGCCCTTGGCAGTGGCCAATACCTCCCGAGTGAACAGTGTCACGGTCGGGTATGGTTTTTACTGCTCTGTTTTGGCAGGACGACTTGCGGAAAGACTCCGGCTGTGTGTTTCCTTGAGCTGGTTGGCTCGGGAGACCATGTCAAGGGTTCTCATAAGGAAGCGGTACCTGGGGACTCACGGAGGATGCGAGGCAGCCGGGAGCCTGTGCCAGACCGGCGGCTGGATCTGGGGGCAGCAAGAGAAAATCAAACAGTTGAGCTGAGGAAAAGCCCCCACCCTGAGCCGTGAGCTCACAACCATGCAGCGGCTACGACCACCTGAGTCTACATCGCATGTTATTAACTCCCCGATAATGTTCACCGGGGACTCTGGGCACAGGGTGGTCTCCTAGTGGCTGTTTTTCTTTTCATCTGCTAACACTCACCTTGCCACACGGCAGGCTGGGTGTGTACGAGGAGGGGAGTCGGGCAGGGGTTCAGACTCCGATTTAACGGCACTCCCTGCGCTGTGCCCGCTCTGTAGTGGGATCTGCACTCGGAACTTCCGCACCTCCCCACTCTGTTACCTAATTTACCCCACGTGCCTGAAAGGGGGCTCAGGAGCCCAGGTCCTGCACGCTGCGGATCTCACACATGGGGGACGCGTGTAACAGGGACCCCTGGGTGACCAGGATTAGAGCACAGCCAACAGGGGTCAATGCTGTTCGAGCAGAGATACTTGCCTTCGAAAATGATTAACGAGGCTCGATCAGAAAGGACACCATTCCAAAGTGAAACATGTTACCTCCCTGACATCTGTTCACCTATAAAAACCGTAGCTCTTGACATACGTACCAGGACTCCTTTTGAAACGATCTCACTTGATGAAATAATATTCCCGCTGGCAATCAAAATACTTTACTATGTAAGTAATGATTCTCTACATAAATGCCCTTAAGCAGCTTTCTACTAGAAATGGGGTCACGGAGGAAACATCTCAAAGAGTTTGGAAGTCACTGGAGACCCTACTTGGGGACAAAGACTGCTTCATAGACATTTCCAGCCAACACCTCCAGCTCAGTGTGGCAGAACCTGCCCAGATTTTGAAGTCAGCTGGGTCTGCGTTCGGATTGGGTAAGTCGCTCTACCTCCACGTCTTAGTTTCTTTCACCTACAAAATGGGACTAAAACCACTGTAAGGTCCAGGGTGTTGGCAAGATCAAGCTGCGCATGTAACAGAGTGCCCAATACGCGGTTTTCACTTCTATCACTCCCCTCTTGCTCCCAACATTGCTGACGAGAACCTACATGTAACCTTCAGGCCCCCTGCCTACCAGCCTCAAAACTAAAATATAAAGAATACAAGCACTTATTATTTTAACATGTGTTAAAAGATAAATGACCCCATGGCTCGGGGAGTGAACAACCCTTTCAGTAAAGCGAAGATGCTTAACTTAAGACACCTAATTTCCAGGGCAAAATGTTTCAGAATCTGAAGGGTAGCGTTAAAATCATCTACCAATAGGTGGTGCTGTTTACATAGTTCTTAAATGACTATGGTTTTTTGTTTTGTTTTGTTTTAAATTAAATATATATTCTTTCATTCACTCCAGAAACATTTACTGAGCAGTTACTGTGTGCCAGGCCCTGTGCAAAGAGTTAGGGATACAAAGAATAATAAACAACAGCTTCTGCCTTCCCGAAGCTTAAGTGAGGGCAAGGGGTATGTATGGGCATGGGGCGAGTGGGGAGGGAGTTACAGGTATAGATAAAGATAACCAGCAGGTGCAAAGCAATCTGAAAGGCAACGGACTCAGACCCAAGGGCCAGGCCAAGCTTCCCAGAGAAAGGGGTGTCCTGAGCTGGGTCCTGAAGGATCAGCTAGAGTTCCTCCAAATATATCCAACCATCCACCGCCACCAAATCTCCAGACACATACACATGTCACTCAGGAGAAGGAAAAACCCTCCACTTAATAAGTGCTAGAAGGTATAATTCATTAAGCTCCGCATTTGCTTGTGTGGGGTGTTCTTTCTTTCCTTTTTTTTTTTCTTTTCGTATCTGTGTTTTATTTTATAATACAATAAAGCTTTTTCTCCATATACTATCTTCTTACTGAGATTTGCATTTCTTTAATTAAGAGTGGGTCTGATTATCTTTTCTTTAGTCAGTTGGCTATTTGTACTTCCTTCTCAGCAAACTGCCTGTTCAAATCCTCTGCCCGTTTTTCTAGTGAGCTGATTGTCTTTTTTTCTGTTTGTGTTGAGTCCTTTGGAAACTAAGGAAACTGGCCCTTTTCAGTTGAATGTGTCGTTGACGTTTGTGGAGGGAATGGGTCTGTGTGTGTGCCGGGCCTTTCCACGTCCCACTTCGCCTTACACTGTGTTCTGTGCACCGTACGTGCTCAATAACTTAGGCAGTGCTGTGGGAGGGAAGGGGTAAGGTGATACAAAATTGTTCAGGATTTCTGATTCCTTCCTCCCTTTTCAGGTCAGGGTGAGGGTGGGAACGGGAGTTGGGGAATTCCAGAACGTCCCAAAGAAGAGGGGCACTGCCAGGACGAGCAGGCACACCGACATTAGCTCCAACACTTGGGGTAGAAGGTAATCATCACGGCCACCGTGGATGGAGAGACAGCAGGCAAGCTCCGTGCTAAGGGTTCTTGCAAACATCTGGGCATTGTTCTAGAAGTCGGGCTGGCCTGACTGGGTCAGAGAAACCTTGTTGGCACCTGATGTCCAACTGAAGTGTATTTGCCTAGCTAAATAATGCTCCGCCTCTGAAGTTACACTGTCAGAGTATATTTACTGCCACAAAAACATGGCTACGAAGCAAATGAAAAAGAAGGTGACAAATGTATTTAAATGATACACCAGACACACAGTACCCTAGAAGTAAAGTCTAGATGGAAACGGAATAAAACGTTAGCTCTGAGGTCTCTAAGTAGTGAGATTTTCACTTCTTTTTTGGACATCTGGATTTCCTAAGACACACATGCTACTTGTGTAATAAGTAAATTACCTCAAAGAAAAAAAATCTTGCTGGGGACAAGCGAGAGCCGGTATTAGCCATGAATATCAGGGCACAAGAGAGGCTGGGGGGCCAGCACATGGGGGGCCAGAAACCCAGGCTGAGGATGAAGCTCCAGACTGCACCATCAGTGATGGTGAAATAAAAGAACAAATCTGAGCCTTGAGGACCTCAAGGTGTCACTGAAAAGACTATTTCGTGGAATATTACAGCTTCGGGACGGACAGAGCTCAGAGTCTCCAGCTCAGGGTTCTGGACCCTATAAAATGGCTGGCACAGATGTTGAGGTTGTTCAATACAAAAGAGCATCTAAGGGGATACTTTCACATCTTTGTTATTTTGAAGCGTCCCCCCCACCCCCCCACATTTGTTGACTCTAAAATGCAGGGTTTTTAACGTTTTATTTATTTTTGAGACAGGGGGAGACAGAGCATGAACAGGGAAGGGTCAGAGAGAGGGAGACACAGAATCTGAAACAGGCTCCAGGCTCCGAGCTGTCAGCACAGAGCCCGATGCGGGGCTCGAACTCACGGACCGCGAGATCGTGACCTGAGCCGAAGTCGGCCGCTTAACCGACTGAGCCACCCAGGTGCCCCTAAAATGCAGGGTTTAAATGTGTGTTCTGATGAGGTTTCCAGCAGACGGCTGAAACATTTCCTGTTCTAACAAAATAACTCCTTTACGACAACTTTTTGCTGGGAACGAAGTGTCTTATTTACAAAGCTGATATATGTCAGTCCAGTCAGAATTACAAAGGGGGGGGCAGTTTTCTAACTGAAACACTTAATCAGTCTGGCAACATCCAACATAAATTGCATTCTAAGTAGTAGCTGTTTCTCTGATACAAAATACTTTTTTTTTAATAAAAAAAAATTCCCTATTGCCTTAGTACACTGGTTACATTAGATAGCACAGGTCATTCATCAGAATGTTACTGTTGATTTCCTATTTAAATTTAGTAAGTGCTTCACTATGACAGAAAATCACTATATAATTGTTAATATTTATCATTAACAATACATGAAATAAACATCCTATGTTGCTTTTGTTCTTATAGAAGTTTGCCAGCACACAGATTAAGTGCTGTTAAAAATTTCTGGTTTCAGGGGCACCTGGGTGGCTCGGTCAGTTTAACGTCCGACTTGGTTCAGGTTATGATCTCGTGGTACGTGAGTCTGAGCCCCACATCAGGCTTTGTGCTGACAGCTCGGAGCCCGGAGCCTGCTTCAGATCCTGTGTCTCCCTTTCTCTCTGCCCCTCCCCTGCTTGTGCTCTCTCTGTCTCTCAAAAATAAATGAACATTAAAAAAATTTTGTGTTTTGATACAAGCAAAGCATTCTAAAACATCAAACATTCTGGGGTGTCTGGGTGGCTTAGTCGGTTGAGTGTCTGACTTCAGCTCAGGTCACGATCTCACAGTTTGTGGGGTCGAGCCCCGTGTCAGGCTCCATGCCGACAGCTTGGAGCCCGGAGCCTGCTTCGGATTCTGCGTCTCCCTCTCTCTCTGCCCCTCCCCTGCTCACCCTCTGTCTCTCAAAAATGAATAAACATGTAAAAAAATTTAAAAAATAATAAAATGTTAAACATTCGAAGATAAAAGTCCCCAATGTCACAAGAATGACTGTCAAATCCAGCGACCATTTCCAAAGAAGATGAGAAGCCGGCACAAGAGGACTGCAACTCACAAAAGAACACAGTTCCTATTTTCATAGATAAATTTTTAAGTACGTTAGTCTATTTTAGAAGAGGTGAATGCCGAAGATCTCAAAACCACTATCGTTTTACGTTCAACATTAAGGTTCGTGCGATATGCATGGAGGAGCTTACGGCTGCTGTAATTGTTACTGAGAAATCTGTATGCCGAGGTGGAACTGTTTTCCTTGAGTAAGAGGAGGCTTTTTCTAATTTTCGCGCAAGTGCCACATGCTCTGAAGACAGCGCTGCATATGGCGTGCGGTAATGGGAGATCTGGAGCCAGTCTGTTTCACACAAGTCACGGCACCGTCGTGCGTGCGGACGTCCTCCTTCCACAAACAGGACCCAACCGAAGCCGCCCCCCCTGCTCTGCCTCTCCCTCGCTAGCATCCTGGCGAGCTCGCCTGGCTCATCCTGACGCCACGTGGACAACTGCGAAGCCGTGTGATGCTTAGCGCTCCCCCCCCGCCCCCCCCGAGCGCTTCTAGATCTTGCCAGAACCCGGGTTGTGCTCGCAGGACCGCATCGCTCGCGTGAACACCATGCAACGCGTGTCAGACCAGAGAAAAGATGAATCGCTTTCTCTTACGAGCCCTTATCTTACGAGCCAGGGAATAAAAGCTCAGCATTTTGGAGAGCCTCATAAATGGTTTTCCTCTGCCTGGCGCAGGTCTCACTTTGTAACAGCTGCCACGACACGAGGCCCGTGACTGAGTGCCAAGCCTCGTGCTGAGTGCTTTCCCACCAGTCAGTTCATTGATAAGATGGGAGGCAATTAGGGATGTACTAATCCCTAAGGCACCGCGGCAAAAGCGGAGGCTCGAAGGCGTCACGCGGCAGAACTGGTTGACGAACCCAGACCTTTCTCTTACTCCAGAGACCCCGTGCCCTTTCCACCTTGTCTTGCTGCCCCCGGTAGCCAAAGAAGACGAGCTCTGGAAATGTAAGCCAGCATCCGGGAACCACAGACCAATATCAGAGCAACGAGCCAGAGATCTTACTATCTTCGACCACTGAGTACCACGGTGTTTCGAAGGGGGTTATGTGAGGGCCACCTTTCTATACCTTTCTCTGCACGCTTTAAGTCCCAGAGTCCAGGCATCGGTCAACGAGACGCGACCTCTGCTTTGATGCCGGGTCGAGGCAGCTCAAGGGTGGGGCTGCTCAGGCGGGAAGGGAGGAGAAGAAGGAAGGAGAGGGTCAGGCAGAGGCTGAGTCACCAACTTGACCTTCACTGCTATTGCTTCTTAGCTGTTTCTTTCTGTCTGAGTTATTGCGCTAATATTTCTACGGGCCCCTGAAGGTATCTGCCAGGACAAGCAATTCCCTAAGAGAAGGCAAGAACTTTCTTTCTGAAACTCCTCAGGTGTGTGGGAGCAACTCAACCAGCTCGGGGCTACGTGGGCCTCAACTACTCCTGGGTCTTAATGAGGCATGGGGCTTATTTTTAAATGGACATGTTTAGTTGCTTGAATTATTTTTAGAAAATGATTGGTGGATTTTCCTGGCCCCTCATTTCTAAGTCGAACACTCCTGCTGTGGCATTAAAAACAAAACAAAACAAAACAAAACAAAACACACACACACACACACACAACCCCTTTGCAAATATCTTTTATGGAAATATTTACCCAGAACATTTATCAAAGCCATAGGATTTAAGAGATAAAACAGATCTGGTGTTTGCACAATGCGGATTCTTTTTTGGAAATTCTTAACAAAAATCAGATGTGCACAGAAGGAGCCAAGGTTTTAAGAACTGCCCAGATCTGGACACTTCAGGTCAACTTCCAAGCTTACCCTACATTCAAGAAGCCTGAAGGCCACACGGCATGACCCATTTATACTCTACTGTCATAGTAACCACTTGGCCTTATTTCAAAGGTATTATCACCTAATTAGCATAATCTTCTGATAAGAAGTACTAATAGCCTAAATTAGAAGGCAGAACCCCACATCAGTGGTCTCCGGGACTGTTAATCAACTGTGGCCCTAACCTGCTGATGTTAGCATTGCCTGCATCTTTCCTACAGAAGCTATCTTTTAGGCATAAAACTGAAAACCAATTCAGGCCTCCTTACGGGACTGAATCAGAATAGATTTACAAACTTGGAATTTTTACAGCCTGTGGGTTGGAGTCCGCTGCTTTATGACTAAGCCTTCTCCTTACATAAACATTTGGGGCGGGGGGGACACGTTTAGCCTGTGAAGCTGAGACTCCTTCCTCAGCCTTGCTCAACAGAGAGAATGAAGGCACAGAATGGAAGCACAAGGTTTAAAAAGGCAGGTATCTACACAGAGAAACGATCTCACAAACACGCACATTCATAAACATAAAACAGGCTCTGAAAATGCCAACAAGGAGCTTTCACTAATAAAAGGTTACTGTTAGTCGTAGAGGTGTTGGTCGTAATCCGTTACAAGTTAACCTCAAAGGGAAATGCTCAATTATAAGCATGCGTATTTCAGGAAACCGCAAAGAAATGGCTCCCATTTCTGGTGTTAGCTCGATATTCAAGATGGTTTCTAACAAATCCTAAAACTCCAGCTTTTCACCCAGTCGGTCTACCTTAGAAAACACTGTCGACGCACTTAAACAACCTACTGAAATTAATTTCTGCATGGCAGCAGAAGGTACCAGAAGTGTGAAGTGTTCCGTAGGGAAATTCAGAATGGCTTCCCCGATTCCACGGACTTGGGGCCGAGCAAATTCTCAGGAGCTACTTCGGCCTGCACGAGGGTGCTGGGACGTGCAGTTATGGTTTTCCACCTGGACAACGAGCGGTGTGAAGGGTGATGAGCAGCCGCCTCAAGTGGGGGCTTGAGTAGCGCCCACCGCGCTCAGGAGAAGGGCGCTCCGCGGGCGGGAGCGCGTACACACTGGGTGCTCTTCTGATTCGTCGCTGGGGGAAAAGAGGTAACGAAACCTCTGAACGGTGGGACCAGCAGAGAAGATGCCCTTACCTTTCACTGTTCTTTTTGCCGCTGGAAGTGCTGCTTGTAGATCCCGTGCGGGTTCGGTTTCCTTTGGAATCTCCGCAGCTTTCCCTTCGACCGCCAGGAGACACTCGCTCGGAGGAGCTGGTCCTCTTGATGGTACTGAGGCAACACAGAAATGACAATGAGATTCTTAACAGTGATTTTATTTTATTGCCGAGGGCAAACATATACACGTAGATCATATTTCTATATGGATATTTGAAAAGGGGGGCGCCTGGGTGGCTCAGTCAGTGAAGCGTCCGACTTCAGCTCAGGTCATGATCTCGTGGTCCGTGAGTTCGAGCCCCGCGTCAGGCTCTGGGCTGATGGCTCGGAGCCTGGAGCCTGCTTCCGATTCTGTGTCTCCCTCTCTCTCTGCCCCTCCCCCGTTCGTGCTCTGTCTCTGTCTCAAAAATAAATAAACGTTAAAAAAATTTTTTTTTAAAGGGATTGATTCTAAAGCCCTAACTATACAATATGTGTAAGCGTGTGTGTGTGTGTGTGTGTGCGTGTGTGTGTGTGTGTGTGCGTGTGTGTGTGTGGATGGATGGATGTTATTCTCTGCAGAATGGCAGTTGGGATCAATGTCTCTGCTCACTGCCTTTGGAACTGTGGTCATTAGTCCGGGTCAAAGTCATAGCAGGGGTGCCTGGGAGGCTCAGTCGGTTGAGCGTCCGACTTTGGCTCAGGTCATGATTTCACAGTTCATGAGTTCGAGCCCCATGTCGGGCTCTGTGCTGACAGCTCAGAGCCTGGAGTCTGCTTTGGATTCTGTGTCTCCTCCTCTCTCTGCCCCTCCCTGGCTTGCACTCTGTCTCTCTCTCTCTCAAAAATAAATAAACATTAAAAAAATTTTTATTTTTTTATTTATTTTTTATTTTTTTAAATTTTTTTTTCAACATTTATTTATTTTTGGGACAGAGAGAGACAGAGCATGAACGGGGGAGGGGCAGAGAGAGAGGGAGACACAGAATCGGAAACAGGCTCCAGGCTCTGAGCCATCAGCCCAGAGCCCGACGCGGGGCTCGAACTCACGGACCGCGAGATTGTGACCTGGCTGAAGTCGGACGCTTAACCGACTGCGCCACCCAGGCGCCCCCCCAAAATTTTTTTTTAAAAGCAAAGTCATGGCAGAAACTGAAAGGAAACATCCCAACAACCTTGTGAGCGCTCCAGCAGCTTCATGGGAAGTATCCTGCCCTTGAGCAGGCTTCAGTCTAAACCAGTGGTGCTCAGCCAGGGGTGACTTCACCCCCAGAGGACATTGGGCAATGTCTGGAGACACCTTTGGTTGTCACGAGTGGGGGGGGAGGGCTCCTGCTGGCATCCAGTGGGTAGAGGCCAGGGATGCTACTAACACCTGCAATGCCCAGGACATCCTGATACAAAGAACGATCCGGCCCCCAAAGTCAGTAGTGCTGGTGCTGAAGAACTCTGGTCTAAAGACAAATGCAAACAGAGTGCCACCGGCAGTGACAGAAACATTCCACTCCACGTATGATGCCTTTGTTTGCAGGTAGTACCCATGTAAGTATAGCCGGTTGTGGGGGGGGGGCTAGACTGGTTGAGGGTCTGGGGTGCGACAGCTGTGAAGATCTCCTGAATCCTGCAGATTTCTGGGGGAGATCAAACAAATGGCTTGAACATGTTATAATTCCACAGTAGGGAAGAGCCTGTTCTAGGAAGAAGGATGGCCCGTGCACAGGTAGTTCACGGACACGAAACGATGGCCCGTGTGTGGGAGGTTCACGGACATGAAAGGATGGCCCGTGCACAGGTAGTTCGTGGACATGAAGGGTAAGTCGTGCTGTTCTTGGAGCACATACATGTATTACAGGCCTCCCTGTAAAGTTTTTATCCTCATCACTAGGCCACACATTCCTTGGGATCCCATCTCCTTGATCATTCTTACATATTTCAAGAGCCTAGTAAAGAAGCTAGATACTTATTACATGAAAAAGATGAAAAAAAAATGAATAAATGAATGGAGTATCACACTTTGAGCCCGTCACAGGAAGAGACATGAAGGGCTCTAACTTGGCACCGGCCCAGTAAGAAAGAAGGAGAGGGCCGGCTGGCGGTGCGGGTCCCGGGCAGGGGCTGTGGGGAGGGGCCCGCCCAGGGAGTGGGGAGTGGGAGCCAGGCAGCAGAGAAAGGAAAGAAGGCCAGAGAGAGGGGCCGAAGGTGGGAGGATGCGGGGCACAGGTGGCGCTGGGGCCGCAGGAGGAGACGGGGACGTGACAGAAATGCCAGGTGGCTGTGAGAGCTCAGCCCCAGGGAGGGGGCAGACCAGGCCACACTTTGGGACACAGGTGCCAAGGACGTGAGGCCAAGGCCAGGCCCCTGGGAGGAACCCTTTCTCCTGACGACACAGCACAGCCGTGCCCCGGTCTCTCTTCTTCCTCTGTCCTCGTCCCCTTCCTTCAGGCCAGCTCCAGTCCTTTCCCTGTTGGAACTGCCGATGGCTCAGCAAAGAATCTCTTAGCATGTTTTTTTAAAACCTCACGGTGTGTCGGATTTGAAAAGCCATCTCGCTCTCTGGGTGAGCAAACATAAATAAGGTGACCATAATTGTGGGGATGTGATATGCTGTCTGCACAGCCTCCTTGGTGACTGAGGAAGCTTTGGATTCGCAGTCGGATTTGAATCTTACGGCCGGATCCAAATGGGCACGCCTCGGGGTCAGAACGTGCATTTTTAGAAGGCTCAATTTGGGGACCAGGAAATTACAGATCTTAGGAGAGCACGACGTTTCTGAAATTTGGGACTGAGGTCTAAAAATTACAGAAACCCTTGCGCTCGAAGTTCAATTTCTGCCAGCGACGACACACAGCAAGCTGATTTAACGCCGCGGGATCTTTCTCTGCCTGGCCCCTGGAGGGCCCCTGGAAGGCACCAGCAGCAGGTGACCGGCCCAGAGCGTCACCCGCATGGTGTCCCTGGGGGAGTTCATGGCAAGTTCACGGCCACTTAAAGACTTGTATCAAACACCCTTAAGGAGCTGAGAAACCATGACTATTAACGGTGGCAAACATTAACCGGTTTTCTGACGACGCTGAGCTGGGTCGCTGGAAGAGCTAACGGGACACCAGTGATGGAGACGTGGAAACAGCGGTGGCAGGGACAGGCCACACACGCGAAGAACTTCGTGAGGGTACTCCCCCCACCCCCGCCCCCACCCTGTTCTCTCTGCTGGGCTTCCTGCTGAAGAAGGGCGACAGTTCACGAAACACCCAAGGACATGGGTGGGAGGGCCTGCTGAACGTCTAAAAATCCAACAAAGGTCAACGATTAATATGGATGCGTGGTTTGAGGCTCAACCAACGGGAGACACTGCGAACCTGAACGCTGCACGCTAAAGGGACCCGGCGCTCTGGGTGGTGAAAACAAATCTAAGTACCCTCACCTGTGTGTCCAGCTGTGCTGTTTGTGTGCCTTTGGAAGACACACACCTGTTCCATCTATGCGTAAGAGGCCCAGAGACACAGTGGACTAAACCGAGCGCGGGAACAAAAGCGTGGAAAAATATTTTGGTAAGCTTCGATCAACAACGGAACGCACACCGCCCATCGACACGGAAAACACTTCCATCTGCATACACAGACTTGGATACAATTCATCCCAGCTCTACCCAGATATCTCTCATGCCCACATTTGCATTAAAATGCTAAGCTTTTAAAAAATCTACTATTGTTGTATACATTTGGGGTGGGGGGAACCAAGATATTTCCTTTTGAGAGCCAAGGGCTCTTACGAATTAAAGAGGATTTACCAGGACTCAAAGAGAAGGACAGAAAATAAAGCTGGAAGACCAGACATTCGCAGGATCAAGGGCAGCCAGAAGGAGTAACGCTGTATACTCACTGCGAGAAGCCTCCTTAAATAACCAGCAGGGAATATCAAAGAAGTTATGTTCCCTCCGGACAGCAAGGGAAAAACAATCCCTTCATTTTGCAAGTGGTGGGACTGGCTGGTGAGAGACTGCACACCGTGGAGTACATTTTCTAGTGTTTAGGGCAAGGAAAGTAGTTTTGGTATAGAACCCCATGGATACGGTTTCTTCTTTTCCCTTCTGGTCTCTACCCCCACTCCTGAACCAAAAACCTTCTAAGGTCTGAAAATGTAACGGTTCTTTACATTACATTATGTACCCATTCAACGTTTTTGCCAATTCAAATGAAATTTCAGACATAATAAAATTTCTGCAAGGTGACTGGTGAGCAGAGGAGAGTGGCAAGCTTTCTTCTTCTGGTTGGATAGTAACTCTAAGCATGATAAGCTGACAATTGTGTCTTTCTTTCATTATGTGATTTGGAATCAAGGGTCAGTTTTCTACCATTTTGCAAGAAGATCTCCAACTTTTACAATTAAAAAAAAAAAAAAAGAGGGGCGCCCGGGTGGCTCAGTCGGTTAAGCGTCCGACTTCATCTCTAGTCATGATCTCGCGGTTCATGAGTTCGAGCCCCACACCGGGCTCTGTGCTGACAGCTCAGAGCCTGGAGCCTGCTTCGGATTCTGTGTCTCCCTCTCTCTCTGCCCCTCCCCCACGCTCTCTCTCTCTCTCAGAAATAAAATGAAAACATAAAAAAAAAAAAAAACTAGAAATCTGACAGGTCACTCCTGTGTACCACTAGAGATTTTCTGATAACGTCATTTGTCCTGAGAACCGAGGTGATCATACTCAATTAAAACAATTAGCCACTCAACAAATACTTATCAGGCATTGACCGTTTGTCTTGCAAGTTATGATGCTTGCAGGAGACCACCCACTTCAATAATCACAAAATGGTCTGATCTTTCTCTTCTGCTGTATCTTTGTGGCAGAAATCAAGTCATTTCCTAGGAAGCCTGGTCACTTAGAATCTGACAGATCAGAAGAAGCTTTTCTCGTACATATGAAGCCACTCCCTAAGCCCAGAGGGGTGACTCCAGGACTTCTGAGAAAGGGACAGGTGTCAACTCATCTTCTCCGTGCAGTAGCAGAACACTTCCACTGCTATTTTGCTACAGAAACAGACTCAAAACGTGAGTTTAACGCCTACATCTCAATAGCTCCGAGTGATGAGGAAATATATTAGAAGTAATAATTTTTAGGGGTGCCTGGGTAGCTTGGTTGGTTAAGCGTCCGACTTCATCTCAGGTCATGATCTCACGGTCCGTGAGTTCGAGCCCCACGTCGGGCTCTGTGCTGACCGCTCAGAGCCTGGAGCCTGTTTTGGATTCTGTGTCTCCCTCTCTCTGACCCTCCCCCGTTCATGCTCTGTCTCTCTCTGTCTCAAAAATAAATAAACGTTAAAAAAAATTAAAAAAAAGAAGTAATAATTTTTAAAGACCCATAAAATCATGGGTGCCTGGGTGGCTCAGTTGGTTAAGTATCTAACTCTTGATCTCAGCTCGGGTCATGATCTCACGGCTCATGAGTTCGAGCCCCTCAACAGCTCTGTGCTGACAGTGTGGAGCCTGCTTGGGCTTCTCTCTCTCTCTCTCTCTCTCTCTCTCTTTCTCTCTGCTCCTACCCTGCTCGCACTCTCTCTCTCTCTCAAAATAAATAAATAAACTTTAAAAAAAAAACAACCTTTTTTAAACCCAACTTTTGAAATCGTGTGTCTGTCCAGCACAGACTGGTGCACTTACAAATGCGTATTTCTAACTAGTGTAACCATTTTTTCCAAAGGACGGTCAGTTGTTTATTTGGAAGCGATAGATGTTTACCACCCTATCTTATGCTTGGAACGGAGCGCTTTTTAAGTAATGCTCTGTTTTGTACCAGTTTTGTTCTTTTGATCTGTCTTCTCACAGCTCTGCCCTATTGTAAAACTCTACTTTGGAGCGGAAAGAATGAGTGATTGTCTCTGTTCTGAGCCAGTGGAAATGTTATTCTATTGTGCTGCAGCATCCCCACTGAGCAAGGTATGACCTACAATGTCTTCCCCCGGATTGTCTGCCTTTTTTCCTTTGACTAATGGAAACAAAGCTTTTCCCAAGGATTCCAAATCAAGCCCCCAATCGAAGTCTTAATTGGCAACACAAAGCACAGCCGCTGGGTGCTGGACAAGTTCCAAAGGAGATTTTGTTCTTAAGCACCAGGCTGAAAAAACCCCAGAGAAAAGAAAACAAACATATACCCATCCACACGCTGCAGATGCCCCGACTTGGTTAATTTGGAACTCTGATTACAGAAAAATTCCCGCATGATTGTAAACATATTTGAAACGTCCTGGAAGCTATTTTAATCCTAATATTCAGAATGCCCAGCAAGCTTCTTTCTCTTTTCGGAATTCTCTCCTAATGAGACATCTATAGGAACTTGACCACGGAGGAATAATTAGATGCTACTGTTTGGGTTTCCAACTTCCAAGTGGATGGGAACTAACATCCCTGGAAGCCCATAAAAGCCAGAGAAACAAAATAAATGAATCACTAAGTTCTACCCGGAAAACCAAGAGTCTTAGACTCAATCTAGAAAGCCATGTATTTCTGGTTGGCTGTTCTACAACAGTTTATCGGAGGAACCAAACTCATTATTCTGTAAATTAAAAAGAAGCATCTACAGAGGCCTTGGAAAATTTCTGCAAGGAAGGTTAGTGTTTAAATGTTAATACGTATACATGTACATACACACACAATATGATGGCTGCAGATAACCAACCCTCCACACTCCCTCCCTTCTTTCCTTCCTAAGATAATATTGTTGAGAGCAGAAACTAACCACGAGCCCTTGCACGCACACGGCTGACAAAAGGGGGCAGGAGACCCAGGCTTCTGCTCGTAGCACATGGCCAGTTCTGTCCTTGGAGCCCAGCCCCCGCAGTCCCTTCCTTCCAGGCAGTCCTGTCTCTCAGACTCTCTGCCAGAAGTCTCTGTTTAGAGTCACCCTCAGGACTGCCTCTGTTCCGTCAGCACCCACAGGGGCCTCTTGGAACGTCACCGCTCCTGACAGCAGCACACAGCATGGGACATACAGGAGGGATCATTTCCCAACAGTAATTACATCAAGCACTTTTTATGAGCTGATGTAAGTGCTGACCTGGACAGCTTTGCGGGAAGCAGCCTAACACAGAGACAGGAGCATTAGCCCTGGATGCACCAGAACCTGGGTCTGAGCCCATGTTCCCAGCTCTGTGCCCGTGGGGCCTAGGGAAGTTGCCTCACTTCTCTGAGCCTCAGTCTTCTCAGAAAATAGGAATAATAATACCATTTTGAGGATTAGTGACAACATATTAAAAACCCAGCACTTCGGGGCGTCTGGGTGACAGTCGGCTGAGTCAGCTCAGGTTGTGATCCCACGGTTCGTGGGTTCAAGCCCTGAATTGGGCTCTGTGCCAACAGCGTGGACCCTGCTTGGGATTCTGTCTCCTTCTCTCTCTGACCCCTCCCCTGCCCGCTCTCAATCTCTCTCCAAAATAAATAAATAAACATTAGAAAAATTAGAGAAATACAAATATCATATGATTTTACTCATATGTGGAATTTAGGATACAAAACAGATGAACATAAGGAAGAGAAGCGAAAATAATATAAAAACAAGGAGGGGGACAAAACATAAGAGATTGTTCTCTTAAATACAGAGAACAAACTGAGGGTTGCTGGAGGGGTTGTGGGTGGGCGGATGGTCTAAAAGGGCAAGGGGCATTAAGGAGGACACTTGTTGGGATGAGCCCTGGGTGTTACACGTAGGGGATGAATCACTGGAATCTACTCCTGAAATCATTATTGCACTATATGCCAACTAACTTGGATGTAAATTAAAATAAAATAAAATAAAATAAAATAAAATAAAATAAAATAAAATAAAATAAAATAAAATAAACTCGCACTTCGTAGGCTTTCATTATCATTAAAGAATGATTTCTATCATCGTCATGGACTTAAAGGGGCCCTCAACTACCCACTGAGGTCTCTGCTGTTTCCTGGGGAAAGCGTCCATCCGATTCCACAGCCCAGCCTCGTTTCTGCAGTCAGTTTCAGAAACTTCATTCCCCAGCCTTATCCTACCCTGAATAAATGTTTCAAACACTAGAACTGAAAACACAATTTGCCAGGAGTTCTAGCAATCATGCCAATTAATCCTATGAGGTCTAAGAAAACCATAAATATTCCATGAAGTGAAGGGCACTATGACACTACGTCAAAGTTACTTTGGACTCAACATAGAGATTCTGTAAAATCAAAGAGCAAGAATGTTGGACTCAAGCTCTCACAGAATGAACTGAAAGCTAGAAATTATATTTGCATTTCGACTTTGACTTTTACCTTTGTGCTCTGAAAGACGTTTTTATTTTATTTAAATTCCAAAATATAAGAGACATAAATGATAGAATTCTATTTTATCCAAGAATAAAGGGAAAGAGTCTCATCTTTTCAATAATAATTTGCTACTTTTTTTTTTTTAAGATTTATTTGTTTGAGTCATCTCTACACTCAACATGAGGCTCAGACTCACAACCCCAAGATCAAGAGTCGCGAGTCGCACGCTCTACCGGCTGAGTCAGTCAGGTGCTGCGATAATTTGCTACTTTAAAAAGTCACTCTTGGGGCGCCTGGGTGGCGCAGTCGGTTAAGCGTCCGACTTCAGCCAGGTCACGATCTCACGGTCCGTGAGTTCGAGCCCCGCGTCGGGCTCTGGGCTGACGGCTCAGAGCCTGGAGCCTGCTTCCGATTCTGTGTCTCCCTCTCTCTCTGCGCCTCCCCCATTCATGCTCTGTCTCTCTCTGTCCCAAAAATAAATAAACGTTGAAAAAAAAAAAAGTCACTCTTGAAATGAGAAAAACTCACTCTTGAACAACCAATGGGTCAAAGAAGAAATCACAAGGAAATTTAGAAAATTTCTGGAAGCAAGTGAAAATAAAAACATACTAAAACTTACAGGATATGCAGAACACAATACTAAGAGGGAAGTTTATAGCAGTAGACTTGCATTAAGAAGAAGAAAGATCTAAAAAAAAAAAAAAAGAAGAAGAAGAAGAAGAAAGATCTCAAAACAACAACCTAACTTTCTACCTCAAGGAACTAGAAAAGGATAAACTAAAAGGCTAGTGAAAGTAAGGAGCTAATTAATAAAGATTAGAGCAGAGGTAAACACAATAGAGAATAGAAAACAAACCAATGAAACCATAATTTTAGAATATTTTTAAAGAATTTTTTTTAAGTTTTATGTATTCATTTATTTTTAGAGAGAGAGAGAGCGAGTGAGTGAGTGTGGGGGAGAGACCAAATCCCAAGCAGGCTCTGTGCTGTCACCACAAAGCCCGACACGGGGCTGGAACTCATGAACCATGCGATTACCACCTGAGCTGAAGTCAAAAGTCAGACATTTAACTGACTGAGCCACCCAGGTGCCCCTAAATTTCTTTTAAAAAGACCAACAAAACTGACAAATCCTCAGCTACACTAAGAAAAAAAATGAGACTCAAATAACCAAAAGTAGAAATGAAAATTAGAAATGAAAGAGAGGATATTACAACTGTTATCACGGAAGTAAAAAGAATTCTATGGGGCTACTATGAGCAATTATATGCTAACAAATTGGATAACCTAGAAGAAATGGATCAATTCCCAGAATCATACAACCTACCAAGATGAATCATGAAGAAATAAAAACTCTAACAGATCAGTAACCAGAAGGAAATCGAAGCAGTAATTAAAAAAAAAAAAAAAAAAAAAAGGCAAAGAAAAGCCCAGGGACAGATGGCATCACTGGAGAATGCTACCAAACATTTAAAGATGAATTAATATCAATTCTCCTTAAAGTCATTCAAAGAATTAAAGGGAGGGCAAGGGGGGAGTTCTTCCAACCTCATTCTATGAGGCCAGCATTAGTCAGATGCGGAAACCAGACAAAGACACAACAAGAAAATCTATAGACCAATACCCCACCCCCCACCACTTATCCACAGGGGATATGTTCTATGACCCCCAGTGGATGCCTGAAACTGTGAAGAGTGCCCTTATTTATACGAGTTTTCCCTATATATACGTATGTATGATAAAGTTTAATTTATAATTAGGCATAATAATAAAATAGAACAATTATAACAACACACTGTAATAAAAGTCATGTGACTGTGGTCTCTCTCAAAATATCTTACTGTACTACTCTATTCACCCTTCTTTTTGTGATGATGTGACACGATAAAATGCCTACATGATTAGATAGAGTGAGGTGAGGGAGGGAGGCATTGTGACATAATGTTAGGCTACTATTTGACCTTCTGATGATATGTCAGAAGGACAGTCATGAGCTTCTGAACTGAGGTTGACCATAGGCAATTGAAACTGAAGAAAGCAAAACCACAGATGAGAGGGGACCACTGCATACACCACAGCCCAGTGGGATTTACTCATGGAATACAAGGATGGTTCAACATATGAAAATCAATGGAATAACATGTTAACACAATGAAGGACAAATACCACATCACTATCTTAACTGATGCAAAAAAAAGCGCTCGACAAAACTCAACATTCTTTCATGTTAAAAACTCACACCAAATTAGAAATAGAAGAAAACTACCTTAACATAATAAAAGCCATGAATGAAAAGCTCACAGCTGTCGCCACATTCAACAGTGAAGACTAAAGGCTTTTCCTCTAAGATCAGGAACAGGGTGAGGAGACACAGTCTCATTACTCCTGTTCAACACACTACTGGAAATCCTAGCCAGCACAGTTAGACAAGAAAAACAAATGAAAGGTATCAAAATTGGAAAGAGAGAAGGCAAGTTATCTCTGTTTGCAGACGACATGATCCTACATGTGGAAAACTCTAAAGATTCCACACACACATTTGAAAACGAGTAAACAATTCTAGCAAAGTTGCAGGATATAAAAAGAATCAACAAAATCAGTTGCACTCCTATACTAACAATGACTAAATCAAAAAGGAAATTAAGAAAACAATTGCTATCGAAGCAGAAAGGATTATATACTCAGGAGCAAACTGAACCAAAGAGGTAAAAGACTTGCACACAGAAAACGTTGCTGAAAAAAAAAACCAAAGAAGACATAAATAAGTGGAAACACATCCCACTTTCATGGATTGGAAGACTCAATATTGTTAAAATGTCTGTATTACCCAAAACGATCTATAGATTCAATGCACACCCTGTCAAAATCCCAATGGTATTTTTTGCAAAAACAGAAAAAAAAAATCCTAAAAAGGAATGTCAAGGGACCCCAAATAGCCAAAGAACCTTGAAAAAGAAGAACAAAGTTGGAGGCCTGAAGCTTCCTGATTTCAAAACATACTACAAAGTAACAGTAATCAAGTTGGTGTGGTATCTTCTTTAGCACAAAGACAAAAATATAGACCAATGGAACACAATAGAAAGTCCAGAAATAAACCCTTGAGTATTCAGCCAAATGACTGTCAACAAGGGAGCCGAGACCACATGATGGGAAAAGGACAGTGTCTTTCAACAAATGGCAAAAGGAAAACTGAACATCCACATGCAAAAGAATGGAGCTCTACCTTTACCTTGGACTATACACAAAAATTAACTCAAAAGGGATTAAAGACCTAAACACATGACCTAAAACCATAAAATTCTCACAAGAAAACACAGGAGAAAAGCTTCGGGGTCCTGTACTTGCCAATGACTTCTTGGATGTGACACCAACAGCAAAAACAGACACTTGGGACTACATCAAACTTAAAAACTTTGGTGCACCAAGTAAACAATCCATAGAATGAAAGGCAACTATGAAATGGGAGAAAATATTTGCAAATCAGAGATCTGATAAGGGGTTAATATCCAGAATACAAAAGGAAATTCTACAGTTCAAGAACAATAACTAAAAAATGAGTAATTTGATTAAAAAATGGACAAAGGACTTGAATAGGTATTTCTCCAAAGGTGATATACAAATGGCCAACAAGCATATAAAAAGATGTTCAATGTTGGGGCCCCTGGCTGGTTCAGTTGGTAGAGCATGTGAGGCTTCATCTCGGGGTTCGTGAGCTCAAGTCCCATACTGGGCATAGAGATTACTTAACAAAAAATGCTCAAGGGGTGCCTGGGTGTTTCAGTCGGTTAAAGCATCCAACTTCGGCTCGGTCACAATCTCACGGTTAGTGAGTTCGAGCCCTGCGTCAGGCTCTGTGCTGACAGCTCAGAGCCTGGAGCCTGCTTCAGGTTCTGTGTCTCCCTCTCTCTTTGCCCCTCCCCTGTTCATGCTCGCGCGCTCTCTCTCTCTCTCTCAAAAATAAACATTGAAAAAAATTTTTTAAAAAGATGCTCAATATCACTTATCATATGAGAAATGCAAATCAAACCCACAATGAGATATTGCCTCAAATCCATTAGGATGACCACCAGCAAAAGAAGAGAAAATAACTTTTGGGCAAGGATGAGAAGAAATGAGAACCTTTGCCTGCTGTTGGTGGAAATGTAAAATGGTGTAGCCATTATGGAAAACAGTATGGCACTCCCTCAAAAAATTAAAAATAGAATTACCTTATGACTCAGCAATGCCACTTCTGGGTATGTATCCAAAAGAATGAAAAGCAGGATTTTGAAGAGCTATTTGCACACCCATATTCATTGTAGCATCATTTACAATAACCATGAGGTGGAAACAACCCAAGCGTCCATCGACAGTTGAATGGATAAAGAAACGGTGACGTGTGTGTTGTGTGTGTGTGTGTGTGTGTGTGTATATTATGCAGACCTAAAAAAAGAAGGAAATCCTGTGATATGCTACAATACGGATGAAGCTTGAGGATATCATGCTAAGTGAAATAAGCCAGTCACAAAGGGACACACAAATACTGTATGTCTCTACTCAGAGGAAGCATCCAAAGTAGTCAAAGTCACAGAAACAGAATGCAGAGAGGTGACTGTGAAGGGCTGGGGATAGGAATTACTGTTTAATGGGTAGAGATTCGGTTTTGCAAAATGAGGTTCTTTAAACTGATGATTACCAGAGGGGAGCTGGGTGGGGTATGAGGGGAGTCAGTGATGGGGATGAAGGAGGGCATCTGTCATGATGAGCACCGGGGGACGTAGGGAAGTGGTGAATCGCTGTATCGTACACCTGAAACTAATATAACACTGTGTGTTAACCATCCTGGAATTAAAATAGAAAGAAAGAAAGAAAAGAAAGAAAGAAAGAAAGAAAGAAAGAAAGAAAGAAAGAAAGAAAGAAAGAAGAAAGAAAGGAAAGAAAGAAAGAAAGAAAGAAAGAAAGAAAGAAAGAAAGAAAGAAAGAAAGAAAGAAAAAGAAACACACAAAAACAGACAAAAAAGTTCTGGAGATCTGTTGCACAACAACGTGCAACAGTACTTAAGACTACTGAATTGTATGCTTAAAAACGATTAAGGCGATAAATTTAACGTCATGTGCTTTATAACACATAGCAATCTGAACTTTGAAATAAAAAGCCTTGACAATCTTCAGCATCTAGATGAAAAAAAAAAAGTCCGTATCTACTACTGTCAATTAGACTCTAGAAGGGCATTTCACGTGGATTAGAAATAAATGATTCAAGTAAGTATTAAACAGAAACGAGGGCGCCGGGGTGGCTCATTTGGTTAAATATCCGACTCTTGATCTCAGCTCAGGTCATGACCTCCCCGTTCGTGGGATTGAGCCCCGTGTTGGGCTCTGCACTGACAGCACGGAGCCTGCTTGGGATTCTCTCTCTCATGAGAGGCACATGCCCCTCCCCCATGCGCATGCTCGTGCTCTCTCTCTCTCTCTCTCTCAAAATAAATAAATATACTTTAAGAAACAGATACAAAATGAGGCTAAGAATTTCATTTTTTAAGTTTTAAAAAGCCCCAAAAAACCAATTTTCTTAAAATTCTCAAACAACAAGTACATGAAACTCTATTTGATCAAAACACAATGAAAATACACTTGGTGAGGGAGAGTGCAAACCTACATATTTAAAACAGAAGATGAGATCGCTAGGTTTTCATTCCGAGTCCCAACCCAGCATCCAAGCTAACACCTACAAGCCCAATGGTGGCCCCAGCGCGCCCTAGAGCTTGCTCCGCTCTGTGTCTGGGCACCTACTGGCCAGTTAGTATCGTAAAAAGTTCTATGGCTTCCACGGTGTACTCATAACAAGCCAGGGTCTTCTAGGCTACATTACCATCAGGCATTGAATTTCCTAGAGCCTAAAAATTTAGAAAATTTTTAGATAAAAAGATTTTTATATAAAATTTTTACATAAAAGATAAACTTTCCATATGACGATTATGAAATTATAGAAAAGTTAAGAGCAAACTATGCTCTGAGAGACAACATCAGTATCTAGAACATCACCGTTTGGCACAATTTAAAAGGATGAGCTTATCCAAATTTTACAGGTAAATAATTGAGGTTGGTCTGGAGACCTGAGTTTTGCTCTGTGCCAGAGAGGAACTCGGGAAGAGCATATTCATTTGCACACAGGTTACACTCCCATTTGTGTTTTTAAAAGAGAACTTTAAAATACAAAATGGCACACTGTGCTGTTAGCCAATGGGATTTCAGAGACAGTAAGATTAAGTCAAAAAAAAAAAAAAGGCAGAAAAACTTATATAGGTCCTGATATGTCAACACACCAAATCTTATACTTTTATGAATTTTAATTCACACAAGAAATTAACAAGGGTCGTATGAAAAGGCGATATTGATTTTAAGTCTGAGATGGAACTCCTTTCGGAGTTCGCTTAAGGCGCGCTCCACCTACCTTTTGGCTGCCGTTGCCACAGCAGTTTCTTTCCTGGCCCCGGAGGGGGACGGCAGAGAGCCACTAGGTTTCTTTGGTAACACGGTGCCATTGTTGATGGTGGTTCTTAAGGGCAAGGTCTGCACCAGTGGTCTTGCTGTGAGATGAGCAGAAAATGTAATCAGAACTTTCCCCTTTGTCAGTGTAACTGTTTACAGAACTTAAGACAGGGAGGAAGGAAGAGGGTATCAGTTTTAAAATGCTGGCAGGATTGACAAAGGCACCAAGAGAACTCAGCAGAGATTTTCAACAAAGGATGTTGGGACAAGGAACCTAGACACCAGCCTCGCCCCTTACACAGCAACTAACTCAAAGTGGACCCAAGACCAGAATGTAAAACGCAAAGCTATAAAACTTCTAGATGAAAACACAGGAGAAAAATCCGTGTGACCTTGGGTTTGGTGGCTTTTTAGATACACCACCAAAAGCACGACCCATGAAAGAGAAAAACAGATTGCTTGGACTTCATTAAAATTATAAAAACGCTTGCTCTGTGAAATGCATTGTTATAAGGATGAAAAGATAAGTCACAGACTGGGAGAAAGTATCTACAAATCACATATCTGATAAAGGACGTCTATCTGGAATATAAAGAAAGAATGCTTAAAACAGAACACAAGCAGCCCAATTAAAAAAATGGGCAAAAGATCTGAACAGACACTTCACCCAAGACGATCTACAGATGGCAAATAAACATATGAAAAGATGCTCCACATCTTTTGTCATTAGGGAAATGCAAATTAAAACCATAATGAGATATCTCTATACACCTATTAGGGTGGCTAAAATCCAAAAAAACAAACAAAGTAGCACTTGCTGGCCAGGATGCAGAGCCGCGGGGTTCTCATTCATGGCTGGTGGGAATGCAAAATGGTACAGACACCCGGGAAGACAGTTTGGCAGTTGCTAAATATAGTCTTGTGGTAGGATCCAGGCATTGTGTGACATTAGGTATTTATTTACTCAACTGATTTGAAAACTTATGTCTGTATAAAGCCTGCATTTAATATTTATAGCAGTTTTTTTTTTCATACTATTGTCAGGAACTGGAAGCAACCAAGATGCCCTTCAATGGGTGAGTGGAAAAACAAACTGTGGTCCATCCAGACCGCGGAATATGATTCAGCAAAAAAAAAAAAAAAAAAAAAAAAGTGAGGAAGAAATCCACGCCAAGGACAGGGCTGAGGCTTATTAAATCCATGCCACCAAGTGAGAGCAGCCAGGCTCGAAAGGCTGTGTTCTGTATGATTCCATTTATATGACAGTCTATAAAAGGCAAAACACTGGGGCGCCTGGGTGGCTCAGGTGGTTAGGCATCCAACTTTGGCTTGGGCCATGATCTCATAGTTTGTGGGTTCAAGCCCCTCATCGGGCTCTGTGCTGACAGCTCAGAGCCTGGAGTCTGCTTCGGATTCTGTGTTTCCCTCTCTCTCTGCCCCTCCCCTACTTGCCTTCTTATCTCTCTCTCAAAAATAAATAAAATTAAAAAAAATTTTTTTATAAAAGGCAAAATTACAGAAACAAAAAACCAGATCAGTGGTTGCCAGAGGTTGGCCAGGTGGGGGGCGGAGGGCTGAACAGGTAAGACCTAGGAGAAATTTAGGGTGGTAAAATGATTACGTGATGCTGCACGGTGGCTATGTGAGATCAGGCATCTGTCAAAACTTACAGGCTCTTATGGCACAAAGAATGAACTTGAACGTTTGCAGAGAAAAATCAGTTAGGAGGTGGGGGGGGGAACCCATGACAGATAAAAGAATCAAACTACGTTACCAGTATGTACTACGATGTCATGGAAGGGGGTGGGGCAGGAGAGGTGCTGTGGAAATGGGGAGAGACTGTCTGCCTACCCGGGAGCACATGGTAAGCACTGTGCTCCAGTCAGTAACATTGTTTCCCACAGGGCATGGTCTATACCTCTGAAACCACAATCATGAACACTAGGGCGAGAACAATTAAGAGACGGGTGAAGGATGGTGGGAGCAAGGCTTCATTGTTGCAGAGCAAGGCTACAGACAAGCCAGGGGGAGGCTGCAATGAGCCAGGTTCAGCCTGATACAGCCACAGATACACAATTATACACGCGTATGTAAACACATATTGTATAAACACAGACATGCCTTAGCTCTGCCCGCTACAACTGCCGAAAGCAGTATCACCCGGCGCCCAAACCTTGGTTTCTAACACGATTCCACAACAGCAGGGGAGCCTGGACTCCTCGGGGAAATGCCCAAATTTGGGGCTGGGGCAGGGCACCCACGACACGGGCCTGGAGCGTCCTGTACTACCAGAGAGAAAGGAAGTGCTCAAAAGCAGTAATAAAACCCCAACCCCTCTACTGATGGGGTCAAGTCAGAGGCACTCAGGAGCCAACTGAAAGAGCTCCCCGTAGCCAAAGCTGGGAAACCCGCAGGAACAAACCACATAAGGCAGTACTGGATCACAGCCTGAGGTATACAAGTATCCATGAGTCCATACCGATACAAGTTGATAACGGAGGAAATGATTAAATGGGGGGAGAAAAGATACGTCTCCCGTGCATAATTCCAGATAATTTACGTAGACACTCAAGGAGGTGGAGTGCAATTCTCTATTCCTGAAGTGTGGGCGGCATAGTGACTGCCTTCTGCACTGTCCAGCGTGGGGACGGGGGGAGTCACTGCACTGTGGACAAACCTGGCAAACTCTGTCCAGGCCAACGTCACAGTGATGAGTCCTACCGATAGCACGTGACCTTGACAGGATGTGAAGGACGTGCATTTTACCTCTACGGTCTTCCTCCCCAAAACCCATGACCTACCCAAACCCAAGGTGAAGGACAATGAGCCATCTGACTAGGGCTCCTCAAAACTGTCAGGGTCATCAGAGACAAGGAAAAAGTCTGAGAAACTGTCAGTCTAGAGGAGCGTAAGGAGACAAATGTGATCCTGGATCGATCCTGGAACAACAGCAAGAAAGGGTATTTTTTTTTTTAATTTTTTTTTCAACGTTTATTTATTTTTGGGACAGAGAGAGACAGAGCATGAACGGGGGAGGGGCAGAGAGAGAGGGAGACACAGAATCGGAAACAGGCTCCAGGCTCTGAGCCATCAGCCCAGAGCCCGACGCGGGGCTCGAACTCACGGACCGCGAGATCGTGACCTGGCTGAAGTCGGACGCTTAACCGACTGCGCCACCCAGGCGCCCCAAGAAAGGGTATTAAGGATAAACTAAGGAAATCTAAATACAGTGTGCCTTTAATTAATAAAAATGTATCACCGTGGTGGCATACTAAATGTAGAACGTTAATCGTAGGGGAACCTGGGTGCGGGGTGTATGGGAACTGTCTGTATTATCCCTGTAACTCTTCTGTAAATCTAACACTACTCTGAAATTAAAAAAACAAAATTATTTGAAATGCTAGCAGAATTTGTTTTGTCCATCACAGAATTAAATCTGCCTCAATTTATGTTCTTGAAAACAATAACAAAACTGCCTAGAATGCCAAGTGTTTAATGAACCGGAACTTTTCGGCCCCTAAATCAGAAGGCTAGGCTTCCTTCTTTCTTTTTAATTTTTTTTTATTTAAAAATTTTTTTTAAATGTTTATTTATTTTTGAGAGAGAGACAGAGCTCAAGAGGGGAAGGGCCAGAGAGAGAGGGAGACCCAGAATGCGAAGCAGGCTCCAGGCTCCGGGCTGTCAGCGCAGAGCCTGACATGGGGCTCGAACCCACGAACCGCAAGATCATGACTTGAGCCGAAGCCTGACGCTTCACTAACAAAGCCACCCCGGCGTCCCAGCTTCCTTCTTTTGTTAAATGTGACCGAAAATGGCAAAAGCCACAGGCGGCTCCCCAGCCAGAGCATGAAGCCCTTCGCCACCCTCTATGCTCTCTTTCCTCATCTCCCGAGCACCTGCTCACTCAAGGGCCTGGGGCGCACTGGGAGCTAGCATTCCTCAGTGGAGGCAGCACGGCTCCCAAAACACGATTCCCCATCTTCTCTAGCACACAGCGTGCTGGTCCCCAGGACCCTTCTCCCCAGCGGGAAGACAGGCACCGTCACGGCCGCTCTTCCTCCTCTCTCTGCTTTGTCCGCCATCTTGGCCCCATTCTGGGTTGTTATTTTTTTTTAAGTACGTGTACTGCGTTAAACAGAGTCCCCCACATTCATGTTCACCCAGAACCTCAGGATGTGACCTTACTTGGAAATAGGGTCTTTGGAGATGTAATTAGTTAAGATGAGGTCATACAGGATTAGGGTGGGCCCTGAGCCCAATGATGGTGCCCTTGTGAGGAGCAGAGAAGAGACACAGAGCCTCCCTGGGGAGGAGGCCACGTCCCTGTGGACGCAGAGCTTGGAGCAAAGCGTCCAGAGGCCAGGGAATGCCAAGGATGGCCAGCAGCCACGGAAGTGGGGAGAGGGGCCTGGGACAGCCTCCCTTAGAGCCTCTGGAAGGAACCAGGCCTGCCCGCCCCTCAACTTCAGTCCAGCGGCACTGATCTTGGACTGCCGGCCTCCAGGACTGGGAGAGAATACGTCCATTGTTATAAGCCTCCCAGTTTGTGGTCACCTGTCATGGCAGCCCTAGAGATGAGAACCACGCATATGTGAGCCTGTCTGTCCCTTCCGTTCCTGCCTGTCCAGCCTGTCCCTGCAGCACGACTCCTAGCCCCAAGGGTGGGTCTCTGGGGCGCTCCGTCAGCCGGGTCCAGGCTCGCCTCCCCGTGACCCTCACCTTGATGTCCCTCGCCGCCACCTCCAACGGCCCCCAGGAGCCACCGCACCATGTTGCACGTAACCAGGACTGACACAGGACCTGCACATCTGGGGGCTCCTACTTCACAACCAGCCCATGGAGGGGAGAGGACACCATCCCGACTCTTGGGTTAGTGCACCTCCCCACCACCCGGCCAGGTAGGATGTGGGCTTTTGTAACCTCAGCCATCTGCTCTCATTCTATCCGTACGACTGTATTTTTCCCACCGTGTCCCCAGGTGCTTCCGTGTGCCCCCCACAAACCAACAAGCCAAACAATTCCACCTCCTCAGCTCTGCTCTTGCTGGGCTAGCAACGTGGGTGTGTGCACTCACCTGGAGGGCGTGCTACGGTACACAACGCGGGGCTCCGGCCCTTAGTGTTTCCGATCCTGGGTCTGGGGTGCAGCCTGAGAATCTGCCTTTCTAGCAAGCTCTCAGGGCATGCCTCCGTTGCTCCGGGGACCCCACTTTGAGACCCACAGGCTATGCCGCTGTCCTCTCCTGGGCATTTCTGCCCTCCCGGATGGCCTCTCCCAGCTCCTACACCAGTCTGGGCCTCCCAGTTGAGCACTGGCTTACACACTGTTGTTCCAGATGAGCTAATCTCACTCTGCAGAGCAGAGGGGGTCGCAGACGACGCCTGAGCTGGGAGGGGTGTCCCCTAGATCTCTGCACACCCTGCTCCGGCGGCAGGCCGGCCAGGTATGCTGCTCTGTCTCTTGGGCTGACAGCAGAGAGCGAGTCACCCCTCCTGGGCCCCAGGGGCTGATGGGGGGAGCAGTCACCTGAACCTAAAGGGAGAGAAACTGCTTTGGGAGCAGAAGCAACATTCAGAGGAGGGACACAGCCGACCCGAGGGACCCCACGCGGCAGGAGCCAAGGAAGTGAAGGCCCCCCTCTCTCCCCTCCTTCCAAGCCCCAGCGAGGGCTCCCCGTGCGCAGACCTAACTGGGAGGGGGAGGGCAAGGGCCTGGCGGCGTGGTCCCTGCAGAAAGGACCCACAAGGGTGCCTGGGTAACTCCGTCGGTTGAGCTCTTGACCTCGGCTCAGGTCACGGTCTCACGGCTTGGGAGATGGAGCCCCGAGCCGGGCTCTGCGCTGACAGCGGGGAACCTGCTCGGGATTCTCTCTCTCCCTCCCTCTCTGCTCCTCTACTGCTTACATTCTCTCTCTCTCTCTCTCTCTCTCTCTCTCAAAAAATAAATAAATAGGGGCGCCTGGGTGGCGCAGCCGGTTAAGCGTCCGACTTCAGCCAGGTCACGATCTCGCGGTCCGTGAGTTCGAGCCCCGCGTCAGGCTCTGGGCTGACGGCTCGGAGCCTGGAGCCTGTTTCCGATTCTGTGTCTCCCTCTCTCTCTGCCCCTCCCCCGTTCATGCTCTGTCTCTCTCTGTCCCCAAAAAAATAAATAAACGTTGAAAAAAAAATTTAAAAAAATAAATAAATAAATAAACATTAAAAAAATAAAAAAGACAGGACCCAGAGGGCCCAAGGAGGACGTCTTGTACCCAGCTCCTCTCTGGCCCCTCGTCCAGGACCCCCACTCCACCACACACACACACACACACACACACACACACACACACACCCCGCCAAACCAGGCTGGGTGAGCCTCCTCCCTGCTCCCACTTCCCTGGCCTGTGCCAGGGGTGTCCTGTGTCACCACACCCAGGACACCACATGGCAGTCGTCTGTTTGTTCACCTGTCCTCTCCATCCACGACGGGAGGCTCCTTGATGGTGGGACCTGCTGTGATGCCCCCACAGAAGGAACACAACAAGTATGTGTCCATCAGACCGCACTGATCTCAAATCCAGTCTCGTCATAACCTCGTTCTGTCCTTCTCCCGAAAGGGAAAATAGGGCTGTGGAAACCCACGGAGAGGATATCAGCTGCGCGCAGTGGCTTTCGCACAGGGTGTAATGGATCCTGTACGTCACACTGTCACAGAGTGTCCTCAAAACAAACAGAATTCTTAAAGCTCTGATAAGAAATCATGAAAGAAGGGGCGCCTGGGTGCCTCAGTCGGTTAAGCGTCCGACTTCGGCTCAGGTCATGGTCTCACCATCTGTGAGTTCGAGCCCCGCGTCGGGCTCTGGGCTGACAGCTCAGAGCCTGGAACCTGCTTCGGATTCTGTGTCTCCCTCTCTCTCTGCCCCTCCCCCACTTGCGCTCTGTCTCTGTCTCTCTCAAAAATAAACATTAAAAAAGTTTCTAAAAATAAAAAAATGCAATCATGAAAGAAAACACAGGATGGCAGGGAGGCATGGTGACCACCTCGGAGTGGCAAAGAAGGTGGAGAGACCCCTACTTTGGCAAGATCTCGCTGGCTGTGCCGCTCTTGGTAACATCCTCAGGCTGTCACGGCCACGGGCTTGGTCAAGAGCACCACAGCTGCCACCAACATGCCTAGTAAACTGCGTATTTTGCACGTGACGCCTCCTCAGGTCGCTGCCAGGTTTGCCCATCTGGATGTGGTTAGCCACTCGAGGAGGAAAGGTGGCTGCCATAAAGGGAATGTTCTGGAAGAAAAAACACCTGCTAACGTCCAGTGTGAACAGGCAGCAGCCTGGATTGCGAGCGGGAGGACAGGAGGATACGAGAGCAGCCTGTAGGACAATGCGTCATCTTCAGACGGGCAACGTTTACAACTGTGGAGGAGAAACTGCACCGAGGGAAGGGCTCACACGCAATTTCTGCTCATCAGGTGCTGAGATAAATGACTCCTCCGTTGCCACACGACACTAAGATAGGAGACATTCTGCTGGTTCATAAACGGGATTTTTAAAATAACATTTCAATTGTTCCTAGGGACAAAACGTAGACACACAGCACGAAAGAAGAATTTCTAAAATCAAAAGAGAATGCATGATGAATGGCATGTATTTGGAATGCATTCATTGGGGGGGGGGGGGGCCAGGATGGTTGGGAGCTCACATCTCAAGGGATGTTGGGAAGCACAGAGCAATAAAGAAATCACGCAGGACCGGCCCAACTCAGCGCGGCTTACTTCAACGGAGCCTCAGAGAAGTCACCACCCTTCCGGGCCTTCGCTTCTTAAAAATAAGGATCCCAGCGCCCACTCTGCAGGGCTGCTAGAGCACTGGGAGTGAGGAGTGGAAAGGTGTTAGCATCGTGTCCGGGCGCAGCAGGCACGGGAGGAGTGGGAGCTATTATCCCACGGCCACGGCTACATCCAGGACAGAATGCTTCGGACATCAGGGTGCAGTCAGGTACCCTGAATGTGATGTGGGAAGAATTAACGTAGCGTTTCAGTTGTGATCCGAGATACCTGAGGCAGAGTTAATTAGGCCTGAATACAGGAGCAACATTTAAAGTGGTAAATGTGAATTACTTGCTGGTGAGCACGGAACAAAGCGGAATACGGGGGGCCAAGGACTACGTGTTCCATTAAAATCTCACAGCACTCCCCTTGCACTGAGATGGAAATCAGCCATGCATACATACAATGGGTCTATTGTGAATTTAACTCCAAATCAGGACTCCTTATCTTCTTGAGAACAGGCCACCAGCCTCTGGGCACTTGCTTCTTGCTGTTGTCCTCGGGGCAGGTGAAGATCAGTTTACGTGGTAAAACAGGAGTCATTTTTACTTTAATTTTTTTTAATGTTTATGCATTTTTCAGAGACAGAGAGAGACAGAGCATGAGCAGGGGAGGGGCGGAGAGAGAGGGAGACACAGAATCCGAAGCAGGCTCCAGGCTCCGAGCTGTGAGCACAGAGCCCAACATGGGGCTTGAACTCACGAACCGTGAGATCATGCCTGAAGCTGAAGTCAGGTGGTCAACCACCTGAGCCACCCAGGTGCCCCCCAATTTTTTTTTAACAATAAATTTTTGAGAGACAGAGACAGAGCCGCAAGCTGGGGAGGGGCAGAGAGAGAGGGAGACACAGAATCCCAAGCAGGCTCCAGGCTCTGAGCTGTCAGCACAGAGCCCGACACGGGGCTCGAACCCACCAACCGTGAGATCATGACCTGAGCTGAAGTCAGACGCTCAACCGACTGAGGCACCCAGGCGCCCCAGAAAAGTGTCACGTTTAAAACACGAATTTCTTCTGCTTATTACTCCAAAGAACATTTAGAAACCAACTAAACGTATAAAGAAGAAAAAAAGGTCACAATCCCACCACTCAGGAAAAAAAAAAGTCAATGAAAACACTTGGTTATAGTTCTTTGCAGTCTTTTTGTGTAGATTTTGTCTATTAACTTGAATTTTACAGTGTATACAGTTTTCTATCTTGCTTGTGACTCTTAATGTAACACACAGGTGCTTTCCCTGTTGCTACCAGTAACGTGAACGTTTTTAACGAGGACCCAGTG
This sequence comes from Lynx canadensis, assembly GCF_007474595.2. Lineage (NCBI taxonomy): Eukaryota > Metazoa > Chordata > Mammalia > Carnivora > Felidae > Lynx > Lynx canadensis. The sequence goes on along the minus strand of NC_044308.2, from coordinate 141,250,561 downwards.
TTCGATCATACACAGTGCTACAGTTTTCGGCCCCTGTAGCTTGCACTCCCTCTGCTCCTTTATTTTAAAATTTTTTTGTTTTTAACATTTATTCATCTTTGAGACACAGAGAGAGACAGAGCGTGAGTGGGGGAGGAGCAGAGAGAGCGGGAGACACAATCTGAAGCAGGTTCCAGGCTCTGAGCTGTGTCAGCACAGAGCCTGATGCGGGGCTCGAACCCACGGACCGCGAGATCATGACCTGAACTGCAGTGGGTCGCTTAACGACTGAGCCACCTGGGCGCCCCTCCCTCTGCTCCTTCCTATCCAAGTATTCTCCAATATGCATGCTGTTGCAATGAACTCCTTTATTCATAAAACACATTTCTGTATTTATACTCATAACAGCAATCAATATACACGGGGGTCTTCTTACCGCATTGTTAGGTAGCAGGGAAAACTATTTGATTCTCTTCTCCCCAGTACAGGGTAACCCAAGCTCAGCAAAATTAAAACATACCAAATCTCCGCATCTGAAGGTCAATCTGACATAAGCAGGGCAACCTTTGTGGGCTGAGGTTGTCTGTAGGTAAGAAGTGTGGCAGGGCAACCCGTTCTCAATACTTAAAAAAACCCTAAAGGCAAAAGAAAACACGAATAACAACGTCTGGGGGGCTTCGGTGGAGACTTAGTGACTCCTAAGCCCCAGGATGGCATCACTGGTTAAAAATCCCCGGCACCAGGAGAATGTTGCCAGGGAAAAGCGGTGTGAGTCACAGCTCCCTCCTATGTACACTCTGTGTCCACAGGCCCAGCATCTGATGGCTTGGCCACAATCTCCCCCGTCTCAGGAGGCCACGAACTTGATCTGTTAGTGAATTATTTTCCCGAGACGGCAGTTCTCATTGTTACGCGAGTGAAGTCATACGAAGAAGAATAAAGTAAGTCAAAGCTTCGATCTTCGAACAAAGGGAAGTACTACCATGGAAAGGGATTTACAGCCTCACGGGCAACCCTGGGGCTACTGTACAGACTCTGCGGTCTGCCCATCGGGGTGACTGTGGCACAGACGCGGCACACACTTCCTTCGAGCTGAGCCGTGCTGAGCACTTGGAGAGCTCACTGCCTACCAGCGTGGCCTGTTTCTTGCTGCACCGCCATTCCCGTCGCTGGGCCAACAGCACGAAGTTAGGTGCCCAAAGCTCAGAACATTGAACCCTAAGGTTCAGACAGCTGACCTTGGGGGGGAAACATCACTTACTACTTAAAAGTTAGAATGCCCTGAGTCCTGTCTGCTTCGAGCCTGTAGGAGGACAGCAAGCCAAAATAACGTGAAGCGGCCTTTTACACACAGAGGAGGTTTGTGTCAGATCCGTCCGGTCTGAAAGATCCCCCAACTGAACCATGGCTACTGAGTGCCAGCTACCCAGCGGCAGGTGCACATGTACCAACACGGCTCTCTCCCGAAGGAAAGCAGCGACCCAGAGCCTCTGATGGGCCCACTTCTCCACCTCCCCACCTCCAGTTCCACTGTCCTGTAATTAACTGCTTACAAGGCGGGAAAGTCATGGCCCGTTCCATGTGGGGGATGCCACCCCACTCACCAGCTTTCTTATGACCTTTGTTTTATTTCTCGGCGTGACCCTCTGGCTTTATACCGTGATTTACTTTTACTTATGAACACAATATTATATTAAAAAAAACACATCAGATCTCACTATGAAAAGAAACTATTCTCTTAGAGGAAGTTTCATAAAACTTTACTCTTAATCAAGAAAAGAAACTCACAGGCAGGCCTCTTGCATTGTTTTTTTTCCCTAATTTTTTTTAAAAATAGACGTTTTGGAAGTCTGAAGTTTTATATAAAGCAACGACTTCAAATGTACCCTTTAGGGTATAGTAGTCATCAGATTTATTTTTGGAAAGCTGAGTAGGTCAAGAATACCTAAAATAACTTAGTTTCTATTTAAAATTCCCTAATGACTTTGTAACTTAGAAGGAGAAAAACAGTACTTAAAAAGATTATTCAAGGGGCGCCTGGGTGGCTCGGTTGGTTAAGTGTACGATTTCGGCTCAGGTCCTGATATCACAGCTCATGAGTTCGAGCCCCGTGTTGGGCTCTGTGCTGACAGCTTGGAGCCTGGAAGCTGCTTCAGGTTCTGTGTCTCCCTATCTCTCTGCTCCTCCCGTGCTCACACTCTGTCTCTTTGCCCCTCCCCAACTCACGATCTCTCTCTCTCTCTCTCTCTCTCAAACATAAATAAACATTTTTAAAAAAGATTCTTTGAGATGTATCCGTGTATGGTATCAGAGGGTAGCTACACTTGTGGTGAGCAGGGCGTAAGGTACAAATTGTACACCTGAAATTAACGTAACATTGTAACATCACGTAGCAACTATGCTCAGATACAAGAATTACAGAAAACATGTCAACGTTGTCCACAAGTATATCTCACATAGAGCTGGTGACGATTACCCTGAAGGAAGAAGAAATACATTTTTTCCTACAGACATGGGAAAATGTAGCCAAGGACTTGAGAGAAAACTAGCATATGTGACATCAGACAGTACCCTCTCCTGACTCCAGGAAAAACATGGAAAGTGTGAAATAATTCGTTAAATCCGAGCAAACAAACAAACAAACAAACAAAGCTAATTTTAAAGGGACATTTACATAGCAGTGTGATCTGCAATGTTTTAAGTAAAGGAATTTGACAGCCAAGATGAATTCTGTTTTCTAAAGTTAGCCACAAGGAGCGGGGATCTGGTAAAAGATGAGGAAGGTCTATGGGCTGAAAGTGGACATCAGGCAACCGAGTACGATTAGCAGGAAACTTTTATGAGGCGTCGTACTTGCAAAATTTTAAGAGGAGGGTCACTACAAAGTTACTTCAAACACAAATAGTGCTTTCTTATATTTCACTCACGGGCGTCACAGGGAAATGAAATGATTTAAATTTGCCAGAAACCAGGGGCGCCTGGGCTCGGTCGGTTAAGCATCCGACTTCGGCTCAGGTCATGATCTCGTGTGGTTCGTGGGTTCAAGCCCCGCGTCAGGCTCTGTGCTGACAGCTCAGAGCCTGGAGCCTGCTTCAGATTCTGTGTCTCCCTCTCTCTCTCTGAGCCTCCCCCGCTTGTGTTGGCACGCTCTCTCTCTCCCTGTCTCTCTCAAAAATAAACATTAAAAAAAAATGTTTTAGGGGCGCCTGGGTGGCTCAGTCGGTTAAGCATCCGACTTCGGCTCAGGTCATCATCTCGCGGTTCATGGGTTCGAGCCCCCTGTCAGGCTCTATGCTGACAGCTCAGAGCCTGAAGCCTGCTTTGGATTCCGTGTCTCCCTCTCTCTCTAACCCTCCCCTGCTTGTGCTCTGTCTCTCTGTCTCTCTCTGAAAACTAAATAAACATTTAAAAAGTTAAAAAAAAATAAATTTGCCAGAAACCCACGAGATACAGACTCTGTAGCTGGCTACGCTCTCCTGGACAGCAGAGCAGGACATTCAAAGGACACAGCAGGCTGTGCCCGGAAGGAGCTTCCTAGCTTGCGGGTTCTGAGCTCCTCAGGGAAGGGCCTGCCCCTTGGGGGCCCCCAGTCCTGGGCAGAGCTTCGCTGTGGCATAGGATCATTAACTGGTGGCTGTGCCGAACAGAATGGCAGCACAGAAGCTGAGTACCCGGAAAGAGAGGAGAGTTGTCAGAAAGTTTCTGGGTGGAACAGACTCCCAGGCGCCCAGAGGATCATGGGGGTTTCCTTGTGCTCGGCTCTGCCTTGCAAGATAAACCTGTGCTCCCAGCGGTGGCCCCTGGATGGCTCCCTCCTTGACTCCACAAGCATGTCCTGGCCACCTGCACATGTAACCACAGGCTAACGATCCCCTCATGTCAAGCCAAAGATAACTAAATAAAGTTAAAGACCCTGTCCCGCCTCGTGTGATGGTTTGGGCAATGCTGAGAGCCCTTCCCTGATCTTTGGAGGTTCTGTCGCTGTTGAGGAGGGCCTGCATCCGCCAGGGCAAGCGTCCTCCGCGAGACCGAGTCTAGCGCTGCCCCCGTGCCTCTACGGCGCCCACCTTTGGTAGGTCCTTTCCTGTTCAGCGCCGCCTGCTGTTCCTCCGTGATGTTCAGCCGCCGGACCACGTCGGCCAGCGCCGATTTGAGCAGCTGGATATCGTCTTCTTGCATCTGGACGCGCTGCTCCAGGGAGGCAATGCGGTCCGTCACCTCCATGCTACTCGCGGCGGAAGCGCTGTCATCTAAACCAAAGGAGAGGAACACGTGACTCTCGAGTGCCCCCCGGAGGGATGGGACCGACCCGCACGCCCGGAGCGTATTGCTGGGGCACGGTACCGTTCAGAGCCTGGAGGCCGCTGCTCTCGTGCAGAAACCACGGGCCGCCTCGTGCGACACAGAACTACAACGTCTCACTCTGCTCTAGTCTTTAGTGATTCTGCTCGTGCTTTTCATTTCCTCTTAGCTGAGGTTTTATTTCTTATTTTTTAAAGTTTTTTTTTTTTAACATTATTTACGATTGAGAGACAGAGAGAGACAGAGCGTGAGCAGGGGAGGGGCCGAGAGACGGGGAGACCCAGAATCCGAAGCAGGCTCCAGGCTCCCAGCTGTCAGCACAGAGCCCGATGCTGATGCGGGGCTCGAACTCACGGACCGCGAGATCATGACCCGAGCAGAAGTCGGACGCTTAACCGACTCAGCCACTCACGCGCCCCTCTTAGCTGAGGTTTTAAGCGCTATTGTATTATTCTAGACACGGGCCAATGCATGTTCTTTCCCATGACATTTGGAGACCTCAGAGGTAGAGGAGGGACCAGCGTGCATCTCCCCTCACATGGCAGAAATCCACCCCCCGCCCCCATCACCGTCTCGCTTTTGTTCTGACCATGCTAACTGAAGGGCTGGCCAGATAATCCCAAGACAACACTATCTCCTGAAACCAATGTTACACTATATGTCAACTAGAAGTTATTTTTTTTAATGTTTATTTTTGAGAGAGAGAGAGAGAGAGAGAGAGAGAGAGAGAGACGGACGCAGAATCCGAAGCAGGCTCCAGGCCCCAAGCTGTCAGCACAGAGCTGGACGCGGGGCTCAAACCCACGAACTGTGAGATCATGACCTGAGCCAAGGTTGGACACTTAACCGACTGGGCCACCCAGGCGCCCCACCTAACTGGAATTTAAATAAAAAATTTGGGGAAAAAAAGGCTTGGGGCACCCCAGTACCTCAGTCAGTTAAGTGTCCCAACTCTTGGTTTCAGCTCAGGTCATGATCCCATGGTTTTTTGAGTTTGAACCCCACATCAGGCTCTGCGCTGACAGCGGGGAACCTGGTTGAGATTCTCTCTCTCTCCATCTCTTTCTGCCTGCCCCTCCCCTGCTCACATTCTCTCTCTCTCTCTCTCGTGATAAATAAATAAACTTAAAAATGATGACTTCGCCACATAGTTGAAGTTAAAACCATTGTCGTGATGTATTATCTTTCCCACATAAAATAGCCTTAACACAGCACTTCTCAGACACTGTGGCCTCAGGACTCCTTTACATTAGCAACACTTACTGGGGACCACAAATAACTTTTGTTTGTGTGAATTGTGCCTATCAGTATCTGCTGTGCTGAAAATTAAAACAGCATTTTATAAATATGTAAGCATGACTTAGCTACAAAGAACAAAAGTATCACATATTAAGTAGCCCATTTTTATGGAAAAACTGCTATCTTTTTAAAAACGAAAATAATTTTGTGAAAGGATTGACATCTTTGACTGTTTAAAAATTTTCTTTCATGGCTGACTTACTAGCGAAGAACCAGATTTGTTTATGTATTCAGTCTGCTGTGATGTGTTATTTTGGTTGAAGTATATAAAGAACATTTGGCCTCACACTGACACGCAGTAGGGAAAGGAAGAAGTATTTTAATAGCCCCTTCAGATACTTATGGATAATCTTTGTTATTCGATGAAAACATGATAGATGGTAACGTTATAAAAGTTAGCTGCAATGCGGAATCTAAGACCACATAAATAAGATTTTTTACTTCGTTAAAATAACAGAAGAAAACAAAACGAGACTACACCATCTATCAGTCATGCCTGTTAAGGGCCGGCTAGTCTGACAAAGTAACATGAGCTGTCTGCTAAGCACCCCGTGACCTCGATGGCAATCCCAGCCTCTCGTACGGAGCTGTTAATCGCCAGTTCCTTACCAAGGCCTCCCGTGTCCCATAAGGTCTCCTGGCCTCTGCAAACCCATTTCACATCGTCCCTTCTTTCCCTCATGCTTCAGTCACACTGACCTCTCTCTCTTTGGTATCTGCTGTTGCCTTTGCTTGAAACATTTCTTAACAAGCTTTTTTTGCTTGTTCTGTTTTCTGTTCTTAGGTGTCGGCTCAAACAGAGCTCTTCAGAGAACCTTCCTAACAACCTTACCTAAGGCTGGTGCTCCGATCACGTCAACCTTATTTATTCCTTTCATAGCATTACTGTGCTCTTGCTTGATTATCTTCTACATCCCAACTATAAAACGTAAGTACCACAGAGTTGCGCCTGTTTCCAGGTAGGACAGACCCCTTGTGGACAGCACCTTCCTGCAGAAGGCAATTTTAAGCCTGGAAATTACACAAAAAGCAACTACTTGAAGGTACTGGAGAGGAGACACAGGTATATAAACTCTGGTGGGGAGTTTACACTCACTTGGAAAAATATACAAGAAACTCCTTTCCATGGCTTTTAGCCAGAGTTAAATGGTACTCGCGGTGGGGTTAAGGGTACATGTGGGAAACCCCCACAGCCATTTTGTGCTAAGAAAGCCAAAACGTGAAGTCCAAAAACTGTGACCACTGAAGAGAGTGGGGAAATCCCAGAAGGGAAGAAGCCAGAGCGGGGGGATTCCCAAACTCTGTCTATCCCATCTCTGGCTGACCTGCGGATCACACCCGCACAGAACAGAGTCAAGTGTTACAGCTAAGGGCAGAAGATCAGAACTGAGACCGGAGGCACTGCCCAAGAAGCAGTTAGCAGTTCAAGTCCAGCCGAGAAAAGCGGCCGCTAAGACAAAGGAAAGAACACTTCTTAGAGGAAAATCATGGAATACAAAATCCCCACAACCTAAGATTCATAATGTCCAGGATATAATCCAAAATTACTCAACATACTTAAGAATCAACAAGCGGAACACATTCTCAAGAGAAAAGAAAATAAATGGAGTCCAACTCCAGGATGAACAAAATATTGGAACTAACAGATACGGAAAATGAGGTTATTTCCAGTGAATGAAAATTTCAGTGGAGAAGTGGGAATTACTGGCAGAGAAACAGAAACAATGTAAAAATGAACCAAATGGAAATTTCAGAACTGAAGAACACATTTTCGGAAGAGTTCACCGAACGGGTGCAGCTGCATGGACGTGATGGAGGAAAGACACGTAAACCTGAGGATGGGGCAAGAGGAAGTATCCAGGGTAAAGAACACAGAGATAAGAATTGGGGGAAAAAAAAATTAACCAAGTCCCTTGGGGATTTGTTAGACGACCTCAACCAGTCCAATGTACATTAAGTTGGAACAGAAGAAGAAAGAGGACAAGGCAAAAAAAAAATCTGAAATATAAAGGACTCCCCCCCAGTCCTAAATTTGATGAAGGACAGAAACAGAAAACAACAAAATGTTTAACAAATTCCAAGCAAAATAAACACAAAGAAACTCACCTCAAGGTATATCGTAATCAAACTGCTGAAAACTAGATTAAGGGCACATACTGAAAGCAGCACGAGCAAACTGACATGGTCTATACTGGGCAAGGACCATGGATGGAGACTAGAAGAGAATGCAACATCTCTAAAGTACGGAATGGAAAAATCCAATCCGGAATTCTATATCCAGCAAAAGTAGCCTCTAACAGTGAAGGTTTAAAAAAAAAAAAAGCATTTTCAGATAAATGGAAACTGAAAGAATTCATTGCCAGCAGATCTATGTTCTAAGAAGTCCCACAGCAAGTTCTTCAGGGTAAAGGGAGATTATAGAAGATGGAAACTCAGATACTCAAGAAAGAATGAAAATCACTGGAAGTGATAAGTATCTGAATGAGTTCAAGACTTTTTTTTTCTTTTTGCAGTTTCCTGTTAATGTTCTTAAAAACCTTTAAATTTTTAAAGATGAAAATTATAGGGGCACCTGGGTGGCTCAGTTGGTTAAGCTTCCGACTTCGACTCAGGTCATGATCTCACGTTTCATGAGTTCGAGCCCCGCGTTGGGCTCTGTGTTGACAGCTCCGAGCCTGGAGCCTGCTTTGGCTTCTGTGTCTCCCTCTCTCTCTGCCCCTCCCCTGCTCATGCTCTGTCTCTGTCTCAACTATAAATAAAAACATTAAAAAAAATTAAAAAAAATAAAGATGAAAATTGTTAACACTGGTAAGATTTATAGGTGTGTACATGTAATACATATAACTACCATAACACAAAGGATGGGGAAGATATGGATCTATAAGATTTTAATATTTTATATGAGATTTTAATATTTTACACAAGATTTTAATATTATACATTATTAACTGAAGAGACCTGTGAAAAGTTAAAGATGTATATTGTAATCCCCAGGGAACTACTAAAGAATAATGCAAATAAGTATAGGTGAACAAAAACAACAAAAATATTACATTGAAATTCTATATTCAAATAATCCAAAAGGAGAGAAAAGAAGGAAAGAGGAACAAAAAGTAGACAAATAGAAGAAAAAAAGTAAAATGATAAACCCAAACCTAACATAGCAATAAACACTGGTGTTACATTAATGCACTAATTTCTTTAAACACATCAATTAAAAGTCTGAGAATGTCAGGAAAAAAAAAAAAAAACCAATACCCAACTATAGGCTGTCTACAAGATATATACTTTAAATACAAAGACACAGACAGGCTGAAAATAAATGAATGAAGAAAAGGACATAGCATGCAAACAATAAGCGTAAGAAAGCTAGAGTGGAAATATTAATAATCAGATAACATAGATGCCAAATCAAATGTATTACCAGAGATAAAGAGGACCATTTCATAATGAAAACAGGATCAATTTATCAGAAAGACAATCACAATAACAGAGGTTTAAAATACACGAAGCAAAAATTGACAGAATGAAAGTGGGAAATAGACAATTCCACAATTATTCCTGAAGATTCCATCACTCCTCTCTCAGCAACTGATAGGACAATTAATTTTTAAAAAATCACTCAAGACATAGAAGTTTTGAACAGCATTATAAACCAGTTTGACTTAACTGATATGTATGGAAAACTATACTCAACAATGGCAGTGCACACGATACATTCACCAGGACACATCAGGTTCTGGGCAAAAAAAGCAGACCGGAACAAACTTAAAGACTAGAAGAGTATGTTCTCTGACCACAGTGGCATTAAATTATAAATCAAAAACAAGACCACACGGAAAACCCCTACTATTTGTAAATTAAACAAGATACTTCTAAATAATCATTAAGTCAAAGACAACATCACAGGACAACTTAGAAAATGTTTTTAATTAAACGATAGTGAAAATGTAACATTTCAAAATGTGTGGGACACACAAGGACAAGCTAAAGCAGGTCCTTGAGGAAAATTAATAGCTTTAAGATCTCTTTGTTAGAAGAGGAGACAATCCTCAAATCAATGATTCTCAACTTTCACTAGTAACTAGAAAAAGAAGAGCAAATTAAAACAAAATCTAGCGGGGCGCCTGGGTGGCGCAGTCGGTTAAGCGTCCGACTTCAGCCAGGTCACGATCTCGCGGTCCGTGAGTTCGAGCCCCGCGTCGGGCTCTGGGCTGATGGCTCGGAGCCTGGAGCCTGTTTCCGATTCTGTGTCTCCCTCTCTCTCTGCCCCTCCCCCGTTCATGCTCTGTCTCTCTCTGTCCCAAAAATAAATAAAAAACGTTGAAAAAAAAATTAAAAAAAAAAAAATCAAGCAAGGGGCACCTGGGTGGCTCAGTTGGTTGAGCATCTGACTTCGGCTCAGGTCATGATCTCACAGTCCATGAGTTCGAGCCCCACGTTGGGCTCTGTGCTGACAGCTCAGAGCCTGGAGCCTGCTTTGGATTCTGTGTCCCTCCCTCTCTCTGCCCTTCCCCCCTCATGCTCTGTCTTGCTCTGTCTCTCAAAAATAAATAAATGTTAGAAACGAAATCAAGCAAAAAGAAGAGAAATAAGAAAAGAGATGAAGTCAGTGGGATAAAACATGGACAAACAAAGAAAATCAACCAAATCAGAAGCTGGCTGCTCTCTGAGAACATCGATCAAATGTAAGCTCCATAAAAGCAGAAATCTTTTCTGCTGGTCCACCGAGTTATTCTCCCAATATGTAACACAGGGCAGGAACTCAATAAATATTTGGAAAATGGATGAATAGATGCGTAAATGGGTATCTGGATTTCATCTGGGAAAACAGGAGCAAGCAGGGGTTGGCCTTGGTGGATAAAAACATTTATGTAGAAAGGCAAGAAGAGCCACATTCCAGACAACGGAAACAACTGAAACAAAGACAAGGGAACTGAGAAGCATAAGAAGTACTCAGATAATCATGGCCTTTGAAATTGAAATCTACCGTTTTGTAATTTCTGCTTACTGGATATAAATCTGTCATGCCCCTAAATTCAAGTTCTGTCGACGTTCTAAGTAACAGATAATAGTTTCGTACACAAACATTTTTCAAGTGTGTCTATGGTACTTCTGAGACAGAATAACGGGTATTAAATGCTGGACAACCCAAAGAACTCTTCAAGCATTCACATACATGTAGAACTTAACAGATCCTATGAGGGAAACACTGTATAACTCTTTAAAAACACGTCACAGACCTCTCTCTCCCAAGAAATCAAACTTGAGGTAAGAATTGGCAAATCATCTTTTCTCACACTCCTTGCCTTCCAAGAACTACATATTCCATTCTCTACGCTCCTAAAGTAGGATTCGTATTGTTTCCGTTGGGAATACTGGTGACTATGTCTTTTTCTTTCTGTCTCTCCCAGTTGATGGAGACATAGAAAGAACTTTTTAAAACCCAACAGTCAGAAAACAATCCGATTAAAAAATAGGCAAAAGAGTTCATTGACACTTTGGTAAACTGCAAACAGGCACATGAAAAGATGTTCAGTGTCACCGGCCATTGGGGAAATGCAAATTCAAACCACAATGAGACAAGATATCACTACACGCCCATTAGAATGGCCAAAATACAAACTACTGACCAAACAAGATGCAGAGAGAATATGGGGCACATGAAACCCTCTTACGTTGCTGGTGGGCACATAAAATGGTACGCTTGCTCTGGAAAAATGGTTTTGCGGTTTCTTACAAAGTTAAATATACACATAGCGCATGACCCAGACTCACCAGAGAAACGGACACCCACATTCATAAAAAGCCTGTACACAAAAGTTGGAAGCGGTAAAAACTGCAGCCAACTCAAATGTCCTTCAACTGGTGACCGCATAAACCGTGCCACCTCCGTAGAGTAATAAAAAGGAAGCTAACTACTGATACAGTGGTTTGGGTGGATCTGGAGGGTATTACGCCGAGCGAAGGAAGCCAGTCTCCGAAGGTTATGTGCTGTGTTATTCCATTTATGCGATATTTTCCAAAAGACAAAGCTACAGTGAAGGAGAACAGATCGGGGGTTACCAAAAGTTGGGGTAAGGGCACAGCACTCCAGAGTTTTGGGGAATGACGGAAACGTTCCGCATCCTGACAGCGGCGGTGGGTTACACGAATCTATATTGTGTTAAGATACGTAGAGCGGTCTCCAAAGAGCAGATTTGTTGAATGTTAACGTAGAAAATAAAATAACTTTTGGGGAGTCCAAAGGAGATGTGGTCTACCCATTGGCTTTGTCAGTTAGGGGTTGCTATTTGGATTGTTGAGGCTGGTGGCTATTACGCCTTGAGACCTGAGCAAAGACATATTCCAATGAGAACACCTGCGGCTCACTGGAAAGAGACTGTCCCTAAGGTCTACACCGCTTCTTGCGAACAGACAGCAGTTCTGTGTGATTTCTCCTTCTGTCCCTTGACCTGGATGGGAAAGCAGGGAAGTCCCACTTCATCAGGGCAAGCCAAGTGGAAGGGAGAAGTTGGGGGGGGTGGTGTGGATATAAAGGTAGGTTAGCTCTGTCTGCCCCCTGAGAAGCAAGGCAAGAGCTGAATAAAATCTTTCAAAGGGAGGGCCAGCCCGGGTAGCAACTGTCGCACGGGGACCTCAGGAAGAAGGATCGGGTGAAGCCATTCCAGAGCCAAAGTAGAGTTGGAGAGGACTTCCAGAAGAGGGATTCGCGCTAGTCACCAGGAGTGCGGACGCTGGAGTCAGGTCACAGGGGTTCAAATCCCAGCCCTGCCACTTCCCAGCTGTGTGACACAGGGCAAGTTATTGTATCTCCACGTGCCTCAGTTTCCCCACTTGTAAGACAGGGACAACAACAGTTGTCTACCTCAGCAGGTTGCTGTACTATTCAATTAGTTAATATACGTAGAGCTCTTAGGATGTATTTTTGCATATTGTAAATGCTTTGTAAATAAATGCAGGCTACAATCAGCCTACAGTCGTTGTTATTGTTAATTATTATCACTGATAAAAATCACCAAAGTTAACCTTTCCTTCAAAATCCCCATGTGTTGTCTGAACACTGTTATGCAAAATAGCACTAAAAAATTAATTAGAGGGGCATCTGGGTGACTCAATCGGTTGAGCATCCGACTTCAGCTCAGGTCATAATCTTGCGGTTAGTGAGTTTGAGCCCCACATCGGGCTCTGTGCTGACAGCGTGGAGCCTGCTTCAGATCTTCTGTCCCCCTTTCTCTGCCCCTCCCTTGCTTACCCTCTCTCAAAAATAAATAAATATTAAAAAAAATCAATTGGAAATTAGTGTTTTATGAATAAAACATGTTTTCCAAGTCATAAAAGAATCTGGCACGTAGAGTCGTGCATTTCTGTGAGTCGGGGGCTGTTTTGCGTAGACAGCAGCTGTGAGAGACAGTGCACATTGGCTGTGGGGGCCGGCACAGCCCTGAAAAGGACAAAGTTGGCTGCTACCACACCACCTTGCATAGACACACCCCCACACACATCTAAAAATTTACAATGGAAAATAGGATCACTGTGGCCTCAGCGTGCTCTATAGATGGCTTTCATAAAAGTGCAGAAATCAGATTCCATTTTAATTATACTGCCAAATTTGTACAGGAAAAAAAACCCCTAATTTTAATATTTTACCTAAAATAAAAACCTCCCCAAACCCAAAGCACAAAACTCCGACCACCTCAATATCTACCTTCAAATACAAGTGATTACAAACCGAAAGGTCCAGGGGCACCTGGGTGGCTCAGTCGGTTAAGTGTCCAACTTAAGCTCAGGTCACGATCTCATGGTTTGTGGGTTCGAGCCCTGCGTCGGGCTCTGTGCTGACAGCTTGGAGCCTGGAGCCTGCTTCGGATTCTGTGGCTCCCTCCCTCTCTGCCCTGCTCGCACTCTGTCTCTCTCTTTCTCAAAAATGAATAAACATTAAAGAGAAAAATTTTAAGCACTGAAGACCTGTCTGCTTAAGAGAACCTCTATTTGCAAGACTTGCTGAAGTGGTCCCCGTGACGTAATCCCAGTGCTCTGAAAATCCTGACGGAACTGCCACCCTAACTAACCTGTATGGATTGTCTCACTTCTGCTCCTCAGGTAGCTACTCTCAGGAACAGACTGGAGGACTTCTTGGGAGCAGTGTCAGCTGTCTGTAGTTCTTAACCTTCGTGGGTATAGAAAAGGCCAGTGTTGTTCAACTGACTTTACAGATTCAAATTCAGCTCGCGAAGAAACTGGCGAAAGGAAAAACAAAACCCAAAGCTTGGTCTAACCAACACAAACCATTTCCAGCCCCTGAACATCTCCCAGCATTCTGGGGCACGAGATGGGAGAGGGGATCTGAATTCCATCAAAGAAAAACCTTATCCGATTGGCAATTCAGATGATTAACCCCCCTAGCAAGTTATGTATGTTATTGTTTTTTAAGATTTTTAAAGTTTATTTACTTGAGAGAGAGAGTGCGCACATACAGCAGGGCAGGGCAGATAGGGGGAGGGGGAGAGAGAGAGAGAGAGAGAGAGAGAGAGAGAGAGAGAGAGAATATCCCAAGCAGGCTCCGCACTGTTAGCACAGAGCTTGATGTGGGGCTTGAACTCGTGAACTGTGAGATGACCTGAGCCAAAATCAAGAGTCAGAAGCTTACCTGACTGAGCCACCCAGGTGCCCCAAGTTATGTGATTGATTGATTGATTGATTTTAATGTTTACTTATTTTTGAGAGAAAGACAGCGCATGAGTGGAGGAGGGGCAGAGAGAGAGGGAGACACAGAATCCGAAGCAGCTCCAGGCTCCAAGCTGTCAGCGCAGAGCCCGATATGGGGCTCGAACTCACGGACCGCGAGATCATGACCCGAGCCGAGGTCAGATGCTCAACCAACGGAGCCACCCAGTTATATATTTTAAAGTAATGTTCATTCTTGTAGCTTGTAGCCCCAAAATGTACCCACGGAGGTCATTAAAACAGTGCTAGCAACTGAATAGCTTTATCTTTTTTTCAAAGTGTTTGCATTCTTGTCCAGCATCACTGCACCTTGTGGAGTTAGAGGGAGGTTTGAAAAAGACAATATTCTTTGTATTTTCACCTCTGGGGCTTTTTTAAACTTCTGGATGAACTGGAACTTTCAGGACTGTGCACCTGCTCGTTCCCTGAGGAAGGCGCGGGGATCTGGTTACACACGACAGGCGGGGCGTCCCTTATCTCAGCCTCAGGAAACTAACTGTCCTCGATCAGGCTGCACAGGCTGACAGAACGGGCAAAGCGACAGACGAGATTTAATCTGACGCAGAACCAAACCCACGCTGGCGTGAAGTCCGTAACGCAGCTGTCTTAGCGGGCTAAGGGCTCCGCGAGTTCCTCTGCACCCTAGACCAGCGACGGACCTTCTCAGGGCTACAGATCCCAGCCTCGTGATGGCATTTTGTCGAGGGCCAAACACGGTTCAGAAAACCAGTTCTCAGGAAGGCTGGCAATCCGCGTCACCTGTTCTCGGCTGCCTGGGCCCTGGGACTCCAGGAAGAGCACGGCTCTGGGGTTCAGATTGTGGAGGGTTCAATCCCTGGGCCCGTCGCTTCGCCGTGCAGTCTTGGCGAATGGCTCGACCGCTCCCGGAAGAATACTGCCCGTCTCCGGAAGTCCTTGTGAGGGTAGGTGGTAACGTACACGAGCATCTAACACAGTGATGGCAGACAGGTGCTCGACACAAAGGGCAGTGTGGTGTCGCCGTAGCTCGCCGTTGTGACTACCGTTGTTCGTAGCAGCCGAAAGCAAACACCGGCCTTCAGTGAGATCAGCGTTCACGACAGTTGCTGAACAAATTCTGTAAGTGCTTGGTCCACGAGAGAGGCCTGCGCTGGCGTAAAAGCAAGCCCTCCCGTGATGGCACACGATTCGTGGTCAGAGGGTGGACCACGCATCACACCCACACCTCCCTCTCTGACTTGAGTCTCCCGAGGAGCCGAATGCCAGCTTCTGAGTTTCAAGTGATGTCACAGATCCAGGTAGGTCCTCCATCACCTCCGGTTCCAGGGACAAGAAGATGACCTTGTGGCTCTTCCCTGGCCCTAGACCTCCGAGTAGCCACGCGTGGATGCAACTTCTAGCTTAAACTCCTGTTTCACGGTAAAAAGTGGCGTAAAAAGATCAAGCGACTTGACTGTTTGATTCTATGTAAAAGAGCAGAAAAGCGCATTTCGTCCTCTGTTCATATGACTACCTCATCATCTAGAGAGAAACAGGCTCTTGGCTCTACATGCTCTGGTGATACGAAGATGCTGGTGTCTGCGTCATGCTCCTGGAAGTCAAAGGGGACTATTAATTTCCAACAGTTAACCTAGAGTCTGTCCCTTTTATCTTGAGATGTTCTCTCTGTTAATTATTTAAAACAATAAGGATGGGGGCACCTGGGTGGCACAGTCGGTGAAGCGCCCAACTCTTGACTTCGGCTCCGGTCACGATCTCACGGTTCGTGGGTTCGAGCCCCGCGTCGGGCTCTGTGCTGACCGCTCGGAGCCTGGAGCCCGCTTCGGATTCTGCGTCCCCCTCTCTCTCTGCCCCTCCCCTGCTTGCACTCTGTCTCTCTTGCTCTCAAAAATGAACATTTAAAAAAATTTAAAAAAAGAAAAAGATCTTACTACAAGGTTTTAGCATTTTAGATCGTACAAGCAGTAAGGACTAACAACCACTCACTCAATGATTTGCAGGCAGACGTTTCATAATAAAAGCCAGCCTTCCACGTTATTATGTTACATTGATTGCTATAGCACCCAATAGCAAAAGAAATAGAGAAACAGTGTAAGAAGCAACACGGCCTCTGTCATCTTCAGGTCTGGATCCCAGCTCTGTCAGATTCCCCGCCCTGCCCACCACTCCTGGTGGAAGGGCGCCAGGTTTTTTTGTGCTCTAAGAGTCCTGGTTCTCCTGTGATCCACTGGGTCCGTCAGGCTCTCCAAGTCTTGCTCGTCCCTGGGCTGCGCCTGCCACTTAAGCTCCGGCTCTGAAATCGATGGCTTCCTGCAAGGACTGACCCTGTCCATCAGGAAAGCTGTCTCTATGGACGCTCGTGCTACCACTCATATCCTTGGCCGTGAAAGGATCTACAGCAGTCCTTGACTGATATAAAAACCACTGCCATTGTCTATTGATTAAAGGAACTTCAGCAGAGCCTCTTGAATCTGGAGAGCTTCAGAGCGTTAAATCTAGAGGTTTAAAGCTAACAGACTTTCCATCCAGTTCAATAAATGTTCCTGAGCACCCTTCGGGACCAGACCTAGGGCGGGCGATGCAGTGAACACCACGACCTTCGCAACTGCAGCCCGCTCGGTCTAGCACGGGAGACCGGCCAACAAATAACCATCACAGAAGTACAGGAACACAGATGAGGGAGCAAGTAAATAGTCCCCGCTCTGCCCCCAGCCCCAAGCTTGGCAAAAAGCCCAGCTAGAGATGCAATGTGAGGACAAGACACCCCTGGATCATCTCACAGGTGAAGCGGGAAGAGCAGCATTTCAGGTGAGCTTCTGGGTTTCAACTAGTGAATAATGAATGAGGCAAAGAGGGAGAATAGAAACAATCGCTTACGGAAAGAACAGCCTTGAAATTCTCCAGTTGAGCATTCAGAAAATGGGTTAATTACTTTATCGTGAAATATACTCTCATTTCATTTTGCCTAACCAGAGTTATCAAGCCAACAGACTTCCCATGTTTATTTTTGAGAGAGAGAGAGCGAGCAAGGGAGCAAGCATGAGCAGGGGAGGGGCAGAGAGAGAGGGAGGGAGGGAGGGAGGAAGGGGCAGAGAGAGAGGGAGACACACAATCCCAAGCAGGCTCCAGGCTCCGAGCTGTCAGCACAGAGCCCGACGCGGGGCTCGAACCCATGAACTGCGAGATCATGACCTGAGCCGAAGTCAGGCGCTTAACCGACTGAGCCACCCAGGTGCCCCTTCCTTGAAATCTTTGAAATGATTATTTAATACTACACACACACACACACACACACACACACACACACGTGCCCCCCACATGTACATGCACTCACATGCACTTATCCCACAACGAGCTTACACACACAGACACACCTCACATACTGGTGACCCCCCACATGCACGCACACTTACACGCATGCACGTGCACACACACACCACCTCCGCAGAAGTGATTTTGTTTCTTGTTTCTGTCAGAGACTAAAAGACCTAGACACTGTATGGTTAATTCTTTTTTTCCACTTTATAGGGTTTTTTTTTCCAGTTTATTTATTTATTTTTGGCAGGGGGGGAAGGGCAGAGAGAGGAAGAGAGAATCCCAAGCAGATTCTGCACCATCAGCACAGAGCCTGACATGGGGTTCCATCTCACAAACCGTGAGATCATGACCTGAGCCCAAATCAACAGTCAGATGCTTAACCGACTGAGCCGATCAGGTGCCCCCCACTTTACAGTTTTAAAGCAAACAAGAGATCCTGCAGTTGAGCAGAAAAGAAACCCCCAATAAGGTGTGAAGCAACATGCTTTAAAACTTGGCCTTTGTTCTGAAGTCCAGCAGCACGAGGAGCACTGAGGGCAGGAGGGCACAGCCAGTCCCGGGGACCGCTGGGGGAGGGGGAGAGGAGGGAGAGGGGGGAGAGGACTAACACAAGTCACGCAGGATTGCCAATCTCAACCACAGAAGGAAAACTTAAAATCATGGAGGTGGAGGGGCACCTGGGTGGCTCAGCTGGTTAAGCACCGGCTTCGGCTCAGGTCATGATCTCACAGTTCATGAGTTCGGGCCCCACATCAGGCTCTGTGCTGACAGCTCAGAGCCTGGAGCCTGTTTCGGATTCTGTGTCTCCCCCTCTCTCTGCCCCTCCCTTGCTCGTGCTCTGTCTCTCTCTCTCTCAGAAACAAACGTTAAAATTTTTTTTAAAACGTCACGGAGGTGGGGAAGGGGAGAACAGACAAAATAATGAGCATAACACAGAACTTGAAAAAGACCTAAGGCTGTCATCGAACGTTCATTTTACAAAGGGACTGTTGTAATATTCACTTGCTACATTTGTGGCTCACATCTAATTTTATTTTTTAATGTTTATTTTTGAAAGACAGTGGGGGAGGGGCAGAGAGGAGACAGAGGATCTGAGCAGGCTCTCTGCTGACAGCAGAGAGCCCAACGCGGAGCTCGAACTCGTGAACAACGAGATCATATCCTGAGCTGAAGTCGGACGCTCGACCAACTGAGCCACCCAGGCGCCCCTGTTATTCACGTCTAGATGAGATGTGGTCAGGTCCTAAATGGACTTAACCAGAAAGTATCTAAAAAGGTCGCTTCAACAAATTTTTGTTTGATACGATAGTTTCAAAACATTTCAGCAAAGAGAATAAAAATAAAAGCTAATCTTGTTTTTATGATTTTGTATTAATTTCTATTAGTGTACAATTTTTTCTATTTAAAGTACTTTATGGTTCCATTACCCATAACATGGGTCATCTTCTAGACTGGACAGTTTCCATTAGTTTCAGACACGTGACAGCCTGTCCTTCCATAGTTGGGATGAAAGTCAGAAGAGCAAAGTTTAAGTAGTTGAAAATCCATGAATGGGGCCAAAGCCACGTAATTGGTTCCCCAAGATAAAACTTTGTACAACTCACTGAAGCTAGCGGTCTGTCTTCAGGATATTTCAGTGGAGAGGTTGGGCTCTTGGAAGACACTAAAAAGGAAAATACCCAGGTTTTCATTGTAGGACTTCTCTCTTAGTTTCCCATCAAAAAGTGGGGCCCCAACACTCCGGGGTTAGAATCCAAAGGGCATCTGAGCCCAGCCTCCACCACCCACATTCTTTTGCTGATTATTGCTGTTACTGGAAAATGCTTTTTCTGTCCTTTTTTTTTTTTTAAATCAATATCACATAACTACTTTTTTTGTGTTTCGAAAGGGCCATCAACTCCTGCTTCCAGCCAAGATGGACTTAAGGCACTATATGTGACATTGTACCTAAAACAGCTAAGAGGAACAGACTAAATATGTCATACAAAGGTTTTCAAGACACTGGACAGAAGACAATGAGGGACCGTGATCGCTCAGATATGATAAGCAGAAGACGTGACCCCACAGTTGTCCTGCAGACGGCCTGGAGTTTCCTGGAAGCGATGCAGGGAGGGAACCTCGGTGAACCCGCAGGTCTCCCTAAGTTGGGGAGAAAGGGCCGAAGGTCCAGAAAAGCTGTGAGCTCACGGGGCAGAACACTGAAGGGGACAGAGCCACAAGACAGGACACTTTGGAAATCTGCAGAGAAGACCCGTGAGTCTTCAGCTGGGGACTGATCAGCACTTGCGTGTGAGGAAACTACCCTGGGCTGAGGCAAGAACCACCCAAAGAGAATAGAGAGGACACCCACCAGAGCCCACACAGGGCTGGGAATAGTTCCTGTCATCATCAGCCAGGGTGGAAAACTACATAATCCACAGGGCATTGGGTAGAGAACTCAGAGGGTTTTGCCCTAGACTGAGATGCTGGTCCCCTCCTAACAAGGCTTAAGAGCCTGACGCAAGAGGATCAAACTATTTCCAAGTGACTTAACCACATCCCAGAACAAAGCTTGAAAGTATTTACAGGAATAAAAAAAATACCCAGCTCCCAACAAGGTAAAACTCATAATGTCTGGTATCCAAGAAAACATGAGGACCAGGCATTCAAGGAAGCAGGAAAACATGACCCATCATAAGGAAAAGAATCGAGCAGGCAAACTCACCCAGAAATGACGGAGATGACAAAAGAGTGCACAGGGACAATCACATTGTTATTATGACCTTATTATTGTACAAGAGTCAGAGGAAAGATGGACCATGTCAGATAGACACATGGAAGATGTGTGTATTTTAAAAAGTCAAACTACAATCCACTAGACGTGAAAACTATAGTCTACTAGATGAGATTAACTGAAAAAATTAGTAAGCGTGAAGAAACAGCAACAGAAACTATCCAAAATGAAATGCAGAGAGAAAACAGACTGGAAGGAGGTTGGGAGAGAGGCAGAGATGGGGGGAGAGGGAGAGAGAATATGAAACTAGAACACCAGGGAGTTTGTAAGACAAGCTCAAGTGTGCGGACATCCATGTAACTCAAGTCCCTAAAGGAAGAGCGGGGAGGGGGACGGAACAAAAAATAACTGGAGTGGGGCGCCTGGGTGGCGCAGTCGGTTAAGCATCCGACTTCAGCCAGGTCACGATCTCGCAGTCCGTGAGTTCGAGCCCCGCGTCAGGCTCTGGGCTGATGGCTCAGAGCCTGGAGCCTGTTTCCGATTCTGTGTCTCCCTCTCTCTCTGCCCCTCCCCCGTTCATGCTCTGTCTCTCTCTGTCCCAAAAATAAATAAACGTTGAAAAAAAAATTTATAAAAAAATAAAAAAAATAAAAAAAAATAACTGGAGAACTAAGGCTGAAGTTTTTTCCAAATTTTATGAAAATTATAAACCCACAGATCAATCAGCTCAGTAAATCCCAAGCACCACAAACACGAAGGAAATCATACCATGCAGAGCAAAATCAAATTGCTTAAGACCAGTGATAAAGAGAAATTCTGGCAAACTAGGAACACAGAACTTCCTCGACTTGATAAAGAGCATCTACAGCAAGCCTAAAGCTACACCACACTTAATGATGAGAAACTGGCAGCTTTCTCCCTCACAACGAGGACAAGGCACCAATGCCCCTCTTACCACTCCTACTGGACATCACACTGAAAGTCCTCACAAGTGCAAGAAGAGATGGAAAGGAAGTAAAAGGTACACAAGTTGGGAAAGAAGAAATAGAACGGTTTGCAGATGACATGATGGTCTCTGTAGAAAGCTCGAAAGAATCACCAAAACAATTCCTAGACCTAGTAAGTGATTATAACAAGGTTACTTGATACAAGGTTAATAGACAAAAGTCAATTGCTCTCCTATATACCTGCAACGAACAAGTGGGGTTTGAAATTAAGAACACAATGTCATTTATAATAGTGCCCCCAAACTGAACTATGTAAGTATAAATCTAGCAAATAGGTACAAGATCTGTATGTAGAAAGCTGTA
This sequence comes from Lynx canadensis, assembly GCF_007474595.2. Classification (NCBI taxonomy): domain Eukaryota; kingdom Metazoa; phylum Chordata; class Mammalia; order Carnivora; family Felidae; genus Lynx; species Lynx canadensis. Next base: position 141,228,934 of record NC_044308.2, on the reverse strand, counting down.
AAATTACTACAAAGAAATTTTTTTAAAAGATCTAAAGAAATAGATGTTCCATGTTCATGGATTAGAAGCCCCAATATTGTTATAATGTCAATTCAATCAATGTCAAATTGATTTATAGATTCAGCACAATCCCAACCATAATCCCAGTAGGCTATTTTGTGAATATCGACAAACTGAGTCTAAGGTTTCTTTGGAAGGGCAAAAGGCCCAGAATAGCCAACACGATACCGAAGAACTAATACTACCTGACTTTATGAGCTTTATAGAGCTACAGTAATCAAGACATCATGTTATTGGGAAAAGAATAGACATATAGTCAAAAGGAACGAATAGCCCAGAAACAGACCACTCAAATACAGTCAGCTAGTCTTTGACAAAAGAGCAAAGCAATTCTATGGAGAAAGGACAGGATTTTGAACAAATGGTGCTTGAACAACAGGAGGCCCATATGAAAAAAAAATTTAGATGCAGATCTTACAAACCATCACAAAAATTAACTGAAATTGGATAGAAAGGACAAAGTATTTTCAACTGAATAAACATGAAAACACAGCATACCAAAATTGGTGGGCTGCGGCTAAAATTTTAGAATTTTATAGCACTAAAAACCTACATTAAAAAAGAAGAAGGACAAAGGAGAGGAGGAGGTGAAGGAAAATGACCTCAGCTTCTACTTAGAAAACCCAAAGGAAGCAGAAGAGAGGAAGTGATATACTTCTGAGCAGAAATCAATGAAATAGGACAACAAAACAAAACAGTAGGGAAAATCAATGAAGACAAAACCTGGTTCTTGGAGACAATAAATACAATTGACAACCCTGTAGCCCAATTACTCAGCAAAAAAAGAAAAGGGGCAAAATGTTAGTATCAGGAATAAGAGGTAATATCACTACAGGTCTACAGCTACTAAAAGGATACTAAGGAAATAATAAGTACAACTTTGTACAATAAATTCAAGAACTTAGATGAAATCTACAAGTTCTTTGAAAGATGAAACTACCAAAGCTTATGAGAGAATGCATAGATAATCTAAATAGTTTTAATAAAGAAACTAGGGGCGCCTGGGTGGCTTGGTCAGTTAAGCGTCCGACTTCGGCTCAGGTCATGATCTCACGGTCCCTGAGTTTGAGCCCCGCGTCGGGCTCTGTGCTGACAGCTCAGAGCCTGGAGCCTGTTTCAGATTCTGTGTTTTCCTCTCTCTCTGCCCCTCCCCTGTTCATGCTCTGTCTCTCTCTGTCTCAAAGATAAATAAACGTTAAAAAAATAAAAAATAAAAAAATAAAGAAACTAAATTTATAGTTGAAAACCTTCCGCAAAGAAAACCCCATACCCAGATAATTTCACTGATGGATTCCACCAACCATTTCAGGAAGAAATCATACAAACCATATGCAAACTCTTGCAGACATCTGAAGAGAGGGGCTATTTCTCAATTCATCTATAGGTCAGAATTACTCTAATGTCAAAATCAGACAGATATATTACCAAAAAGTGTGGGTTAGCACATACAGCAACTCTAGCAGGATCTCCAATGCTCTGACGTGGGAATGCAAAATGGTACAACCACTTTGGAAAACAGTTAAACCCATACCCACTGTTTGGTCCAACCATTCCACTCCCCGGTGTTTATCAAAGAGAAATGAAAACATACGCCCATACAAAGACCTGGACACAAAAGATCAGAGCAGCGGGATTTGTAATAGCCCCACACCGGAAACAGCCCCAACGTCCATCACTAAGTGAATGCACAAACTGTGATATGTGCATATAACAGACATATGACTCAGTAATAAAAACATTTTAATGTTAACACAAGCAACACCACGGATGAATCTCAAAATAATTATGCTCAGCAAAAAGAAGCCAGAAAATAGAGTGCATGCTCTATGATTGCATTTATATAAAATTACACAAGATGCAAATTAACCTACAGTGACAGAGGTCAGTGTTTGGAAGGCGGGGGGGGGGGGGGGGGAGACAGGGGGCCGATAAAGGGTCGCAAAAAACTTTAGGGGATGATAATGTTCATTCTCTCTATTGTGGTTCTGGCTTCACAGATATATGCATATCTCAACACTTACCAAATTGTTCATTTAAAATATGTTCAGATTATCGTATGTCAATGATACTCCCAGAAAGTTTCTTTTTTCTAAGGGGAAAGGAAGCAACAAAAACAAAGAACAGTATAAAAAGAAGAAAAAAGGAGGAAAGTATCTTAATGATTCCAGAAAACCTACTCAAAAGACTCACATGTTAAAAGATATCAAAAACACTTCATAGTATGAGGCAGGATGCGAAGGAGAAGAAGAAGGAGAAGAAGGAGGAGGAGGAGGAGGAGGAGAAGGGGAGGAGGAAGGAGAAGGGGAGGAGGAAAGAAAAAAAAGAAAAAAAGAAAAGAAAAAAAAGAAAAGAAAATATTCAGTTTGAACGAAGAAAGGAAACAATATACATTGGACTACTTCTGGACCTAAAGGTGATAGCAGCTTTTTCCTTGGGGGGAAAAAAAAGGAAAATATTAAAAAACTTTTTTAACATTTATTTATTTTTGAGAGAGAGAGAGACAGAGTGCCAGCAGGGGAGGAGCAGAGAGAGACAGGCAGACAGACAGAATCTGAAGCAGGCTCGAGGCTCTAAGATGTCAGCACAGAGCCCGATGCAGGGCTTGAACCCATGAATTGTGAGATCATGACCCGAGCCGAAGTTGGATGCTCAACTGACTGAGCCACCCAGGCACCCCAAAAGAAAAATATTTGTAATCAAAGCCAGTGATTACATATTCAAGCAATCGCAGCAGAACTATATGTTTCCCACCTCCCACCCCACTCCACCCACCCCTATTTCTACCCTCTTAGATTAGCTTTCAAAATCCCACTGGAAATTGCTCATTCCAAATTCCACAAAAGATACAACCCCTGGCTCACAGCTGCTGATGGTCCCGCGGGAGCAGCCCTCAGGGCTGGGATACAGGATGCTGCATCACTGAGTGTTCAGAGGGGGACAATGACATTGAACACCCTACCAACCCACGGAGCTGGGCATTCAGATGTAGCCAAGAAGACATCTGCCTCTCCACGTTCAAAACCCTGCTTCCAAGCCCAACCAAAATACGTCGAGAAATACTGCTCAGAGTACATTTCTGTAATGTTATTATTTTAAAGGGCGTTTGGGGATAATACGAATTCCCTAATAATAACATGAGTTCTCTAGTTTCTTAAATGCATGTGAAAAGGATATGGGTGCATTTGAGCTGTGGCATTTTCCAAAGTGAAACCTTGCAGTTTGATTCTTTATTCAAGATCGATTTCAAGTTTAATCTGAAACGCGAATACTAGAAAAAAAGTGGGAGGAAACCAAGAGACTGGGAAGGGGAAAGAATAGGAGATAATTAAAATGACCTTGTCCATCTAGACCCTCATTGAATAAGCTTCCCAGAAAGCCAAGTATTAGGAGGGGTACACATTTTCTAGGAGCACACTTTTTAAAGTTTCAACCATTTCATTCATTAACAAAAAGAAACCACCTGATTTAAAAAAAAAAATGGGCAAGGGACTTAAATAAGCATTTCTCCAAAGATTTACAAAATGGCCACTGAGCACATGAAAAGATGTTTAACGCTAGTTTAGTCATTAGGAAATTGTAAATCAAAACCACAATGATGGGACACCTGGGTGGCTCAGTCGGTTGAACGTCCAACTCTTGATTTCAGCTCGGGTCGTGATCCCAGGGTCGTGGGGTAGAGCCCTGTGTTGGGCTCCACGCTGAGTGTGGAGACTGCCTAAGAGTCTCTCTCTCTCTCCCTCTGCCCCTCACCCCTGTTCATGCTCTCTCTCTCTCTCTCTCTCTAAAAAAACAAAAACCCACAATGAGACACCCCTTCACACACACTAGGACAGGATGGCTATAATCAACAAAACTGAAAATGAAAACGTTGGCAAGGATGTGGGGAGATTAAACCTCATATGTTGCCACTGTGGAGAACAGGGCAGTGGTTCCTCAGAGAGTTACACATAGAATCCCCATTCCACTCGTGGGCTGCACACCCAAGAGAACCGAAAACAGGGACTCGAACAGGTATCTGCACAGTCATGTGCAGGGCACTGCTATTCACAACAGCCTGAAGATGATGGGTGCCTGGGTGGCTCAGTCAGTTAAACGTCTGACCTCAGCTCAGGTCATGATCTCAGTTTGTGAGTTCAAGCCCCACGTCGGGCTCTGTGCTGACAGCTCGGAGCCTGGAGCCGGCTTTGGATTCTGTCTCCTTCTCTCTCTGACCCTCCCCACTTGTGCTCTGTCTCTCAAAAATAAATAAATGAAAAAAGTTAAAAAAAAAAAAAAAAAAAAAAAGAAACCAATAGCTTGAAGATGGAAACAACCAGGGTCTCCACCAGCTGATGACCAGAGAAAGGAAATACAGTGCATCCACACAATGGGTATTACTCGGCAATGAAAGAAATGAAGTTTTGACACCTGCTACAAGGTGGTTGGAACCTGAAAATACTACGCCAAGTGAAACGCGCCAGTCATGAAAAGACACATATTACACGATTCCACTTATATGAAGTATCTAGCCCGGGCAAATTCATAAAGGCAGAAAGCAGATTAGAGGTTGCCAGGGGGTGGGGGAGGGAAGAATGGGGTTGTTGCTTCACGGGACCGAGTTTCTGTCTGGGGTTAGGACAAAGTCCTGGAAATGGATGGTGGTGCTGGTTCCACAACTTTGTGAATGTAGCTGACGTCATCAGATCCGTACACGTTAAAATGGTTAAAATTGCCAATTTTGTTATGTATGTTTCATGGCATTAAACACGTACCCCAATTTTCCAACCATTTTGAATGATGGGCTTTCAAGAAACGGATAATACAATGCAGCCCTGAACAACAGGGGGTTGGCAATGCCGACCCCCACAGTCAAAAATCCACGTATAACTTTTGATTCCCCAACAGTCTAACTACTAATAGCCTACTGATCACGTCAGCAGTCAGTCAACACATATTCTGTGCGTTGTATGTAATATATACCTTATTCTTACAATAAAGTAAGCTAGAGTAAAGAAGATGCTATTAAGAAAATCCTAAGGGAGAAAAAATACATTTACAGGGCTGTATCCATCGAGAAAACCCATGCTGTTCCAACCCGTGTTTCAGGAGTCGACCGTATCCACACTCTCACGCATCCACGCGCTCTCTGTGCCAGAGGCTGTGCTGGGTGGTGAACATGCAAAGTCTCGTGGGCGCAGACAACAGCACTAACAAGAGGGCAAGGGCAAGAACACGGGTAGGCATTCCCAGGAGGCATGAACGAGGGCCCTCAGGTGGGCCCGGAGGGTCTGGAGGGCTTCCCGGTGATGAACACAGCAGTGGCTGAGCTTTAAAGGAGCCAAAGGAATTTGCCAAACAGAAAGAGAATGGCATCCAAAGAAGTGCCCCGTTCCAAACAACAGCTGATGAGCTTGTACATCAATTTTTTTGATGTTTTTATTTGTTTTTGAGAGAGAGAGAGAGAGAGAGAGAGAGACAGAGTACGAGTGGGGGAGGGGCAGAGAGAGAGGGAGACACAGAATCCGAAGCAGGCTCCAGGCTCCGAGCCGTCAGCCCAGAGCCCGATGCGGGGCTCGAACTCACGAACCGTGAGATCATGAGAGCCGAATTTGGACGCTTAACCGACTGTGCCACCCAGGTGCTCCCGTAATGACCTGTTTAAAGACCCTATCTCCAAACAGAGCCACCTTCTGAGGTGCCAGAGGTTAGAACTTCAACACACGAATTGGGGGAGGGGGACACAATTCAGCCCACAAAAACGGTATTCATAGTACCACGCCTTCCAGGTCCAGACACCACACAAGGGTCCCCACCAGGCCTGGCTGGTCCGCCAGGGTATCTCCGGGCTGCTAAATGGGTCTCCGTGGAGAAGGACCACCAGAGTGCTCACCACTGCCACATTTATTCTGCACCTAGTCACGTACGGTGCCTGGCTTGGAATGAATCAAAAAGCAAGTGGGTGAATCTCCTGACACTCTCAGCTCACTGAAATCGGTATCTGGAACCACCTTGAATAGTCTTCTCCAATGTTCTGAACCACAATCACATTCTGTTCCTGGTCAATACACAGTTCTTTGTTTTGTAGCACATCCCTGCTCACAACCAAGCTCTCGCACGCCTTCTGTCCCTGACTCACTTTCCCTCTTTGGCATCAGGTGGACTTCAGTTTTTTTTCCTCCAAAACGCAATCCCATTTATAGCACAGAATTCTCCAACAGTCTAAACAGTCATTTTTATTTGCCCTAAGATGTTTTTCCCAAGGAGCAGGGAGATATCACCAGGGGACAGCACCACGGTGCTATGTGGCGGTGGTTTTGCTCAAGTCAGGGAACAAAGGCACTGAGTGTCCGTGCGTGGTGGGGCACGAGCATTTTCACAGACTGGTGGGAACCGCGGAAGGCTGCTCACGTTAGGATGCTCTGGGGGGCTGCGTTCGGCGGAGGGAGTGGTCACGCTGGAGCCCCAGCCCTGCTGGACACCTGCTCAGTGCACCCACACTGCTCACCCGTACCCTATCCCTGCTTGAAATCGACACATGCAAGCACACAAGAAATGCTGCAGACCTGCCAGGTGTAAAAGGTCACCCCTCGCAAGAAGGGACACTGGCTGAAGCCGGCACAATCACCTGGACGACTGTGCCGAGGGCTTTCAGCCGTCGTGGGTAGGGATCTCGGCTCGCTTACAGTAAAGTTGAGAGGTATGACAGTTAAAAAAGTCATAGGTCCTGTGAACAGATATGCTAAGGTCTAAAACAACTATTTCTAAGTGAAAGAGACTTCATTTCCATTTCCCCCTATTTTCTCTCCCAACACATCCCACCTGACCGTTCCCACTGCAGTCCTCAGGGCAGAATTCTGGTTCTGAACCCGTAAGTGGAAACCCATGGCACCCTTTCCATGGGCTGGCTGGAGCTGGTTATGAATTCAGCGACCTTGGGAGAAGCTCCCAGGAAGTGCTCAGCCCGGCTCCAGATGCTAAGGGTAACAGTTCCCATCCTTGAGGCGCGCAGAAGCTAACAGGGAAAGACACAGGAAAACATCAGCGTCCACGGGCTACGGCAAGTGCGGGAGCGGAGGTGGGCATAAGGTCCCCGGGGAACTGGGAAGATCAGAGAGCTGGAACAAAGGGCAGACACTGCGGGCAGGCACCCGGCTCTGCCACGTTCTGGCCATGAGATACTGGCGACTGCTGGATCTCTCTGAGCCTGGGTCTCCTGACTGTAAAGTGTTACGCGTGTTGTAAGTCCTCCTTCCAAAAAGCCTCGGTGATTCCTGTTTTAGCCTGGGGCAGTCGGGAGAGCTTCCTGGAGGAAACGGTGCTTAACCCTCAGTGATACGGAATGTCACCCGGACCACCCACTCTAAGTCATTTTAGTCACCGTTTGCCTTCTCTGGGGGTACTTAGTACTCTGGGAAATCACCGGCTCGTTTATTTGCTTACTTGCTTGTTTGTTGCTCCTCCTCTATAAGGACCGCTGTGTTTTGTTTGTTTCCTTCACTGTTCTTTCTAGAAGTGGGCTAGGCACGCTGGAGGCACTCAGGGAATACATGCTGGGAGGACAAGAACTAGCATTCTCTGGTCCGCAGTCTTCCCACGCACGCTGGTCTGCACCACGAGCAAAGCACGGCCATGGGCATTATCCGATCACCGGATCCAATCTTACACATGACAGACACTCAGGCTGGGAGAGGATGCACCACGTGCAGGCCCAGGGTCTCATCCGGGTCACGTGACACCAAGAGCCGCGATTCTCTGCCGCGCCACACCCTGCCAGAAAGGGCCTCGGCTCCCATGCCCCTGCTGGGACACGGCGAGGCCAGGACAAGGTCGGCAGCCAACGAGGCCCTCGAACGTGGCAGATTCTGCCGGGAGCCGGGAGCCAGCACACGCCTAAGAAAAGAAGCTCTTCTGCTGGCAGCAGGGTCCCCTGAGTGGCAATTTTCTAACCAGAAATGGAGTCAATAGAAAAAGACGCTAGCTGCGCATCCCAAGTCAGCCCCCCCCCCCGCCACCCCCCTGGAACTGAGAGGCATGGCGGATGGAGAGTCCAAGCTGGAATGGCAGAGGGGGGCCTTGGTCTTCTTCCCAGGGGACGTGGCTTCTGGAGGGCCCGGCACTTAGGCATGCGGGAACCCAGCCTGTCACAGCTCTGACACTCCGGTGTGAATCCAGAAAACACAGATGGACTGGACCGGTGACAACCAGCCTGTCTGGTGGGGCAAAGTGGGCCAAGAAGAGGGAGAGCTGAAAAACGTGAGGAGGCTAGAGGGAGGTTTCAGCAGGCTGAGATGGGGACCGAAGAATGGAAATGATCAGAAACACGAGCGAAAGCAGACGAGCGTGGCCGCCTAGCAGGTCGCTCCCAGTGAGCCTTCTCGGCCGCTAACCTGTGTGGGCAAATTCAAGTCCGATGCCTTCCACGCGGGACCCACATCATAACAAAAGGGAAATCAACGGCATTTTAAAGCAAAACGGACAGCGACTGGTTTCGGGGGTCCCTGTCCAAGAGGTGTTGCGCAGAGAAGGCCACAGAAGGAGAATGGATATGGACGAGGACAGGCATCAGAGCAAGAAGGGGTGGGGGGGACAGATCTCCTCTCCCACCTCACCCCCTGGCCAGGCTTGACTTTCTGCGAGCCCTGGCGGGAGCACTGCCCCCCGTGACACCTGTGAGAGCACTTTGAAAATGTCACTGGGGCACCTGGTTGTCTCAGATGGAAAAGCACACAACTCTTGACCTCAGGGCCGTGAGGTCAAGCCCCACATTGGGTGTAGAGATTACTAAATAAATAAACTTTAAAAAATAAAGGAAGAAAGAAAAGGGGCGACTGGGTGGCTCAGTCAATTAAGCACCCAACTTTGGCCCAGGTCGTGATTCGCGGTTTGTGGGTTCAAGCCCCACGTCAGGCTCTGTGCTGACAGCTGGGAGCCTGGAGCCTGCTTCGGATTCTGTGTCTCCCTCTCTCTCTGCCCCTCCCCTGCGCATTCTCTCTCTCTCTCTCTCTCTCAAAAATAAACATTAAAAAAATTAAAAAAGAAAAAAGAAGAAAATGCCACCGTACTTAATAAATATAAGAGGTAATTATTACCAGTGCTATTCAAACAAGCTCATTAAATAATTATCTGTCAGCCACCAAGTCCCCCCTTACACACACACACACACACACACACACACACACCTGCACATATATTCTCATACACAGCTCCTATATTTGATACTCAAAAAAACACCGTCAGTGATGGTGCCATGGTCTAAAAAAAGTGGAATTTTTTGGACAAAGAACCCTAGAATGATAAGCAGTCCTAACTCTACTGAAGATATATATAGTCTGCCCTCTGGTTAGATGCCAGAGTTCCTATTTGCAATCATTTGCAACCACCTCCCAGGCTGCAAAATGCCTTTGTTCAAAAAAGAGCAACCCAATCTCTCATTTCTGCACACCAGGCTGTCTGTCTGTTCCTGTTAGTCAGTGTTCCACAGTGATGTGCCATCATCTAAAGCTTCAACCTGCCTTCCTGATTCACAGCCCTCCTGAGAGGGAGGGAATGTTGTAGTTTTCTAACCACAGATACACTTGCTGTTAATGGTCTGTGGTTAGCCACAGAAGTATATTACAGAACACGTGGGGAAGCAAATAGAAACGTGATCGTCGATCCTAACCTAAGTGATTTTTAGATCTGTTCCTATTCCATTTCATCATTCGCTGTCACATGGGATAGAATCTCATGAGTTGGAAGAGATAAGTGTCCCCTTCCTCCTGACACAGAAGGCAGCAGGTGCAATAAACAGAAAGAGCCCATAAAAGACCCAGGCTATGAGCGTATTACCCTGAACGGACCATTTAACCCTAGACTCCATTTCCTCATCTGTACATTAGGGACAATGACCCTATTTCACGGGGTCACAATGCCGAGACACTGAATTTAAAGAACTTTCTATAAAAGCAGGACAGATTTAGAAGTTCAAGCAAGAATCCCTAACCAGGTTGGTTATCACCCAGCCTCGAAGTCAATCGGCCAAGGATATAAGGGGAAGGAACTTTCTGGAGCAGGTGATTCCACGGCTAGGAAGTGTGCTGGCTTTGTAAAAATCACAGCCCAAACCTGCCTCGGGGCTCTGGGTGTCTTCTAAGCACTGCTGTGTCTTCTCAAGCTTCTCATCTCCTCCTGATCGGTACCCCTCGGGCCACTTTATAGCAACTGCTCCCACATGACACCTCAACACCATTGTTACCAGAGCTGAGCCCAGGCAAACCGCAGGTTCAGTTCTGAACCGACCCCTGGATCCTCGTCTGATGCGAGGGTACCCTGTGCCATGTGGCAGGGAGGACTTAGTTTGCTCGCAGAAAGTGCATTAGGTTCATGGGAAAACGATGATCCGATGTTCTCCCTTGTCTAGCTGGATATGTGTGGGACTGGTTTGCTAAGAAGTCGTTTCAAACCAAAGAGTAAAACTCTGATACAGAAGCAAAGTCTGGAAAGGTCCGCGGAGGTGTCAAGATCCTCTCCCTGCCAGCTGCCACGTCCCGAGCATTGACAGCCACCAGAAGAACCAAGAAGCATGCAAGTTTTTTTCTTAAGGTACCTCCCCCTGCAAGGAGGTGGGTGACCGTTTTTCTGGGACGCACCAGCATTGATCACAGCGAGAATAACGTGCCATACAATTCATCGTCGGTAAGCACAAACATGAGAATAATGTATTAGTAAGATAAAACACTGGGTTAACCCCCCTCTGACTTCAAAAGACACAGTGTATAGGGGCGCCTGGGTGGCTCTGTCAGTTAGGCGTCTGACTTTGGCTCAGGTCGTGATCTCGTGGTTCGTGAGTTCGAGCCCCGCGTCGGGCTCTGTGCTGACCGCTCAGAGCCTGGAGTCTGCTTTGGATTCTGCGTCTCCCTCTTTCTCTGACCCTCCCCTGTTCATGCTCTGTCTCTCTCTGTCTCAAAAATAAATAAACGTTAAAAAAAATTTTTTTTTAATAAAAAATAAAAAAGAGATTGGCTTTGGGGCGCCTGGGAGGCTCAGTCGGTTAAGAGTCTGACTTCGGCTCAGGTCGTGATCTCGCGGTTCGTGAGTTCGAGCCCCGTGTCGGGTTCTGTGCTGACGGCTCAGAGCCTGGAGCCTGCTTCAGATTCTGCATCTCCCTCTCTCTCTGCCCCTTCCCCACTCGCTCGTTTTCTCTCTCTCTCTCTCTGTCTCAGAAATAAACACATAAATAGATAGATAGATAGATAGATCAATCAATCAATCAATAAATGGAAGATCCAAGACCCTTGAGAGCCCTTCAGGAAGTCCGTGAGGCCAAAACCATTGCCATCGTAACACCACGATTTCATCTGCCTCTGTCCCTGTGTCCACACATGAAAAGGAACAGTGGGTCGAACTTCGGGTACCTTAGCCGGGTCCAGGTGGCGGCACCAGGTCACTGTGCTCTTTGCCGCCACTTAGAGAAAAAAATGCCAAGTGCATGTAAGAATGTCCTTGCTGAAGCCGCAAGAGATACTAATTTTATTGAAACTCCACCCTTAAGAGCACGTCTCTACTCTTCTGAGTGACAAACGGCGCGTGCACATACAGCACATTTGCTGCACTGACCAAAGCGCACCGGTTGTCTCGCGGCAAAGCTGAGCTGCGAACATTCTTCAGGAAACACCATTTCCACTTGAAGGAACAACCGAGGCACACGCTGCATCTGCACAAACTCAAGAGCTGCGCAATCCAGCAAGTCAGCATGTTTCAAGTGGTCAAAGCCTGACGTCACAAAATCACGCGCAGGTGATGCAACATGGACCAGACGGTGTGACCCCTGACCTCCAGTGTCAAAGTGAAGGGCCCAGAGCAGAAAGACGGGCACACAAATCCGCGCGGCAGTGGACTCCTTCCTGTCCTCGGATTTGGCTGTGTGCCCTCCCGGATAGAAGTCTGTTTTGTACCGGAGTCTCACAACCGTACCATTTCAACCTAAGCTCTCCTCATTTCAAACAAAATACACAGCCTCCAAAGCTGGGCCAAACTGGGGGTGGTGTGGAGAAAACCCGGGGACCAGGAACACAAGAAGTGGACTCCAGAGGTCACCAGAGGCGCCGGGCGAGCCGGGCATCCAGGGCCAAGACCTCCGGGTGTGCATCTCCAGCACCAGGGGTACCTGTCTGCCTACAGACGGCGTGTTGTGGGAATCCAGTCAGATCTCGGCCCAAAGATGTCCCCAGGCCACATTTCACCTTCCACCGACAGCATCTGATATCGGTAATAACCCTCCGAAAGGAGGGGATGTAACGAAAGCCCATGCGACAAACACTGTGTGAGAAATGACGCAGAAAAGGCAAGGGTGAGCGAGAAGTAAAAGAACACGTGATGTGGACATTTGTGCTCTGAAGTGTCAGCAGGCATCCCGTGAGAAGTACTTGCCACAGGGCAATACCCACATTCTCGCTCCTTCAGATCCCTATCTTCCACAAGCCGCCTTTTACCTCCCAGCAAACACGAAATGAACTCAGCAAAGTTGCAGGATACAAAATTAACAAAGAGATCTGTTGCATTTATATAAACTAACAATGAAGCAGCAGGAACAGAAATGAGGAAAGCAACACTATTTATATAACTGCACCAAAAAGAATAAAATGCCTAGGAAAATTTTAACCAAGGAGGTGAAAAGCCTGTACTCTGAAAACTATAAAATACTGATGAAAGAAATTGAAGATGACAGAAACAAATGGAAAGATATACCATGCTCATGGATTGGGGAAACCAATGTTGTTAAAATGTCCATACCACCCAATATAATCCACAGATTTAATGTAATTCCTATCAAAATACCAATAGCATCTTTCACAGAACTGGAACAAATAATCCTAAAATTTGTACAGAACCACCAAAGACCCCAAATAGCCAAAGCAATCTTGAAAAAGAAAAGCAGGGGTGCCTGGGTGGCTCAGTTGGTTAAGTATCCGACTCTTGATTTTGGCTCAGGTCATGATCTCATGGTTTGTGAGATCACGCCCCACGTTGGGCTCTGCACTGAGAGCACAGAGACTGCTTGGGATTCGCTCTCCCTCTCTCTCTGCCCCTCCCCTGCTCACAGTCTCTCTTTCTCAAATAAATAAGCTCAAAAAGAAAAGAAAAACAAAGCTGGAGGCATCACAATTCCAGACTTCAAGATATACTACAAAGTTGTAATAATCAAAACAGTTTGGTATTGACACAAAAGTAAACACACAGATCAACGGAACAGACTAGAGAGTTCAGAAATAAACCCACACTTCTATGGTCAATTGATCTATAACAAAGGAGGCAAAAGCATGCAATGGGAAAAAGTCCGAGAAATGGATAGTAACATGCAAAAGAATGAACCTGGACCACTTTCTTACGCCATACACAAAAATAGACTCAAAATGGATGAAAGACCAAAACGTGAGACCTGAAAACATGAAAGTCATAGAAGACACAGGCACTAATTTCTCTGACATCAGCCATAACAACTTCTTTCTAGACGTGTCTGCTGTGGCAAGGGAAACAAAAGCAAAATTAAACTGTTGGGATTACACCAAAATAGGAAGCTTTTACATAGCTAAGGAAACGATCCACAAAACAGAGAGGCAATGGGATGGGAGAATTTACAAATGAAATTATCTGGAAAGGAGTTAATATCCAAAATATATAAAGAACTAATATAACTCAACGCTCCTCAAAAAAACTCAGAGGACGTGAACAGACATTTTGCCCAAGAAGACATCCAGATGGCCAACAGACGCGTGAAAAGATGCTCCACATCACTCGTCACCAGGAAAATACAAATCAAAACTACAGCGAGATATCACCTCACATCTGCCAGAATGGCTACAATCAACAACACAAGAAACAAGTGTTGGTGAGGATGTAGGAAAAAAAAAAAAAACCCTCGGGCACTACGGGCGGGAATGCAAACTGGTACAACCACTGTGGAGAGCAGTATGGGGGTTCCTCAAAAAATTAAAAACAGAACTACCCTACAACCCAGTAATTCCACTACTGGGTATTCACCCAGAGAAAACAAAAACAGTAATTCAAAAAGGTAAATGGACCCCTATGTTTACTGCAGCGTTACTTACTACAGCCAAGATATGGAAGCAACCTAAGCGTCCCTCAAGAGACGAATGGATAAAGAAGATGGGGTCTATACATACAAGGGAGTATTACTCGGCAATCAGAAAGAATGAAATCTTGCCACTTGCAGCAATATGGATGGAACTGGAGTATATCATGCCAAGTGAAATAAGTCAGTCAGATTCTGTTCATGTGTGGGATTTAAGAAACAAACGAGCAAAGAAAAAAGACACAAACGAAAAACCAGACTCTTAAATACAAAGAATAAACTGATGGCTGCCGGAGGGGAGGTAGGTGGGGGGATGGGTGAAATAGGTTAGGATTATGATGAGCACTGAGTCGTGGACAGAATTGTTGAATCACCATATTGCATACCTGAAACTAACAGAACACTCTATGTGAATTTCACATGAATGAAAAAGAACCCCCACAAAACGCTCCTCTCATAAGCATCTCCATGACAGAAGCAATGCCAGCATCACCAACGTGGTTTACCTTTCAGACCATACAGAGAAAGGAGATAAATCACAAACACCCTACATACACACCCTCTTAGTTTATGAAAACCCAACAAAAGGCAACTCAGAAATGTCCCCCCATCGATCACTTAGGAGTTAGTCTACGAATCTCTAATTCTGCCATCCAGTCAACGCTGCAGAAAGTATTCCAAAGCTGCTATTCTGCTCCTGAAAATAAATATCTATTCATTCCCATTTTAACAAAGGCAGACAAGAAGAAACCATTGTTTGTACACGAAAAAGAGATCATTACAATTTTCTCTAAAATAAGTCTGTGTTCACCGTGGCACGACAAGGGATGCAGTGTTAGCGTATTTGAAGACGTACAGTTTGTTTCTAAAACAAAGCCTCACAGACCTGTTTAAGCACCGGGAGAAATTCAGACTCACGGATTTCAAAATGATGAGGCAATGCTCAAAACTCGGAGCTGTGGGTTGTACAGGACAGTTCTGGAATCAAACCAACCAGAGTCTGACACAGCTGGTTCTGCGCCTCCCTAACTGTGTGACCTTGAGCAAATTACTCTGCCTCTCTGAGCCTCAGCTGTTCTACCTGTAAAGCTGAGTAACTCAGCCTGCCCGCCACAGGATTGCTGGGACATTAAAGAGCCTATCGGCCTAGTACCGTCACTCGGAGTCTAGCACAAAGTCACTCGGAGTTTGTCTTTGCTATAATAAGGACCGCTGAGACCCCCGCCTGCTTGACGGCCATTCTACAGAGGTGCAGTCTTGGCCTAGGAATGTGGGGAAAGACATCCTCATGGCTGGGAGCTGACTGGTCCATGTGCTGTAGGATTCATGGAGCTTGGGGAGGGGAGGGGAGGGGAGGGGAATTGGAAGGGCTTGAATGGGTTGCATGCTGCAAGCCATGTTCTGTAAAACAGCCTTAACTTGTATTTTAACAGACTCCATTCTTTTTTTTAAGACTTCCTTGTTGTATGGGAACCAATTTGACAATAAATTTCATATATTAAAAAAAAAAAAGACTTACTAATTAAAAAAAATGCTTTATAATAAAATTGGTTCCTTTGAGGGGCGCCTGGGTGGCGCAGTCGGTTAAGCGTCCGACTTCAGCCAGGTCACGATCTCGCGGTCCATGAGTTCGAGCCCCGCGTCGGGCTCTGGGCTGATGGCTCGGAGCCTGGAGCCTGTTTCCAATTCTGTGTCTCCCTCTCTCTCTGCCTCTTCCCCGTTCATGCTCTGTCTCTCTCTGTCCCAAAAATAAATAAACGTTGAAAAAAAAAAATTTAAAAAAAAAAAAAAAAAAAAAAAAAATTGGTTCCTTTGACCTTCTTTTTGGGTTCTTATTTAAAGATGAATTTCTGGAAGGCAGCTGGGTAGATCAGCGGGTTAAGCGTCCACCTCTCGATCTCGGCTCACGTCACGATCCCAGGGCCGTACAATCGAGCCCCACGTTGGGCTCCATGCTGACAGCGTGGAGCCTGCTTGGGATTCCCTCTCTCTGCCCCTTCCGTGCTTGGGTTCTCTCTCCTTCTTGTTCAAAATAAATAAATACAACGTTTAAAATGGGGGGCGCCTGGGTGGCGCAGTCGGTTAAGCGTCCGACTTCAGCCAGGTCACGATCTCGCGGTCCGTGAGTTCGAGCCCCGCATCGGGCTCTGGGCTGATAGCTCGGAGCCTGGAGCCTGCGTCCAATTCTGTGTCTCCCTCTCTCTCTGCCCCTCCCCTGTTCATGCTCTGTCTCTCTCTGTCCCAAAAATAAATAAACGTTGAAAAAAAAAAAATTTTTAAAAAAAATAAAAAATAAAAAAATAAAATGAAATAAAGTGAAGATCAGCTCTGCCTTGAATCCTTGCAGGCCCTCTCCTTCTGTGAATTTCCATGAAAATGGCAAACAGTGCCACCTTCCCTCTTTATCCTTCAGTGTTTGGGGAGAGAACAGTGTGGTGTCATAGAAGTTACTTAGGAGCAACACGAAACACTGCAGAAGGCTACAGGTGTGTCAGACACAGGACGGTGGCCCCCTTGGGTCCCGGCTGGCCCTCAGGCTGGCAGTCCGCAGAGCCTCAAAGCCCGGGCACCAGCCCCTCCATGCACCGTGCAAAGGGGACTCTGGGCCAGATGTTCTGGAGCATAAACCTAAGTATTCGGGATGTCCGAGGTTTTGTTCACTTTAGTTGATAACTAGTTATTGATTTGGATTAGTATGCAAATTAATAACTCGACGCAAGAACTTATATGCCAAGTTTACAGTCTTTTTACATCTCTCTACCTCTCTCTCTAACAGGTAGTTATATCTGTCAGTCCTGATAATCTGTCAGATTCTCTCTTCTACAACCGAAAATCCATACAAATGTATACCCATTTGAATTGTTGCCTTGAATATTTTTTAATTTTCTTTAACGTTTATTCATTTTGGAGAGACAGAGCACGAGTGGGGGAAAGGGCACAGAGAGAGGGAGACACAGAATCGGAAGCAGGCTCCAGGCTCTGAGCCATCAGCCCAGAGCCTGACGCGGGGCTCGAACTCACAAACCATGAGATCGTGACCTGAGTCGAAGGCAGACGCTTAACCGACTGAGCCACTCAGGTGCCCCCGAAGATTTTTTTTTTAAGCTAAGCAAAACTGTTGTATTTTTTCCCCCTGAAATCAAAGCCAGTATTTCTCTTGCACAAAACCGTCACGTGTTGCTTCCTCACCAAGAAACACAAAATTGACAAGAGTTGGTATTTAAAAGCACGCAAAACTGGTTCAGCCATACCCCTAACCCTTTCTCGGGGCATAACAAGATTAATCATCTTTTCTCAAGAAAGGTAGCTAACGAAGCGTCCCGGGCCAAACAGCGTACTTGGTTTCCAAGGGCAGCACCTAATTTATTCCGCCTTGAGGAGAAAGACGTGGGGCTGACAGTGTGGAACGGATTTTTTGGCAGAGTGAATTAGAGATCCTCTGGCTAAAGGGCCCTCTGCCCACTCTCCCCTTGCTAGCAATGGATCAGGAAAGAGAATTGTTACACTTAGAAAAGCTTCATCCCTCCGGTGAGAATGTTTAGCTGAAGAAAAGCAACTTGTAACAAAGCAGTTGGTAACTGAGATGCTAGGCACTGGGAACTCCAAACAAACAATTCGGGAGCCTCTATTCAAAGGTTTATATTATTTCCTTGACCCTTGAAACTTTCAGCAACCCTGCGGAGAAGCCTGTGTTCCCCCTCCCAACCCACCCGTTTCAAACAGGCCCTAAATCTTGACACTCTTGAGTCTCATTGGTTTGGAAGAAATCCCTGAGCCAGACAAATTGTAGAACCCATTGTCTGGCCAGGGAAGAGGGCCGTGCACCCTGGGAGTGCATAATCAACCAGAAAGGGTCACCAAGAGGCTCCTAGCAGGGGAGAAACTCCCAGAAACACCTGAATGCTATTTGGTCCCTCCAAAAGGCCACTAGGTTCAGATGCTAATTCGCCAGCCTCACAGTTACTGTTTCTAGTTACAGTAGATCAAAAAAGGACTCATCATGTGGATATAGTTAAACAACATTCATTAGATTGACTTTCTCAGGCTATCTATCCCCAGAGGGGTTTGTTGTCTTCAGCCTCGGAAATGCCCTCGAGCGTATGTGACCTGGGAGTGGGGGGCACCTGCCAAGGCACCAGTGAGAAAGTCAGCAGGCCCAAACCACCAAAATTATTCTCTGTTGTATCAATTCCAACCCACAGTTATCATTCACTTAGGAAGCCAGGCAACACTCTTGAGCATGTCAGAAAGGAGCAGAGAAGGTGAACCCCAAAAGGCACGGGGGGTAACACCATCGGGGGACACCCCGCAGATGTCTCTGCATGTGGGGGAGGGGAAACATCACTTCCCCACAGGGTCGGGGAGAGTGCTGGAGTTCACACCACAAGGCACAATGACCCAGACCATCTTGCTAGCAGGGATCAGGAAGCCCATTTCTCAGCACAGAGAACTAAGGCACATGCTGAAGTCGGGTGCCTTGTCCCAGGAATCTGAGAAGAGCCACCACCCCATCTGGATTGGGTTTTGAAAAGGTGAGTCTCGGAAGGTAGAAATTTGGCCCAAATCGACAAATAATTTTCAGAGGACCTCTGAAGGCAGCAGGCTAGGAAAAATAGGGGGTGTGGGGCCTGCAGACAGAGAGCTGTTCCTCGCTGAAGCGCACAACCCTCACTATGGAGAAGGCCAGGCCCAGCCGTGCCACGGAACGGTGTGAGCACGGGTGAGAAACTACAACAATACGCAAGCCGCAGACAGTAGATGTCAAGGCAGATGGGGTACTTGTCACAGCCAAGTGCCAGGCCCCTTAACAGGAGACACACAGGGGCGCCTGGGGGGCTCAGTCGGTGGGGCGTCTGACCTCGGCTCAGCTCGTGATCTCACAGCTCGTGAGTTCGAGCCCCGCGTCGGGCTCTGTGCTGGCAGCTTGGAGCCTGGAGCCTGCTTCGGATTCTGGGTCTCCCTCTCTTTCTGCCCCTCTCCCGCTCGTGCTGTCTCTGTCTCTCAAAACTAAATAAATAAACGTTTAAAAAAAAAAAAAAAAGGAGACACACAGATTCCTGTGGATGGGACAGAGGGAGGGAGGGAGGAATATAGTGAAGTCAGGAGACTCTCCCTGAGCTTTGCTTCCTCAGGACAGAAGTCAGCACAACATTAGGCACATCGGGCTGCCTGGCTCTGGAGGCACCCGGCTGGCTCTAGAAGACTCGGTGACAGGTGGCTGCAGTATCATGGCTTCAGGGTTCCCTCCAGGGGCGCCATTCACCTACAAGCCAGGCTTTTCCCTGAACGTTGGCCAAGCAGCAGGCCAGTGTCCACGGATGCAGGACAGGAGGGAGCCCAGCCGTGCGCTCTCGGCAGCAACCTCCCCGTGCACAGGGCCAGGTTGGCCGTCAGGTCCCACAGGCACACAAACCCTCCCCCCCAACCCCCTGGTGCCTGAACGCTTCTGAATTCAGATTCCGACCTGGGAACAGAAGCATGGAACAGGTACATGTATTACCCAATATCCCCAGAAGCTCCTGGGGCAGCACCCATAAAAACACGCTCAAAAGCACAGAAAAGCAGAACTCTCACACAAAAAGAAATACACATAAACCATTAAAACCACATGCTTCAATTCAGAGGAGTTGTAGTCTTTTTGTTTGTTTGTTTGTTTGTTTGTTTTTTCCCCCTTCGCCAAATGATTTCAGATCAGGCCAAGTCTAAGTAACAAGTTACCAAAAAACATCTGGTGTGCAGAGCCTTGCGGATTTTGAAATCCCAGATAAGGGATGTGGGCTGAGTTAGCGGCCTCTGCTCCCTCAGGGCTACCGGATCTCAGGGCACCGCGCGAGGGTCGGAAGCTGGCCAACAGACAGAGCACCAGCCTAGGCCCCGGGGCACCAGGCCGAGCGCCCGACACACCTCAGGGTGAGAACGGAAAACTGCACGCATAAGGATGTGCTACTGTGAGACCGGTGGTTTCTCCACCTCTTTAGGAAACACTGGATTGTGATTTCAGGGGAACAGGAGTTAAAAAAAAAAAAAAAAGGCATAGCACTTTACCTAAACGTGACGGTGAAGGTCAACATTTGGTAAATATGGTATTTAAAAAGATAGGGAAATTCACACATTTAAGAAAATGCACGGGGGCGCCTGGGTGGCTCAGTCAGTTAAGCATCCGACTTTGGCTCAGGTCATGATCTCGCAGTCCGTGAGTTCGAGCCTCGTGTCGGGCTCTGTGCTGACAGCTCAGAGCCTTGGAGCCTGTTTCAGATTCTGTGTCTCCCTCTCTCTCTGCCCCTCCCCCGCTCACACTCTGCCCCCCCACCTCAAAAATAAACTTAAAACAAAAATTAAAAAGAAACTGAGATAGAATCCTGTAAATAATCTCACAATGCCTTATGTTTCATACATCCGGATTTCTAAATGTCAGGTTTTCTTAAAGCAGAGTGTATCTATAAATAATTTCCAAGATCCAGGAAAACACCAAAACTTGCAGAATAAAAGGTGCAATTATCTAGGTCTTATCTTCTTTTTTCAGTTAAGCACTCTTAAAGAGGTACACGACCAGCTGGACGTAGATGCTAACACGGAGACAATAAACAGAAGGCAGCGGGGCAGGGTTCAGAGAGCCCTGGGTTTTGTGGGAGACTTGCCTGCGTGGCCGCGGTGAGTCTCCCCAGCATCCCTCCGTCTACCTGATCCTCTCTGAAATGAGTGTGATAGAGTCTTACTCACCTTAGAGTGTGGCTGTATTCACTGAGACACAGATCTGAAGCACTCTACACTAGAGCAGGGACTGTTTTACACTGGGGCTACGCTTTCGGGTCGGTCAATGAGATGAAGATCGCCTCGCGATGACCCTTGAAAAATCCCTTAGTCCACAGTGCACCGTCTCTCCATAAGTCCCTCCGGTGTGAGAACAGACTCCGGTGGTTGGACGCTGTGTAGAGGCCACGGCGAATAACAACCGGGTAAGAAACAAACTCAAGTTGCACATGTATGCAGTTTTAGTCGCAGGTCTAGTGTTTCACCAACCAGGTGCACCGATATGTGTAAGCCATGCGTGTTGGAAGTTTGCACGCTGATGGCCATCATCCAGGGGCTTTGCTACACACGACTGACTTATTTCACTACTGTAAACAACGAAGAAGGGTTTTTTGGTATTACTGAAAAGCTTTTCAGCACCAGGAAGTTCTCCCTTCGCCTTTCATGATAATGTAAAGATAGCGAGGCCCTTTGTAAAATTTTACTACTGAGTTTTCATTCAGCAGCGTCTACTGAACCTACCCTACGTGTGAGGCACCTTGCACAACAAAGGAAGGAAGCAAAATAAACAGACAACGCAGGGACCCTGCCCTAAAGGATCTCACGAGCTGGTGGCAGAAACAAAGACCGCACCAGAGGCGGCCACAATGCAAGATGGAGTGAACCAAGTGCCACTCAGAGGTGCACGTATCGTAATCTGCAAGTGCAGAGGAAAGTTGAAGGAAGGCGGAAGGAGACCGTCTCGGCCGGGCCCGGGATGAACTGTATTTCAGCACGGAAACAGGAGGGGATGAGGGTCGACAAGGCTTGACTACTGAGCCGTGGCAATTCTCGGCATCTTGGAGGAACGCAATGGTAGGTAGAGGGATGTGCTAAGACCCCAAATCCAACATCGATGGGACGCCTGCTTAGCATCAGGAACCAAGATAGATCAACAGTGTTGCAACCATCAAGAGAACAGGACGGCAACACTCACCACTCAGCATTAACCTCTCCATTCTAGACCACGCTGCAGGACCTCTGGCGCCTGCCCTCCAGACCCTCCCTCCACGCTTCCGTCCCGTTCTCTGTGCTGGCAGGCTGCTGGGGGCACCGGGGTGCTGCAATGTGCTCCTTTGAAGGTCCAACCCAGACCTGTCCGTCTCCAAAGCCCACGCTCTGGACCCTGGGAAAAGTGATTTGTTGATAGGCTACAGAGGGTCTCGAAAGAGATGCACATGATCGTTGGTGCTAATTTGCAAGAGCTAACGATCCACTTTACACACAGGCAGCCTATGCTTGCTTATCTTTTTAAACAGTCCTGCAAATGAGATGCTCAACCAGACATTCATGTCAGTGGACTGTGCCAAATGTGTAACAGCAATCTCTAAAAAAGAAAAAACTCAAGAGATATTCCAAGACTCCCGCCCAAATCCTTCCTAGATCATGGGTCTCACATCTGCTGTTTCCTTTCTTAGATTCTTAGCTAGTTGCGAGAGAATGCATGCTATTGGTGATCAGAAGGCATATGTCACGGAATTTCTGTAGCAAACATATGCCCCTCATCATTTTTCTAAACTGCTCTAACATTTTTTCCCACCTCCTCCATCCCTGAGAGAGCTTAGACACTTGTCACCATTCTCTGCGTGTCAGAGGGGCCTCTGTGGCTGTTCGATGGCTTTACAGGACAGCCCAGAGTCTGAGCCCTGTTTCCCAAATTCTGCACCGCCCTTCTGGAGCCTGGCCTTGTACTGATGCTAGCTCCGGGAAAGAACACACTTTTTATTACACGGATTCCAGAGATAAGAAGCTTAGACTTTACACAGACAGGAGAGCTGCTAGATCCCATGCAGGGGGGATCAGGTGACACCCAGCAGGGGCTCTGACAGCCTTGAACTTCGAGGTAATAATCCCATTTTTTTTTAAGCCCAGCTTTGAACCCTTAGTTAGACGTTGTTCAGTTTGGGATTCTAGAACTTCATGAAACAATAGTTTTAAAAAGGGTTCAGCAAGTGAAATAAGCCAATTACAAAAGGTCAAATCCGGCAGGATTCCACTCATCTGTAGGGTAGTCAAACTCGCAGAGACAGAAAGTGAATGCGGGGGGGGGGGGGGGGAGGGTGGCACCAGGGGCTGGGGGCGGGGCTCAGGAGTTTCAGTTCTGCAGGATGACAGAGTCCCAGGGATGGGCAGTGGTGACGGCTACACAGCAGTGGGAGAGTGATTAGTGCCCCTGAGCTGTAGGCTGAAAAGCGGTTAGGCGGGGGCACTTCACGCCATGTGTATTTTACCACGATTACAAGTTCTTAAAAGCTGTTCCGGGAAAAGGACGGAAATAATGACAGGATAAGGGTGCTGGGGAGCTCCTGAAAGTAACAGAGCTGTTCACACAAAGACTGGACGCAGCTGCAGGGGCTACTCAGGGAGACGGTTAAAACTTCCTAAGTAGGCAGTTACCAGCCTGAAACGACCCACTCTTGGGTCAAAGCCCGCGGTGTGGGCCCTCGTGTCAGTGGATTGTGCCGAATGTGTAACAGCAACCTCTAGAAAAGAAGCTGCTGGTCTGGAGTGCACGAGACTCAGACCGGAGGCCCGGGGGCACCACGTGAACTGGCCTCAAGCAGCTCTGAGCTGGGCAGGCCTCCCCGGGCAGGGAGCTGGGTTCTAAAGGACGTGAGGAGCAGTCGGGTGAAGAAGGTTGTGGAAGGCAGGGCCGCAGCCTGTGAGGATGCATGTCAAGCACCTTTGGGCTTTTTCAGAATCCAAGGGTGCTGGGGGGGGAGGGGAGGAGGCAGCCCCCGGGGGCCAGGGAAGCAGGTGGGAGGCGGTTCCAGATTTGGGCCTGTCCTCCAAGCTATGGGGGAACTTCCGTGGGACTTTGAGAAAATCAGAGATAAATGGGATTTGTCTCAGAAAGTGAAGTGGGGCGATGGGAAGGGAAACGGGGGTGAAGACAAGGAAACATGTCTGGAGACCCCACCGCGAGCCAGGGAAGGGCACGCAGGTCTGAGCCAGTACGTGGCATGCAAGGCACACGATGAACCCGTCTCCTAAGCCCCCTCTGTGTCCATGATGGTTCCCATCACTATGCATCAAGTGTAACTGGGCACTCGGCAACGCTGTGTTGAGTGCCTGGGTTCAAATCCCAGCTCTGAAAAGTGTCAGCCAGGGGGACCTTTTTTTTTTATTATTATTATTTAAGTTTATTTCTTTTGAGAGCGAGAGAGAGAGTGCATAAGCAGGAGAAGGAAAGGGGCAGAGAGAGGAAGAGAGAGAATCCCCAGCAGGTTCTTCACCGGCAGCGCAGAGCCTGATGCAGGACTCGAACTCACAAACTGTGACATCGTGACCTGGTCCAAAATCAAGAATCAGTCGCTTTACCAACTGAGCCACCCGGGCGCCCCTGGGGGACCTTAAGAAAGTCACCCAAACTTCGGGGCCTCTGCTGCCTGGCCTGTCAAAACGGGGATCATCACGGGCACCACGTCAAAGGGGTACGGCGAGGACAAAGGGGGCACTTGCAAAGCGCTCAGGCCTGAGCCGCCTGTTGCTGCCTGCCGAGAGCTTCCCTTCCCCTCCCCCCACGGTCTACTACACAGGACAGTGGGGCCTACCCGGGCAGCCAGAGACGCAGGGGCCCCGGCCCCACCTCCCAGAGCACAAGGTCCGGTCTGGGAATGACAAGCGTGTGGTGAGAGCGTAATAATTATGTACAAGATGCGGTATGAACACATATCTGTATCTAATTAAATTACAGCGACTCAGCAAAAGCCCATTTTCAAGGAAGGCAGAGCTATCACACACGGAGCCAGATCTCAGTCTTTGGGAGCACTGGTGTGTGGGCAGTCCTGCTTAATTACTTTCTAAAGGACTAATTTGGTGGAGCTTCGCTAACAAATGATTATCTGTATTAGAGCTCCCACGCGGTCCCCGAGGAGCAGTCTGCGCGGCTTACGCCCGGAACGGTTAAGCACCGCGAGTGACTCCCCAGCGGACGAAGCCTCCTCCCTCAGTTCGCCTCCTAGGATCTGCAAGCTGTTGATGGCACCGTGACTCCGGCTAAGATGTGGAAGGATGCTCTAGCAGAAGCAAGTCCGAAGTCCACCCGATGGTTTCTCGACTGGAGCGTATTTTTCCAGGAATGGTGAAATTCTCGTTACATAAAACAACTTCGGGGCGGGGGGGGGGCTGATTTAAGAGCCAAATCGCGTGTAATGTTAAAAAATGCTGGTTGTGCCAAGAACTACCTCGTCGTGTCAATTACTTCGGCTGAAAATAATGCGTTTGGAGCCCGCTGCACCGCAAAGGGCTTTTGACAAATGTTTCTCCTTGTGGATTCAAGAGCCGGCGTCCAGCTAGTGGCATTCTGTGATGTTTGTGCAGACGAGTGGGACGCCACCGGGCCAGTGGCGTGTCTGGCCTTTTGCCGATAAGGTCCCTCGCCTGAAATGCCTTGTCTTCTGAATGCCTCAGTCCGCTCGTTCTTTGATGAGGGGAAGAGTTGGATGTCACACGATGTCATACACCCACACTGCATAACGGCCTCTTAACTGAAAGTCTTTGGTGCCCCCCTCCCTCCCCGGGCACCCAAGGCCTTTAGGGGGGGCTGTTGGCTGAGCCAGCTCCTTCCGCCCCCCCCACCTGCCTGAGTCTGGTGAGGCCTTTCCCCGGTGGCCACGGGGTCATCTATAAACACATGCGATAAAGAACACATAAACACAGACTTTATTTCAAGCAAACAGAGAAGTGGCCTGACAGCTTTCTCCAACCACGATTTAGGGTACACCTGTTACACGTGAGACACTTTGCCCGTGCATGTGTCTGAGGAGGTGCGATGGGGCCAGGAAGGTGGTCCCTGATCCCACTTAACCAGCGTTGACCAGGAGAGCCATTAGGGACCAGGAGGGCATTGCTGAAACACAGCTACCGAGATGATCACCAGAAGACTCTGCCCAGAAGGTGGTGACAGCCTAATGACACGTGAAAATAAGCCACAGTGACGGGCCTCTGGGATAATCGTGGTAACAGAGATTTATGGACTAGATGACCACGTGGCCACCGGGGAAAGGCCTCACCAGACTCAGGCAGGTGGGGGGGCGGAAGGAGCTGGCTCAGCCAGCAGCCCCCGCTAAGGGCCTTGGGTGCCCGGGGAGGGAGGGGGGCACCAAAGACTTTCAATCAGGAGGCTGTTGCGATCAGGTCTGCCTTCCAGAAAGAGCATTCCAAGTGTCAAATTCTTCCCTAGGTGAGCTCATCTCTACCGTGGTTTCAGCTGCTATGTACTGATGGCTCTCGAATTTTGTATCCCTATTCCGGACGCCTCCCCAGCTCCGCGCCCCACAGCCCACAGCTCACAGCCCACGCAGCCCTTCAGCCTGTATGGCCCACAGTCCCTCACACCCGCAAGCCGCACCATCATCTGCCTGCCCATCCTTCTAGCTCCTTCTAGCTCTGCAAATGGCGCTCAGATGAGCCAGAGTCTCGGTGTCATCCCTGGCTCCCTCTTCTCCCTGACCCCGATGACGCACATCCTGGTGAGGTGGCCCTAAGTGCCCCTCGAGTGGAAATCACCACCACAATCCCCTGGCTTCACGCAGTGGACTCCGGCCCCCTCCCCCTCTGCTTCTAGCCTACCCTCCACATTGCAGGGGGAGCCCCCTTTCAAAACTCCCTGAGGCTCTGACCACGTCACTCCCTTGCCTCAAAATTCTCTGCCACGTTCTCTCTGCTCCTCAGAAGAAGATCAAACCCCTCAGTGTGGCCGAGAAGCCCCACTGGACCCTCCCTCCTTCATCTCAAGCCACTCTGCTCCTTTTTCTTTCTCCGTAGGAGACCTTTCAGTTTCCAAAAGGACCTTCCACTCTCCACTTCCTAATCCCTCGCCCTGGTCTGGAGGGCTCTTCTCCTCCCGACCCTGCCCACTCCCCTCACCCCCTTGCAGTGTCTGACTTCCACTCATCCTGGAAAGAAGAACTCACACAGGCCTTCCTTAGGAGACGCCAATACTCATGCCCTGAGTCCAAGGCCCTGCAACCCTCTACGAGGTTCCTTAGACTTCCTAGCACCTTCTATCCCTGGGGTCATTAAGTAACTCACTGTGAAGGCAGCACTGAATGTCTAGCTCCCGATGAGCAACACGTTGACAATGTGCACCCTTGGAACACCTTGAAGGGGGCTGAGACTGGCAGAAAGACAAGTTTGGGGCTGCCATTTTTTTCTAATCTATTTATTTTTGAGAGAGAAAGAGAGAGAGGGAGAGAACCAGCAGGAAGGGGCAGAGAGAGGCAGAGAGAGAGAGAGAGAGAGAGAGAGAGAGAGAGAGGATCCGAAGTGGGCTCCACGCTGATATTGCAGAGCCCGATGTGGGGCTCAAACTCACAGACCGCGAGATCATGACCTGAGCCAAAGTCGGATGCTTCACCAACCGAGCCACCCAGGTACCCCCTTGGGGCTGCCATTCAAAAACACAAACAAAAACCCAGCTGAGAACGACGAGCTTCTGAACGGAGCGGTGGGGATGGATGGATGATCAGCAGAATCCACGACGCCAAATGAGACTGGAGAAGGGGGGAGAGAAGAGTCCAGGATGATTATCAGGGAAATCTAGGGTCGTTTATTAAGCCCGGAGAGTTCAGTTCTTTTCCAGACAGCTGGCAGAATAAATATTGCAATTTAAGACACAACTAAGTATTCTGCAAAAAGGTGGCTTTCCACACCAAGAGTATTTTCCAACAAGGACACAGCTTTAGAGGAAACAAAATTGGAAGTATGTCTCCCTAACTCTTCTTTTAGAAATTAGTTCTTTAAAGAAAGAGAAACTCTTGCAAGGAGCCATTTCTTTAAAGTAAACCAAAGAGGATGTGCACTTGCTCCTGTGTGCACCCCAGGACACCCCCAGTCCTGGACTGCATTCAAGCCACTTGCTGCTTCCAGCAGAGTATTAAATCTATGTGTCAAACATCTAGTGAGAAAAGCATGAAGCTTCTGGGGGCGGGATGCTGGACTGACAGTTCCATAGCACTGCGAGGTTACAGCACACTTTGTTTGATTACCGAAGTTTCTGCTGGCGTTTAAAACATTTTGCTAATACTAGAAACCCCCTATTAATAAGCTAGGACTTTAAAGATGAATAAGAAATATTTTTTTTCCAAAAGCGGGGCACCTGGGTGGCTCAGTTAAGCACCTGGCTCTTGACTTCGGCTTAGGTCGCGATCTCGAGGTTCGTGGGTTCAAGCCCAGTGTCAGGCTCTGTGCTGACAGAGTGGGGCCTGCTTGGGATTTTCACTCTCTGGCCCTCCCCCGCTCACGTGCGTGCGAGCACGCGCTCTCTCTCAAAATAAGCTTAAAGATTTTTTTCCCGAAAGAGATTTTTATAAGTAGTACCAAATACCATCGATTTTAAGCCCTTACTAATAAAATCAACGCTTTAATGTACGGTTTTTAATGCCGCTGTGATTAAGTTTTTCACGTTACTAGTTTTATGGCCTGACCTGATTACAACACTACCAACAAAGATGTTACTCCTCTTTCCTTATCTACCTTCCACCCAACTAAAGTGTTTATTTTTTAAGAGAATATATAAAAAGGCTCACACTATCTCAGAAATAAGCAATAACCAACTAACGGTTACTTTTTAAGCATAGTTTTGTGAATTTTCCACCAAAACGCTTGGGTTTGTTTATAATGTCATAAATGCTTGTGGTTTGGCTATAAAATAAATTCCTTGCCGGGTGGAGAACCAAATGTACCAGTAAGAAATTCTTGGGGCGCTTGGGTGGCTCAGTTGGTTAAGCATCTGACTCGGTTGTGGCTCAGGTCATGATCTCACGGTTCGTGGGTTCGAGCCCCACATCAGGCTCAGCGCTGACAACTGCAGAGCCTGCTTGGGATTCTCTGTCTCCCTCTTTCTCTGCCCCTCCCTCCCCCGCTTGTTCTGTCTCAAAAATAAACATTAAAAAAAAATTTTTTTAAAGATGTTCAAGATTTTAAACAAATTATTCTTAATTTTCAAAATATAAATCCTTAGAAATTAAAAAGATTTTCTGTTTCAAAACTAGAAAATATAAACAGCAGTAGCTCAAAAGACTAATAATGGTGATTTCACAACACGACTGGAAGTAGCAGGTACCATCGACTTGACCCGCCACGGTTATTAAAAAGTAACACCGGGGGTGCCTGGGTGGCTCAGTCGGTTGAACATTCGACTCTTGATTTTGGCTCAGGTCATGACCTCAGTTTCCCGAGTTCCAGCCTCACACTGGGCTCTGTGCTGACAGTGCAGAGCCTGCTTGGGACCCTCCCTCTCTTGCTGCCCCTCCCCTCCTTGCGCTCTCTCTCTCTCTCTCTCTCTCAAAATAAATAAACTTAAAAAAAAAAAAAGTAACACTTGTAGGAGAAGAAGATCAGGGAACCGGTAGTTAAACTATGTACCGGCTTTAGAAGGAATTTGATGGTCTCTCATGACACCTTCCAAGGGAAGACAGAGACAAGGCTACTATCCAGAATCATAACCCTTTAAGGCAATGACCAACTTCCATATTATGATAACGCTGAAATATCTTTTTTGAGCACCAGGATTATTTACAGCATCACACCCCAGGCTACAACGGTGTTGTAACTTGATAGGGCTCTGCGTGCTAGAGGAAACTCACCCTCAAAAAGCAAAGGTAAAAGCAAGAAAAGAAAGAGTTTACCCATCACACATATAAAACAGACAAGAATTTTAGGTGAAGATCATTAAGAAGTACAAAACAAAAGAGCTATTATCTTAGGCTGCATTACAAGAAGTATAAACTTTAGAATAAGGGAGGTGAAGTATCCTACTCTATTCTGCTCTGCTTAAAAACCATGTCTAGAATACCACATTCAGTTATGTCCAAGTTTAAAAGACATACAGACAAAAGGAAACACATGTAGATCAGGCAATCCAAAATGATTAAAATTGTATCTTATTTTTTTCCGATGGTAATGTTTAGCTAGAAGAAGACTTCAGAAAGAGCAGCCACAATTGTTTTCAAACATGTGACAACCTAGTGTATGGAAAAGAGATTAAACCTATTCTCTGTGGATCCAAGATGCAGCACTTGGGCCGAATCGTGAGCGTACATAGGAACTGGCATTCTGAACTATCCAAAGAAGGAATGGACTGCATGGAGAGAGAGGACTTTCCAGTCCCTCGGAACGGCTCAAACAGTAGCTATATACCTTCTGAAGCATCCTCCCATCCAACCAAGATTTCAAGCCCTGGAGGGAAGGGGGCACAGGACCAGGGTAAGGGCAGGGGGCAGGCGAGGAGGGCCAGGGTGCTGTACTCGTGCCACCTCGGCGGAAGCAGCTCTGTGTTCATCTGCTTTCCATTTGGGTTCCTGGGTGAGCTGTGCTTTGAAGAAGCAGGTCAAAGGCTTAAGAAGGTCAACCACAAGATGAAGTAACCTGTTAGGTCCCCTCAAAGGCTGAGATCTTCCAACCCATGGCCTCTCAGCAAGGATGTGCACAATGCTTCCTGGTGAGCCCCAACTGATGGAAAGCATCCAAAGCGACTCAATGACATAGCAACATTTTATTCTTTGCTCCCACTTCCCTCTTTCCTCCAGTTCTGCTCCTCTCTCATCCGCAAGGTGCGATGTAAAAAGAGGTAGATAGTTTCGAAGTCAAAAGATTCAGATTGGTTCCTTAAAAATATTAAAGCCAGAGCTCCCGTATGACCCAGCAGTTCCGCTTCTGGGCATCTGCCCCAGAGAAGTGAAAACACAGGTCTACACAAACGCCTGTATAGGAACGTTCAGAGCATCATTCTCTGTAATAGTCAGAAAGTGGAAACAGCCCCAAACCCCATCAGCTGGACAATGGATCGCCAAAATGCGGTACATCCATAAAATGGAATATTATTCAGCCATAAAAAGGAACAAAGAACTGACAAACGCTACCACCTTGGACAAACCTTAAAACACGATGCTTAGTGAGAGAAGCCCGACACAAAAGGTCGAATGTCGGGATGATTCCGTTTACATTAGAACATTCAGAATCAACAGAGACAGTAAGCAGATTACTGGTCATCAGGGTCTCGGGCAAGGGGGGGGGGGACAAGTGACAAGGGGGTTTCTTTCTGGGCTGATGAACATGTTCTAAAATTAGATACCGGTGAAGCGGGCACAATTCTGTGACTACGTGAAAAGGCTCTCCATTGTATACTTTCAAAGGTACGTCAGTGATATCTCAGTAAAGCTGCTAGTGAAACAAAAAAAAGATTCAGAACCAAGCCTTTCGAGTCGTGTGGCTTTATAAAGTCACCAAATCTCTTTGAGCCTCAGTTTCCTCCTGTGCCAGAAAGGGCGGTAACACCACTTACCTCAACGAGAGGCTTTGGAGAAACCAGGGAGTAGAGAACGGTTAAGTATTTCCCAAATCCTAAACTGGCTTATCAATGATAACTTTTCTTCACTTTTCAACTGGTGAGGTTTTTCCCGGAGCAGTAAAAGAAGTCTGCGGTTTCTAGCTCGTTTGACAAGAGTTCTAAGTACTTGGGAGAAAAAAAAAGAGAGAGAGAAACAAAAACACACAAAAAAAAAAACACTGCCCAAGTTTTCTCCTAAAGTCAGGGTACCAATATCTGAAAGAAGAGAATGAGCTACACATCGCCTGGCTTTACAGGTAGTATCTGCTGCAAATTAGGGGGCACAGCAAGGAAAAACAGATCAGGGGAAGACGGAAATTTCATTCATTCGAACAAAGCTTTCTTTTCCCGCTCGTTTATATATTTATCTTGCCAGGAGGATGCTAACTGTGACCGTCCCCCAACGAAGAGGGATGGCCTGGATTTTCTGAAGCTAATACCGAACTATGACTTTTCAGCTCCTGTCACCATCAAAAGCTGGAAGCTTCAGCAACATACGAAAACAGAGGAGTTCATCTATGACACTGTTGTAGCCTGGCCATTGTCGTGTAAATCTCTAATTTAAAAAGAAAAAAAAAATCTGTTTTTCAAGGCAGCTAATGAAATACCCACATGTTTAATTTAGTTCTTGGGGAAACAGTGTTGCTACGATCCAGTGTTTTAATCGAATCATCATAGTCATTAACTGAATTGTATTCATTTATATTTTCACTTAATGGAAGCCTCTTAAAGTGAAGAATTTCACAGCAAAACATCTGTTGCTTAAGACATCATCCGTTAACGTCCATTTCTGCCCCCATAAACTACTCGTGCTGTAAAGTTTATTCATATGGTAACCAAAACATAATAAAAACAGAGCTAAGAACTGTCTGAGGAAAGAAATTCAACAGTTATGATTCATTCACTTGTGTGATGAAATGATCTTACTGTTGGAGTTTAGCTATTTTAATGTGATTTTCTCTTAAACTGTTACCCATGCAACATATAAGAGCTGGCCTTTACTTGCTTCTAGACATCATTTCCAGTAAAATACTTTATCAATACTGCTAAACGAGCAATTAACAGCAAAAAAAAAAAAAAAAAAAAAAAAGGCAGAAAACCAAAACACTCATGAATAGATGTGTAGGTCAACTTTACAACTGAGCTGCTATTTAGGAACATATGACCAGGCCCCCAAACAACTGCTCAAATAAAAATATCTAGGCTCGTTTTCATAACCTAAATCAAACTGTCAGCATATATGCCCACATATTAATGTTTCAAAACCCTTCCTGCCTGAAATTCACTTAATGTAATTTTCAGCCACATGCTTTTCACAACTAACATAAAAGGATTTTTATCGAAAACATGTAGGAGGCTGTACTACCTTCACATCAAAAATAGCAATTCAAGAGGCACCTGGATGGCCCAGTCGGTTATGTGTCTGACCGTCGTGGGTTCGAGCCCCACATCGGGCGCTGTGCTGACAAGGGAAACCTGGAGCCTGCTTCAAGTTCTGTGTCCTCTCTCTGTCTCTGCCCCTCCCCCACGCGCGCGCGCGCGCGCGCGCGCGCGCTCTCTCTCTCTCTCTCTCTCTCTCTCAAAAATAAATAAACATTACTTAAAAAATAGTAATTCAAAAGACTGATTGTAGGTCATTTAAGGAAACTATTCAAAATTTTGCCGAGAACTCTATTCAACCTATGGGAGAGCAAAATCAGACCCACGACTGCAAACTGTGAGGGATTCCAGTGGCTCCCAGAGCATCAGATACACTCTATCTGCCTTCAACACCTCCTGAGGACCGAAAACACAGGGCTTCTGCTCTGGGAAACTGCTGTTACATCTGGAGAGTCAAAACTTTCATTCCACTGAAGAGCGCATTACTAAGTTAATGAAGGCCTGCATGTGATTAACATGAAAATTATAGGCTGCTAAAACGATCAGGAAAACGCTTCCACGAAAAAGAGATCGATTCCACCAGGAATTAAACTATCATTATAGAGGAAGAATCAACACACCCAGGGATCTTCATTGCTACAGCTAATACCTCCTATTTGCAGGCAGGTGTTGATGAGCTAGAAAAGTTTCCCTAAACCACAATTACAATGGCAAAAATAAATTGCTCAAGTTGTCAAAGCACCTAGAATGCCAAATTATTCGCAAATTCTACACAACACACATTGTTTCTTCGTTGCCAAACTTTTGGGACCCTCTGATAAAGCAATAAATCCGACGTCAAAAAAAAAAACTGGTTAACTTTTGTGCATGAATTATCATACGTCGGGTTCTCGTAAAATATGCTGTGGTGTGAAAATCTTTTTCAACCCTGCTAGTGAGACTAAATAAAGCCTTTCAAGCACGAGAATATTACATTTTTCTTTTGAAGATGTCATATTGGTAGTTATTTACCGTTTCCTTCCTGTAAAAAAAAAAATTTTTTTTTTAATGCAACAAGATCTACCAGCCCGTAAACAAAACAGTGCGAGCACTTTCCAGCCAGGTTCGCCGCTCCTGTGCACCGCGTTGCACGGCGGCGGTTTCCCCAAAGTAGAACTGACCGGCTTCGCAGGCTGCGGCCGCCACGAGCACCGCGCACCTCCCCAGGGAGTGCTGTGCTACTCGGCGGTCTGTTTTCCGAGTTCCTCCCGCGGACCCTCCCAGGCGGACGCGAACCGGGCGGCCCCGAGCAACACGTCCCCGCGCCCGCGGCCGCCCCGGCCTCCCCACGCGCCGCCCGGCCCCGTGCGCTCCGCGGGTCCCCGGCACCCCCGGCCGCCGCCCGCGCGCCCTGGCGGGCCCGGCGCGGGCGCGGACGCGGGGCCCGGGGCGCGGGGCGCGGGCGGCGGGGGCGAGCCGGGCGCGGCCCGCGGGCCTGCACAATGCGCCCGCGGCGGCGGGAACCGCGCGCCTCCGCCGCAACTTTGCGCGGCCTCCCGGCCCCGGCCTCGCCCCCGCGCCGGCCCCGGCCCCCGCCGCCCCGCGGCCCCCGCCCTCCCGGCCGCCGGCCCTCACCGTTGCAGAACTGGAGCAGCGAGGACGTGTCGTACAGGCTGCTGTAGCTCGAGAAGCCGTCCTCCATGCTGAGGCCGCCGGGCCGCGCCCGCTCCCCCCCGGCCCGGCCGCGCCGCCGCCGCTCACCCCCACACTGAGCCGAGCCGAGCCGCGGCCGGCGCTGGCGCTGGGGCCGGCCCTGCTGTGGCGGCGGCCGCGGCCGGTTACCATGGCAACCCCGGGCCCGCCGCCGCCGCTGCCGCCGCCGCGCCGCCGTCGCCGCCGCGCGGGCCCGACGCCGGCGCTGCCGGCGCTGCCCGCCAGGGGCGGCCTCGGCGGGGCGGCGGGGCGGGGCCGGGGGCCGGGGACGCGGCCGGGCGGCCGGGTGCCCGAGCGCTGGGGGCCTGCGGGGGCGCCGGGGCCGGACCCCGCCGCCTCTCGGGACCGCGGCGTCCCCGGGAGGGCGGGACGCAGGGGTGGGGGGGGGGCGCGGGGGACAAAGGCAGCGGCGGGGCGGGCGCGCGGGGAGCCGGGCCGGGGGGAGCCTCTCCCCACCCCCACTACGGGCGCGGAGGCCCGCGCTCCCCGAAGGCCCCGTCCCCGCGCCCGCCCGCAGCTCCAGGCCCAAACATGGCCTGCGGGCCAGCCCATTTCGGCCGCGTTTCCCCCTCGCAGCGGCGCCGCTTTTGGCCGCGTCCTCCGGCCGCGGCGCGCCCCTCTCCCCACACGTTTTCCGCCGCCACGAGGCCCGGCCTCCGGGGAGGATTAGCGCGAGGTGGTGACTCTGCTCGGCCGTCGGCTCGCGGGCGGGGAGAGAGGCGGCCTGCCGCTGCAAATGGAGGCCGGGGCACCTGGGGCCGCACAGTCTGGGCGGCCTGGGAAGGAGCCACAACATCTGCTCTGCTCCTTCCCCTCTGATCGGCCCCTGCGGTACAGATTTGTCACATTACACACTTGTTAACTGGTTCCAGGAGCCCAGAGAGCCGTGTGCATTCCGTCTCGGGAAGACAGCGAGTTCCGAACAAGTTCCATAGCAGGAGAGGCACCCGGGCCCACCAGTGTGTAACTTTCCCAGCGCACGCGCACACACGCACACACACACATACACACACACACTCACACACACTCACACACTGCATTAATGACTGGAGTTCCACCACGCTCCGCGTCAAGTACCGGTGCTGGTAAATAACATAGGAGGAAGCAGGAGAGAAGAATGTCTCCGTTGGATGGTCCCCCGGGCGCAGGAGAGACTGCCAACATTTGAGCTCCTTGTCACACAATTGTCACAATTCACTTAGACGATATAACCACATGTGATTCCCTTACATGTTCTAATTCACTTACATGTCTGAAGGGTTGCAAGTCGTTAGTATTCGCCTGTACGGGTTGAACACACTAGGTGAAATGAGTAAAAAGTTTCCATCAGGGCGGTGTGTGGGCCTCACTGGGTTCAGAGGCAGAAGCAGAGGGCGTGGTGAGGGCCGGGGCTCTGTCCCTGCAAGTGTCCCTGCAAGTGACAACTGGCAGTAGACATCACTGGACATCATGGGCAGAAGGGAGGTTGAAGACCTTACCCTGGACCTGGTCAGGAAGACCAAGCACAGGGGGACAAGAGGGATTGTTCACAGGAAAAACACGTGTGGGACCCTGAAGGGCTGCGGACACTGCTGGTTTGACCGTCCCAGTGCTTGAAGGACGATGGGAAGGACAGACAGCATGAGTGATCCGGGGTCTGCTACGGGCCGAAGGGCTGGTCTGATAGGAATGAACGGCTTGTATTGCAGACAGGTGGGAAATGAGATTGCACAGAGGCGGGGGAGAGCCAGGTAGGAGAGGCCCGGAGGGCCGGAGGAGGAGCCTGAACACAGCCGGCAGGAGGAGGGTGGGAGGCTTGCACACAAGCCAGTGGCTGCTAAGACTGCATTAGAGAGATGAGTCTGTGTGTGGACAGGACAGCAGGGCCTGGAGCTGGAGTGGCCCAGGGTGAGGCCAGGCCAGAGGGAAGAAAGAGAGACTGAGGGTGGGCCAGAGGGATGGGCCAGAGGGACGTGCCTGTAGGGCAGACAGCTGGAGAGGCGGGGAAGCCAAGACAGATAGCAAGCATCCCACTCAAAATGCCTGGAGCAAATGGAGATAGGAGGTGGCCTGCCAGTGAACGAATGGGATTTGGGTAGAAGTTGTTAATGAACTTTCTAAAGGTGAGAATGGAAAGTCAACAGAAGCAGGGCCGAGACTACTGGTAGCGGTAGCTAGGAGAGAAAGAAATTCCAAAGGAGCATCAGGAAAGAGAAACAGGGAAACCTAACGGGACATTGTCAGAAGACCATGGGGGAGCGGAAGGGGGGAAAAAATAAAAGTTACAGAGAGGGAGGGAGACAAACCATAAGAGACTCTTAAATACGGAGAACTGAGGGCTGATGGGGGGCGGAGGAGAGGGGAAAGTGGGTGATGGGCATGGAGGAGGGCACCTGTTGGGATGAGCACTGGGTGTTGTATGGAAACCAACTTGACAATAGATTATATCTAATTTAAAAAAAAAACACAAGCATCTGAAAAAAATAAATGAAGAAACTGTAAGCGCTGAGCGTTGCAAAGAGGTGGGCGCTTTCACAGAATTCTCTGCAGAACGGATCATGGAGGTGAGGCCTCCATCTGGTAGCAAAGAGCTTGCTGGGTGGCCAGGAGCATCTTGGTGACCAGTGGGGACAGGAGCCAGGGCCTGCTGGTCATCAAAAGATGAGCACACGTAGATGCGTGTTTGAGAATTTTGGTAGGAAAAGGAAATGCGGGCCAAATACAGAGAGCAATGGAGGCAGCAGGGTCACAGAAAGCCACCCCGGCCACCGACCAGCACAGGTAGACTGCAAGAGGCAGGTGTTATAATGGAAACCAATTTGACGATAAATTTCATATTTAAAAAAATAAATAAATACAGCATAAAATTAATGATAAAAAATCAAATCAAATCAAGCAATCAATAAAATATGTGCATGAAAAAAAGAGGCAGGTGCTGTAGAGAAGGGGGTTTTAGAGGACAAGACTTAACACAGGTGCACTGTGACCTTTACCCTTGTCTGTCTTCCCGTTTCCCACCCTTCCGCCTTCGAATCCCATCCTAACCCTACCCTTAATATTAATATTAATATTAATGTTAATATTCTTCATTTATGACTTTAAAGATAATGATCTTTGACCACAACTAAGGAGAGTTAAGAATAAAGAAAATTCAGAAGTGGGGCAGGAGAAAAATTGAGCTGGAGATTTTCAGAGAAGATGTTACTTGCACTAGAGCAAAATTAAAATTAACAGGAGCTCAGTCCACTTGCTTTTGAGATGATAAAGATCGTTATTATGCTCTTAACCTAGAATATGGAACGGCTATGTTTTGGGGGCGTCTGAGTGGCTCAGTCGATTGAGCTTCCAACTCCGGCTCAGGTCATGATCTCACGGTTTGTGAGTTCAAGCCCCGCGTCGGGCTCTGTGCTGATGGCTCAGAGCCTGGAGCCTTCTGTGTCTCCCTCTCTCTCTGCCCCTCCCCCGCTCATGCTCTGTCTCTCTCTCAAAAATAAATAAACATTAAAAAAAAAAACAACTTAAGAAAAAGATCCATGGGGAGAGTCCAAGAAAGATCTCTGAGCACTTAATTAATGATGTATGGGTTTTGCACCCAAACACTTAAACAGTCTGTTGTTCTGTGTCATTTTGAAATACTTGGTGGCCCAAGACCAGAAACTGTTGCCATTGTACTAAGCGATGTATACTCTCAAGGACAATAGAACCAAAGCATTCCGTGGCATTAATAGAAGCATACTGTACAATGTGTGGAAAACAGATAGGAAAATAGAAGCTCTGTAGCCTTTATTCATAGAGAAGTAATAAAAAACGAAATTGCCCAGAAACGTAGGCCTCGTGTGTCTATTGTTTAATTCAGCATTTCTCCAAAAATAGTTAATCCAGTACCAGGCACCGTGCTTGGGGCTGGGAATATAGCCACAGAACACAGTGTTTTCCAAACTGCCAGCGTGGCCGTGTACTCAATTTAAAGAGTCATATGTGCACTTCAAAGAATAAAGTAGAAAATTCTACTTTAGTGGGCATGTACCTAGAGGAATTGAAAGCAGGGTCTTGAAGAGATATTTGCACAGCCCTGTTCATAGCAGCAACATTCACAACAGCCAAAATGTGGAAACAACCCAAGTGTCTGTCACAGACGAATGAATAAACAAGATGTGATATATACGTACAATGGAATATTATTCAGTTTTTAAAAGCAAGGAAAATCTGACACCTGCGACAACACGGATGAACCTTGAGGACCTTATGCCGAGTGAAATAAGCCAGACACAGAAGGACAAATATTGCATGATTCCACTTGTATGAGGTCCCTAGAGGAGTCAAATTCATAGAGACGGAAAGTAGACTTGGGGGTGCCAGGGGCTGAGGGGGGTGGGAAGTTAGTGTTTAACAGGAACAGAGTTTCAGTTTGGAATGATCAGAAAGTTCTAGAGATAGATGTTCGTGATGGCCGCGTGACCGCATCATTGTATTTACTGCTGCTGACCCCTGCACTGAAAACTGGGGGGGTCTGATTATATTCTAAGAGCAAAGAGAAGTTGCCCTTCACTTAGTGTTGTGGGTTAAACTGTGTCAGCCCAAAATTCGTACGTTGAAGGACTAACCTCTACTACCCCGGAATGTGACCTTATTTGGATGCAGGGTCTTCACAGAGGTCATGAAGTCAAACTGAGGTCATTAGGGGGGTGCCAAGGTGGCTCAGATGGTTAAGCGTCTGACACTTAATTTCAGCTCAGGTCATGATCTCACAGTTTATGAGTTCAAGCCCCTCGTGGGGCTCCTGGGTGACAATGAGAAGCCTGCTTGGGATTCTCTGTCTCCCTCTCTCTGCCCCTCCCTTCCTTGCTCTCTAACTTTCCCTCTCTGTCTCAAAATAAATAAATAAACATTTTCTAAAACTTGAGGTCATTAGGGTGGGCCCTAATCCAATAGGACTGATGGCCATATACGAAGAGAAGGTTAGGACACAGGAAAAGTGGACAGAGGAAAAAGACAGTTGTCCAGAAACCAAGGAGGGAGGCCTGGGACGGATCCTCCCCTTGTGGCCCTCGGAAGGAGGCAAGCCTGACAAGCCCTTGATTTTGGCCTTCTAGCCTCCAGACCAATGAAGTGATCAATTTCTGCTGCTTAAGACCCTCTCCCCCACTCCCCCCCACCCCCCAGTGCATGCTACTTGGTTACAGCCGCCCTGGCAAATTGACATAATATAGAATCCCAAAGTCAAGGGTTGGTTCTTCCATGGATTCAAGACACCATTCACTACTGATATCAAAATATAAAATACACTCTATGATAAGATTGTCACTCCATAAAATGAGAGGTAATCAGAGATTCTTGGCATCAATAAAGAACATTAAACTCTTCGGTCTCCAACCTGCCTGTACTTTTTCTACAACGTCCCTGACAAATGGTCTCTTGGCCACCTCAGAGTGGAAGAGCTTGAATTATTGAAAAGATTGTTGGTTATTTTTATCCCGAATCGCCTTTCACAAAGCATTCTTCATAGACCGCACTTTTGTCTGGTTGATTGAATCTCCGGTGTCCCGGTGTAGGCTGTCTGCTCAGGAATCGTGCAGTAACAGCCTGTGTCCCAGTTTCCCCAGCTCCATTCTGTGACTCCAGGGTTAACTTGCCCAGAGAGGGGTTAACGATGTCATTTCATTCTCTGTGGCCTCCACCCCATGAAGGGCAAGCATCTTGGCACAGACTTTCAAGTGTGTCTGTGTTCCTGCAGCAAATGCTGTCCTTGGCCTCTGACATGCTCCTGCCACACCATGCTATCGGCAGCTAACGTTCATGACTCTCAGTCATGCCATGCACTTGACTGCTCTGGACCCCTGCCCATGCCCCAGCCCAGTGTGCCTTTGCCTTCCCCTCCCGCCAGCTTAGAGGCTGAGTAATCCCGTCTGCTACACTTCCAACATCTGCTGGTACTTTACTGTATCCCTTATGTTAAATTGGCCTTGCCTTAACCAGTGTGCGTGTGTGTGTGTGTGTGTGTCCATCCATCTCTCCCAGGAGATTAGATGTTCCAGACACTGGTCATGCTGGACATAATGTTGAAAGTAGTTGGCGCTGAGTGAATGCTGAGTGAATGAATGAATGAATGAATGAACCCGCTAGACAACATCGGTTGCTCATAACACACGATAAGCTTCCAAATGCTTTGTAGAGAGCTCTTGCATTCTCCAGGCTGAAGCCCCCCATCCATCCTGTGATGTAGTCTCTCAACCCCTTGTCTGAATAGATGCCCACCTCGCTCAAACGGGCTCTTTTCTCCTGAATCCTGGACCGAGCACTGAATACAATAACCTCAGCAGACCGACCGGTGTGGCCTTTCCCTTTAACAACTTGGATGTTATGATTCTATTAATGCAACTGAAGTTTGTATTGATTTTTTTTTTTTTTTTTTGAGCAGTCAGGATGTATACTCTTGGTTCATGTTGAACTTCCGGTCAATTACAAACCTATCAGTCTTTTCAAATGAACTGCTGTTGGGTCTTCTCCATCTTGTACTGAGCTAATCGATTAAAAAAAAAGAAAAATCTAAAGACAGGATTTATCTTTACGCTGTTAAATGTCATTTTGTTGGTTTCAACCCATCCTCTTAGCCAACCCAAATCTTTAAGCTCTGATATCTGGCATCTAAGGCATCAGCTTTCTGACGATGGGGCGTGTGCCATAACAAACTCTTTAATGCCCTCTTTCATCCTTGTAATCAACAGACACGTTAGCAGCACAGGAGGGGGTGGGGCTCCGTGCACCCATCCAGATGCCTCACCAGCCGCATCTCCGTTGCTGTATTTATCAATACTCTAATGTTTGTCCAACTAAATATGCAATTGCCCCAATTGTTTG
Source organism: Lynx canadensis (assembly GCF_007474595.2). Lineage (NCBI taxonomy): Eukaryota > Metazoa > Chordata > Mammalia > Carnivora > Felidae > Lynx > Lynx canadensis. The sequence continues at coordinate 141,187,793 of NC_044308.2, read as the reverse complement.
TTCACCCAGCCTATTTTTCTTGAGTATGCACAGTGTTTTGTGAAGGATCTTTCTTTACCAGTGCTTTGTAAATCCAGTCTGGTAACGCCACGAAAAGAGAGAACAAAGTTGGTTTGGCTCTTAGGAACCGCATCTCCTTCCAAGATCATACATGCTACCTCTTCAAAGATCTGTTAAAATGTTTGCTCGGAACCCATATTAAACCCATCAAATTTATCAGCCGTTATTTTCCAGAAGCCAACTTCTTCCATGTTGGGGAAAATTATGACATTTTTCCCTTCCCAGTTTTCTGCAATGCCCATCTGGTGAGGTTCGAGATGGTTTGTCAAGGCCCAGAGAAGGCGGTCGCGGTAACTAAGGAGCGCCCACCATTTCTCACCATCTTTGGGCTCTTGGCAATTCCTCTGGGGATGTTTCTTCTACACTCTCCAGTTTTACAACTGTTCTCCCTGTGGGAGAAAAAGAAACCCACAAGGCAGAGTGCAGAATATGCAGACAGCTTTCAGAGTCTTTCAAGGCCCCTGGTCCCCCTGCTCATGCATCTGCCGCCCCAATGAGCTCACGTTGCCCCAGACCCTCCCTAGTGGGCTGTCCCTGGGGCTCCCCCTGTGTGGTTCCCACTGCGGCAAGTGTCCTTCCACTCAGTCTGTAAGCTCCGCTCCACTGGGCTCTTTTCTCCTGAACGAGATACAATAACCTCAGAGTCCTGCCAGAGTCCCTGCCTCCTCCGCTGCTTAGGGCACGCAACACGTCCACGTGTGCCAAACCAACCTGCCTTTTGAAACTCTGTAGAAACTGGACCATTGACACCATGGGAGCTGGGCTTCTGCTCTTGGCTTTGTGTCTGTTCACCTGCCCCGCCCCCACGCCTCAGCCCCCCAACACCTCCCCGCCCCCCCCCAGCAGCCAATGTGGAGTCCTCATAGCATTCTCCTTGGTCTCACGCCCGGGAACCTGGTCCTCACGTTTGCAGACACAAAGGTGAGTCGGCTGTAACTCGGGGAAGCTGGCTCCTGACTACCTGTGCACATCCTGTCCTGGACGGGCTGGGGCGGGTCAGAAGCACTGGCTGGGAAACAGCACACACAGCCTTATCAGGGGCCTCTCTCCAGCCTCATTCCGCTATCACAGGACTGTCGGCACCAGAGAATCATGAACTTCTGAGCCGTCCACACTTGACTTGTTAATAGTCCAATGGATTTGAAAACTTCTTACTATCCGAGAAACCCATGGCTTTTCTCCTCTCAGAAGGTTATTTGCTCAAAAGTGTTCTTTTTTTGTGTGTGTGTTTAATTTACTTTTGAAAGAAAGAGAAAGAGAGAGAGTGGGGGAGGGAGGGGCAGAGAGAAAGGGAGACACAGAATCTGAAGCAGGCTCCAGGCTCTGAGCTGTCAGCACAGAGCCCGACACGGGGCTCGAACTCACAAACCGTGAGATCATGACCTGAGCCGAAGTTGGGCACTCAACCGACTGAGCCACCCAGGTGCCCCGTCACTCAAAAGTATTCTTGATGATCTGGACTCATCAAAATGATCTACAAGTTTTGAAGCGTCTGAATTGAAGTGGAAAATTTAGAGTAATGTTCGATTGGCTTTCCCTTTCTAGAGTTACGTGTGATTTAGGAAACTCGACATTGTGACTGTCTGTAATTCATACAGTCTTGCAGGTGTTGCAATAGATTACAAACAAAATCCCCGTTGCAACGTCTCCACTCAACAGTGTCATTTTCAGGAATATTTGCAAGGTTTTATGGCAGTTTTTGGCATACCACCGACTAACCGCAGAGTAAATACACCAATATCAGGTCGGCTGTTCATCCCAGAGTGCTGGGGCAGCCGGATTTGTGCCTGTGTCCTGGGTGATCAGCCGGAGCCCCCCTGTGGCCCTGGGGTGTTCTGGTTTGGAAGACAAATTATATGGCAGTCCTAGCTAGCATGGAAAGACTTAGAATCTCTCCATATTGTGTATTTTAAAAATTATTGAGATTCACACAAGTATATTTAAAGCGCTACCTTAAGCTGCCTCATGGCCTCAAAGTTGCAAAAAATAAAGTTGCCAGAAATCTGAGTTATTTATCTGGAAAGCCAAGTAAAAGACCTGCTTCTGAAGTTTGCCTTGTCCCTTCCCACCACTTCCATCACAGGCTTTTACATTTCTGTGGGCTGGACGCGTAACACTTGTTTGTAATTAGCCCAGGGTCCTGGAAGCCTTGCTAAAATGTTTGCCTTTGGACTTTAGACTCCAGCTATCCCACTGATTAAGGCAAAGGTTTAAAGGGTCTTCTGATGAGAGATCAGTGGTGAGACACTGCTGCTCCTTCCTCACTCATGGCTTGCTCACAGACAGGGTGCTGACCATTGGCTCACTCCTTTGCACACACTGAGTGACCACTCTGGGCTGGGAACAGAGGACACGAGGGGGAATAAAGCCCCAGCCCAACCCTGGGGGTCTCATGGTCCAGGAGGAAGCATATGCACAGGAACACACCAAACACACAGGAGGGGACCAAGGCTCACTGGGGAAATGTGCCACTTGCCACCCATGCATAAACTCCAGCCCATGCTACATGTCTGTAGGGTGGGTAGTACTGCCTCAGTTTTACACATAGGAAACTCCCCCGGGAGCAGAGGGGCAGGTGCCTCGCTTGAGGTCACGGGGCTGGTGAGTGGTGGAGGCAAGGTTTAAAACTGGTGCTTTCAAGTCCAGACCCTCATTGTACTGTTCTCAACGACCATCTCTGCAGCTCAGGAAGACATTTGAGAGCCGAGGGGGAAGGAAGGGAAGACTTTACCCAAGAAGCTGGATAATAAAAGCTGACATCCCTGCATCCCCGGAGGCTGGGCAGATGGAGACGAGCCAGGGGTGGATGGGCCCAGAGCTCCAGCCCTGATGGCCTGGGAGATGAGACAGTGGGAGAACAAGGGGAAGCTGTCCAAGAAGAGGCTAGCATGTCTGGGAAATGATGGGCCGCCCAGCTCTATTCAATCCAAGCATGGGACAAGGAGGTCAAACTGGAGGCCCCACTGTGGAAGGTCTGGGCGCCCCTACTAAGGGGTTGGCTTGGCCCATGGGTAACAAGAAGTCCCTGGACGCCACACAGTTAGGCTGTGCCTTAGGAAGGCTGATTGGAAAAGGTGTGTAAACTGGACCAGGGGACACGGGGACACGAAAACAATCTAATGGACCCCTGGCGTACCTCTGGGTGAAGTGGTAAGACCCTGGGCACCGGCCTCCCAGGTGGGTCAGGAATGGGCTGGCCAGACCAGGCTGCTGATTCAGAGGACACCAAGGAAGGATGTCTTCTAAGGGAAAGGGAGTTGGGGGGGCGGTGCAGGAAGTGAGGTGGGTATGGGGAGAAGGCCATGGTTTGGGTAATGAGGATACCACTGGGGACCCAGAGGCTGGACAGCTGAGTAGTGACAAGGCCAGAAGGCTAGAAGTGGCCAGGATCAAGCAGTCACACAGGGAGACCGTGTGACTCCCTCATGGGCAGCATGGCCAGGGTGGGGGGAAGGGTACTTTGTCAGGGTGGGAAGAGTCAGAGGAAGGGAAGTTGGTGACAATTCAAGGAGGCAAGAGATGGCTGCTGGGACAGGCTTCCTGAGGACGTGGTGTGCGGGGGGAGTCTCCTTGGACAGAAGGATGGAGGGCACGTCTTCTGGGAGGGAGGGTCAGAAGGACGAGATGCATGGAAAGCCACAAAAAACGTGAGGTTTCCTTTATTTGTTCAACAGATATTTTGTTGGCAACATAATCGCCCTTGTAATGGAGACCTAACAGCGGCCTTCTAGGGAAAGGCGGTGGACCGAGCACGTTCTGCTGAAGCTTCTCATGCCCACGGGCAGAGGGGATGGAAGGAGAGGATGTCCACAGAACCACAGGCTGGGGAGCAGGACAGGACAGGTATGGGCTCATCTGCCCCCAACAAGCTGCCACTGAAGCCAGTAAGGCTGGGGCAACCAAGAAGCACCCCATCTGCTACCACAGAGCCCCCCAAAGGTTCAAGGACTGACAGCACCAGCACCTATGGGAATGAGGGGCACAGGAGACGCTGGAAACAGGAGGATTAGCCAAAAGTATGCTTAGGAAGCTACTACGGACTGAATCACGCCTCCCTGAATGCCTATGTTGAAGGCTTAACCTCATCGTGGCTGTATATGCAGATAGGGCTTAAGGGAGTAATTAGGGTTAATTGGGGTCATAGTGGTGGGCCCTAATCTGATAGGATTGTGGCGTTATAAGAAGAGGAAGATCTCTCTCTCCACACCCCCCCCCCCAATCCCTCTCCCTCTCCACCATGTGAGGACACAGTGAGAAGTCTGCTGTCCACAGCCAGGAAGAGGGCCCTGTGGATACCCTGAGCTGGGACTTTCAGCCTCCAGAACTGGGAGCAAATAAATTTCTGTTGCGTAAGCCCCCCGCCCATAAAGGTATTTTGTTTGGCAGCCCAAAGTGACTGTGACAGAAGTGGTTAGACCCCTTCCCGATGCCTTTCCTCTCCCTGCAGAAGATTAGAGTTTTAATCTCTGCAACAGGGGAAGTAGGGGGTTCTCTGCACCAACAGATGCCAAGGGGTGCCATCCTGAAGATGAGAAAGACGCGATTGCCTAAAGCTGAACGAGGAACCACCCTCCAGCCCCCTTCCCACCCTCAGCTCTGGCAATCTTGGCAGCCAAGTGTCTGCTCCTGGGAGACCCTTCTGTAGGGAACATGACAGACCTGGAGGTGTGGAAGGTCCGAAGTCACAGGGGAGTCCTCCTGTTGACAAGCCTCATCTGTGGACTCAAAGCTTCAGGCAGGTTTTGAAGGTCCCTCTCTAAAATGTGGATGGAGGGGCTGAGGTCTCTAAACACTTGAGAAAATATGAAAGGATAAAGGGAGGGGAGTAATAAAGGATAAAAGGAGGGGCCTGTAATACAGGCCCGGACGAACCATCAAGCGCGTAAGGCTAAAGATGTTTTCAGTCATGCAAGTTCTCAAAAACTTAGCTGCCCTGTGCCTCCGTCCTCAGGAAGCTACTGCAGGATGTGTTCCACCAAAGTGAGGGAGTTGCCAAGAGAGAAAAAGACATGAGATCCAAAAACCAAGGAATCGGATCCAGGAGAGAGGTGAAAGGAATCCCCAACGATATGGGATGAGAGATCGCAAGGCATCAGTTGTGGAAAGGACAGTAACAATTTGCCAGCAGGCAGCCAGTCAGATGTCAGCCAGAGGACACAGGTGCTGGAGAAATGCCACCAAAAGATGAAACTGGAAACTATTGAGAGGAGATTTACACACAAGCCAGAGTATTTGGGAGATGATGTGGTGATAGATACATACAAAACAGAAGACAGTTACTTACTCCAGGAAAACAAAAAATTGTAGAAGAAAGGAAATTCAATCATGTACCACATGGCTTAACTACGGAGAGCATTTCATTGTCACAATAATATAAACACATAATGATCAAGTGAAAAGATAATGATATGACACAAACTTGACCAAGGAGGTGAAAGGCCTGTACTCTGAAAACCATAAAACACTGATGAAAGAAATTCAAGGTGACACAAAGAAATGGAAAGATATACCATGCTCATGGACTGGGAAAACGAGTATCGTTAAAATTTCCATACTACCCAAACTAATCCACAAATTCAATGCAATCTCTATTAAAATACCAACGGCATATTTCACAGAGCTAGAACAAATAATGCTAAAATTTGTATGGGACTACAAAAGACTCCAAATAGTCAAAGCAATGTTGAAAAAGAAAAAAACTAGAGGTATTGTAATCCCAGATTTCAAGATATACTACAGGGACTTTTGGATGGCCCAGTCAGTTGAGCAGGTGACTTCAGCTCAGGTCATGGCCTTTCAGTTAGTGGGTTCGAGCCCCACATCAGACTCACTGCTGTTAGTGAAGAGCCTACTTGGCTCCTCTGTCTTCCTTTCTCTCAAGCCCTTCCTGGATTGCGCTCTCTCTCTCTCTCTCTCTCTCTCTCAAAAATAAGTAAACATTAAAAAAAAAAGACATACCACAAATGTGTAGTAATCAAAACAGTTTGGTACTGGAACACTTGGGTGTCTCAGTCAGTTGAGCGTTCAGCTCTTGATTTCAGCTCAGGTCATGATCTCGTGGGTTTGTGGGATCAAGCCCCACGTCAGACTCTATGCTGACAGCACTGAGCCTGCTTGGGATTCTCAATCTCTCTCTCTCTCTCTCTCTCTCTCTCTCTCTCTGCCTCTCCTCTGTTCTCTCTCTCTCTCTGTCTCTCAAAACAAAGAAATAAATTTAAAAAAAAAACAGTTTGGTACTAGCACAGTAGACACATGGATCAATAGAACAGAACAGAAATTCCAGAAATAAATCCCTGTTTATACAGTGAATTAATCAATGACAAAGGAGGCAAGAATATGCAATGGGAAAAAGACAATCTTGGGGCGTCTGGATGGCTCAGTCAGTTAAGGGTCTGTTCGACTCTTGATTGCGGCTCAGGTCATGATCTCATGGTTCATGGGATTGAGCCCTGCGTTGGGATGTTATGGCAAAGCTTGGTTGGGATTGTCTCTCCCCCTCTGTCTCTGCCCCTCACCCACAGTCATTTGAGCACTCACGTGCACGCTCTTCCCCTCTCTCTCTCCCTCAAAATAAAGAAATAAAAAAAGAGACAATCTCTTCAACAAGTGGTGCTGGGAAATTGGACAAAAACATGCAAGAGAATGAAACTAGACCACTTTCTTACACCAGACACAAAAATAAACCCAAAATGGTTTAAAGACCTAAATGTGAGACCTGAAACCATAAAATTCCTACAAGAACACATAAGCAGTAATCTCTTTGACATCAGCCATAGAAACATTTTTCTGAATACATCTGCTCTGGCAAGGGAAACAAAAGCAAAATTAAACTCTTAGGACTACACCAAAATAAAAAGTCTCTGCAGAGCAAAGGAAACCATCAGCAGCATAAAAAGACAACCTACCGAATGAGAGAAGATATTTGCAAATGATGTATTCAGTAAGGCGTTAATATCCAAAATATATAGAGAACTGATACAACTCAACACCAAACAAACAAACAAACAATCCGATTAAAAATGAGCAGAAGACATGAATAGACATTTTTCCAAAGAAGACATCCAGATGGCCAACAGACACATAAAAATTGCTCAACATCACTAATCATCAGGGAAATGCAAATCAAGACTGCAATGAGATATCCCCTCACGCCTGTCAGAATGGCTAAAATCCAAAAAAACACAAGAAACAACAAGTGTTGGCAGGGATGTGGAGAAAAAGGAACCCCTGTGCACTGTCGGTGGGAATACAAACTGGTGCAGCCAGTGCAAAACAGCATGGAGGGTCCTCAAAAAAATTAAAAACATGACTACCGTACAATCCAGTAACCCCACTACTGGACATTTACCCAGAGAAAACAAAAACACTAATTTGAAAAGAGACACGCACCCCTATGTTTATAGCAGCATTATTTACAATAGCCAAGATGTGGAAGCAGGCCGAGTGTCCATCTATAGATGGATGGAGATATATATATATATATATATATGTATTGGAATACTACTCAGCCATAAAAAAGAATGAAATCTTGCCACTTGCAACAACATGGATGAGTCTAGAGGGTATAATACTAAGTGAAATAAGTCAGAGGAAGAAAAATATGATTTTACTCATACGTGGAATTTAAGAAACAAAACAAATGAACAAAGAAAGAAGAGACAAAGAAACCAGACGGAGGTGGGGGGGAGGATGGGTGAAGTAGGTGAAGGGGAATATGAACACACTTCCCGTGATGAGCAACAACTTATGTCTAGAACTGTTGAATCATGAACCTGAAACTAATATAACACTGTCTTTTGTACTTGAAGAAGGAGAAGGAGAAGGAGAAGAAGAAGAAAGAAGAAGAAGAAGAAGTGTCTTTTGTACTTGAAGAAGGAGAAGGAGAAGGAGAAGGAGAAGAAGAAAGAAGAAGAAGAAGAAGAAGAAGAAGAAGAAGAAGAAGAAGAAATGATAACGTGACTATATTGGAAAGATGGGGAATGTGTGTGCACGTGCGGGTGTGGAGTGAGTCACGTGAAAGAGAACCAAGTCTTCATCCGCTGTGGTGGGGCATTCCAGATAACACGTTTCTGAACCCGGCAGAGCAGGAAGAATCAGGATACTTATATTATTTCAAGAAAGGTGCCCTTTGCACACCAAAAGGAACGGATACAATATTTGGAAGTGGCAGTTGGTTCTGGGAAGTCAGAATGTGGAGTTGGTACAGTAAATGAGGGAAGCTAACTGCTACTTTTTGTTTTGTTTTGTTTTTGTATTAAGCCCTGGAGAAGTACTTGATTTTTTCAAATATGGGCAGTATGGAGGTGCCTGGGTGGCTCAGTCGGTTGAGCTTCCAGCTTCGGCTCAGGTCATGATCTCACAGTTTGTGAGTTCGAGCCCCGCGTCGGGCTCTGTGTTGACAGCTCAGAGCCTGGAGCCTGCTTCGAATTCTGTCTCCCTCTCTCTCTGCTCCTCCCCTACTCATGTTCTGTCTCTTTCTCTCCTTCAAAAATAAATAAAAACATTTAAAAAAATTAAGAAAAACTATGTGCAGTATGGACTTAATGAACTGAAATTAAGTTTAAACTTATATGTACATTGGGGCGCCTGAGTGGCTCAGTCAGTTAAGCATCCAACTTTGGCTCAGGTCAAGATCTCGTAGCTTGTGGGTTCAAGCCCTGCACTGGGCTCTCCACTCTCAGAGCCTGGAACCTGCTTCAGATCCTCTGTCTCCCGCTCTCTCTGCCCCTCCCCAGCTCGTGCTCTCTCTCTCAAAAATAAATAAGCATTAAAAAGATAAAATTATATGCACATTTCAATCTAACTTCTTAAGCTTCGATTTGTTTACCTGCTCTTTAGTTCGTTCGTTCATTCATTCATTCATTCATTCTACAGACATTGAGTGTGAACCTCCTTCTGAAAGTCAGGTGCTGTGTCAGAGGAAGAGGAAGTTTCAGTTCCTGCCCCTAAAGAACCTTTCCTTTTCATAAGAAAAACTTCAAGGAGGTTAAAGATTTAGGTGCCATTTTACTTTGTTTTGTATCGTAGATGGGTTTCCGAAGAACTCTAAATGGTGTATTTGTAAATCCACTGAAGCCTTGGGACAATGTGGCTGGGGCTTCTGATTTAAAGGGCCTTATGACAGGGGCGCCTGGGTGGCGCAGTCGGTTAAGCGTCCGACTTCAGCCAGGTCACGATCTCGCGGTCTGTGAGTTCGAGCCCCGCGTCAGGCTCTGGGCTGATGGCTCGGAGCCTGGAGCCTGTTTCCGATTCTGTGTCTCCCTCTCTCTCTGCCCCTCCCCCGTTCATGCTCTGTCTCTCTCTGTCCCAAAAATAAATAAACGTTGAAAAAAAAAAATAAATAAAGGGCCTTATGACAAACCTGCCGGGAAAATACAATCCACATAATGTACCACTGTATAAACTCATATTTTCATATAGTGGCCACTTCGGTGAGAAACAGATGTGGCAGCAGGAAAGGTAGTCTGAGAATAAATTTAGGGGCAACACACCGCCATTTGGGAAGAGAAGAATTAATTTATGACCAATATTACTAATGACCACAAGTTAGAATTCATTTATGTACTGTGGTGTGTCCTTAATTACATTATTATGTGCATTCTTTTTAAAATAAGTTTATTTATTTAATTAAAAATTTTTTTGATTTTTTTTTTTTATTCCTTTTTGAGAGAGACAGAGCGTGAACGGGGGAGGGGCAGAGAGAGAGACACACTCACAGAATCCAAAGCAGACTCCAGGCTCTGAGCTGACAGCGGGAGTCGGAGGCAGGGCTCAAACTCACTGACGGCAAGATCATGACCCGACCAAAGTCGGACGCCTAACCGACCGAGCCACCCACGCGCCCCAGTTGATTTATGGATTTTGAAAGAGAGCAGAAGGGGCAGAGAGAGAGGGAAGACAGGGAGAGAGAAAAAAATCTCAAGCAGGCTCCGTACTGTCAGCGTAGAGCCCCATGCGGGGCTCCATCCTGCGAACAGTGAGATTGTGACCTGAGGTGAGATCATGACCAAGAGTCAGACGCTCAGCTGACTGAGCCGCCCAGGCGCCCCGGCTATTATGTGCATCCTCATTATGTGTCATGTACTGATTAAAAACTAGCCATATCCAACGAATGGAGTGGTAAAACGTTCATCTATAGGTCACTGGGATTCTGTACTAATTAATTTCACAGATTTTTTACACTTTCTCCATTTATAACAGATATGACTTCTTCCTTTCAGCTCCATCTGTGAGGACATTGAGGACAGACTCGTCAACATGTTTAATATATGAACGGCCATTTTACCCACTGAGGTTTTTATTTTTGCCCAAAGATTTGTATTGCATCAGATTACAGCAGCAGGAAATATTTTTAAAAAATAGCCATAGTTTGGGAAAACCACCTGTTTTAGTTGGAAGAGTATACATATATAAACTGTATCATGCAAATTGGCTAAGAAAATGCTCTTTCTCCCAAATGCTACCTTTTGTGCTATGACTATTTTTTTTTAATTTTTTTTAACTTTTATTTATTTTTTTGAGACAGAGAGAGACAGAGCATGAACAGGGGGAGGGTCAGAGAGAGAGGGAGACACAGAATCCAAAACAGGCTCCGGGCTCTGAGCTGTCGGCACAGAGCCCGACGCGGGGCTCGAACTCACAGACCGTGAGATCATGACCTGAGCCGAAGTCGGATGCTCAACTGACTGAGCCACCCAGGCGCCCCTGTGCTATGACTATTTATAACGTCCTTGCTGCTGCCCCAAAACCGCCATGATGTGGGAAACAGAAGGGGCTAATAAGCAGTACCCATGATTTAGGCATGCCTTTCACGTTGGTACAGAAATTATGTTGAATAAAATACATCGCACCGTAATGGAAATGCATCTTGCGCACGGTGGCCAGGTCGGTCTGCTACAGCCCAGCTCTCATCCAATCACTACCCTGCTCCGAAGTCCCCAGTGGCTCCCCATTGCCCACCGATGAAGAGTAAACCTGGCCTATGAGCTGCTGTGACGGGGTCAGTGTGGGATATGTCATATCTGCCGGTGCCTCAGCCCTGCTGCCCTGTGAGATGGACCATTTCATTCTCTGGATACACCCTCACTCTGTTCCATCTCAGACTTTGCGCCGTCCCTTCCTTTTTTTTTTTTTTTTTTTAAGTAGGCTTCATGCCCAATGTGGACCCCAACGGAGGGCTTGAACTCACGACCCTGAGATCAGGACCTGGGCTGAGATCAAGAGTCGGATGCCTAGCTGACTCAGCCATCCAGATACCCCTGGTGTCTTTCCAAGTAAAGGAAGATACTTAGAGCTTTCTGTCTCCTCCACGAAAGGACACAACGAGAAAGTGGCTGTCTGCAAGCCGAGAGTCTCCCCAGAAATCAAAGTTGCCTTGACCTTCAACATCCAGCCTCTAGAACTGGGAGAAAAGAAATGTCTGTTGCTCAAGCCCCCAGCCTGTGGTATTTTATTATGGCAGCCCAAGCAGACTAATACAGTCCCCGTTTTCCCAGTCGCTGTCTCTCAAGGGGCGTCTCAAATGCCACCCACTCAGGGACCCTCTCCTCCCTCCCTGCCGGATGCCCTCTCCCTGCGCCGAGCCCTTCAGCATCCGGTCTAGAGAAATCCCAAAATGTGGGACTTTGCCCCTTGCACCCAGTGCACTCTGCAGTCCCTGAGGACAGACACTGGATGCCCCCCGATGCTCTGCAATTAGGGGATTTGCCGCGGACCCAGAGCTTCCCGGAACTTTCCAAGAAGGCTGTGACGCTCTGCCTGTCTACAGCACTGTACCAGCAGGCTACATTCCTAATTCTATAACAGCATTAGAATGTAAAATGCATGTCAGTATGAAAAGAGGAACAGCCTCCTTTTTTTTTTTTTTTTTTTTTTTTTTTTTTTTTTTTTTTTTTTTGTATTTTGTAACTAGAGAAACGCTTTATGATCACTGGACTCATTTTCATTTTAAGCTAATTAGTAAATTGCATTTTTGGCTCTTTAACTGGCTAGGTTAAATTTAGCTCATCTCTTCCCTTAAACTCAAGCTGTCAGTGGGATTTGCAATTAGAATTTTCACTCCCAACTTTCTTTGCCATTCAGGGGGATGCCAGCAACGTACCCCCACTTCTAGCCCTTTCTCCCCACAGCTTCTCCCGACCCGAGGCTCCCCGTGGATGCACCAAGACAGCTCCTTACCCCTAAGCTTTGGGTCACCCACGAACAAGGCTGACATCCTTGGATTGCCCCCAGGTGGGCAGGGCACACGCCCACCGCTGCAAGTCAGCCGTCGGTCACACAGCGGAGGGCCTAGCATACAGCAGCCCCAAGGGACTTATTAAACTATGCAGTAATCACACGACCAGGACTGGAGCAAGGGCCTGGAGCCCCTGATGTGCTAGGCAGGAGCCCCTTCCTTGCTGGACGGGGGCGAGGTCTGAGGGGTCCCGGAAGGAGGCCGGCTGGCAGGACAAAAGGGTACATTCAGGCGAGGACTGGGGGACGAGGCAGCATTACAGAAATACTGAGCAGGACAGAAATATTTGCATCGTAGCCATCGCCATGACCAAATCAGGTGCACGAGCTGACTCCGTGCCCAGCCAGGCCCTAAAGATGCCTAAGAACATTCCGGTGAAGGGCACGGATGTGCGTCAGCGCCGCGATCACCGGCCACCCCCGCGTGGCTGTCTCTGGTGACCAGAGACATTGTGAGAGCCGGGGAAGTCCCCATCCCTAGCATCCGACCCTCCCACCTCCAAGCCCTCTGCCCTGTGCTTGGAGCTCAGCTTCCCTCCCTCCCACCTGGTCTCCCCTTGAGCCCTGCAAAGGGCCCTTCCCCAGCCCGAGCTCTTCCCACCCACCCCAGCCGCCCTGCCCCGAGCCTGGTTCACAGGCCCACGACCCCAGCCCTCAGCCGGACGGCCTGAGGATGCTCACCCAGCCTTTGTCAGGCCGAAGAAAGACACCTGGCCAGTTCCTCCCAGTGTGAGCTCCCCGCTGAGACCAGCTTAGGAGCACAGCGCCTGCATCCGACCTCTTCTCGTCCTCCTTAAGCAAGATGGGCCTGTGCTTTCCAAGAAGAGACATCCATCCATTATGCAGGCACTAATGGGCCTCTGGGCCTCCAGAGCTGCTGGGAGCAGGGCGGGTCTGTGAGGGGGGGCACGCCCACCTGGCCTGGCGGGATTCTCTTCCCATCCCCGCCCCTGCTCTGGGCCACAGGGCCCCGCGGTCTCCGGGTGGTGGCAAGTAGGGCAGAGAGAGCCACCCCAGGGGACAGGCGGCAGTTAGTGAAATGAGCTCAGTGATCTGGGGAGGCTACAGAGCACAGATGGCATCTGCGAACAAGCCGCGTCTTTGCAGTCAGAGCTGCTTGGAATTTGGGCGGATTACCTGTGGGAAAACTGGGAAACATTTTCTCTCTCCCAGATGTGGGACCTCCCAGTGTCTTTCCAGCCCTGGGCTTTCCTCCTGTGGCCCCGGCTGATTCAGAGGCTTCCAAACACCCAACCATGGGGCAAGGAAAACGTGCAGAGAGTTTTTGTGATGCACCCGATGAGTTTGATTTCAGGCCTTTGCCTTGTTCGGAGATTGTCCATCTGACATTTTTGTGATCTTTTTTTAAATGACCTGATGGCTCCAGTAGATGATCATTATTTTTATTTTTTACTGTTTAAAAAAAAATTTTTTTTAACGTTGATTCACTTTGGAGAGAGAGACAGAGTGTGAGCGGGGGAGGGGCAGAGAGAGAGAGGGAGACACAGAATCCGAAGCAGGCTCCAGGCTCCGAGCTGTCAGCACAGAGCCCGACGCAGGGCTCCAACTCACAAGCTGTGAGATCATGACCTGAGCCGAAGTCGGACGCTTAACTGATGAGCCACTCAGGGGCGCCCATTATTTTTATTTGTAAATGTGCTTATTTAGCAAAATAAAGTTTGCAGTCTTATGTTGCTGCTTGGGGGGCGGTGGTCAGGGACATGCAAACAAAAGTCTGTGAATCATATGTAGCAGTGAGGACTGGACCCTGGAGGACTCTTACTTTGGGCTTTGGTCACTGGAGGCCCCAGAGGGGAGTGGAGGGGAAGGGGACACAGATGTTCACCCATCTGTGAAAACGGCATTACGACCACACTGCTCCCAGTATGTTCAGGAAACCTGGGGCGGGGGGGTGGGGAGGGGTGGGGTCTCTTGCATTTTGTTCAATGAGCTCTTCCAGTAACAGCACCTGCCCCTTGCCTGCCAGGCATTAGAGCGCCCTGGGTCAAACTGTGGGTCGTGACCCACTCTTGGGTCATGAAATCAATTTAGGAGGGGACTGAGACCAGCATTTTAAAAAGAAAGACCGTGGGGGCGCCTGGGTGGCTCAGTTGGTTAAGCGACCGACTTCGGCTCAGGTCACGATCTCACAGTCCGTGAGTTCGAGCTCCGCGTCGGGCTCTGTGCTGACAGCTCAGAGCCTGGAGCCTGTTTCAGATTCTGTGTCTCCCTCTCTCTCTGACCCTCCCCTGTTCATGCTCTGTCTCTCTCTGTCTCAAAAATAAATAAAATTAAAAAAAAAATTAAATAAAAAGAAAGACCGTGGAGCAGAGCAGAAAATATCAGAGTATGTGATGTGTAAACATGGAGTAGTGTAAATATTGATTCATAAGCCTTTTGTTTCATATACATATTCAAATGTATGTGTATGCGAATACATATTCAAATATATTAATATATTCAAATGTATACATATATTCATACATGTTATATTCATATATACACATATATGTGGGTGTGTATAGATTGACAGATAGATGACAGATATTCTATGTGGAGGAGTAAATTCCTCACAAGCTCACCCTCCTGCAGATAACATCTACAAACTTACAAATTATGGACAAAATAGCCAAAACCACATCTTGAGGGCCCTGGAGAGTAAACATAAGCAGGTAGGTTTGGGAGTAGCATTAAAACCCAGAAGAATCAACCCAAATGGGACAATTTCCCATTTTTGTGGCCTTGCCTTGAAGGCAGCCACATTTGCGGTAGGGGGACAAGGTGGCCAAATTCTAGGAGAAGGCCTATTTTCCCTCTGGACTGAGGAACCAGGAGAAGGAAGCTTGGACAACCACAGTGGTTGGAGAGTGGGGAGGAACCCCATAAAGGAGAGAGCCGGAGAAGGAACCCAAAACGTTTTGTGTGTAAACCCCGCCCGAGTTTCTGGCTGACCCCCAAACCACACGTGTGTGTGGCATGTTAAAAGCAGTTTAACCAAGATCTGGGCCCCCACCCAGCACAGAGTGTCACAGAGTTTGAAGTTTGAGTCTAGCCAAGTTAATTCTTACTGAAACGAGAACATCAATTCTACTCAAAACAATGTCACCGAGTCCAGAGTTTCTACAACAGAACATCTACGATGTCCAGGATACAATCCGAAATTACTCCGTATATGAAAAGCCAAGAAAATGCAACCCATTCTCAAGAAAAAAGGCAACCAACAGAAACCAACCTTAAGATGACCCAGATATTGGAATTATTAGGTAATATCTTTAAAATAGCTATTATGACAATATTCAATGAGGTAAAGAAAAGTGTGTCCTAACAAAGAAAAGATAGGATATCTTAATCAGGAGATTTAAAATATAAAAATGAACCAATTGGCAGTAGTATTCATAAGAGTTAAAAAGTAGAAACAATCCAATGTCCATCAACTGATGAGTGGGTCAATGGCAGGTGGTATATTCCTACAATGGAATATTATTTGGCCATTAAAAAGAATGAAGAGTTGGTGCAGGCTACCACATGGATAAACCTTGAAAACACTGTTAAGTGAAAGAAACCAGTTGTAAAGACCACATATTGTATGGTTCCATTTATAAGGAATTTCTAGAGTAGGAAAATCTGTAAAGGCAGAAAGTAGACAAGTAGTTGCCAGGAGCTGGGGAGAAGGAGGACTGGGGAGTGATTGCCAGTGAATATCAGGTTTCTTGTAACGAAATGGGTGTAATGAAATTTCTTGGAATGATATAGTAGTGATGATTGTACAATTTTGTGACCATACTAAAAAAGTCTGAATTGTCCATTTAAAATTAAATGAAATTTTCAGAACGGAAAACCCTAGTATCTGAAATGAAAAAAATTTCACTGAGTGGACTCAGAATGAGAAGGGAAAAATAATCCATAAACTTGAAAAGGGATGAATAACAATTTTACAGTCTGAAAGAGAGAGAAGAAAAAGACAATAAAATTAACAGAGCCTCAAGGACACATAAAACAATATCAAAGTTTTAAAAGTTCCAGAGGACAGGAAGAGAACGGGCAAGAAATGTATCTGAAGAAATAATAGCTGAAAACTTCCCACACTTGAAGAAAAACAAACCATAATTTCAAGAAGCCCAGCAAATCTGAATAGGATCAGTGAAGAAAACTATGTCTGGGGGACATCAGAATCAAACTGGTGAAAACCAGATAAAGGCAACACCTGGAAAGTAGACAGAGAAAAACCATGCATTACACACAAGGGAATCAATATTTGAATGACTGCAGACATCTTATCAAAAACCATGGAGACCAGATTACAGTGGAACAACACCTTTAAAGTGTTGAAAGGGAAAACATTATCAAGCCAGATGTCTATATACAGCAAAAGTATGCTTCAAGAATAAAGATGAAATAAAAGCATTTTATTTATTTTTAATTTTAATGTTTATTTATTTTTGAGACAGAGAGAGTCAGAGCATGAATGGGGGAGGGTCAGAGAGGGAGGGAGACAGAGAATCTGAAACAGGCTCCAGGCTCTGAGCTGTCAGCACAGAGCCTGACGCGGGGCTCGAACTCACGGACCGTGAGATCACGACCTGAGCCGAATCAGATGCTTAACTGACTGAGCCACCCAGGTGCCCTGAAATAAAGGCATTTTAAAATAAAGGAACTGCTAAAGGAAGCTCTTAAGTCTGAAGGAAAATGAAGTGGGGAAAAAAAACTCAGATCTTCATGAATGAATAAATGGCATCAGAAATAGTAAATACAGGGGCGCATGGGTGGCTCAGTCAGTTAAGTATCCAACTCTTGATTTCGACTCAGGTCATGATCTCATGGTTTGTGAGATTGAGCCCTGTGTCGGGCTGGGGATTCTCTCTCTCCCTCTCTCTGCCCCTCCCTGCCCCTCTTCTGCTCTCTCTCTCTCTC
Source organism: Lynx canadensis (assembly GCF_007474595.2). NCBI lineage: Eukaryota > Metazoa > Chordata > Mammalia > Carnivora > Felidae > Lynx > Lynx canadensis. The sequence continues at coordinate 141,170,588 of NC_044308.2, read as the reverse complement.
TTATTCTTTCTCTGACCCTCCTCTGCTCTCTTTCTCAAAAATAAATATTTTTTTTTAAAAGAGAGACCTATAGTAAATATAAAGACATGTCAATGAAAAGTAAATGGTTGGATGGCGCGCCTGGGTGGCTCAGTTGGTTGAGCGTCCGACTTCAGCTCGGGTCATGATCTCACAGTCTGTGAGTTCGAGCCCCGCGTCGGGCTCTGTGCTGACAGCTCAGAGCCTGGGGCCTGTTCCAGATTCTGTGTCTCCCTGTCTCTCTGACCCTCCCCCCATTCATACTCTGTCTCTCTCTGTCTCAAAAATAAAATTAAAAAATTAAAATTAAAATTAAAATTAAAAAAAAATTAAAAAAAAAAAAGTAAATGGTTGGAAGAGGTGTAACATGCCAAAAGTAAGTATGATGAGGTTGGCGTGCCTCTATTAATATCATGTAAAATAGGCTTTCAGGACAGAGACTGTCACTAGAGCTAAAGAGAGACACCTCCTAACAATGAAAGGGTTGATTCATCAGGAAGACATAACCATAGTAAATGTAAATGTGCCAAATAACACAGCCTCAAAACACATAAAGCAAGACTGACAGCTTTGAAGAGGAGAAAGAGGGGGTGCCTGGCTGACTCAGTTGGTGGAGCATGCAACTCTTGATCTCGGGGCTGCGAGTTTGAGGCCCGTGCTGAGTGTGGACTTTACTTAAAAATAAAAAAAAATCTTTAAAAAAATAATAAAGGGGAGAAATAGATGATTCCATAATCATACTAGGAGATTTGAACACCCCTCTCTCAGCAATTTATAGAACAGTTAGACCATGAAAAAAATGAGTAATGACAGAGGATCCTAACACATCTTGACCTAATTGATATTTATACATATGAGTTATGATGTAAAATGTATTTCTTACTATGACTCATTTCTAAAAAAAGATTGGAAATCATTCTGCTAGGGAAAACACAGAGGACTAAATCACAGACCCCTAAAATTCAACATCTAGGGGCCCCTGGGTGGCTCAGTCCGTTAAGGGTCTGACTTCAGCTCTGGTCATGATCTTGCGAATTGTGAGTTCGAGCCCCACGTCAGGCTCTATGCTGACAGCTCAGAGCCTGGAGCCTGCTTCGGATTCTGTGTCTCCTTCTCCCTCTTCCCCTCCCCCACTCGTTCCCTGTCTCTGTCGCTGGGTCAGGTGTCCCCACAGGCGACCAGGATGCCATCTGCAGAACAGGCCTTGCTGTGTGCACACTGACACACCCAGTTCCCCGAAGTCCTCAGCTCTGCTGCAAAATCCCTGCCGGGCTGACCTGCCGGGAGAGACAGTTACGGCTGCTCCTTTCTATGCTTCTCATGCAAGTTGCTGGCAAAGTGGAGTCTGCAGAGAATGGAGGGCCAGAGAAGGATCCTCTGGTGGGATCCCACTCGACAGGGGCCGGGTCTGCAGCTCTTGGCTGTCTTGACTCCACATCAGAACCTCCAACCAATGCCAGCCTGGGTCACCCTAGAGCCCCAAACTGGGGACAAAAAAGACACAACCAGCACTAGGGGGGGTTTCAAGCACACCTCAAAGTTTTCCCCTTCCACCAGCTGTCTGGTCCGTAGGACACGTGACTGGAGCACAGATTCTCTTCGTGCCCATTAGTCGAGTGCTGTCGTGTGTGCGGACATCCCTGGCGTGTCCACACTGCCCAGCTCCGTCCTCCTCTATGCTCCAGCCACGTAGAGTTACCGGTAGCTCCTTCGAGCATAGCAGTCTGCCGTGTGCCTTTGGGTACCGCTCTTCCCGCGCCCATGAACTCTCTTCCTCCATGGCAACTCTAGTCCTTGCCCTCTGGCCCAGACGGCTGCCCCATGAAACTCTCTGCCACCCCACCCCATCACACAGAATGAATCCTTCCCCTCTCTGGGTCACCTCTGCCAACAGAGAAGTTCTGAGAAGCTCACTTAACACATGGCATTGTGATCACCAGTTTCTCAACTCTAGGACACACGGTTTTGCTTTTGAAGGTTCCAGATATAAGGCTGAATTTTCTATTCAGTGTGCACCTCACATGTAGACATGCTCCTTTCCCCCCCGGGGGAAAGCTGCTGTGAAATCAAAGGCAGGTCTCATAAATGGGGTGACTCAGCTCCCTCCCCTGACTTGCCTCAGTGACCCCAAAGGCTTGATGCAGCCTGAGCTTTGGCAAATACTTGCTGGGTCCAAGTTTGAACTCAATGCAAGTATTTCTTGAGGGCTGCCCTAGGAAATTCGTGTGCTCTGCAAAATGGAGGGATTGGGATAACAAAGTAAAGTTCCTGTCCTTGAGAGGGTCAACACTGCGTATGTGAACAGGGTGCTCCGAAGGAACGAAGCCCACGGTGGCGCCACATAAAACCACCTGCAACAGCACCTTGACCTGGACTAAGGGGCTTTGTATTTGAGGGATTTTTTTGTGATTTTTTTTTTTGAATCAAGTTTTACAATTTGTAAATGTCTTGCATTTTCTTTACCAATTCTACGGAGAACCCTAACCGCCATTCTGTGTCTCATTTTATAGAGAAAGGAACTAAGCCTCAGAGAAGGAAAGAGTCTTACCCAAGGTCAACAACTAGAAAGTGCCAGAACCAGCTCGAAAGTGCCAGACTAGCTAGAAAGTACTGGAATCAGGAACAGTCACCCAGCTGTTCTCATTCCCTGACTCCTGCTCTCTCTCAGCCAGAGAAAACTCGGCTCAGTGGAACCTACCTCTTCTCTTTAAAATAGAAACCATGTAGCCCACTCTCCAGCCGAAGTCTAATCTCTCCTCTGTGAAATAAGAAGGAAACTCTGAAGTTTCTCCCTATGCCTTCTCCTCACACGGTCACCATGGCAATGGGAAAATATTATGCGGTGGAGGAATTGTGGGAATATGAATCAGCAGAACCAGCACAAGGCCCTTGGAAAACTGTGGTTCCCAGTGGACACGCTTCACGTTCAGAGTAAACACTCCAACATGATAGATTGCACTTTGCCTCCTGTAGAAACTCCACGGCCAGCTCACTCCATTAGCGACAGACCCGCTGTCTCCGCGCAAGCACTGGCCTCCTCCTCTCTTTATAAGAAAAGGCTTTGGCCATTTGTGAGCATGATTGCTGCTTGGCAACACAGGGCTGTGGGTATCTGCTGGCTTCGCTGAATTTTAAACATTTTTCCGTGCCAAGTGGAACAAATTATTGATGTTGATCTGGGTGGATATTTAACGTCATCCAGTGTAATTTCAATGGTGAAGAGTTCACACCCGGCTTTTAAGTCTAGGATAATGAAGCTATTAATCAAGCATTAAATAATTGTAGACGGTAATGACCACCTCATCCGGCTGTTGCTAAGTCTCCCTGAAATTCTCAATCAATGGGTGATAAAAAAGACTGATTCAGTTCCTCTAGATAATTGCACATAGAAGTGCCATGTGATCCAGTCATTCCATTTCTGGCTGTATACTCAAAACAGTTGAAAGAAGGAGCTAGAACAGATATCTGTATGCCTATGTCCATAGCAGCATTCCTTATGAGAGCCAACAGGTGGAAACAGCCCAAGTGTCCATCGACTGATGAACAGATAAAGAAGATGTGGTATAGGGGCGCCTGGGTGGCGCAGTCGGTTAAGCGTCCGACTTCAGCCAGGTCACGATCTCGCGGTCCGTGAGTTCGAGCCCCGCGTCAGGCTCTGGGCTGATGGCTCAGAGCCTGGAGCCTGTTTCCCATTCTGTGTCTCCCTCTCGCTCTGCCCCTCGCCCGTTCATGCTCTGTCTCTCTCTGTCCCAAAAATAAATAAACGTTGAAAAAAAAAAAAGAAGATGTGGTATAGATATGCAATGGACTATTACTCAGCCAGAAGAAAGAATGAAATCTTGCCATTTGCAACGACACAGAGGGAGCTAGAATGTATAAAGCTAAGTGAATTAAGTCAGTCGGCGAAAGGTAAGCACCCTATGATCTTACTCATATGTGCAATTTTTAAGAAACAAAACAAATGAGAGAAAGAAAGAAAGAAAGAAAGAAAGAAAGAGACAGAGACAAACCAAGAAAGAGACTCATTACTATAGAGAAAAAACAGGTGGTTACCAAGGGTGGGGGGGGATGGAGATTAAGGAGGGCACTTGCGATGAGCACTGAGTAATGTATAGAATTGTTGAATCACTATATTGTATACCTGAAACTAAAATAAATATATTGGAATTAAAATAAGAAACTTTAAAAACAAAGTAAGGAAATTCTGGTACTTACAGGGAAGAATAAACCTTTCTTCCTCTAGAAGAAAAAAAAAAAAGTAAGGAAATTCCAGTTCCAATTCACATGGATGAAACTTGAGGACATTACGCTAAGTGAAGTCACAAAAGATAGTCGCATAAACCAGTCACAAAAAAGACAAATACTGTATGATTCACTACATGCTGTCCCTAGAGTCCTCAGATTCATAGAGACACAAGGTAGAAGGGTGGTTTCCATGGGCTGGGGGAGGGGAGATACAGAGTTAACGCTCAGTGAAGATAAAGCTGCTGTTTTTGCAAAACGAAGGGTTGCGGAGACGGACGGTGCTGACCTGTTGACGGCTGCACAACAGTGCGAATGTGCTTAGGGCCCCTGAACTGTGCACTTCAAAATGGTTGAAATGGTAGATTTTCTGTTCTATGTATTTTATCACAATAAAAAAAAAAAAACAGTTGAGGAGCGGGTAAGGCAGCAGCTTGGGCATCCCCAAACACGACACAGACCTACTGCTGGCCAAGCCAAGAGTCTGTAAGCACCTTGCGTATTTCACAAGCACGCATACCTCTGTGGCTCTGTGTAGCCCATCCTGTTTCTTCTGCTATATACCTGGACTGGAGCACAGGTGGTGACCTCTCTCCTTCTTTCCTCCATCAGCCACCAAGCAGCACCCCGGCTGCCCCCTCTCTGCACCCGTTTCTCCTGGGAGCGTGGCTCTGGGGGATCCCACCTTACAGCCGTTCATGGGAACTGAGCACACAGTAGGCATCAGCCATTGCTGCGTTCAACCCGATTGCCAGACCTTGACCAATGTGTTGTTAGAAGTGTTCTTATTGGGGCGCCTGGGTGGCGCAGTCGGTTAAGTGTCCGACTTCAGCCAGGTCACGATCTCGCGGTCCGTGAGTTCGAGCCCCGCGTCGGGCTCTGGGCTGATGGCTCAGAGCCTGGAGCCTGTTTCCGATGCTGTGTCTCCCTCTCTCTCTGCCCCTCCCCCGTTCATGCTCTGTCTCTTTCTGTCCCAAAAATAAATAAAAAACGTTGAAAAAAAATTTTTTTTAAAAAAAAGAAGTGTTCTTATTCTTCCCAAAGGGGTCAGTTCTTGTCTACGGCCATACCACCCTGAACGCGCCCGATCTTGTCTGATCTCGGAAGCTAAGCAGGGTCAGGCCTGGTTAGTACTTGGATGGGAGACCAAAGGGGTCAGTTCTTTCAACCAAGGGAGGGACACTCTAAATGGGGCTGTTTATAGTATGGCTCTTTACTCTCCACACAGACACCTTCCCAACCCTAGTGGGTGTCATGGTGAATTTCATGGGTCAACAGGGCTGGGCTAAGGGATGCCCAGATCGCTGGTAAAAAGTTCTTTCTGGGTACATCTGGGAGGGTGTCTCAGGAAGTGCGTTTGAGTCTGTAGCCTGAGTAAAGATGGTCCTCCCCGGGGTGGGCGGGCACCGTCCAGTCCACTGAGGGCCTGAACGGAACACAAAGGGGGAGGAGGGGCAGATTTGCTCTTTGAGCGGAGACGTCATCTTCTCCTGCCCTCGGATACCCGCACCCCTGGTTCTGGAGCTTTTGGGATGCAGATCCTGGCTTATTGGCCCCAGGTTCTCAGGCCTTTGGACTGGGATCGAATTAGATTCTCCAGCTTGCGGACAGCCCCCTGGGGGACTTCTCCGCCTCCACCAGCAGGTGGGCCGATTCCTAAAAGAAATGTCCTCCTAAAGATCCCTGCCTGTATCCCACTGGTTCCGTTTGTCTGGACAACCCCCGCTCTGCCATGCTGCTGGTGTCTCTTTTCTCAGGCACAGTGAAAAGCAGGCCAGCTCCCCCCCCAATGGCCCCACGCGGGTGGGGTGGTGGGTGTGCATTTGGGTGGCGGGGACTATTCATTAGGCAGAAGGTGCCGCTCAGCCTAGCCACCTGCTGCGGCCCTTTCTACCTGTACTCAGGTGCCTTTAGATACGGATCGCAGTGGTGTCTTTGCTAATGGGCAACACGGATGCGTGTCTTAGGGTTGACATCCACAGAGATGAGGCTTCTAGCTGAACCCCCTTCCCCGCACCCCCCCCCAGAGTCCCACCCCACAGGGGAGCCGGCGGCAGTGTGTGGGCCTCGGCTGGACTGCCTCACTTCAGATCTCACCTCCCCTCTCTCCCGACACCAGGCTCCCATTCTTCTTCCCTCCTCAGTACCCGGCTTCCCAATGGGTAGAGTGGGGGACAGCATGGCTTCCCCTGTAAGGGGCCTCACACGAGACCTGGCCCAGAGGGCAGGGACAGCTGCTGTTTTCGTTGTCCAGCTGTCTAGGGTGGACACACAGCGGTGGCAGCCCGGGCTTTGTGCTCCTTGGGGAAAGCGACCAAGAGAAAAGGCTTCTCACTGCGGGAACCAGTGAGGTTTTCTGAACAAGGCCCAACGTGGCGAGCTTAGACCCCGGGGCTTGTGTCAGGTGGGGAGGGGAGACTCCAGGTGGGGAAGACCCCCCCTTGGCCCTAGTGGTGGCTAGGAAAGCACAGGGATAATCAGGGCTGCCCTCTGGCCCCGGCTCCTACTGTCCGTGTGACCTTGGGCGGGTCAGGGGCCTCTTTGAGTTGCTCTTTATTGTCTGTAAAAGTGCAGGACTGTGGAGAGAAGGAAGGGAAGCAGGGAGAGGGAGAGAGGGAGGGGAAGGAGGGGGAGGAGGAAGAGGGGGAGAGAGGGGGAGGAGAGCAAGAGGGGAGGGGGAGGGGCGAAAGACAGCCCTGGAGGTCTCACTGCAAATCCCTGGCTGGGTGGGATTTGGGCCAGTCTCCGGCACCCCCACTCCCCAGCTCTCTCCCGCTCAAGGGTGTGTTCAAGGCCCTGAGCCCACCGCTCAAGGGTGTGTTCAAGGCCCTGAGCCCACCGGGTTGTAACACGAAGCAAAGTGCACTCCTGATACCCGAGCCCCGCCTTCCAGGGAGGGCCTCCGTGGGTCAGTGACCTCCCAGAGCCAAAGCCTCCGGCTGGCCCCGGCCTGGCCCCTCCCTCGCCCAGCAGAGTGGGTGTGGGGATGTGCACCAAGGGCCAGAAGAGGCGTTCCCCGCCCCCCCCCCCCCCCCCCCCCCCCCCCCCCCCCCCCCCGCCCTGAGCGGCCAGCCCCCATCCCTACCCAGGCTCACTCTGCTGAGGCTCAGAAAGGTTAAGGAACGTGGATAGCAAAAGCTAAAAGCAATCAAAACACCGGTACAGCTTAGTGGAGAATCTAGAGAAAACCCCCAGGCACGAGAACAGCAGTGAGAACAGCCGCCAAGCTCCCTGGGTGCTCGGTGGAGGCCGGACACTGTCCCAAGTAGCTGCCCGTTATGAGCTCAGTTTTCCCCGGACAGGCCCAGGGGTCCTCACCGCCCAGGGGTCCTCACCGCGGGCGCTCCTGTGGGTCCGCCTCCCTCAGCGTCGGAGAGCCATCCTGCCCTGTGTCCTCCGTTCCTTCTTATGGCCGAGGGCCGGTCTACAGCGTGAATGCCCTGATCTGTAGATCGATTTTAATGTTGACAGACACGCGGGCGGTTTCCAGTTTGAGGCTTTCATGAACAGGCTGCTGGGAACACTGTCCTTGAGTAAATACGTGCGTTTGTGTCCACTGGGGACATGGCGGGAGTAGTAGGGGTGTTTTCCCACCCACACATCCTATGCACATACGCCTATGTCCCGCAGGCCTGCCAGGAGCTTCAGTAGGCAACCTCTTTTCCAAAATGCTCTCACCAGGTTGCAAGTCCCCCAGCGAGGTGTGTGGGTGCCCGCTGCTCCTGCTTTTCCCCAGCCTTTGTATTTACAAACATATAATGTCTAAAATAAGTAAAGCCAGGGGCACCTGAGCGGCTCAGGCATTTCACCGTCCAACTCAGGTCATAATCTCGCAGTTCGTGGGATCGAGCCCCGCGTCGGGCTCTGCATTGGTAGTGAGGAACCTGCTGGGGATTCTCTCTCTCTGCCTCGCTCTCTGCCCCTCCCCCACTCGAGCTCACTCTCTCTCTCTTTCTCTCTCTCAAAATAAATAAACTTACATCAATCTATCAGTCAGCCAAGCAGAGCTAATCTACAGCCTTGGGGATCTGGACGGTGCTTGCCTTTGGGGTAGTGCCCGGAGGAGGTCTTAGGGGGACCTCAGATGCTATAACATTCTGTCTCTTGATCAGGGTACCGGTTTACACAGGTGTGTGTTCACTTTGTGAAAAGTCATTAAGCAGGGCACTTACAGCTTGCTCACTTTGCTTCATGCATACTAAGTATCAGTTAAAAAAAAAAAGGACCCTTAGAAACAGTCCAGGGGCGCCTGGGTGGCTCAGTTGGTTAAGCGTCTGACTTTGGCTCAGGTCGTGATCTCACAGTTCGTGGGTTCGAGCCCCGTGTCGGGCTCTGTGCGGACAGCTCGGAGCCTGGAGCCGGCTTCGGATTCTGTGTCTCCCTCTCTCTCTGCCCCTCCCCCACACCCAAGGGCACACACTCTCTCAAAAACAAATAAATAAACATTAAATAAATTATCCAGGAGCGCCTGGGTGGCTCAGTTGGTTGAAGTGTCCGACTCTTGGTTACGGCTCAGGTCATGATCTTGCAGTTCGTAGGTTCGAGCTCTGGGTTCTGTGCTGACAGTACAGAGCCTGCCTGGGATTCTCTCCCTCTTTCTTTGCCCCTCCTTGCTCAAGTGCTCTCTCTCTCTCAAAATAAACAAAACAAAACAAAAAAAACCAATCCCAGGGACCCAGGTGCCATATTTGCCCCTCTGGTCCAGACAAAGATGCCGAAGGTCTGGGTCACAACCTGATGGTGGGTCCCTTTCCTGGCCCCATCCCCACGTCTGGTCCGTCACGAAGTTCGTTCTGCCTGCACGGGCTTTCTCTAACTGGCCACCGGTTTCCATCTGTGTTACCCCCTCAGGCTGGATCTCTCCCTGCTTGTGTGTGGCTCCCCCAGGCGGGGCGTTGGTCGTGCTGTGACCCTCGGGCAGAGTTTGAACCCCTGCTCTGCGTTTACCCACTGAAGCCAAGGACTGGGTGAGATTCTGTTTGCTCAGTCTGAGGAGGGACGTGCGACACCAGCGTGTGGGGACCGTCTGGCCCAGAATAGGTGCCTACTTGATGAGAACAAGATTAGCACTGGCGACGGGCGGCATGCGTCTGGGGGTTGGGCCGGCTCCGATCCTGTCTTCAAGGCCCCGACGGTGAGGCGGGGCAGAAAAGCGTGTTTCCTGCTAGAGGAGGCTAGCCGTGTGGAGGAGGGACGGGTGGAGAGCTGTCTTCCATTAGTGAAATGACATAAGAATTAAATTAATAGATGCCTGAAAGTCATTTCCTTTGAACTTTTTAAAACCCTGCACAGTCAGGCCCAACATAAGGGGAGGGTCCCATGTGTCACGTTCTGCAGTCGTTGAGAGCAGTGATTTTGGAGATGACGCGGCAATGGGAGAATCGCTCGTGACATAATGCTAAGGGCAAGGGACAGGAGACGCCCTCCTATGGGTGGCTTGCGAGGGAGGGCAGTTCTGCCCAAAAACGTGGGGGGGGGGGGGGGGGGGGGGGGGGGGGGGGAAATCCCACTGCGCCAGCCCCCGGGGTTGCCAAGTGAAGGGACTGTAGGTGGTTTGCGTTTTCTTGTTCTCCATGTAACATCTTTCCGTGGAGGTTTTGTTTCTTACACACGTTCAGAAGTTTGCTTTTTCAAAAAGTGGAATGGTTCAAGCCTCGGCCTGTAGCTGTCGATCCATGAGAGCTCGCAGTGATTTGGGGGCGGCTTCCTCTGGCCTGGTTGCAGGGGAGGCTGGGGGAGGCTCGGCCGGGGCTCCACCCAGCACTGCTGGGCTGGAGACAGTGTTAGGTGAGCGTGTTCCAAACCCACGGGGCCACCTGCCAGCCGCCCACCAGGACAGGCCCTTCCCTCTCCGGCTGAGGTCTGGACTGTGATGAAAGGAAGCGTCTGAAGTGCCCACGCCTGGTAGCTGTGCATAGCTGAAAAGGAGCTAACAGTCACAGAAGGTTGTGGAGAGAGAAACGGGACCTCCTGGCCCAGAGCTGCCCTGAAGGGTGGCTGAGGTGTGACCCGCAGGAAGTGGCAGAACCTCCAGAAAGCCACAGGGAAGGTGGGCACGTGTGGCAGCAGCTGGGCGAGAAGAGGGACGGATCCCGGGGCGAGGTGGGGCCCCGGGGCCACACAAACCAGGCAGAGCTCACCTTGAGCCCCGACCGCCAGGGTGCCCACGGTGTGCACTGAGCTGCATCTGGGGGGCTGAGCGTGGCTCTGGGAGGGCAGGTTCCCCCCAGACACCTGTGTTGGGGGAGGCAGCACCCCTTCCTTCCCTTCCCACTACAACCTGGGTCCTACCTTGACTCTCGGCCCATTGTTTGTTGCGCGATGCTGGGGCCACCTGGGCCTGACCACACTGCAGTTTGGAAGAATATGAGCCCTTGAAATCTACTACAAAGCTGTAATCATCAAGACAGTGTGGCACTGGCCCAAAAACAGACACATAGACCCATGGAACAGAATAGAGAACCCAGAATTGGACCCACAGGCGTATGGCCAACTGACCTTTGACAAAGCAGGAAAGAGCATCCAATGGAAAAAAGACAGTCTCTTCCGCAAATGGTGCTGGGAGAACTGGACAGCAACATGAGGAAGAATGAAACCAGACCACTTTCTTACACCAGACACAAAAATAAACTCAAAATGGATGAAAGACCCGAATGTGAGACAGGAAACCATCAAAACCCTCGAGGAGAAAGCAGGAAAAAAAACCTCTCTGACCTCAGCCGCAGCAATCTCTTACTCGACACATCTCCAAAGGCAAGGGAATTAAAAGCAAAAATGAACTACTGGGACCTCATCAAGATAAAAAGCTTCTGCACTGCAAAGGAAACAATCAACAAAACTGAAAGGCAACCGACGGAATGGGAAAAGATATTTGCAAGTGACATATCGGATAAAGGGCTAGTATCCAAAATCTATAAAGAACTCACCAAACTCCACACCCGAAAAACAAATAATCCAGTGAAGAAATGGGCAGAAGACACGAATAGACACTTTTCCAAAGAAGACATCCGGATGGCCAACAGACACATGAAAAGATGCTCAACGTCACTCGTCATCAGGGAAATACAAATCAAAGCCACACTGAGATATCACCTCACACCGGTCAGAGTGGCTAAAATGAACAACTCAGGAAACAACAGATGTTGGCGAGGATGTGGAGAAACGGGAACCCTCTTGCACTGTTGGTGGGAATGCAAACCGGTGCAGCCGCTCTGGAAAACTGTGGAGGTTCCTCAAAAAATTAAAAATAGAATTACCTCCTATGACCCAGCAATAGCACTGCTAGGAATTTACCCAAGGGATACAGGAGTACTGATGCATAGGGGCACATGTACCCCAATGTTTATAGCAGCACTTTCAACAACAGCTAATTATGGAAAGAGCCTAAATGTCCATCAACGGATGAATGGATAAAGAAGATGTGGTTTACATATACCATGGAATACTACTTGGCAATGAGAAAGAATGAAATCTGCCCATTTGCAGCAACATGGATGGAACTGGAAGGTATTTCGCTGAGTGAAATAGGTCAGTCAGGGAAGGACAGATATCGTATGTTTTCACTCATATATGGATCTTGAGAAACTCAACAGACAACCATGGGGGAGGGGCAGGGAAAAAACAGTTTCAAACAGAGAGGGAGGCAAACCATAAGAGACTCTTAAATACAGAGAACAAACTGAGGGTTGATGGGGGGGGAGTGAGGGGGAGAGGGGGAAATGGGTGATGGGAATAGAGAAGGGCACTTGTTGGGATGAGCACTGGGTTTTGTATGGAAGCCAATTTGACGGTAAATTATATTAAAAAAAAAGAAAACTGAAAAAAAGTAAATAAATCTAAACAGCATGTAAATCACACGTCTTTGCCGCAGCTTTTTGGCTGCTGGGGCCTCTGTAAGGTCAGGCTATCAAGATCTATGTGCCCAAGGCACGTCACCCAGGCGAGTGCACACAGCTCTGACCCCTCCGGACCCGCCAGCATTGCCATTAGAGAAGCAACAGCCTAGTAAACTCTAGATTCTTAGAAAACCAGAGTGCCGTGACTTAATGGAGCCTGAGTGGCGCCCCGCAATTTCATTGTCACGGGGAGGGAGGGCAAGCTGGAGAGGAGCTGTACAGCCAGAGCTCAGAGACCAAGCCTCCTCGGGACTAACCACTCCCCCGCCCTCCTCGGCCTCCCCCAGGAAGCCTCCCAATCGCATGCATAATTTATGAGGAGGAGCCGATGCATATTCACGAGCTCATTGCCTTCCAAGGCCAGTCGCTGTCTGTGAAAAATCCTCCCGTAATGAATTATTGCCTGGGAAGCCGAGGGTTGGGCTCAAGGCAGGCCCCAGTCCCCAAAATTACTACAATCCTTACAATTCCTAAAACTTGCTTTGAAGAAAATGCTCCCAACGGTGCCTACCTTTGGTCTAATGTGGGGGAGACGCAAACAATGAAGCCTCTACCGTGGGAACGCCTTAACCCCAAGGCTGCGCAGGTAGGGGTGCACCCGTAGCATTTCAGGGAAACTGAGGCAGGTCTCCCCTCACCCCGAGGAAAGACACCCCTGCGTGCACGGTGGGTGGGACTCTGAAGTAAACCCTCCTAAGTGTCTGTTCACATAAGATCAAGAGCCAAAACGCCCTGCTGGCTGGTCACCACCCTTTCTGGGTCTCAGTCTTCCCCATCTGTGTACTGGGTTGGTAATCCCTCATTGCATCTGCTCTGAGCCCAGAGAGAGGTCGCCCGGCACCGGCTGGTGGCTGGGTTTGAATGGTGGTGGTGTTTTCTCTTTCTTGGCCGGCCAGAAGATAACCTGCGTCTTACAGCCAGTGGATCCTAGGCTCTGACGAAACCCAGGCACACTTTGTTCACAGATACCGACTTTTTACGAGTCGGAAGTCTGTGGCCATCCTGTGTCAAGCAAGCCTTATTGGTGCATTTTTCCAACCGCATTTCCTCGCTTCGTGTCTCTGTGTCCCACTTTGATAATTCTCCCAATATTTCATTATTCTTTTTTTAATGTTTATTTATTTATTTGGGGGGAGAGAGAGAACAGGTGTGTGTTTACGAGTCGGGGGGGGGCAGAGAGAGGGGGAGAGAGAGAACCCCAAGCAGGTCCACCCTGCCAGTGCAGAGCCCAACACGGGGCTGGATCTCACCGCCTGAGCCGATATCAAGAGTGGGATGCTCAACCGACTGAGCCACCCAGGCGCCTCCCAATATTTCATTATTCTTATGTTTCTTACGGTGATCTGTGCTGGGTGATCACCACTCACTGAAAGCTCGGAGGATGGCTAGCATTTTTTAGAAACAAAGTGTTTTTTAATTAAGGGATGCACATAGTTTTCTTAGACATGATGCTATTGCACCCTCATACACAACAGCATAGCATAACCGTTACTTTTATATGCCCTGGAAACCAAAAAACTCATTTGTCTTGCTGTATTGTGACATTCACGTCGTTGCAGTGGCCTGGCTCGGAACCCACGACACCCCCACGGTGCACCTGTGCGGTCATATGCCACCGGCGCTTACAGAGATAAAGGGACGCCGTGGAGCAGAGCGGGGGCTGCACATAGCAGGTGCTTGACGAACGGGAGTCTCCAATTTCCAGTCCTGGAAAGAACGGGGCCCACTCGTCCCAGTTTGCCTGGCGGAGGAATCTGTTCACAAAACCCCTTAGGTCCGCATTTTATTCCACGCGCTTCGTGGCGTTAGAAGCGTTCAGTAAGAACCGGTCTAATTGAGACGTGGAGTGGGCGTGCGAGGGCGCCCCGAAGTTTTCCCAAACGAGTCACAACCCAGTTAAAATGTTACTCATGAAACCCAAGACGGTGATTCAGTTCGTACTCCATCTGGCATTTCTTGCTTACAAGCAACTCACATATGACTCAACTTTGATTCTGCTTATTAAACATTAGCCGGCACACGTCCTCATCCCAATAAAAAGCCATCTTGAAAACCTCGCCACAGAGGAGCGCCTGTGCCCCTGAGCGCGACTGCGCGCGTGTGTGTGTGTGTGTGTGTGTGTGTGCGCGTGCACAGGCCCGCGCTAGGGGCAAGCTCATCCATGAGGGTCCCAGGCGCTGTGACCTGAGTGTACGGAGGGCTGGCCTTGTTGACATGTGACCTGCGCTGTCGCACAGAGCTACAGGCTTGATTTAATGTTCTGCTGTCACCACCTGGAGATTCTAGATAATTCTTGAACGGGGGCCTGCACGTTCATTTTGCAGGCCCTGCGAATTTTGTGCTCGGTCTGGGTGGACGTGAGTGTGTGTGTGTGTCTGCACATCTGTGTGGGTCCCAGAGCCCACGCGGCCCGGGGAGTATGAGCCATAGGGACGAGGTGCACGTGCCCGTGTGGGTGCTGTAGGTGCCCGTGTGGGGACCTGCGGGTGAGGGCCGGAGCGAGTGGACATGGGGGGGTGTGGAGAATCTCGCCCAGAAGTGCTCGGGACAGGGGCCCATGAGCCACACTGGGAGCCCCAAGATGCAGATTCCAGGGGCCTGGGCGGGGGGAGCTCGGAACACACCCTTTCAGCCGGCACCTCCACCCCAGGCGGCTGTAACGACACCCGAGTTTGAGAACCCCTGGCCTTGGGTTCTGGGCACTGAAAAGTGAGGCCATGCTTCTTCAAGGAGAAGCTTAGAACATCACAGAGCTCAAGCCATCTCACCACCCACCCTATTATCTCAAGTTCAGGTTCTTAAAGGAACAGAAGCCTGCCAGGAACACCAAGGAACAGATGAGCCCCAAGGCTGCTAACCTCAGGGAACCCCGGCCAGAGGCCTCCCTCGGCTGCCTGGGCCCCCAGCCAAGCAGTGACTCATGCTGGAGCAGGACGGTGTGGCCTTGATGGCCAGCCCTCCCCTCCCACATCCCTGCATCAGCAGGGCAGGGCCGGGGGTGCTACCCCCGTGACTTCTCCAATTTATCAGCGTGGGTCACTCCGTGGACCCCGCCGCTCCTGGGCACCACTCCCCTGCCCATGTTCCTGGCCTGACATCCCCCACCGAGACCCACCCTAAATCAGCAGTGATTGGCTGTGATCAGCAGCGCCACCCCCCCCCCCCATGCCATCAGAGAATGCCGTCTCCAACAGCACAGGGAAGGGTCCTCACTGCACGCTGTGGGGGTCCAGCAGGCGCTGACCCTCGGATTGTTGGCCCCTGGTGACCTCGCCCAGGATAATTCTGTTCCCAAGCTCCATCCACTGAAAGCGGTCCCAGGGTCAACACGCTGTCCCCTCACTGAGGGCAACAATGGCTGGGAGAGGGGCTGTCGCTTGCCAGCTGGTGACCTGGGCAGGTCACTTGAGCTCTCTGAGCCTCAGTTTTCTCATCTGTGAAATAGCCCCTCCTTGTGCCAACTCTTGGCTGGGGCTTAGCTCCTGCCCCCTGCCTCCTCCCAGCAGCCCCTGCTTGACCCATAGACACACGTCAGTGTCCCCACCCCTGTCCCCTAGAGAGGGGCATTGAGCCTCTAATCAGCAACAGTGCAAGTTAGAATTGGGTCCCACAAGCTTTTGCGACCAGGAGAAGCCCCCTGTTTCCTAGGAGGGGAAGTGGCACCACCCCTGAGTGCTTTTTTTCTGTAGCTGCCACTGTGAAGCACCTACTATGTGCTGGGCACTCTGCAGCCCTTCTGCGGGAGCCCTTAAAACCATCACAAGAGGTGGGGACGCCTGGGTGCTTCGGGCCCCTGGTCAGGCTTCATGCTGACAGCACGGAGCCTGCTTGGGATTTTCTCTCTCCTCCTCTCTCTCTGCCCCTCCCCTGCTCTTCCTCTCTCAAAGCAAATAAGCTTTTTTAAAAAAAAGGGGGAAAAAAAAAGAAACCACCACAAGAGATGAGGGGAGGTGTCAAAGATAAGAGATGAGGGCTCAGAGAGGTTAGGTGTCTTGCCCAAGGACACACAGCTTTGAAATCTGAGATGGAAACCCAGGGCCTTCGCAGCGACCCTGATGCACAAATACCTTGCCTCTCAGAGCAGGGCCCGGCCAGCCCAGACAAAAGCCCCTCGGGGCCTCCAGGGTCCCTCTGCTGTATGAGGCCGTATATCCCCATGCTGCCTCCCTCGGCTTCCCGACACAGCCCCGGTGGCAGGGAGCCCGGTGCCAGCCCTTCTATTATTCACGCCTCCCTTCGGTTGCCAGCAGGGACCTGGCCCAGAGGTCCCAGCTTTGCCAGGAAAGATAAGGAGCCAACACCTGACTCGTCCCTTTCTGAGCTCCGTCTTGATTTCCCAAAAGAACACAAAGGCCTGTCATTCCTGGCCCCGTGCCGGAAGCTGGACCTCATTCTCATGAAAGGAAGATAAACCATTAGCAGGATTAAAACTGGTTAGATTAAAAAAAAAAAAAAAAAAAGACCGGTTAGATTTACAGCTTTTCCTTGTGACCACCTGTCCCCTCCTGTAACACTGCGTGGGTTGGAGGGGCGGGTGCCTGCCGTCTGCAGGGGTCTGTCGAGGGGTGGGGAGGGCAGGGGAGGCATCGGCTCCCCTGTGGGGTCCGTGGAACACTTCCCTGGGGGTCGGGGGCCGGTGCTACTAGTCCCACGTTAGAAGTGGGGAAACTGAGGCTTGCTTAGACCACTCAGCTGGTGGATGGCTTGGCCAGTGCAGGATGGCAAAGCTGACTCGTCCGTCCTCAAAACAAGACTTGTAAAAAGTGAATTCCTGTGTGCAAACCCTGCCCACCCACACCCGGACCTCTAACTTTATAATTGGCTCATGCAGGAATTGAAAAGAAAACAAAAAGGCGAGGCCACCAAAGGGAGCCCCGGGAGGTCAGTCTGCAGCCCCTGCACCTCACCCTTTCTCCTCCTCCAGCACGGGGAGCCCCCCACCCCAACCCCTGAGCAGGCCAGGCTGGGAGTCGAGGCGTGGCCTCACCCAGAGTTCACACGGCCACTGTTGGGGGACGCAGGGGGTGGGGGAGGCGACATTCCAGGCTGAGAAGTGCCCCTCTCCCCCTCAGACCCCGCCAAGCTGATGGTGACCGTGGCTGCCACAGGGTTAAAGGGATGTCACAAGAAGGGGTGTCTCGTGTCCCCCACCCCCAGGAGTGAGGCTTCGGACATCACCAACAGTAGCCCCTCCCCTACTTCACACATCAGGAAACTGAGGCCCAGAGAGGAAAGGGGTTTGTCCATGAGCCCCAGTGATTCAGGGCAGGGACAAGGAGGGGCTCAGCCGTGGGATGGGGGCGGCAGCCTGCAGGTGAATCCCCACACCTCCGTGTGCTAGCCATGTGATGATCCACACCCTCTGGGCCCAGCTTTCTTGTCCAGAAAGTGGCCACACCTCGCGGTTGGGGGGACAGAGAAAACAGAGAGGGCACCCAAAGGGCCTTAGTCCGGTCTCGACCCCAGTGCCTCCGTCATAGAGGCGGCCGGAGGAACAGTGACGAGCAGCCTCGGAGGAGTAACAAAGCTGTTTGTTGAGCACCTACTATGTGTGGTGGGCACAGAGATGAGTCAGACATACGGGTGCCGCCCTCACCACGGTCACCGTCTGATGAAGGGACACGTGGAGAGATGAGGGCCCCCGCGGGAAAGGAGAGGGTGGAAGGCAAGGCCGGCTTTGCTAGGGATAACGAGGTGCTCTAGGACGGGGGACCACAAGGTGAGAAACGGCACGGAGCCCGCAGAGAGTTCTATCTCCCGGCTGCACTTGGGGTGTGGGGGTGGGGGGCTGGCAGACCCCCCAGGGAGGCAGTGCGTGCCGGGCCCAGGGCCTTAGATGTAGCTCTGGTGGAGAAAAATCCCTAAGAGGTCCCACCAGCTGAGGTGTCAGGGACGGGGCCGCAGGGCCGAGATGGGGGCCCGGCGGGGGCGCCTCCCACAGAGGCCTCGATCTTACGACCGCTCGTGCAGTTTCCTGGAGAATTTCTCCCTTCATCCGCATGTTTTAGGGTTTGTTTTCTTATTCAGGCATCTCTATTTTAAAAAAATCTGTGTGTAAAAAGCGTACGTATTTTTTAATGTGTGGTTTTGAAAGGTAGCAGCAGATTCCTCCTGCAGTCAGGCCCCACCATGCTTCCTCTCCCAGCCGCCCTGCTTACTCTGGGCCGTAAATCACTTTCTTTTTCTTTCTTTTTTTTAATACTTATTTATTTGGGGGGCGGGGAGAGTGTAACTGGGGAAGGGGCAGAGAGCAGGGGACGGAGAATCTGAAGCAGGCTCTACATTGACAGGCTGACAGCACAGAGCCCGACACAGGGCTCGAACTCACGATCTGTGAGATCATGATCTGAGCCGAAGTCGGACGCTCAACTAACTGAGCCACCCAGGTGCCCCTCTGTTTTTTTTTTTTTTTTAAGTTTCTTTATTTATTTTGAGAAAGAGAGAGAGAGAGCACACGTGAGCATGCACGAGCAAGGGAGGGGCAGAAGGAGAGGGAGGGAGAGAATCCCAAGCAGATTGCATGTCAGCTCAGAGCCCAATGCAGGGATCGAAGTTGTGACCCATGAGATCGTGACCTGAGCCGAGATCGAGAGTCAGACGCTTCACCGACTGAGCCACCCGGGGGGCCCCCACAAATCACTTCCATAGTGGAGAGCTGGGAAACAAAGAGAAGACAGTCGCCCTTGGCACTCGGCAAGCCGCCTTCCAGCAGCCAAAGACCGTTTGGGTTCGCGCTGTGGAGGAGCGGGGACGGCCCTGAGGCAGGCACTGCTTCCCCAGGGAATGCCCCCCTCCCCGGCCCTCAGCAGGCAGCCTTGCCCCTCGGTGGGACCAGGACACTTTCTCCAGGCCTGAAGGTCTATGACCTTGATCCCCACCCTCCTGGCTCCAACCACGATGTTCGGGGACATGCTCCGTCCTCAGTCCTGCGAGCCCGAAAGCAGAACTGTCATCAGAGGTGTCCCTGCGCATTGGGGGGACTCTTCAGCTGCCGATAAGGAGCAATATTTGGGTGGTGACGACACTTAAAAGATCGCCCGCTGATGATCTGAAATTCGGAGCTAATTGCACGCCTGTGTTCCATCTAGCAGCCCCGGTGTTGGGTACGAGACCCACATGAGTACGTGCCCGTGTGTGTGTTGTCGTCTCAAGACCTGACGTCTGGGAGTCCCGTGATAAGCATCTTCCTGGGTAAGGTCAAGCAATGCCTCTCGGGGGCTGTGCCTTCGGCGCTGTCTCAAGACAAAAGAACTCGAGCTCCCAGCGCTTTCGAACCAAGAGCCGGCTGCTGGCGGGGTCCGTTACCACTGCCTCTGGAGGAGCTGCCCCCAGGACGCCACGCGTGATGATCCCGGACGGGCTGGCCCCAGGGCCTTGGGCTTGACGTCTCTTGTCTTCTGCTGCTCAGAACCTCTGGGAATTACCATCCCTCCTTGCTGCCACTGGCTTGTAAAACCCACGTGAGATCTCGTCCCTCCTCTGCTCCAAACCCTCCATGCCTCCCGTCTCACTCAGGGCCAAAACCAGCGTCCCCTCTCAGCCCGCGCAAGGGTCCCGCGCTATCTTTCTGCCCCCTCCCCTCGGAGCTCATCTCCCACCCAAACTGACCCCGCTCGTGTTCTTTGGAAACACCAGGGACTCCCACTGCCGGGGGGTGGCACCTGCTGTCTCCTTCCGCCAGGAACGACCTTCCCCCAGACGCGTCCGGGCCTCACTCTTTGGGTTCACCTCTCTTCCCTGAGTCATAGTCCTCCCTCCATCCTTTTCACCCTCATCACCACAGTTTGGTTGTGTGTTCTGTTTCTGGGGCGTCAGCCCCGCGAGGAAAGGGACGACGCCTTCTTTGCAGCTGCTCCGTACGTGTTTGCTGAAGGACTGATGGCTCACTACTGCTGCTGCCTCTGCTCCCGTGCTGTCTGAGTAGCAGGACTCACTTGGTAATAGGAAGACCCCCCTGCAAGGCTGTCTCTGGCACACCTGAGCCTCGGCTCTTCCCCAGGCCCTGGATGGCCGTGCTCTCCTGGGCCCCGGTGCCTTCCATGCGCCCTCTGGTCCGGAAGACCCTTCTCTCCCTTGTCACCTCCCATTCGTCCCTCAAGACCTGGCTTGGGATCGCCTCCTCCGGGAAGCCATCCCTGTAACTCTCGAGCCCTCGCACACGGTTCACCGGCCTCTCCTTGTCCATCTGCTGATTTGTCTTTCTGTCCAGCTGTGACAGACCATCCTCTGTGCCCCCAGGACCCAGCAGTGGCCTGGCCAACAGCAGGTGCTCAGGACGTGATTAGCGGTTAAGTGAGCAATTACTTACAGTTTCTTTTCTTTTCTTTTTTCGTTCCCCTTCACAGACCCTAGAACTTCACCTGAAACACCTCTAGAGACACCTGCTCTAGACCGGTTCGTTTCACAGACGGGGCAACTGAGGAAGGCGGGAGGCGGGGGAACTAATTCCTGTCCGGCATCTTCTCTGGGCCGGGCACCAGCGTCTGGGCAGGGTGACGTCTCCTCTGGCCACCCCCAGCTTCTGCGAGACCCTTGGTGGCTGTCCCTTTCTGGACAGAGGTCACAGCCCCGAACTGAGGCTGTGGCTTGCTAGGACTCTCAGCTTAGCCTGAGTCTTTTCGGAGACAACTGACTTGGTACCTGCATTTCGTAGAAAGATTAAAAGGGTTTCTGAATCCAAAAACTTCCTTTTCTGTTTCAAAGGAAAAGCCTGGAGAGCCCAGAGAGGAGAAATCTGTGGGGGGGGGGGGGTGGGGGGGGGATCTGAGACCCTCAGACTGTCTCCCTGGGTCCCCAGCCAGAGCCCTGGGAGGCCGCAAGCTTCTGGGGAATCCTGTGTCAGGGCTGAAGATACCAGGCTCCAATCACAGGATCCTTTGAAAGTTACCATTACCATATATGGGGAGGGGGTCTTCGCAGATGTAATTAAATTAAGGATCCTGAGATGGGGGAGGGGGGACTATCCTGGGTACTTATAAGAGGGAAGCAGGGGCGCCTGGGTGGCGCAGTCGGTTAAGCATCCGACTTCAGCCAAGTCACGATCTTGCGGTCCGGGAGTTCGAGCCCCGCGTCGGGCTCTGGGCTGATGGCTCGGAGCCTGGAGCCTGCTTCCGACTCTGTGTCTCCCTCTCTCTCTGCCCCTCCCCCGTTCATGCTCTGTCTCTCTCTGTCCCAAAAATAAATAAACTTTGGAAAAAAAAAATTTAAAAAAAAAAAAAAAAAGAGGGAAGCAGACAGAGATCTGAGGCACAGAAGGGGGACCATGTGGCCCCAGAGGCGGGGATGGGAAGGATGCGGCCACAAGTCAAGGAGAACGACCCCAAGCTGGAAGGGGCCAGGGACGGACTCTCCCCCAGTGAGAACACGGCCCTGCTGACATCTGGGCTTTCACCGCAGTGAGCCTAGTGTCAGACTTTGGGCCTCCCGACCTGCGAGAAAATTAATTTCTGTTTTTTTTTTAACGTTTATTTGTTTATTTTGAAAGAGAGAGAGTGAGCAGGAGAGGAGCAGAGAGAGAGAGAGAGAGAGAGAGAGAGAGAGGGAATCCCAAGCAGGCTCCTTGCTGTCAGCACAGAGCCCCGCGCGGGGCTTGAACTCACCAACCGTGAGATCGTGACCTGAGCCAAAATCAAGAGTCGGACGCTTAACAGACTGAGTCACCCAGGCGCCCTGCGACAATTAATTGCCTTTGTTTTACGCCCCAGGAAATGAACACACGCCACAGCCCCACAGCCGGACGGGGCAAGAGCAGGAGGGCTTGGGGGGATAGCCGGAAGCTGCCGGGCTCACTGGGGCTGGGTACACGGCCGTCCTGTCTCAGACCGTGTGGTGCAGTCTACACCCCAGAGATGCCTCGGGGTCCCAGCACGTGGTGGTCCCAGGTGACTCGGCGCAGAGAAACAGCAACAACGGTATTCAGTCCAGCAGTCGTTCAACAAACATTCCCTGATGGGCGGCAGACGAGAAAGGCGTGGTCTCGCCCCCCACCCTGCCCTTGACCACATGCGCTATTTCATTCATGCTTGGCGGCCATCCTACACAGTATCATCGGCCTCATTTTACACACGAGCAAACAAAGGCCCAGAGAGACTCTTTGGCTTGCAAAGGTCACACAGCGCCAGGTAGCAGAGCTCAACGGCCTGTGTCCCTCTCTCTGATTCCCCAGCCACAATCCCGTGCCTGTCTCTCACCTGCTGCCCCGAGTGGCCTTGGGCACAGTGACAGGGCGAGCGAAGAGCCTGGCATTCCTGCCCGCTGCAGCACCCGTACCCTGCCCCAGAGTCTGGGGTCCCCTGGGGGAAAGACCCACCCTTCCCAGATGATAGGCTCAACTGAACATCCAGGGCCGTCAGGACGGGGCTCCGTGCGTTTCTCCCGCTGAGCTCCAGAGAGACCATGCAAGCTTCCCTGCGGGGCAGCCCGATGAGCCTTATCTGGAGGTGGATTTGTTTTCCACTCGTGATGACCCGATCGTGTTCCCTCACCTCCCGCCCGGCTCCTGGCTCGGCTCCTGGCTCAGGTTTCAGCTACACAATCAGCCTGACCATCGGCACCTCGGCCAGGCCCCAGGCTCCCGCCCAAGCTCACGGGAGGATGCTCCTGGCCTATTTCCAGAGCTCTCCATTGACAGACGGAAGCTTGTGAGTCCAGGAAGGGCAGCGTGACCAGCCTCGAGCGTAGTCAAAAGGAGGAGGCCAGATAACTTACGATAAGAACAACGTGCAGGTGTCTCTCACCAGAAACCCGAATGACGGGCCAGGCTTATCTTCCCGGAGCGTGCGGGCTGGACCCCTGCCTCATCTGCCTCTCCCCGGGGTTTGTGCGGACGCGGCCGGGTCACGTGGCCTGCCCAGCCCGGCAGCTGGGGAAGGAATCCCCCAGGGCCCGGCCAGTGTCAGCCAGCACGTTCTCTGATGAGGTCTGTCCTTTTCTAAATGGGCTTGGAATTTGCAGAAACCTCCGGATTTCCAGCTTCCTCCAAGTCCCCTCCCTCACGCCAGCCCTCAGAGGAAACACGTGTTGGGCAGCCCCTCCGCGCCAAGACCCTCAAACTATCTCACTGAACCCTCACCGCTGCCTGTGAGGCAGGCTCTGTTGCTGTCCCCATTTTACAGATGAAGATCATGAGGCTTAAGGTCTCCGAGGCGAGAGGTGATGCCAATGAGGACACAGAGAGACACTCAACGCCATTAGTGACGAGGGAAAGGCAAGTCAAAACCACAGTGAGATCCCTTCACACCCACTAGGATGGTTGGAGGCAAGGGGACAACAGCAGGTGTGGCAAGGATGTGGAGAACAGGAACGCTCCTGCTCTGCTGCAGGGGCGTGCACTGGTGCAGCCACTGTGGGAAGCCGTCCGGGGGCTCCTCGGTTCAACGTGGAGCCACCCTAGGCTCCAGCAACGTCACCTCGAGGTGGCCGCCCAAGAGCCACGAAAACATCGGTTCGCACAGGAAGTCGGGCACTGGTGTCTGTAGCCGTGTTGGTCATGATCGCCGAAAAGTAGAAACAACCTAAATGTCCATCATTTAGGCTGATGGCTGGTTAAATAACACGTGGTCTCCCCGTACAAGGGGAGAGTATTTGTCCACAAGAGGAATGAAGCACTAAGACCACAATGTGGAGGGACCTAAGAACGTCACGAGGGGGCGCCCGGGTGGCTCAGTCCGTCGAGCGTCTGACTTCAGCTCAGGTCATGATCTCGCGGTTCATGGGTTCAAGCCCCGCACCGGGTTCTGTGCTGACGGCTCAGAGCCTGGAGCCTGCTTTGGATTCTGTCTCCCTCTCTCTCTGCCTCTCCCCCACTCATTCTCTCTCTCTCTCTCTCTCTCAAAAATAAACATCAAAAAAAAAAAAAAGTTATGTGAAGCGAAAGGAGCCAGTCACCAAAGGCCACGTATCGTGTGGTTCCATTTATAGGAAATGTCCAGAACGGGGAAATCCACAGAGACAGAAAGAATAGTGGCCGCCAGGGGCTGAGAAGGGCGGTTAATGGGCAGGGATTTCTTTTCAAGGCGATTAAAAAGTTCTAAAACTCACTGTGAGGATAGTTACACAACTCGGTGAATAGACCAAAATGCCCTGACTTGTACCCTTGAGGTGGGTGCACTGCGTGGTATGTGAATTACATCTCAATAAAGCCGTCGCCCCCCAACCAAAAGGAACGGTGCCCAGGGGGCCCCCAGGGCCCTGCGTGGAGCCCGCAGCCTGTGTATCACCGGCCGGTCCCTTTTTGCCTCCCTGTGGGGCTCCGGGGGACCTGCGCACAACTCCTCCGGCCAGCTGCCCCCCAGGGGCCTCCCCGGGCCGAGGCCCCAGCCCTTCCCTCACGCGGCGGGACCCACGCACACAGGACGCGCCGGATAAGCACCCCCGAAGTCAGGTGGTCCACTGAGACCACGGGCTCCTCCAGAGAGGAGCACTAAGAAGGATGTCTTCTGTCTTCTGCAAGTGCGCCAGGGCTTTGACATGTTTTTCCGCCCGAAACAAATGAGGCGGGAACTCTAGAGGGTGTGTTTACACTAGGTAGAGAGTTCTCCAGACAGTTTGGCTTAGAGGTTGGAACGTGGGGTCCAGGGCTGCAGGGGCATCTGATCCCCAGCACGGACTCCACCGACCCCAGCCCACATTCCGGCTTTATTCTAGCCGTTCGACTGACACCCTTGCCCCTTACAGAAGGGCTTAGAGACAACCTCCAGCCTTTGCAAACGATCTTTTAAAACCAGCTCTCGTCTCATCACACAAAACGACGTACGGCGTTCGCGGCCACGGCCCTCCGGTAGGCTGTAAATTCGTACTTAAAGTTGTTATTACAAGTACTTAAAGTTATTACAAGTCCAGCTAAACTGGATGCACAGCCTTTGTGTGGCGGTGTCGTGGGATCAAGGAAACAGTGTCTGTGTCAGAGAGATGAAGCACAGACTCATAGTTTACTTTCCAATACGTTTCTATGATCGTTTCTTTTTAAAAAGAATTTTTTTAAGTTTATTTTATCTATTTTGAGAGAGAGAGAGAGAGAGCGTGAGCACTGGAGGGGCAGAGACAGAGAGAGGGAGAGAGAGAATCCCAAGCAGGCTCCGTACCATCACCACGGCGTGGGGCTCGAACTCACAAACTATGAGATCATGCATGACCTGAGCCCAAATCAAGAGTCGGTCGCTTAACTGACTGAGCCACCCAGGCGCCCCTCTGTAATCATTTCTTTCTAATCTCAGACCCCGTCTCTTTATCCGTTGAGTTTGTTGATTAGACGGCCTCAGGAGCTATCCAGCCCTAACCCCCTCTTTGGCACCTTAGCAAATAATAAATCACTAGAGCTTTTTGGCAATTAGCAGCTCATGTTCCTCTCGGTTACGCCTTTCCTTGCTGGTGGTGTGGCCAAATTTTTCAGAAATGTGTGTTTATGCTTTTAAATGCAAATTTAACTCTGTGGGAAAGAACAGGTTTTGAAAAATCTTGCCCCTTGCTTTGTGATCTGCCTGTTGGAACGACTCACAATCTGCATTTCAGATGCTTCCAGACCACAGCTCAGACGATACGCTCCGAACATTTCATAATAAAAATAGATGACTTTTTTTTTTTAAGTCAACTGGGAACAAAAGTCAATGGGGGGCAGATACAGTGGTTCACGAGTGGAGGGCCGTACTCCGCCCTCTTGCCATTAGGTGTGGTCACGTGACTTGCTTGAGCCAGTAAATTCCAACAGTGGCAGCAGGGGCCACTTTTGCATGGGAGCATTTAATCGTCCGTGTGGTGTCTCTGTCTCTCTCTTTGCCTGCCTCATAACAGGGGAAACGTGGGTCCCTATGGAGGCATTCAGCTGAGACACCGCCTAGGTCACCCACCCTGAGAGTTACCCAGATCCGCAAAGGTCTTTGCATGAGCCAGAAGTTGTTGCCTTAAGCCACTGAGATTTGTTCTTTTCCAGAGCATACTGGACCCATCCTGAGTGACACAGTCGGTAAAAAACAAAGGACCTGTTTGGATGAATACAAAGATTTGAAATCAGCAGCTGTGGATGACGATGTGTATCTTTCACCCGTCTCAGCCACCAATTTTCGTATTTTATTCTGACTGCATAGATTCGAGAAAATACAGTCAAGTCGTTGCAAACACCAGCAGCTTCATTTTATTTTAAACGCATAATGAAGTTTTTAAAAAAATCCCTCTTGCTCTCTCAAGAATGCTCAATTAGAATGAACCCTGGGTGGCTCAGTCGGTTAAGCGTCTGACTTTGGCTCAGGTCGTGATCTCACAGTTCGTGGGTTCGAGCCCCGTGTCGGGCTCTGTGATGACAGCTCGGAGCCTGGAGCCTGCTTCGGATTCTGTGTCTCCCTCTCTCCTTCCCCCTCCCCCACTTGCACTCTGTGTCTCCCTCTCTCGAAAATAAACAAACATTTAAAAAAAAAAAACCTGTTTAGAATGAACCCAATCCCTTAAAAGAACAGACATGGTAACTTGCATTTCCAAGTTGAATTCCCAACAGCTTGTAACCTGTATATTCTTGTCATAAGCGTTAAGGCCCCCCGAAGGGTATGATGATAGGAGACTAGGATTCACTAGGCAGAGAGGGAAAGATTTGGTCCTGGGGTCCCTGGGTGGGGAAAAACACCTATTCTGGAACAATGCTAAGAGGGTCGGACCACAGCAAGCCCCCTCAGGCGTAAGGTTCCTCTTAAGAATGGAAGAGAGCCCACCTACCCCCCTCCGGTTTCCCCTCTGGAATGTGACCCAAGACCTAAGTATGGCCTTAGGCCACCCCTTACACAATGGAAACAAGCCAATGGGGAGTGGACAACCCAGTGCCTACAGCTCTCAAGCCAGCAAGGGTAGAATTTGGGAAGGAACAAGGAAGGGAAGGGGACACTGACCAGAACCTTATAAAACAAGGACCCTCCCCTATAGTCCTTGGTGTTCACTTTCCAATGTCCCTTCTCTGTAAAGACAGCTTTCTTCCTTCCAGATCTTATACTCTAATAAAGTTTTGCCTGCTGCTCATTTTGTGTCCCCCTTTTCCTTCGTTGAAGCGGTGAGACAGCGAACCCCCGGTATTGTGGTAAAAAATCCTGCAACACACTTCAGATTCTGGAGCAGGGACCTGAACCAAGAGGAGTGAAAGTTTACTCGTTTGCTGCTCAGAGGGGCTCGGGCCTGATGAGGGCCGGTGCGGAGCTGGGGCCTGAGCCCTGCCTCCTGTTGGGACACGGGACACGTGGGCAGGGCCACGTCACCTGTAGGACCCTTGGAGGCCAAAAAGGAAAGGAGGCTTGTTACGGGTCACACAGCAATGAACGCCACCCAGACATATCTATCCCCCGACACCCAACTTGTCCAGGCCGGAACCATTCAACCCAGACGGTCGAGGGTGGGCGCTCCAAGGGTGCAGGGCCCCCAAGGAACCGCAGAGTCAGGGGAGGGGCCCCGGAGGAGGCAGAGCTGCACTGAGGCCAGATGAGAAAGAGAGACAGCAAGCAGGGAAGGGGCAGAGAGAGGGGGGGGACAGAGAATCCAAAGCCGGGTTCAAACTCATGAACCGCGAGATCATGACCTGGGCCGAAGTCGGACACTTAACTGACTGAGCCCCCCAGGTGCCCCCCGCCCATGTGTTTTTACAGACCAACCCTGGGACTCTGCCAGGTCACCCCCGAACCCCTGGAGACGAGCATCTGTCCTGTGGACCTTCCCGATGGGGGCACCAGCACAGACCATGGCCTCCCTGCAGCCTCCCCGCTCCCACACTCCACAGTTGCCAGGCCCCCCCGGTCCCCCCGCCCTTCCCCTCCTGAATCAGCCTCACCCTCTCCCCTCAGGACCATCTTGCCAGCCTCCTCCTGGGCCTCTTGACCTCTGGATTCTCTAGTCCCTCTACCCCACACATGGAAGCAATCCGGGTACCCTCCTGGCTAGAGTTCTCACTGACTCCCTATTGCCCAAGAGACGAAACCCGAACCCCATTACTTGCCTAGAAAGGGGGAAGCCCTCATCACAGGAGGGGAGCCACCTAGAGAGCTGACAAGGCCCAGGGACCACGCCTGCCACCTCTCCTGGGGGAAGATACTTCCTCTCCAAGAGTAGGTCCTGAACAATGAAAATGTTTTGCTTTAATCTCCTTGTAGACACAGGCCCAGGTCCTGAGGTCGGTTGGTAAAACCCAGGCCAGGACAAGGAGGGACAGGGAAGTGGGGCTCTCTCTGGGCTCTGGGGGCGCCGGGAGGAACTGAGTGAGATACAGGTGGCCCACTCCAATGTCAGGCCCTGCACCCTCAGAAAAACCTTCTTGTTTCCAGGCAAAGAGAGATACTTGGGGATCCTTTGGGGGACCCCAGAGAGATGCTGTCGGCTGCGCACCCCCCCCCACCCCGCCAACCCTGCTGAATCACTTGGAACAGCTCCAGGACCCACAGAGCTCTGAGGGAGGTGATAAAGACAGGGGGCCTGTCTGCTGCTCACCGCACAAACACAGGGAGGCTGGGGCCCAGAGGGGGCACGGCATCGGTGGGAGGTTGCACAGCAGGAGAGAGAGAGTCCCTCTGTTGGCTGAGCACTTAATTGGGTTAGGGGTGTCCATCCTCCCCCCACACACACCCTTCAAAGCAGTGAGGAGACTCACCACTGAGGCTCAGAGAGGCTAAGTGGCTCACTCAAGGCCACAGACCCCGGGAGTGTTAAAGCAGGGATTCGAACCCTGGGCTCCCATGCACTCGCATTCAGTGCTCCTCTGAGACTACAATGGCCTATTCTTTGGTGCTTGGAACTGTAAAACTGCTTTGCTGGAAACCTTCCCAAACATGTGGGGACCGACAGCACAGAGGCTGCATTCCCTTCCTGCAGAGTTCTGCCGAGAGGGGCGGGGACAGACCACGAGGTCAAACGCAGGAAGAGACAACCAACAGACCCAGGATGTGTGGAGCCAGCACCTTCCGGCCCCTCTGTCCAGCCCCCCAGAGGGACACGGTAGGGCCCCATTTTGCAGACGAGGAAACGGAGTCTCCGCGGGGAAGTGGCCCATCCGTGCCCTGCTTCACTAAGGGGCAGAGCCAGGCCTAGAATCCAGACAACTGTACGGGAAGTACCTTCCTTGGACGTGCTGTGCGGGCTGGCAGCTCCCGGCGCAGGCGGGTTCCTGCTATAAATACAGTGTTGACTCCTGGTAACCTTAGCCTCCAGGCTCCCCTGTCCAGGCACAGGGCCATGAACCCAGGAGCCGACTGCCTGCCACTGTGCTCCTGATCTGTGAAGTTTTCCTGACACGGTGACAAGGCACCACATTTTTTTTTTTTTTTTAACAGGCTCCAAATTATTGGAGACAATGCAGAACTGGCTAGCCATCTCCAAAGTGGGAAGGGCTGCTGTTCAGATGAGAGCGCAGATGGCCTACGAGACCCCCAGCCCCCACCCTTGGGCGAGCAGGGTGGGATTTCCCGGATGGGGCTCTTGGTCTGGGTGTGAATCCCGACTCTACCGTAATTTACCAACGGGGCAAACTTGGACAAGTCTGTTTGCCTCTCTGAGCTTCGGTTCCCCCAGCTCTACAGTGGGGTTCATGCATGCCCCTCCAGGGATCGAACAATGTCTCCAAAGTGGCCGGGACACAAGACACAGCAGACCCCGTGTTCCTTTCATTTTCCTCTTTGGCTGCAGCTCATTTATTGGTTGAATGGTAGTTACAACAGCTACACCTGCTAACAGTAAGCCTGGTGTTATGTTAAATGGGTTACAGGCCTCCAGTCACTTACCCCTCGTTGGAACTTAAGGAGCTAATGTCCTATCATTGTTAACAGATGAGGAAACTGAAGCACAGTGATCCGGAATAATCTGCCCAAGGTCACACAGGTCACACAGGTCGTGGGTGGAGAGCGGAGAACTTTCCCAGGCCCGGGGATTCGTTTGTGCAAATAAGTAGAAATATTTCACAGCTGTCTCCCGGACCCATTCACTGCCGCGGGGTTGGCATCCTAGAAAGTCTGGCACTTTAGACGACACGTTCTAGGACCCCCCCCCCCCCGTAAACAAACACGCACCTTTGCCCCCAGGTGCTGTCTTGTCTTTACTCCTGCCAACCAGATTGCACTGAGAGTCCAACCCGGCAGAGACCCGAAAGCATCCCACGGTATTTTACAGGCAGGAGGCCAAGTCCTGAGCTTGCCAGAGGTGACCTTCCCAGCGAGGGTGGGCAGAGCCACGGTGGTACCTGCCGCCCCCCAACCCAGCTGACCGTCTCCTACACAGCCAAGGGGCAGTAAAGGCCGTGTCTCCTCCCAGCCTCCTGGACACACACACACACACACACACACACACACACAGCTCCCATTCCATCGCCCTGTTGGGCTAAATATTGTTCTGGCCCTTCCTGAAATACCCATCTACATGCGGGTGGTTTTACAAGCTGCTAAAAGCAGGGCCGTGTCCCTGGTGGAGGGAGAGAGCTATTCCGGGTTCGTGTCAGGTGTGGGCAGAGCCAGCCAGAAAGGGCCTGTCTGCTGCACACATCCCCCCGCACCCCCCCCCCCATACTGGCTCCTCGGCGGACAATTCCTGGCAGCCAGCACCACTGACGCCTGGCGGAAGAGGGTGAGGTCAGGCCATTTTTGTCGGTGTCCCCCTCCCCAACACGTACACACACACACACACACACACGCAGAGTTCCAATTCCAACTTGGCCAGGTCCAGGCGCCGGGATGGTCCCTCAGACACCATGCGGGGGAGGGGAGGGGGCACACTGCCGTCACTCACAATCTACCCCAGGACCCCAGGACAGCCAGACGTGCCCAGGATTCTCCACGGCGGTGCTTGGCAGATAAGGGATCCACGGGCCACTGCCGTGCCGTGTCTTAGGCAACAAGCCACAGCTGGAGGGGCCAGACCGGGATACACAGGCTCCTGAGCCTCTGGGCTCCTGCCCAGGACCCTCCACCTGCTGCTTCCACGAAGCCACCACCAAGTCCTCACTGCACACCCGGCACCAACAGATAGGCTTTCACCCGCCGGCACAGTGAACCTTCCCAACCACCTGTGGGTGAGGAACTATTACCACTGTCCCTTTTTTCACTTACGGGCTCTGAGCCTCAGAGATGTCCACCCCAGAGCTCGTCTTCAACCGGAAGGAGCCAAGGGTGGCCAGGCAGGGGCACAGGCAGCCAGTCCCCACCAGACCCCTTGCCCCGGGGAGGGCAGGGGCACGTGAGCAGACCCCAGTATCCGAGCACCCCTCTGCCTTTGCGTCCCTGGCCGTTTCCAACCTAGAGGATTTGGGGACCCGCGGGGGAGCCTGCCTTGTGCAGGCAGGCCGGGGGCTCAGAACTTCCTGGAGGTCTCAGACCTTTGGGGAATCAGATGGCAGCTGTAGGCTCCCCCACCCCGGATCAGTGTTCACACACACTCGTTTGCATGCGGTCGTGGGGGCCCATGGCACCCTGAGCCCCCTGAGGGGCCCAGTCCAGACCCTGCCGCACTGTGGGGGTGAGCTCCGCACCCCCCCCCCGCTGGTGGCGGGAGGGGTTTGCAGCGGCCACAGCCCCCTGCTCTAGCCCCATCGGGAAGGCAGGGGGTGCAGCAGAACTTAGCTTTGAAAGTCCAGTTCCCCTTCCAGGAGCACGGCCCTCCCCCGCCCCCCCCCATCAGGCATCAGGCTGGGAGGAAGGGGGTCCAGCCCCACAGCGGCCTGCAGCCTGGGGTGGGGGCGCCCGGTGCCCTCAGCGACCAGGAGCTTTGGCTCTGCAACCGGAGACGCGGTGGGTAAATATAGCACTGCCACTCACCGGCCGAGGGGCCCTCGCCGTCCGACATGGTGCAGGAGACGGGCGGGCAGCCGGCCACCAGCCTGCGGGGACGCTCAGAGCCGTCAGCGGCTGTCACCCACCTGGTGGGGCTTGGGGCTGCCGGGCCTGCTCTGCGTCCAGTCCCCAGGCAGCGTCCCGCCCCAGCCGGCCCGGCTGCCCCCACCGCCCCCCCATGCTGGGCTGGGCAGATAAGAACGCGCTCCAGAGCCAGGAGCCCGCGGGATTGGTGGATAAATCTGGGCACTGCCCTCCCCTGCCCTGGGCCTCTCCCGGGCTGCCTCGGAATGTTTCCTGCGAGGCTGCTGCGCCCCTGGGTGCTCGGGCAGTCCCCAAGAGCCCAGCCCCAGCCCTGGAGACCCCAGAACGCCCACAGCCTCCTCTCCCTGGGAATGGTTCCACCCGGCCAGTGAGTGGCTCTTACGGCCACTGGAGGAGACGACGGAGGGATGCCCCCACTGCGTCCGTGGCTGTCGTCTTAGCTCTCTGGAGCGGCCACGACCCACCCAAGGCCACCCGGCCAGTTCGGGGTGTGACCAGAGCTGGACTCTGGAGCCTGACTGTCTGTCTCCAAGGCTACGGGAAGGCGTGGCCCTTGCCTTCGTTGGGCAGACCAAGAGCAGCCACTTTTGGGCACCTTGTGGGGTGCCGGCTGCCCCACGTGTGCTGGGGGTGCTCTGGGGGGGGCGGGTAGAGATGGATCCCTGGGGGCAGCCATGTGACTCAGGGTCGGGCACAGAGTGGGTCCTCAGGAAATACCGGTTGGGAGAACACATCGCAACAAACACTTAGTATACACTTGCCGTGTGCTTGCCTAAGAGGCAGGGTGGTCCTTCTCTTGGGTCCCCACAAGGGCCTGGGCCAGAGACCAGGGCAGGGAGGCAAGTGGGAGGCTCTGGGCTCAGTTTCCAGAGGCATCGTGCCAGGGCCGGGCGTCGCTGAGCCCCCCAGGGCTTCCGGTCTACCCAGTTCTGCATGCAGGGCCTAGAAGGAGTAAAGTGGCTTAAAGAGAAGGAGAGAGGGTGGTGATCGACCCCAATCGGAGAGATATGGGAGGGCTTCCTGGAAGATCTGGCATTTGAGTTATGCCTTTGAGGAATAAGAAGGTTTTTTCAGGGGAAGAGAGGGCATTCCGGGAATAGAGACCAGCAGGTGCGTAGAAGAGCACCAGGAAAGCTCAACTGGGACTGGAGGGTGGCAGGTGTCCCCGGCAGGGGCTGGAGGTGATGATGATCCCGAGGACAGGTGGTTGACATTTGTGGAAGGGGTGGCATCCAAGGCTAGGGAAGTCAGGGGAGGCTTCTTGGAAGAGGGGGCAGACACTGTGCTTAAGGGTCCATGAGCCTCCAAAAGATGCGAGGGGCAGGAAACAGCATTCAGAGGCCCAGCGGCTCTTCAAAGGCACTGAGGCCTTGGGGCGCCTGGGTGGCTCAGTCGGTTGAGCGTCTGACTTTGGCTCAGGTCATGACCTCATAGTTCCTGAGTTTGAACCCCTCATTGGGCTGCTCATTGCTCTCAGTACAGAGCTCACCTTGGATCCTCTGTCCTCCTCTCTCTGCCCCTCCCCCACTCTGCTTTCTCTTAAAAATAAAACATTCAAGAAGAAGAAGAAGAAACAAAGGCACTGATGCCTTTCCCAGCTCAGACACCCGGGGAGTGAAGACAGGGGAGCCCAGGCCACCATGTTTCCGAAGGAACTGCCTTTTGGAGATGGGTGGGGGACAGCTGCAGTCACACAAACTGTCAGAGGTGACAGCAAAGGAATTCAATCCCTATACGGTGGCTCCAGGCCTCCGGGCCTTTGCCTGTGCTGTTCCCTTGGTCAGGAATTCCGTGTCCTCCCCCCATCTCCAACCCTGCGAAGCCTTGTCTGGCTGTCCCTGAAGGTGGGCCAGGCTCCCCTGTGTTCTCCACAAACCGACCTCACTGTGGCCAGTGCCACACCCTGGTTTTGTCCACCTCCTGCTGTCTGATAGTGAGCTCACTGTCACTGGAGGGATGTAAGCAGGGCTGGACAGCCACTGGACGAGGACACAGTGAAGGGAGTTCACTGTGGGGTTAGATTCAATGGTTTGGGGGCCCCTCGAGGGTGACCAGCTTGTGCTGGTTTCCCTACTTCAGCCCTGAAAGTCCTACCTGCACCCTGGGAGCCCTCGATCAGAGGCAAACCAGGACTGGGGGCCATCCTGGGTCCCTCCTGAGGTTTTTACGTGAGAAAAGACAAAAAAAAAAAAAAAAAAGGCAAGAGGAACTATCTCTGGAACCTCACAGTCCCACCCCTTCCTCCCCAGGATTTCCCCTCCTCCCTCCCCCCTCCTAACTCGATTCCAGGTGAGCTCTCTGGGAATGGAAAGGCAGCGGCCCTGTGCCTTGGGCGGGTGTGGGCAGGAAGCTGATGCAAGTCAGCAAGGAGAGGGGAGGAGAGGAGAGGGCCTCAGGGCCTCCCCACCTGCTAAGTGGGAGGAGTCTCACCTGCCAGGGTTTGAGGACTGATGGAGACAGGAGATAACGAAGCAGCGACAGGGCCACCAAATCTCCGCAGGTAGCAGCGACATCCCCAGGGAGGGGCGGGGCCGGGGGGGGGCGCTGGAACCCACCTGCAAGCCCTCCACTCAGCACTCAGCTGTCCCCCCCTACCCCAGGCGGGGTCAGACCTGCTCTGCTGGGTGGCCTTGCGTAGGTCCTGGCCCCTCTCTGTGCCTCTATTTCCACATCAGCAGAGCATTTACGAGCACCTCCTATGTACTTGGCCCTGGGCTGGGCTGGGGGCAAGGGGAACCCGCGAGGCGTGCCCGGTCCCATGGGGCCACGCTTGGGTCTTGTCTCCTGCAGCACCTGCTATGGGCTCCCTGGGATGAGCTGGGTCCACAGAGAAGCACATGCGAACTCACCTCAGGGCACCCCTCGAGACTTCCAGTTGCCCGGTCCAGGGTGGCACGGGTGTGCCCAGCGCTGGACACACAGCAGTGCTGCAGCAAGAGCCCCCCCCCCAACCCCAAGCCACCTGGCGCCCCAGACAGAGCCCCTCACCTCGGCCACTGCCAGGTGCACTGCAGGACCAGGGCCGGGAGGAGCACCCTGTCAGTGTCACAGGGCCTGGGTTGGATGCCACTCTGCCAGCCCCCCTCGGCGACTGGGACAAGCTGATCCTCGCCTCGGTTTCTCATCCCAAAATGGGAGACCGTGGAGAGGCTGAGCACCAGGGCCCAGAAGCCTCGGAGGGGCCGTCTGCCCGCCCCCCCACCCCCCCGCAGCCGTCAGTGCGTCCGCCCCGGGGTCCCACCCAAACAGGCCTCCCAGTGTCCAGCCGCCAGAGCCGACCTCCTGTATGCAGGCCACCTCCCCTTCCTGTCCCCGGCCCCAAGTACCTTCCTGTTGTTTTCTATGGTGGGAACACGTGTTGGGGGAAAAAAAAAAACTTGGTTTCTCTGTTGGTCCCTGCAGCAGCTCTGGGCCGCTGCATATGTGTGCAAACACGTGTGACAATGCACGTGGGTGCACACAGGCGTGCATGGCGGTGGGTACGTGTGTGGGGAAAGTGTGTGCACGTGAGAATATGCGAGCGCATCACAGGTGTGCGTTGGTACAAGTGAGCGTGTATGTGTGCACCTATGCATGGGAGCACGTACGTGTGTGTAGGGGGGTGTGGAAGAGCGTAGGGGAGTGTGGATGAGTGTGCACGTATTCCTGGGTGAGCACGTATGTGCACGTGCAGGGGAGTGTAAACACGTGGGGCGTGCATGTGCCCCCATGAGCTTGTGTACGTGTGTAAGAGTGTGTATGCGCCTGTGGGGGGTGTGTACACATGTGGGTGTGCCCTCTGGCTCCTGAGAGCACATCCTGTATCTCTGACCTCGAAGCCAGCTGTCTGTGTCCCTGCCATGGTGCTGGCCGGCCCCTGGGGCTCAAAGCAAGTGTCTGTCTCTTTGTTCAACTACCTGAGCGAGATGTGAGCACAGGTTCAAGGGGGGCGGGGGAGTGCAGGAAAGGCGGGCCAGGGTGGCCAGGGCAAGCATGAGGGTCAAGGGGGACCTCTCTGAGCAGTGTCATGCAGACAGACGCCTGGAGGGTGAGCCGGCAGCCCAGGCAGGAGGCGGGTCAGGTGCAGCGCAGAAACAGGGCTGGCAAAGTGGTCGGGGTGCTGCGGGAAGGGACAGTGGTGGGTGATCCGGTGAGAGGCGCAGGCGGGCTGCTCGTGGGGCCTCTGAAGTCTGCAGGGGTGCAGGTTGCTTCAAGGGGAACAGGGCAAGAGGGGTGCACATTTATTGTGCATCAGTGGGGCCAGCTCTGAGCGGGGCCCCTTTCAGGCCATGCCTTACACCCCCCGCCCCACCTGCCCCCACACTGCACAGCTAGCCATCTCTGCTGCTGAAAGGAGGGTGCCCCAGGAAAGGAGCTTCAGGTCCGGCCCCACCAAAGGCAGGAGAGGCCCCCCAGCCTGGCGGGGCCAGGGAGGAGGCCCACGCCCCGCCCGCTGGCACCTGTTCACTCCCCATTTGCACAGATACCAGCTAGGTCTCAGGAGCCCCAGTAACTCCGCCCTGCTGGAGACCCGGTCTTCCTGGGCCTTGGGTCCCCCCCCCATAACAGAGGGAGGAAAGTTTTTTTCTAATGTTTATTTTTGAAAGAGAGAGACAGAGCATGAGCAGGGGAAGAGCAGAGGAGACACAGAATCTGAAGCAGGCTCCAGGCTCTGAGCTGTCAGCACAGAGCCCAGCGCGGGGCTCGAACCCACGGACTGTGAGATCATGACCTGAGCCGAAGTCGGTGGCTCCGCCGACTGAGCCCCCCAGGCGTCCCGGGAGGAAACTTTTGAACAAGGAGCTTCCCCTGGGACTTTGGTGGCTACGACCCGAGGAAGGACAGCGGATGTCCACACTGGGTGGACCACACCTCCTGGGCCTGTGACCTTGGGCAGGCCATCTAGCCTTCCAGGGGTCGTGGGAAGGACGAGGCTGTGCTGTGCTGCAAGGGGCTGGCACCAACAGGCCTCACGATACTTCCCAGGCCTGTCCGCTGCCTGAGGTTAAAACAGACACTTCCTTACAGCTCAGGACACAGCCCACAGCCCCCAATACATGTAGCCTGAGACACACAGACGTGGACACTGAGACCCACACGGGAGAGACGGATACACGGTGACAGAGAGACCACAGAAACACAGAGATCGATGGAGGGAGAGACACAAGTGGGCACCCGTGTGTACCACTCCCGTGCATCTCTGGGAGCTGCTTTCCCACACCCAGGGGCTCCCACCCCGCCCAGGCCCCCTAAGCTGAAGGCCACCTGGGAGGCCTTGGATAAGCCTCCGAGCCTCCCAGCCAGGAG
Organism: Lynx canadensis; assembly: GCF_007474595.2. Lineage (NCBI taxonomy): Eukaryota > Metazoa > Chordata > Mammalia > Carnivora > Felidae > Lynx > Lynx canadensis. Next base: position 141,133,330 of record NC_044308.2, on the reverse strand, counting down.
AGAAGCTCAGGGGCCCGTCCAGACGCACTCGGTGTCCCTAGGGTGAGGGCGTGGGCAGCCCCTGGGTCCTTTGAGCAACACCCTCACTTCTGGGTGGAGGCCGAGGAGCCACTGTCACTTGGGGTGAGGCGTGGGGCTGCCGGGGATGCCCTGGCCTCCTCCTCAGGCTCCAGGGCTCACAGCAGGGGGGAGGCCCCCAGGGAGAGTGAGGTCCCGCCCCTCGGGGCCGGGGTTACAGTACAGTGGGCTCAGGGCCGACTGCAGTGGGCGCTCAGTGGTGAGCTGGTGGCATCGTCAGTGTCATTGTGGCTAATACCTTGGACTCCTCCTCACCTGGGGTCCCAGGCCACGCAAGGGGCTTGGATAAGAGCTCTCCCCGTGGGCTGGGGTTAGAAGAGCCCCACCAGAGTTGCTGTCGTCGTCCCCCGCTGCCCCCCAAAACTGAGACCGGCAGAGAAGCTGGGCCCAGAGAGAGGGAGCAGGGAGGGGAGGCCGTCCTTTGCCCTTGCCTGCCCAGCACTGACCCAGGGACCCTCCACATCCCACCTTGGGGGCCAGGCTCACTGCACGGAAGGCCCCAGTGCCCCCCACGCCCCTCCTGGCCTGTCTTGAGGCGCATGGAGCCTCTTCCGGGGTAGGCCTGGGACTTGGGCATGGCAGGGTGGGGGCTGCTGTAGAGCCTTGCCTAAGGCAGGGGGTTCTGGGGTGCCCCCTCAGGGACCTGCAGACTCGCCCCTAGCTACTCAGGCTGCCTCCCGCTGGTGGTGACCACTCTACCTCGCTGGCCCTCGGTCTGGCCCGCTGGCAGGGACTACCCAAGGTAGACAACATCCGGAGGGTGACCACAGGGTTCCCTAAGCAAGGAGGAAGTTCAAGGGGGACGTGTTCTGGGAGGCACAAACGTTTCCAAAGCTCCAGGCCAAGGAAGGGCCTTCACTCCATCTGTACCCACCCAGCCCTGATTCAGAGAAATGGCCCTCCAGTAGTAAGTCTCCCCCCACTTGCCAGAAATACCCCTAGTGTCTGCCCCCTCCCCCTAGGGCTATTTATAGACTTGCAGACAGAGATGCCCAAGGCTGTCTGGAGCCCAGGGGTGAGGTCTGGGCAGACATGTGGATTTAGGTCATCCACCCCAGGGGGGTGAGAACCGCCTTTGCGTCACAGGCTCATCAAGAAGCCTGCTTAGGATGCAGGATTCTTGCCCCAGAGGAAAACAACATCCCTGCAGAGGGGCTGAAATGTGGGAAGAGCCGCTGGCTTGAGCCCCCTCTTGCCCCTGCCCTGAGGTCCCCCTCCAGGTGGCCATCCTCCCTGTCGCTGATCACCCAGGAAATACACACATACACTGTTTCTGGGGTCCACCGGGGCTGGACCTACCAAACCCTGGACCAGTATAAAGGACACCACACCCGATTAACCCGCCCAGGTGGGTGGCTAATTGTGGCCCTCCGCCCACTCACGTCGGCTGCCCCTGAGGCCCAGCAGGGTCACTAGGTGACTCCAGAGCCAGACTCCTGTCCTCAGGTGCAGAGCAGAGAAGAAAACCTCCCACCTCCCACAGCTGGGACAGCTTCTCACCCCCAGCCCAAGTTCGCGAGGCTCCCAAGGCCGACCCCCAGCGAAGGCTGGGCCACAAGCCACCCCGAGGACCCCTCATCACCAGCCTCCAGGGCCCTGGGGCAGAGGACACCGGAGGTGGCTTCGGTTCAGCCAAGAGCGTGTTCAGTGTTACAGCAGCTCAGCCCTGAGGAGTCAGGAGGCATCCCCCAGCCCTCCCAGGCGGGAGGCAGCCCCCTGCACCCCTGCCCGTCCTCCTAGTGCGCTTCCCCGCCACTGGGCTTTTCTTGCCAAAGCCGCCCCCTCCGGGCCGGCCAGCGTCCCACCGCCAGACCCAGCCCACCGCCAGGAGAGGTGAGGGGGAACCACCCAGCGATCGCGGCACTGCGGGATAGTCCCCCTAACGTCCCCCCCGCCCGGCTGTCGTGCCTTGCCGTGCCTCGGTGGCCCCACCTGTGACACGGGGATGGCGACGCCCACCTGCCCCCCTCCACCCGAAGGCTCAGAGGACGCTCCAAACCACCCGCGCCTGGGCCCGCGGGGGTTTGCGCCCTCCCGGCCCGACCCCGCCCCCAGGAGGCCGGGCTTGCCTCGCCGCGGCCCCGCCCCCTCCGGGCCTCGGGTTCCCCCGCGGGACCTGGCGGGCAGGCACCGCCCACTCGGCCACCCGCAGGCGCGCCGGCCGGAGCGCTGCGCCGGGGCGCCACCGTGTGGCCCTTCTGGGAACTGCACTGCCCGGCCTCCCAGGAAAGCCCTTCCTTCCCTAGAGGTTACCGAGATCAAGATTCCGACGCCAGTGACAATCACTGCGGGCCGGTCTGCAACACTGCCGCGACAGGCTCTATGCTAAGTACGATCTATACAGAATGCTCTTAATTCTCCCATCAATCTTAGGATGTGGGTCCTATCATCCGTCCTTCCTTACAGATGGGGAAATTGAGGCCCAAGCCCCCACCTCCCCCAAACAGTGACAGTGACAGGTCAGGTAGGACCTGACCCCAGGAGGTCTGGCTGCAGGGGCTTGGTTCCAATTCGACCCATCTTGCCTGAGTCCCAGGGGTTGACACCATCCCTGTGCACACTGGAGTCTTCCAGGGGACATAAGAGAAGTTTGGGGGTCCCAACCCATAGGCAGATCCAGCTGGCCCAAGTGACTCATCTAGGCAGCCAGGCCTGAGAGCCACCTTCTCTCTCATGAAAAGCCCATTTTATGGAGGAGGAAGTGGCTCGGGAAGGTCAGGATGGGCGCACTAACCCACAGGCAACGACAGCAGAGCAGAGCTGGGGGGGTCCAGGCTCTTCCCACTCACCTCAGGCCTCCCACCCTGGGTTTCCAGTGCTCGGAGGCCAGCCCAGGCCTTTGGTGACAGGGCTTGTTGAGCAGGTGGAAGTCAGGTTTGAGTCCTGACTCCACTATGGCCCTGCTGTGTGTCGTGACCTTGACTTTCTCATCTGTGAAACGGGCCATACTCAAGAGGATTTGAAGAAATGACCATGTGAAGACTCAGGCTCAGCAGTGGATAAGTAGCTGCTAAGTCAGATGATGGTAAAGGCAGCTGGAAGTTTCCAGAGGGAGCTGACCCCTCCAGACCCCTCCAGGCAATGCCAGGTCACGCCCCTGGAATGCTAAGCCTTGGTAGCCTGTGGGCCTTTTAGATGGACAGCGGAGGAGGTTCTGTCCTGTGGTGGCCAGGCCCAGCCATGGCAGGAAGCGCAGGGCGTGGAGTAGGGGGTGCCGGTGGAGACTGGGGGGCTGGTGGGGGTGCCTACGGGCTGTGGGGCTGCTGTGGGGCTGTTGGAGAGCTCCGGGGGGGCTGGTGAGCCTCAAAGAGAAGCTGCAGAGGGTGGGGGGTAGTGGTCCAGGCAGGGCAGGTCCCTGGGAGCAGTACAAGGCTGAAGGCCCAGGGACGAGGCAAGAGGAAACAGCGGCATTTGGGGGGCCGTGGGAGGGAGCTGGGCAGAGGCCATCAAGGGGCGGGTTTGGCCACACAGCTGGAGGCAGAGCACAGGCACACGGGTTCTGAGAGCCACGGGACATTCTGAGCCCCCTCCCCTGCCCAGACATGGGACTGGAAAGGGGAGGGAGGGTGGGAGTGTAGTTCGATCGAGGCCCCCCGCCCAGTGCTCGGTTTGGGCAGAGAACTAGGGGAGCGGGACTCTCGCTCTACAAGGAACCTGCGGCCACAGAGGCATCCTGGAGGCTGGGCGCTCTGCCCAGAGGCTCAGGACAGACCGCAGACGCCAGTTCCCTTGACCCACCTGGGCTGGGGAGAGGAACGGGCTCAGTATCCCCACCTCCCTGAGCCTGTCACTTCCTCCCCTGAGCCTCAGCTTCCTCTTCTGCTAAATCGGAAGGTCCCTCAGCTCCAGACTGCTCAAGGACTGAGGAGGAGCTGAGGCAAAGCGAGGGCTGGCCCAACTCCATTCCATTCCCCTCCTGCTATGGAGAGCGGACCTTTCCAGGGCATTTGCCCCAGGCAGTGGGCATAGGCGTGTTGTTTTCTCTGCAGGAAGACAGGCTCCCAAGTACTGAGGGAGAAACTCAGAGGGTCCTTTTCCTTGGATGGGCCCAGAGGACATGGCTAGCCCAGTACCTATTGCCCTTGGCCACCTCTAGGCCCCGGGGGAGGAAAGAAGGGCACCTTCACCCACCTACCACTGTCGGGGTTCCAGTCTCACCTCCTCGGGCTGGGGCCACAGGCCTCCTCCGACCAGGTCGGGAGGGGAAGCATTGTGCCAGAAGGTGCAGAGGAAGCCAGCAGGGGTGAGGCCGGGCGTCCAGGCGCTCAGGTCCACCAAGCAGTCCCCAGGAGAGGTCCCGGGGGCTCTGGCCTGTGTGAGGCCCTCTGGGGGCCCCAGCACCCTTGTTGGGAGTAGACTAGACCACACGGGCCCCAGGGCCCCGACCCTGTCAAATCAAGCTCTCAAAACCCCGTCTGTAATCCCAACCTCACACCGCACCCAGGAGCGTGGCCTTGCACATAACATAGGGAACTGGCTTCTACTAACATAGAGCCCGCCTGGTAACCTGGGCGGCCTTCTCCCGAGACGGCACCATCTGGGCACCTTCAAGGGAAGCTTCCGGAGCTGCGCTAGCCCTTAGACCAGCCTCGATATTGCTCTCATTTTACAGATGAGCAAACTGAGGCCAGAGCGCTCTGGCCCGGTCCGGCCATTCATTCATGCAGTCAACACATATTTATTTGAGCATCGGCTCTGTGCCAGGCCAGGGCGGCTCGGAGACGAATCATACACAGACCCGGCCCACGAGGCACTCACAGCCTGGCAGGGCAGCTGGTCACATCAAAGGACACTCACAATACAGTGTGGTCAGTGTGGTGTTAGAGGTAGCACAGGTGACCAAGGGAGCACAGAGGAGGGGCCCCTGGCCCCGCCGGGGGTGGCAGGGAGGGCTTCCTGGAAGACGTGACACCTGAAGAGGGTTTTAGGAAAAATGAGCAACAGTTAGGGTGTGTGGCAGGGGGCGTGGCCTGTGCAGGGAGGTGGGGGTAAGAGATAGCACATCTGGGGCGCAGCTGGAAGTTAGGTTCGGGGGCGGGGGGGGGGGTGGTCCAGGAAGGGCGTGGAGTTAGCACTGGACGGGGAGCTTAAGGGGGAGGGGGGAGGGGGGAGGAGGAAAGCAGGTGGTGGGTGGCAGGGGGGCCCGCTGGGAGCCAGCGTGGAGGGTGCCCCTGAGGAAGGGGGCAGGGGAACAGGGTGGATGGCAGCGGGGTTGCAGAGGAGTGTGGGTGCGGCCCTTGCCAGAGGAGTCCCATCCACCCCCGGCCCGCTCAGCAGGGTGGCGGGGGTGCGGGCTGCCAGCCCCGGGGCCGCAGAGTGCACAGCACAGGGTCGAGCGGCTTGAGCGTGGCCTGCTCCTGCAGCCCGTATCGCTGTCCAGGCACCAGCCGGAACTCGAGCCTCTGCAGCAGCTTGGCCATGACCACCTTCACCTCCATCTGCGTGCAGAGGTGGGGAGGGGCGGGAGGCACGAGGCCGGAAGGCAGCCGGTGGGTGGGGCCCCGGCTGGCCCGGCCCTCCCTCACCCCGGCGGGCGCCCCGCCCCCGGGTCCCCGAGACGGGCTCTGCCAGGCCTCCTGGCCCCAGGGTGAGACCCCACCCAGCCCTGGCCTCCTACCTGAGCAAACTGCTGTCCGATGCAGGAGCGGGGGCCCAGAGAGAAGGGGAAGTAGGTGAACCTCGGCCTGCGGGGAGAGGGCTGTCAGGAGGAGGCGGCCCCGTGACAGTCCTGCCCCGGCGGGTGACAAACCCATCCCTTGCAGATGCATGGCTTGGGGCCACGACTGGATTTTGCACCCACTGAACACATCCAGGGCTGGCTCTGCCGCTCTGCGTCAGCATTTTGTCATTTTATCCTCCTCTGGCGCTTTCCAGCAGGAGCTGTTATTATCCCCAGTTCACAGCTGGAGGGACTGAGGCTCGGAGAGCCACAGCAACACCCCCCACCCCCACCCCCACCCCCACCCCCACCCCGGCTTCTCTGCCACTTCTATACTTGGCCCGTCACATGTCCAGTTCTGGGCAGAGGCTGGGTCTGGATACAGGTGGTCGGTCCCTGGGGCCTGGCTCCCCTCCCCCCCCCCGCCACGTCCCACTGTAGTTTAAGGCATTTGCCCCCAACGCAGCCTTCAGGGGGAGCCATCAGTGTTCCCATTTCTCAGGACCATCAAGGCAGGGGGAGGTGCAGCCCCTGGCCCGAGTCCCAGAGCTTCCCAATATAAGGGACTGGTTATAAGTCTGGGTGTTAAAACCAGTCCGAGCTGGGCTCCAACCCCAGCTCTGCAGCTACTGACTGTGCATCTTTGGGCAAGTTACCTTACCTCTCTGAGCTGTGATTTCCTCCCCACAAAAGGGGGCGGAGTGGGGATGGCAACTTCCTCACAGTGATCTGGAAGGCCATGTGGGCTCAGGGGTCATAGGCGGTCCAGCCCGCAGGTCACTGGGACCATCCTTCTCCCACCAGGCCTCCACTCGCACACAGCTTGAAGAGGGACTTACTTCGGTGCTTTGGGGCTGAAGCGATCGGGGTTGAAAGTCAGTGGGTCCTCGAAGTATGTGTCCATACGCCCCATGACGTAGGTGCTGAACTGCAGGGGGAGGAACTGCTTGTCTCTGGTTCCAAGGACAGGCACCCTCACACCTCCCAGATCCACTGTGGTCACCCAACGGGGCGATCAGGAGCACCTCTACTCCACCCACCCATCTGGGCCAGTGTGGGATTCCACTGGCTCCTGGCAAGTGTCTAAGACAAGGGAAGGGACAGCCCAGTGTGCCAACAAGGACCAGCTGGGTGTGTATCTCATCCTATGCTTGGTCCCGTGCTACAGGGGGCCTACAGTTATCCCTATTTTACAGATGGGAAAGCTGAGGCTCAGAGAGAGGTTCGTGGCTTGCCTGAAGTCACTGGGCAAGTAAGTGGCGAAACAGATTCAAACTCAGGTCTGCTTCGAGAGCATCTTCCTCAAGATCTCTAAAAGCTGTCATTCAAAGTTCCTTTTCAGCACAAGGTTGTTTCTGCGGCGGGGTTGGGGGGGGGGGAAGAGGGGGGAGGGAAAGGAGCTGCAGGCCCCACTGGCCTTATGCTACGCGCCAAGTTGCCTCCTGACTGAGGGCAGTGTTCTGTGCCCCTGGCCTCTGTGGGCCATACGTGCCCCCTATAACTGGTGCCCTGGGTGCCGACCTCGGTCTCATTACTCCTGCACCAAAGAGTTCCCTGGGCCCACTCTGCCGCTGGTTCTCTGGGCTGAGAGTATAGGGCAGCCAGAGCGGAGGGAGGGCCCGGAACCGTGGGAGCATAATAAGGTGGAGAGGTGTCCGAGGTCAGCAAAGGGCACCTACCGTGTGCCAGGGATATCTACCAGACATGTGATGACCATTGTTCTTCAACTCGTCTCAGTAAACTGTGACTCAGGTATCATCACCCCAGCTTATGAGGAGGGCACTGAGGCCCAGAGGTGAGCCAGCCCGCCAGAGCGGGGTGGGATTGGAGCTGGGATCTGCCCACTCAAGGCCCACATGGCTACCCGCCCGCTCAGCCAGATATAAAGGCATTCTAAACCACCACCTGGGTCATTCAGGCTGGTGGTATTGGTGCTGGGGTGTTAGAAAAAAAAAAAAAAAAGAGCAGATACACAGAATAAAGACCCACACATCATGAAGCTTTGATACATGCTGGAGAAGGCATGGCCGAGCCCTGGGAAAGCCAGGGCTTCGAGGGGGGAGAGGGCTGCCCAATAGATAGAACCAGAACATGTTGTTTTCCTCTGTAAAAGTAAAAATCAGGTCCTGGGGAAGGCTGAATTTTGTCCCCCTAAAATCCTTATCTTAAAGTCTTAGCCACAGAATGTGACTGTATTTGGAGATAGTCTCTTTAAAGCAACAATCGGGGCACCCGGAAGGCTCAGTGGGTTAAGCATCCGACTTCGGCTCAGGTCGTGATCTCATGTTTCATGAGGTCGAGCCCTGTGGCTGGCTCTATGCTGACAGCTCAGAGACTGGAGTCTGCTTCAGATTCTCTGTGTGTGTGTGTGTGTGTGTGTGTGTGTGTGTGTCTCAAAAAAAAAAAATTTTTTTAACTTAAAAAAAATAAAAAAGTGGCAAGTTATAATGAAGTCATTGGGGTGGACCCTACTCCAGGATGACTGGTGTCCTTATGAGAAGAGGAGATTAGGACACAGACACGCACAGAGGAGATACCCTGTGAGGACAGGCAAGAAGACGGCCATCTACAAGCCAAGGAGAGGGGCCTCGGGAGAAATCAGCCTTGCAGACACCTTGATCTTGGACTCCCAGCCTCCAGGACTGTGAGACAGTACATTTCCACTGCGAAGCGCCCCCTTCTGTGGTGCTTTGTAATAGCAGCCCCAGAAAACGAATACAGATCCCTACCTCACGCTATACACAAATTCAGTTCCACGTAGATAGGGACTTAACTTGAAAAAGAAACATGTGATGTTGCCAGAAGACGATGTAAGTGACTATGCTGAGCTCATGATGGGGTGGGGGTGGGGTTCCCTAAGACAAAACAAGAGAACAGACCCCTGAAAAATTAAGAACTTTGGATCATGAAAAACACTTTAACAAAGAGAGGCCACAAGTCTAAAGATGACATTTGCAACACGCATACCTGACAAAGGATTAATATATGAATTTTTACAGGGGGGGGGCACTGGGGAGACTCAGCCGGTTAAGCGTCCGACTTCGGCTCAGGTCACGATCTCATGATTCATGAGTTTGAGCCCCGCATCAGGCTCCGTGCTGACAGCTTGGAGCCTGGAGCCTGCTTTGGATTCTATGTCTCCCTCTCGCTTTCTCTGCCCCTCCCCCACTTGCACTGTCTCTCTCAGAAATAGATAAACATTAAAAAAAATTTGTTTAAATGAACTTTTACAGAGAGCTCTGCACAGTGTTAAGATAACAGCGCTGCGAGCCTCACTAGTAACCAGGAAACTGCAAACCAAGACCACAGGGAAACACCTTCCTTGGGCTTGATTGGCAAAACCAAGAAGCCGGACCACAGTCGGCGTTGGGGAGGATAAGGAACAGAGCTAGTGGGCGTCTGGGTTGGCATGGGTGTTCTGGAAACCACTTTGGCCCTAGTTTACCGAGTCGAACGTTGAGATGCCCCACAGCCCAGCCCTCCCGCCCCCGTGTGCACAGTGCGTCCACCACACGGGCAGGAGTGGCAGCCGTGGTGCTCGGGAGAGCGGGGAACCGGGCAGCCCCCAGAGATGCCTGCTGACCCAGAATGGATAACGGGGTGGCAGTCTACACACGGCAGAGAAGTGAGGGCCCGCCGTCCCAAAGCAAGCCCAGGACATATTATCGTGTGGATAGACACGTGTCCACACACACACGCACACACACACACGGAAAGGCGAGAGGTCAGTAAGCACAAAATTCGGGACAGTGGCTGCTTCCGGAGGGAAGCAGGACAGTGACAGAGTTCTAGTTTGGGGGTGGGTTTCTGAGAGGTCATGGTGCATGAAGGGACACCTGATGAGGGAACAAATGAGTGAGCATGTAAACGGCCAGTAAAGGAGGGGGGGGGAGAATAGTCACCCTCCGTGGGGGGAGGCGGGAGAGGGGTCAGCTGTGAAACGGGGCACTGCCTGCCGGCCGTGTGACCTCAGGAAAGTGACCCAACCTCTCTGAGCCTCAGCACCCTCAGATGTACACAGGGCGCCTCCCTTCCAGAATCGTCTGCTGTAACCTCACACTGGACAGGGTGAAAAGGAAGAAAGTCCTCACGCAGTTACGGTGAAGCTCATGACAGATCCCAGTGGCGACAACGGGGCCACGGATGTCCCGACCTCAGGGCTTGGCCACCCCGGGGGAGGGCAGAGAGGGCCCATACGCACCAGGAGCGGGGTGTTGCCGGGGACTCGGACCCCGTCGATCAAGGTCTCCTCCTCCAGCAGGCGAAAGGTGCCCCACGCTGGCGGGTACAGCCTCAGCGACTCTTTGAGAACCTACAGAAGCCACGTGGGGAGACGAGGAGAGACGTCAGAGACCCCACAGAACGTGCCGGCGACGTGCCCCAGACCCACCCTTGCTCCCGCTCGCAGTGCTGACTGCGCACCCACGTCCAGGACTGGGTCCCAGACCCCCTGCAAAGTTAGCCTCATGTTCTTGTCCAACCCCTGCTGTCGCGGAAGGAGGAACCGAGGCCCCAAAGGAGAAGGAGGTTCCGGGCTCTGGCCGAACTACAGCACCAGAGCCCGGTCCCGCCCCAGCGACTCTGATGTCATTGGTCTGGGGCAGGTGCTCACGGGAATGATTTTCAGTCTCCAGGGACGTTCTCACGGGCGGTGAAGTTAGAGAACACCCACGGGAAATGGTTCAGGGGGGCAGCAGGCCTGGCTTGACGAACCACCCACACGTGCCCAGAAGCTTCTCTCCTGCCCCCACACCTGGGACAGATACTGCAGCCTCCCCAGGTCGTCACAGTCAAGGTGCCTCTTAGAACCGATGACTTCGTCCACCTCGGCCTGCAGCCTGTCGGGTCAGACAAAGACAAGCTCGTCCCCACGGAGCGACTGCCCCCTATTAGTCTTTAGAAGGAGGAAGGGAAGGAAGCGCGAAGAGAGCGGCCTGGAGCTCCCCTCCCCCCCCAACCCTCCTCCCACGGCCCCCGGCTTCATCGTTGAAGACATCCAGGAACCATCACGTCCAAAGCAAGATGCCCAAGCAGTTGGGAATTCTGTTCCAAGGCCTTACAGTCTCCCCCCTCCCTGTTCGCCGCTCGGAACCGGCCGCAGGCAATAAATGCACAGAACAAAGTCTTTGCACAGAGAAGTGCATCGCAGCCTGGTTCACGGCAGCCGACAGCCGGAAACAGAACGAGCCTCGCGGGGACGCTGGCCGAGCGAGCCTCACGATGTGCACGGTGAGGCTCGGACGCAGGCCCGAGAGTGGATTCGGACCACTTCACGCCCGTTCGGAAGGCTGTAATCCAGAGGCAGAAAGTCACAGGTGTTGGCAAGGATGTGCAGAAAGCATCACCCTCGTGTCCCCTTGGTGGCAATGTAAAAAGGTGTGCAGAAACCGAAATGGGGAATTAGCATGCGCTCCAGCAATTTCTCTGGAGGTCTATAAGCCCCCACAGCGAAAGCAGGCTCTCACAGATACTCGCACACCCAAGTTCTCACAGATACTTGCACACCCAAGCTCGCGGCAGCGTTATTCACAGGAGTCAAAGGGTGGAAGCCACCCGAGCGACCCTCAACAGCCGCGTCGGTGAACAAAACGTGGGGCATCCCGACAACGGACCGCTATTCAGCCTTAAAAAGGAAGGAAGTTCTGACACCTGCTGGATGAACCTTGGAGACATTATGCTAAGTGACACAAGCCAGACAGAAAGGTCAATTACCGAATGATTCCAATTACATGAGGTCCCTCGAGGAGTTAAATCCGGAGAGACAGAGACGAGTATGACGGGGGGGGGGGGGTGTCCCCAGGGGTGGGGGGCTGGTGTTTCACGGGGACAGTTTCAGTTGGCAGTGATGGAAGGTTCTGGGACGGGGGTGGCGATGACTGCAGAGCAGCGCGAAGGTGCGTGACGCCACCGAACTGTGCGCTTAAAAATGGCCAGAAGAGAGATGCCCGGGTGGCTCAGTCGGTTCAGCGTCCGACTTCGGCTCAGGTCGTGATCTCACGGTTTGTGAGCTCGAGCCCCGCGTCGGGCTCCGTGCGGACAGCTCGCGGCCTGGAGCCTGCTTCGGATCTGTCTCCCTCTCTCTCTGCCCCTTCCTACTTGCAGTCTCTTTCAAAAATAAACAAACATTAAAAATAATTTCTTAAATGATCAGAATAGGGGCGCCTGGGTGACTCAGTCGGTTCAGCGTCTGACTCTCGATTTCGGCTCACGTCATGATCTCACGAACGTCAGATGGAGCCCCGCGTTGGGCTCTGTGCTGACCATGCGGAACCTACTTGAGATTCTCCCTCCTTCTCTCTGCTCCTCCCTCCCTCTTTCTCTCTCTCTCTCTCAAAATAAATAAATAAACTTTGTTAAAAAATAAGATAAAAGGTGAGGGGACACATGACCTTACAAAAAATTATTGGGGTCGTCAGGCAAAAATGTTTTTAAAAAATGGTCAAAATGGCAAGTTTTGTGTGTGTGTGTGTGTGTGTCGACAATATCAAAAAAAGAGAGGCCTGGGAGAAGAGGCGATGTGATACAATACGCGGTGAAATTCAGTAGTTGATCATGAACTGCCTCCCGGGGGTGGGGCCCTGTGGTGGAATTATTACTATATTATTATTATTATTATTATTATTATTATTTCAACTCTTCGGCTTTTTCCAAACTTTTGTAATGACCACCTTACTGTAATATATCTATTTAAAACCCCAATCAACTGGGGCACCTGGGTGGCGCAGTCGGTTAAGCGTCCGACTTCAGCCAGGTCACGATCTCGCGGTCTGTGAGTTCGAGCCCCGCGTCAGGCTCTGGGCTGATGGCTCGGAGCCTGGAGCCTGTTTCCGATGCTGTGTCTCCCTCTCTCTCTGCCCCCCCCCGTTCATGCTCTGTCTCTCTCTGTCCCAAAAATAAATAAACGTTGAAAAAAAAAAAAAAAACCCAATCAACTATTTTATATTCTGAAGCGACCGTTCACCTCCGCCCTTGTACGCTGCTGATTAAGAACGGTAATCAAGGCTCGCCCCCCATCCCGAGCTCCCACCCCCACGCCTGTTGGGCTTTTCGAGTGCTTTCACTGTTTGTCTTCAAGGAAACCAGTGGCCCAGCTCAAATGCCATTTCCCGGGCACCCCTCCTCTGTCTCGCCAGCTGAGGACAAGCCCTCCTACAGCACTTAGTTGGACTTCTGCTGGGTCCTCAGTGCCGGCCAGGCGCTGAACGCAGCATGGGGAGGGAAAAAGAACCACGGTCCCTCGCTTCTAGTTTCATGACCGAAATAGACTCCAAGCAAATGGTCCCAGGAGGAAATGCATTCACGAGCTGGGAGGAGCCTGGGAGGGGAAAACGCAGAATGGCTACTTTAGGGGCATGAGAAGGCTTCTGCGGGGGTGGACAGAGATCTCCAGGAGAAAAGCAGGGAGAGGAGCGTCCGGAAGAGGGACTGGCATGTGCAAAGGGCCTGGGGTGAAGAGAAGCAGGACACATTGGAGGAGGCTCGGCCGTGGGGGGCCGGAGCAGGTTGTCTTCCAGGAACAAGACATCAGACAATCCCTTCACCAGCTTCAAGGGGAGTCACTATCCCCACCCCCCGAGCCTCCCCGCTCCATACCTTGCCAAGATCTCAGGCTGGCGAGACAGCTCCATCACCGTGAATGCCAGATGATTGGCAGAGGTCTCGTGGCCTGCGGGAAAGGAGAGTGGGGCTCCACACGGGACTGCGGGGCTGCTGCTGGCCCAGCCCACCCGCCTCTGAGCCCCTGAGCCCGTGGTGGCAGCTCAGGCCCTCATTTCTGCGCCCTGCAGCTGAGCCGGGTGTACAGTGATGAAGGAGACTGCCTGCCCCCGTCCACGTCCCCTGTGCCAGCCAGTGTCGTCCAATAAACAGCATTTGCCCGCACGCATCCGGGTTTCACACTCTAAAAGCTCCTTCCTTCAACCATCCTTGAGCTTTGCCTGGCCTGGAGGGGTATTCATCCCATTTTGTAGAAGACAAAACTGAGGCTGAGAGTCGAGTCTCTTAGCCACAGGATAGGACCTGGGGCTCAAGTCCAGCCCACGGCCGGTGTTGTCCCCAGGCGGTGGGCGCCACCCTTGAGGCCTGGAGAGGTTGTACTTGTAGCTTCGAGGAATAGAGCAGTGGGTGGCTTCCCCTGAGAGGGCAGGGGGTGTGCAGGAGCAGGAAGGCCACTTCTGAGTTCTGGCAGCATCCGGTCAAGTCCAAGCCCCCCGGCTGGCCCGGGAGGGGACCACCTGAGTTACGTGCATTTCCTCTGAAGGGGTAAGTGGTTTTACCAGGTGGCACCCACTGCCAGCCTAGGGGCCCGGGGCCTCCTGGGCTCGAGAGCAGGGCCTACACCTTTCAGTAAGTGGGCGCTGGGAAGTGAGGCTGCCTGCCGTCCCGCACTGCGCCCCACGGTGTCTGGATTCAAGGTGCGGGGTGGGCCGTGAGGTTGGAGGGAGATCATCAAACCCTCATTGGAGCGCTGGAGGGAAGTCTGGGGAGCGCCTCCAGGCCCCCATTTTAGAGATGAGGAAATTGAGGCCCAGGCCACAGAGCCGGCCTGTGGAGAAGCCACATCCCAGGAGGAACAGCTGGGTTCCTGGCTTGCAGGATGAGGCCAGCCATTGTCCGTTCAGCGATCATTTTGCCGAGTGCAGGGAACAGTGCCCTGAAGTCCTGCTCCAACTCGGACATCGCTCTGGGGCTCCTGGGGTATCTGTGCCCACAGTGCTCCACACTGGGAGGGCCCTCTTCCACCCCCAATCCCCGCTCAGGACAGCCTTCCTCCTCTTTCATCTTGCAGGGGTGCATGCACCCGCCTCCGAAAATCCACTGGCCAGCAAAATCCCCAATTCATTCTGTCTGTCCACCTCCACCCTCAGACCATGAACTGTCCCTCGTCTTGTCCGCCCGCCTCTGTCTTTTGTGCCCAGCGTTCGCGCATTTGCTCACTCATTTCATCCACCCTGTACGCATCCGTGCTGCACTGGACCCCAGGAACACACAGGGAGCAGGGCATAACCCCTGGCTTACACCGAGCATGCAACCCGGTGAGGAAGACGAACCTTCTAGAATCGCCACAGATAAGTCCGTGGAGTAACCCTGTGAGTCCTGGGGGCAGAGAAGAGCTCTGGGCACCATGCAGAGCTCCGAACTGGGAGCCCGATGCAGTTGGGCAATCACTGAGGGCTTCCCGGAGGAGGAGGCACTCAAGGGATCGCCGAAGGAGGAGTTTTGTAGATAAAGATGCTCAAGAAATTGCTCACGAGCAAAGGAATGAAGTTGCTTGGGGTGTCTTTTTGCGCTGGTCTAATAAAGGCCTCTGCCCCACAAATTCTGAGCGGGATGGAGCCTTGAGTGCACACGGTCAACCTCTCCTGAGCCCCAAAGGGCAGTGTCACGACCTGTCACAGTTGCCAGCTGCGTTGCCAGGTCAGCGGCCGCCGAGGGGGCCTCCTGGACCTCCTTGAGCAGAGAGAGGCCTTCTGTTCCTCTATCCCAGCCCCTCCATTCTGCGGCAGAACTTTGCTGCTCAGACAGCCCGAGAAATCTCCCAGAGTCAGAGTTTAGGGGATGCCTGGTTCCCACCGTTTCTGCAAAGCCCTGAGCCCCCGGTCGCCACTGGAGCTACCAACCAGCAATGAAGAAGGTGACGAAGTTGTCCAGCAGGATCTCATCGTCCTGGGCCCCCTCTTCAGCTGGAAGACAAGCAGGGTGTCAGGGTGACACTCACACCCCTCGCCCCCTTTCCCCGTAGCTCAGCAGAGAACCAAATGCCCTTCTCCCCAGAAGCCAGACCTGGAGTCAGGGGTGATCAGTCACCCTGACGGGTGGCACCCTGATGCCTGGCCCTCCCAAGGCCCCCGCGGGCGCCCTCGAACCTTTGAGGATCTGTGTGAGGATGTCGGCGGGGACGTCCTCCCCCCGCTTCAGGGCCTCCCGGCGGCGCTGGACCCAGTCCTTGCCAACCTGGCGCAGGAAGCGAACGCTTTCCCGGATCTCTCGGAGTTTCTTCCACTTCCCTGGCATGAACTGAACGAGAGAGCTCCCGCTCAGGGCGCCGACCGAGCACGCGCGTCTCCCTCTCCCGCTCCCCCAGCTCCGAAACGACTTTAGAGACCCACAGCAGCACTGGCAAGCTGGGAGGTGGGAAGATTGTGAGAAAATTCTGGAAAAGATAAAGCAGCCAAGGAGACTAGACCAAGGTGGCAGGCTGAGCCTAAGCATCGACTTCCCGTTCCTGCTCCAAATCCCTAGATAGGATGGGAAAGACGCCTTGAAAGATCCACATCGCACCGGAAAGTAACAAGGGACCCCTGAAGGGGGCAGGTGGCTAGGACCGCGTGGAAGGAGGAAGCCACGGCCAGAGGGAATCAACTGCTGAAAAAGATGGGGTGGCATCAGGGGGCTCCAAGCCCAGAGGCTGAAGTCCCAGGGAACAGGAAAGGGCCCTGGGCATCTGTCTGGGAATCCATTCGAGTACCACCTTTCTCCCTTCTCCCTCCTTCATGCCTGGAACAAGGAAGTGATGGCTGGAGCTGCCGCAGCCATCTTATAACAATGAGGTGATGTGCTGGGGACAGTGGAACAGAAAGCTAGAAAATTCCACAAACATCTGACATTGTGGCGCTATGGCAGCCATCCTGGATTGCCTGCCTCAGGGTCATTTTACGTGAGAGAAAGACGGACTCCTGATTTACTCAAACCACCTTGAGTTTGAGTCTCTCCTTGCGGCGATCTACGCAGATCCTAACTGATGCGGAAGTCACTTGGGTCACACCGGAACTCCAAACCCATTCTGGAAAAAGGTCCCTGGAGGGGGTGCTCTGGCAAATTAGCACAGAGCTATGGTGGCTGGTCCTCGGAGGGGTGTGGAGATGTTACCTTCGCCAGAGTGTTTCGAGATGCAGTGATGCCCTCCAGGATCAGTTTCACCTTCCGGGACAGAGGCTTCTGGGCGCCCAGCAGCATGCCTGTCTCCATCCCAAAAGCTGCCTGGGGGAGAGAGGGGGCCGAGGTCATCCCTGGGGGGGGGGGTGGGAAGACTGGAAGACCCAGCACGGAGCCTGGGGCCGTTCAGCTAGAGACCCAGGCGGCATGGGCCCTGACCCACGACGACTCCAACCCCGTGGGATGCGGTGACGACTACGGGGCACACAGTAGCCACCCCACCACCCTTGGCTTCCTTCCACGACAAAATGCATTTGCCCTGAAATGCAGCCTTCCTTGGTGGCCCCTCTGCACCCAGCCTCCCAGTGAGCTGTAGAGCGACAATGACTCACTGTGCCTGCACTCCAGCTGCCGGGGCTGCCTAACCGTGCTGGGGGTCCCTGAGCCACCACCGAGCCTGCCAGGTGCAGAGCCAAGCCAGACCCAGGGCAGGCTCGGAGGGGGAGGTAGGCTTCGAGCCGGGAGCCAGGCAGCCCTGACCCAATCCTGCTCCTGCCACTGACCAGACACAGGCCGGTCCCCACACCTTTCGGCGTCCGGTGTCTGGAGAGTGCATTCGTTGCTGTGGTCTCGAATGTTCGAGGAGACAGGGGGCTCCCCACCCAGAGAAGGGGCCGATGCTGGGGGAGCAGGAGGGAGGGCGAGCGCAAGGAAAGGGAAGACAGAGGGAGAGCAGTGGTGGGCCCCGGGTGGCACCGCCCCCTCCCGGGGCCCGCCGTGCTCCGGTCACCTTGGCCAGGATGTCCATGGTGGTGCAGGTCAGCATGTCCTGCATGGACACCGGGGTCTGTCCATCCGCCTTGGCCTCCAGAATCTCCACCAGCTGCTCTGCCTTCTCGTTGAACGTTTCCATCAAGCTGACCAGGGAGCTGGGGAAACAGCACAGCTGTCAGGGGCCTCCAGGACCAGCCCAGTCATCCCGCGGCCCCTCTATGTGGGGGGACCAGTGGGCAGAGTGGAGGTGGCCGTCCCTTGAGGCCTGGCTCCCAGGTTGGGGTTGCAGTCATCAAACCAAGCCCTGGGGCTTCGCCATCCCCCTCAGGACGAACGCTGTCCCTTTGCCTTTGCCTGGATGGTTCCACGGGTCGTTTGCCACGGGGCCCCTCAACTCTGACCTCCATTGATCGTGGCAGTGGAGGGACTCCAGGCGACACAGCGTGGGAAGGGAAGAGAGGCCTCTGGGCGCCCCCTGCAGCTCAGGACGGGCTCACTGGGGTCCCAGCCGTGGACCCCTCTGCTCGCACCGCCCACTCTCCTCACCTGCCCTGTCCCGGTCGCCACCTGCAGCCTGCTTTCCCATTTCATTCCCTGTCCCTGAGCAATCACAGCCCCCAACTCTGCGTGGAAATGAGTCCTCGGACCCAGAATTCCCTACCCACAGCACTCCTGGCCCGGGGACAGCTACCCCGGCTCGTCACCCGAACACAGAGCCTAGGGAGAAGTATGGAAGGACACGCTCCAAATTCACAAGAGATGGTGACCCCGAGGAAGGGAGAGAAGGGAGGTTGTTTCTTGGTGCATTACGTGTTTCTGAGCTTTTACTAAGGAAACCTGTTGCTTTTGTAATCAGAAGTGATTTTTGATGTTACCAATCTGGGTAAAGGGTAGGGGGTGTTCTTTCTTTTTTTTTTTTAATTTTTTTTTAACGTTTATTTACTTTTGAGACAGAGAGAGACAGAGCATGAACGGGGGAGGGTCAGAGAGAGAGGGAGACACAGAATCCGAAGCAGGCTCCAGGCTCTGAGCTGTCAGCACAGAGCCCCACGCGGGGCTCAAACCCGCGAACCGTGAGATCATCACCTGAGCTGAAGTCGGACACTTAACCGACTGAGCCACCCAGGCACCCCTTTCTTTTTGTAATTGTTTTTAAGTGTATTTATTTATTTTGAGACAGAGAGCACGAGCTTGGGCAGGGGAGGGGCAGAGAGAGAATCCCAAGCAGGCTCCGTGCTGTCAGCGCAGAGCCCAACATGGGACTCGATCTCACGAACCGCGAGATCATAACCTGAGCCAAAACCAAGAGTCAGATGCTTAACTGACGGAACCACCCAGACGCCCCTCTTTGTCCTATTCTTATTCTTGAAACTTATTCAGAAATTTGAAATGGTTTCCAAATAAGAGGTTCTTAGAGAAAATGGGAGGAAGGGGAATTTTTAATCAGGAAAGAAAATCGCTCTTCATTGCCCGTCCACCAGTCCTGCCCTGGCTCCCGGCTCTGTGGGGCCCCAGCATCCTTGCTCACTGCTGCCCAGCCCCCACCCAGCCACCTGCAGGGTTCACCCTCGGCGGCCTCTACTGAAGGCACCACTCTGCTCCAGTCCCTTGCCAACTGAAAACACTCCAAAGCACCTGTCACTCTGAACAGTGTGGGGAACATCCTTACGTGGACACAGAGGGAGTTTGTCACGTTGATGCCCACCTGCAGCTCTGTCTCCTGTTACCATGGCCTTTTAGCGCCTCCGCAGCACAACGTTCCTTCCCACCTCAGGGTCTTTGCACATGCTGTCCCCTCTGCTGGGGGTCTCTGTCCTCCCACCCTCCATCCCTAGGCCCTGTTACTACTCGCACACCTGCCCGCTCTCCAGATGGATACTCGAAAGCCACTTTCCCAGGAAAATGTCTCTTAAAGCCTCAAGTAGCCCCTATACGTGCTTCCGTAGCTAGTCGACTTCTCCAGGACACTTACATGGTTTTGCAAGTATATATTTATACGTGAGATTATTTGTAGTTGTCTTTTTTTAAAAGGTTGACTGTTTGGGTGGCGCATGGCTGACTGTCACACTAACACTGAATCTCTTGTGGACGTGACAGATATAAAATGTTGGGCTGGAGTGTTTGTAGTACGGTAAAATCCCAACCCCCTTGTTTTGTTTGTTTTGTTTTGTTTTGTTTTTATTGAAATGGTTGAGACCAACGCCTTCCAGTAAAAGTAGTAATCTAGAAAAGCAGAAACTGGCAATTTATGGTCATGATTTTATTAAGAGTATATGATGATGTTCTGCGTAGATACTGGCTGGAGAGGACACTCACCAGAGGGTTCTATTTTCTCACCGGTGAAGGCGGATTCACCAAGAACTCTACCACGGTCACAAACACAACCAAGCGGGCTCCCAGAGCTTCTTCATACAACTTTGTGAACATTGCCTTTCTAATAAAACAGCCATCTCTTAGATGATTACCTTATTGTGAGACACAAATAAAAATGTGTGGTGACATCAGCCCAACAGCGTGAACATACTTGATGCCATGGACTGTGCACATGAAAATGAGCCAGACGGTATGTGTATCTTAACACAACTTAAAAATTTTTAAATAAAAACGCCTACAAAAGCTCTTAATAAAACACAAAGTGCTGTTCGAATGTGAGGTCCTACGTGCTGGGGATGGTTCACCAAGACAGTGATGCTGGTATTAATGTCATGACCGCTGCAGGAAGTCAGCTGGTTAGAATCTATAGCCTCAAAGCTTCCTGCGGGCAGCAGCTATATCACCTTGGCTGGTTCTTGTAACCCTGGCTCTTGGCACAAGAATGTATTAATTGAAGGCCTCTTTCTAGTCTGCTCCTCCTCATTCTCACTCCTGGCAACTTTCCAGTGAGGACAAGACTATCCCAATTCATTATTTCATTCATATTTTCATTCACGCTATGGACTTCCCGGAGAGCTCACAAAGGGCCAGGCGCTGTGCTGAGCGCAGGAGTCCAGGGACAGGGTGCGTCTTCTGCCTTCTGCCCGCAGTCTGGTGGCGAAGGTGGGCTGAATGAGAATCATTGCAGTGGGTGTGACAGGATCCATGCTGGAGGCATAAACTCAGCCTCAGAGGATCAGGGACCACGGCTCCCTAACAGTGACATCTTAGCTGGGTATCAAAGGAGTCACAGGAATTTTGCAGGGGAGCACACAAGGCAGAGAGAAAGGCAAGGACATATGCAGAGATGCCAGAAAGAGCCCAGATGTCCCAAAAGATGGAGGAAAGAGGGTACAAAGACTGGAAGGGTCTGGAGGCCAGACTGGGGGTGGGTGAAATCTGACCTTCATCTTTCATGTGATAGGGAGCCTTTGAAGGCTTCAGGATAGGAAAGTGATGTGAATTTTAGCAAGATCTCCCCAGGGGCGGTGAGGTGGATGCATTGGAGGAGGTAGGGAGGCCAGGGAGGTTGTGATGAAAGTCTACGCGATTATGTATATATAGTCAGATATAGTCAACCACAGATTATGCACTAACTAGTAACTTAAGGGTGGAAAAACCTGGAGGACGCTGTCTCTGACAAGTGAGTGAAGTTAACATCTCCTGCAATGAGGCAGGTCAACAACGCAGGTCTCCTAATATGATGCCCTGAGGACACAACACCACTTCTGTGCCATTCACGCCAAAAAGGCATAACCTGAGACACACAAAATTGATGGATGTTCTACAAAACTGGCCTGTAACCTTAAAATCAGGGAAGTCAGGGAAAGACAAAGATCTGTTCCAGAACAAAGGAGGCTTATGAGATGTGGGAACTAAGTGTAACCTGTGATCCGGGGTTGGACCTTAGACAAGGAAAAAAATAGCTATAATGACAAGGACAATGACAAGACTCAAATGCGGATTGTAGATTAGATAACTGTATTGATGTTAAATCTTCTCATTTTGATAATTGACATCCAAAATAATGTCCACGTTTTTAGGAAATAAGTATTTAAGGGAAGGAATCACAATGTCTCTAACTTGCTCTCAAATGGTTTTAAAAGTACACTATATTAAAAAATTGTAAATATACACACACACACAAAGAATGATAAATATGTTTATATATGCACATCCAGAAGAAATGATAAAACAAATGGTGATTTAAACAATAAACAATAAGCGAACCTGGGTAAAAGATATACAGAAGTAGCTTAGACTGTTCTGGAAATTTTTCTGTAAATTTGAAATTATATCCAACTAAAAGATAACCTTCCTCAAAATGTTAAGCACGGAGTTCCCCTATGACCTGGCAATCCCATCCCTAGGTATGTACACACTCAAGAGAAGTGAAAACATACATATACACAAAAGCTTGTACACAAATGTTCATGGCAGCATTATTTGAAACAGCCAAGATTGGAAACATCGCAAATGTCTACCAACTGATGAATAGACAAGCAAAATGTGGTACGTCCATACAATGGAATTTCATTTGGCAATTTAAAAAGTGAAGTTCTGAAAGAGGCTTTAGCATGGATGAACCTTGAAAACCTTCTCTCTGAGTGAGAGAAGACAGACACAAAAGAAATGTCGTATGAGTCCATTTACAAGAAATGTCTGGAATACGAAAATCCATAGAAATGAAAAATAAATTAATGGTCACCCAGGGCTGAGCCCATTGAGGGGAAATGGGGAGTGCCTGATTTTTGGGGTGATGAACATGTTCTAAATTTGACTGTGGTGATGGTTGTTCCATTTTGTGGATAAGTAGGTAAAACATATGTTATAAAAACCCCATCTCAATAAAAGTTATTTAGGGGCACCTGTGTGGCTCAGTCAGTTGAACACCTGATTTTGGCTCAGGTCATGATCTTGCAGTTTGTGAGTTTGAGCCCCATATGGGGGCTGTGTCAGCCGGGAGCCCACTTCAGATCCTCTGTCTCCCTCACTCTCTGCCCCTCCCCCACTCATATCATACTCTCTCTCTCTCTCTCTCTCAAAAATAAATAAATAAATAAATAAAAAGTTATTTAAAAAATAAAATGTTACTAACAATGAGAACGCTAATAAGGAAAATAAAAAGCCAGAGGAGGAGTGATGAGGTCTGAGCAGGGAAGTTCTTGGGGGGAAAAAGACCCCATCCCCAGGCATCAGTGTTACTCAGCCCTTGATGGCTAGCCCTTTGTCCCCCCAGCAGCCTGCCTGGCTCTCCCCTCTAACTTCAGCCTGGGCGAGGCCCCCTCCGGTGAAGACCTTCGTCTTCCCAAGACCCGCCATCTTGGATACACTCACCTGCGGCTGAAGGCTAAGTCCATGACCCTGCGTTGCTTGTGCCAGCGCTCATAGTCACATTCTGACACCAAACCTTGGCCAAACAGTCTGGGGGAGACAAATGCTTGATGTGAGAAACAGGAAGGGACAGGGGGACCGATGGCTTGATGGGGACAGGGTCAGCTTTGGGGATGATGGAAATATTCCGGAACTACACAGTGGTGATGGTTACACCACATTGTGAATGGACCAAATGCCACTGAATTGTAACTCCAATGTGGTTAAAATGAAGAATTTTGTGAATTTTACCAAAAATAAAAAATAAAAGAAATACAAAAGAAATGGGGGTGATCATGTGCACCAACCTTGCAACCCCCACACTCCCGCCTGCTATCCACAGGGGAAAGAGGAGAAGGGAGGTGATAATGACGAGAGCAGCAGCCACCATTTATGGGGCACCTGTGATGTGACTGATAGCCAGGGCCTTGGTCTTCATGCTACACCCAATGCCCTGGTCCCCGTGGGCTGTCTGCTTGCAGCCAGAGGCATTCCTGGCCTCTCCCCCAGCCCCTCGGCAGGCCTTACCTCTCACCAAACACGGTCTGGATTGCGTGGTACATCTTGGAGTCCTTGTTGTACTTGGTTGACATCAGGAACTTCTAAACATCCCCAAAAAGCCAACGTGAGCTCATGTACCCATGAGACGAAGCAAAGGATTCAGCAGTTTTCTGGACTCTTGTGAAACACGCCCCCAACAATCACCACTGACCGGGTGCCAGCTGTGGTGTGAACACCTCATTCCGTGCAATCCCACCTAACCTTCCAGAAGTCCTGTCTTCAAGCAATAGCATCTTGCTTGGGGGTGAGGAAAGTGGGGCAGAGAGGGGTGAAGTGATATTCCTGTGGCCACTCAGCTGGAGTGGCGTTGTGGGGGGTCCTCACTTCCATGTCCATGCACAGATCTTGTACCGCACCACCTTCTAAAGCAGTGAGAACAAGAAAATGCAGGTGCTGCTCGGAAACCAGAATAGGGAAGGGGAGAAGCCCGGAGGAGGGCTTCTGGGACACAGGAGAGACACTTGGCACAGGTTCAGGGGTTGTTAGTGCCAACCCAGCCATGGAAGCCAAGGAGGGCTTCCTGGAGGAAGGACCAACTTGCCTCGCCACAAGCCGGATGGTAGCAATAATAACATTAGCTGATGGCTCTTGAGCCAGCATAGCCCAGGGGTTAACAGCTCAGACCGTGGAGTCAGCTGGCTTGAATTTGGATCTGGGCTCACCATCTTGGCTTTGCCCTGGACTCACTTCATGACCACAGGCAAGTTACTCTGGGGAGGTTGCTGCAAAGGGTAAATTTGTTCTACATGAAAAGTGCTGAGAAAAGTGCCTGGCACACAGCACGTGCCCCGTAAATGTCAGGTGCACAACAGCACCTGTAGCTCATTTAGTGCTCGGTCAATCCTAAGATGTGGGTGCTGTGTTTATGCTCATCTTACATATGATGGAGAAACTGAGATTTAAAACTAGCCCAAGGTCACACACATGGTGAATGGTGGGAACGGGATTTGAATCCCAGCAATTTGCCATGGCAGAGAGGGAAGAGAAGGGGGAAGCCCAGGCCACTTGCTGCATTCAGGCAAAATGAGAGGTAGGGATGGGCATGAGCGGGGGCTGGATCCCAGAGGCCGCCTTCTGGCACCCTGAGCTTCATCCTGTGGGCACTGGGAAGCAGGAAGATGGTATTTCCATTGTACATTAATCCAGGGGCTTCTGGTATCTGGGAGCTTAGCTCAGGGGTCTAATATCAATTTTTTAGCTAAAAGGAACCCCCCAAAATGGCTGACCTTGGGGCATGAGCCACATCCTGAGAACCCCACCCCCACCCAAACACTGTCATTTGTAAACGAACTTTCCTCACTACCCATGCCTGCAGGCCCCATCCCCATGGCAGTAAAGACCCCCCTCCCAGGTCCCTCTCAAACATTCCTAAATTGTCCAAGGTCTGGACCAACCCTCCCAACCTAAAGTGAGGAGTCCCCACACTGAGGCACAGCAGCCTCAACACAGGCTCTAATCAGGTGCCCCCAAAGTCAAGGGTCCCCATGCCTGTTGTCCCTGGGGCTGGGGATCCTTTGAAGGCCCAGTGAGCTGAGCTCTGGGATGTGAGGAGTGCATGGGGGCACCCCCAGCACCTTCTCTGCTGTCCACACTGGCAGCACACTTCTGCCCACTAAGGGATAACTGCTGGGGACTTGTCCTCCTGCCATAAGTAATCAGAAAAATAGGCATAACACATGAAATGTCTGTTTTCAGACACTGAGCAACAGGAAGTGAAGGATTGTGAATCCTAAAAGAAGGAAAAGGAAAAAAAAAAAAAGATATGAGACCTATGACCGAAGATTACTCTAGCTTTCTGCAATTTCAGGATAAAGGCACTAAAAGATGAAACTCAAATATAGCCCCGTAGGCTTTCCAATTTGATGAGACAGATCAGAGTCCAGACATACAAGAGGAGGCTAGAACTTGTATGGCAGAGGACCTGAGGGGAGGGAGCCATGTAGAGAAAGAGCTCCTGTGCAGAAATCTGCATAGGGATCCCCTACATCTTTGAATGAATACCAGCCTGTGTACATGCACCATGGACACAAAGCTGAGTTAAAAACAACTTTTGGGACAAGGAGAATTACCGAGTAACTACAGGCTGAACAGTTCTCAGAGCTTACACAGGCCAAGAACTGTCCAAGTTCCCACTGGCCAGAGGTAAACTTCAGACATAAGCCCTTTATTAGCGGCCCCCAGAAGAAAGAGTCACTCCTTGGTAGTGAGGCTTAACTAGCTCTAGAGTAAAAGCCGACCCTAAATCAACCCTACAAAAGCCTCAAAGCAAACCTGGAAAGGATCAGACTGATCTACACAAATAACTTTACCATCTGCCAGAATGAATTCCAGCACTCTTTAAAGGAATAAAACAAAACTGAGAACTCAACAGTGTCCAGGGGCCAACATAAAATCACTAGACACGTCAAAGAGCAGAAAGATCTACCTATAACCAGGCTCAGAAATAATAGAGATGACGGAATTTGCAGAAAAGAACTTTAACACATTTATTATAAGTATTGCAAATGTGGTCAAGGAACCCACATATCCAGGAAGTGCAAAGACTCCTACATGGAATTAACAACAAGAAAAAGTACATGAAGGCAGATCATAATCAAATTTCTGAAACCAGTGATAAAGAGAAAACCTTAAAAGCAGACAGAGATAAAATAGTAGATTGATATAAGTCAAAGATTATACTATAAACCCTAGGACAACCACTAAGAGAGAAAGAAAGAGAGCCAATAATCAAATAGTGGAGATAAAGTGGAATACTAAAACATACTCAATCCAAAAGAAGGCAGGAAAGGCAGACAGGGGAACGAACAACAGGACAGAGGAAAAACAGCCACGTGGTAGATTTAAACCCAACCGTATCAATAATTACATTCAACGTAAATGACCTAAGCACTCCAGTTAAAAGGCAGAGATTGTCAGACAGTATAAAGCAACCAGACCAGACTATATGCTATCTATAGGAAACCCACTTTAAATCTAAAAACCCAGATAGGTTAAAAGTAAAAGGATGGTAAAAAGATATACCAAGCAACACTAAGCAGAAGATAGCTGGAGTGGCTGCATTAACACCAGGCAAAATATGCTTCAGGAAATGGAATATTACCAAGGATAAAGGGGACATTTCTAAAAATAAATCACACAGTTCATCACAAAGACATATTAATCCTAAATGTGTACACACCTAATAACAGAACTTCAAAATACATAAAGCAAAATCGGTACAACCTAAAGTAGAAATAGAAAAACCCATGATTGTGGTTGGAGAGTTCAACATTCCTCTCAGAATAATTGCTAGAACAAGTATGAAGAAAATTAGTGAGGACTTAAAAGATTCGAATAACACTATCAGCCAACTTGATCTAGTTGACATTTCTGAAATATTCCATTCAACAATTACAGAATATTCATTCTTTTGAAGTACTCATGGACATTCACCAAGATAGACCATGTGCTAGGTCGTCAAACAAGCTTCAATTTTTTTATGTGGATTGAAATCATGAAAAGTATTTCATCTGCCCTTACAGAATGAAATTAGAAATCAATAACAGAAAGATATTTGTAAATACCATAATATTTAGAAAGTGAACAATATGCATATAAATAATCCCTGATTCAAAGAAGAAATCACAAGGGAAGTTAGAAAATATTTTGAACTGAATGAAAAAAGAAGCACGACATATTGAAATGTGTGGTACATTTGTCCCTAAAGTAGTATTTACAAGGGAATGTATAGATTTAAATGCTTATATTAGAAAAGAAACAGGTCTAAAATCAATTTTCTAAACTCCCACCTTAAAAATTTGAACAAGAATAAATTAAACCCTAAACGAATAGAGCAAGGAAATAATAAAGAGCAGAAATCAATAAAGTAGAAAATGGACAAACAATGGAGAATTGCAATAAACCCAAAAGCTGGTTCTTTGAAAAGATAAATAAAATTGATAAACCTTTTGCTAGCTTGATTAAGAAAATGAAAGAAAGCCCAAATTATTTGTAGGAATGAAAGAAGGGATATCACCACAGATCCAGGAGACATGAAACAGGAAATCAATAAATATTATGGACAACTTGATACCAATAATTTTAATTAGATGAAATGGGCAAATTCCTTGAAAGACACAAATTACAGGGGCACCTGGATGGGTTCGGCTCAGGCCATGATCTCGCAGCTTTGTGGGTTTAAGCCCCTCATCTGGCTCTGCACTGACATCACAGAACCTGTCTGGGATTCTCTCTCTCTCCCTCTCTCTCTGTCCCTCCCCAACTTGAGCTGTCTCTGTCTCTAAATAAATAAATAAATAAATAAATAAATAAAGACATAAATTACCAAACCCAAGAAAAATAGCAACTCTGAATGGCCATAAATCAATTAAATAAATTGAGTAATTAAAACAAACAAAAAGCACTTCCATCAAAGAAAATGCCAGGCCCAGATGGCTCCACTGGTGAATCCTATCAAACATTAAAGGAAGGAATAACACCACCCCATAGAAACTCCTTCAGAAAATAGAGGAGAGGGGACATTTCCCAACTCATCTTGTGAAGCCTATTAATCTGATCCCCAAACAAGGCAAGTATAAAGACAAAAACTCTTAGCAGAAGATGAGCAAATTGTATCATGAGAGCTGGAATGCAAGGTTGGTTTAATACTTGAAAATTAATCCATGCAATGCATCATATTAATATATATTGTTCAACTTTTCTCATTGAGCGTCATGAAGGTCTTTGTGTATGGCTTTTGGTAGCATGCTTTAAAAATCTTAAAAAAATTTTGTTAATGTTTATTTATTATTTTGGAGAGAGAAAGAGAGAGAGAGAGAGAGAGAGCAGGAGAGGGGCAGAGAAAGAGGGAGCCACAGAATCCAAAACAGGTTCTAGGCTCCGAGCTGTCAGCACGGAGCCCAATGCGGGGCTCGAACCCACGAACCGTGAGATTGTAACCCCACAAGTCAGATGCTTAACCGACTGAGAGACCCACGTGCCCCTAAAAATCTTAAACTGTGTCTACACTTGAAATTAAGCTTTACAAAAAAAGTATTTGTTACATCCTTTTAGAGACACCATGGTTGTTCGGCTTTTCTCCTGGTCTGGACCCTAAGTTGCATCTTCTCCCTGTCATGCCAAGGCTCACTCTGCTGAGTACCCACTGTGAGAAAAAGAGCACCATCATTTATTGAGCAACTGCTGTGTGCCAGGCATGGGCTAGATGGCTCAAACATGCTATTTCGCCACCTGTAAGAGGCATCATCCCTATTTTACACATGAGGAAACTGAGGCCCAGAGTGGTGACAGAGCCCAGACTTGAGCCCATGTCAGCCAAGTCCAAGGTAAACGATCTGAGGGCCATTCTTAGTCCCCAAATCGCAGGCACCGCCCTCCACGTAGTCCAGACCAATCAGTGCTGACCGTCTCAGTTTCCTGATCTCTAAAATGGGGACTGATAACAGTCTCTACCCCCGTGAGGATTAAATGGGTTCATAATCAGGAAGTAAAGAAGTACATGTTTAAGTATCTTTTGCCCCTTTGCTTGTTAAATAAATATGTGTTGATATAAACATTTGTTAAGTGAATCAATTGATATTGAAATCTCATGGTAGCCCTGAGACAGAGGGGCTATGATCCCACCTCGAAGATGAAGGAACCAAGGCTAAGGGGGTGAGCTAGCTAAACATGTGCCCATCACTTGGGCAAAACTCCCAAACGGTGGGTGTTCAGAGAGAAAGATGCCACTGACTTTTGGATCCTTGGGAAATGAGCCCGAGTGCTGGTGACTCTGGGACATTTCTCTTACAGCCTCTGGGGTCGAGTTTTGTGCCCCCAACCCAGGGAAGGGAAGGGAAGGGAAGGGAAGGGAAGGGAAGGGAAGGGAAGGGCTCTCTCCAGAGAAACTGCTCTGCTTCCTACCTTGACCGACTCGGGGCTCGTGACGATGACTGAGGTTTTGTGGAAGACGTTGACCCGCACGACGGGTCCGTACTTCTTAGCCCTGGAAACCAAAATGACCCAGAGGAGGCTGTCAACGACCGGAGATGTGAATATCATCACCACCCAGCGGGAGGATCAGGGTGTCCCATCCCAGGAGGGGCTTAACACGGACTCACTGCCGAGTCACATCTCACACTGGGTCTCAGTTTTCAAACCCATGAAATAGGGTTGCTACACTCCTCCTTTGACCCAAAAGATTTTGCTGGGAATCAAGCGATATCGTGTCTTTGAAATGCTTTGGAAAGTGCGAAGCACCACCACGTACAAGGACTGTTACTGAGTCACACCCCCCACCCAGCTTACAGACAAGGACACTGAGGCTCAGAGTTTCTGATGTCTGGTCTCAGGTCACACAGCTGCCAAAGGCAGAGGTTGCCTTCTGAACCAGCCTCCTCTGCCTCTGCGCTCAGGGGAGGGACTTCGGGGGTGGGAGTGACCTGGCCGGGGAGGCAGGAGTGTGTGTGCTGGCCTGGGGAAGGGGTGGGGCTGCCCCATGAGGGACCTGGGCTGGAGTAAGGGCAACAAATGACAATTAGGACCCACCAATCCAAAAACACATCTTGGAGCATACGGCCACAAACCTCATCCTTTTTCCAAAAGTAGGGAAGGTGTCCTAGAAGGAAACTAGAAGAAACGGGAAACATTAAGATCACCCGAAGTCACCATTAAACAGTGCTCCCTTCCCCACAGGACCCTGTGAGGGCGGTCTTATTAGGCCCACTTTGCAGATGGGACGACTGAGGCCCGAGGAGGCACGGCACTGGCTCAGGGCACCCAGTGTAAGAATGCGGGCAGGATGCAAATACAGGTCTGGCGGGTTCCCTGGTGTGGAGGGGAGGGGTTGGCGTGTGGAAAGGGTCCCATAGTGCTGTGCCGAATTACCTGGAGACATCCCCTGAACACTGACTACATACATGCCGGGCGCCATGCTGGGCCTCATTCCATCTGTCCTCCCCCTACTGCCTGGAGGTAGGTCTGTTGTTAACCTGGCTTATAGGTAGGGCAGCTGAGGCTGGAGAGGTGGTCACCCGTCCATGGCTGCGCGGCTGGTACCAAGGCATCCCACGGTCCTTCTCACCACGGGATGGTTTGGTCACGCTAAGTCCGCCGTGGGTGGGTGATCAACAGAATGTCAACAAGTCTATCTGGCGTCACCTGGTGGCACGTTTGACAGGTGCTTCCTGTCTCCTGCACGGCTTATTCCAGTCAAGCTCACTCACGACCCCATCCAGAACGGGTGACAGAAACTACAGGTGGGGCTTTCCGAGTCGGGGAACTCACCTTCTCCTGGAGATAGAGAGTGAATTAACAAAGAAGAAGAAGAAGAAGAAGAAGAAGAAGAAGAAGAAGAAGAAGAAGAAGAGAAGAGAAAAGAAAAGAAAAGGAAAGGAAAAGAAGGAGAGTGATGGAAAAATCAGAGGGGGAGGTAATCAGAGCTGGGGATAGGAGTAGGTGGTGCCATTTTCTACAGGCAGGTCGGGAATGGCCCTTTAAGAAGGTAACATGGGACGCTTGGGTGGCTCAGTCAGTTAAGCATCCCACTCAGGTTATGATCTCGCGGTTCGTGGGTTCGAGCACCGCGTCGGGCTCTGTGCTGACAGCTCAGAGCCTGGAGCCTGCTTCGGATTCTGTCTCCCTTTCTCTCTGCCCCTCCCCAACGTGCGTGCGCGCGCGCTCTCTCTCTCTCTCTCTCAAAAATTGAATAAACACGAAAAAAAATTTTTTATAAAAAAAAGAAGGTAAACGTGAGCTGCAATAAATGAAGGACTAGCCTACCCAGGTACCTGGGGGAAGAGCGTTCCAGCAAAGGAGATAGCAGGTGCAAAGATCCTAAGGTAGGAATGTGCGTGATAAGTTCAAGGAACAGTGAGAAGGTGTTGTGGCTGGAGTAGAGTGAGGGAGATGTGATACACGATGGGGTCACCAAGGGAGGGGGCAGATCGCCAAGGGCCTTGCGGGCTGGTGTCAACACTGCTCTGACCTTGAAAAGCAGAGGGCCACCGGAGGGTCTTGAGCAGAGCAGAGACAGGGTCTGGTGGGTTTTCAATGGCTCCCTCTCACAGCTGCTGTGCTGGGAGTAAACGGGGTGGGTGGGAGGCAGGAGTGGAGGCAGGGGCACCAGCAAGGGGCTGGGGGAGGGGATAGGGCGCAGACCAGTGAGAAGCCGGGTTCCCAGGGCAGGTTGGAGGAGGAGCCAAGCAGACTTGCTGGGGGTGTGGACGAGGGTGGGAGGGTGGTGTCAGGCTGCCCCAAGGCTTCTGGCCTGATCCTTGGAAGGATGAGTGGAGCTGCCATGTCCTAAGGTGGGGAGGACCAAAGAGGGACTGGTTGCAGGGCAGCAGACCGAATCGTGCCCGCCTCTGCCCTCGTCCACGCAGCCAGGAAGGTTTGGGGGGGCAGCATGGAGACACTGCCTGGGGCTCCCGGCTCTGCCTGCAGGAAGGACGGCCAGGAGTTCCAGCTCAACACCCCCAGAGCAGCCCCCCACCAATGACCTTGCGCCCTGCACCTTGGTGGGGTCGGCTCTCAGCGCTCCCCCGGGGGGTTGCACCTCACTGGCCCCCCAGAGGTAATTTGCTTTATTGGCTTTTTTTATTGACCTCCTGTCTCTCTGCATTCCCAACTCCCACAGGGATCACCACCCAACCCCCCCAAACCACTTACATTTCTTTTTTTTCTCTCTCTTTTTTTTTAGAGCGAGAAAGACAGAGCATGAGCCAGGGAGGGGCAGAGAGAGAGGGAAAGACAGAATCCCAAGCAGGCTCATACCATCAGTGCAGAGCCCCACACGGGGCTCGAACCCACGAACCGCGAGATCATGACCCGAGTCAAAGTCGGACGCTCAACCGACTGAGCCACCCAGGGGCCCCCGTTTCAATTCTTGCCTCGGGATCAATGTCTGGGAACCAACCTGAGACAAGCGGACTAAATCCGGAGTCGGGCTTTGAACCTGGCAGGTTTGCAGAGGAAAGCACCAAGGGCAGCGTGTGAGGAAATGCTTGGAGCCAAGGCCAGAGATGTAAATGTGACAGTCCTCAGCTGAGAGGCAGCCCTTACAGCCCAGCAGCCGGATTAGACCACAAGGGGGTGAGTGTAGACAGACAAGGGACCCGAGGACTGAGCCAGGCAGCAAAGGGACAACCAGCCAGGGAGACTGAACAGAAGACACCAGAGGAGAGCCGAGGGGGAGTGGAGCGGGCAGCCTGCGAAGAAAGCAGGCCAAGGGGACAAGGGAGGGACTTGTCCAGGGTCAGGCAAGACGAGGGAGGACTGAAGGGCCACCGTGTGTGCGTGCGTGTGTGTGAGTGTGTGTAGCTACAGGGAGATCACTGGGACTTTGGTCAAAGCAGGGTGGGCTGATCGGGAGAGGTGGGTGCCAGAGCCCGATGGGGTGTTGGGCCCAAGACAGGAGGGGAGGGAGGGATGGGGACCCAAAACAGGCTTCTCAGGGGGACTCTTGAGGGGGTGCAGAGACAAGGGGGCGGCAGCTGGAGGGAACGAGAAGGGAAGAGAAGGGTGGTTGTTCTTTTACAACATGTTATATAAAAATGGGAATGATGCTGGAGAGAAGGAAAACTGATGACATGGGAGAGAAGGAGCCCCGCTGGGCAGGGTCGCTGAACCCAGGGGACGGCTCTCCTTGGCCGGGAGCACCTAGGTCCCAGTGGGAAGGGCGTGTGGGCCCGGGTGCAGGGAAGGGGGAGGCTGTGGTGGCAGAGCCCCGGAAGGAAGTTCTCTCAGGCTGTTCCATTTACCCAGGGAGGTAGGAGGTAGGAATCAAGCCTGAGAGTGGGGACAGAGGGGGAGGTGGCGGGGCCTGAGGAGAAGCGAGATCGCGTCAAGAGTGGGCGGGCAGATGCGGGAGGAAGGAGGGCAGTGTGGCCGCCCGGCAGCTGAGGCCCACTCAGGGTGAGTGGCTTTGAACTGACAATGCCCCACCTGCAGAAAGATGGCCTGTGGACATCACGCGCGCCTGGCTGTGTTTCCAGAATAACCTAGTAACCGTGGCCACTGCCGTAGCTGCGCACTTGGGGAGGATGTTCTGTTTGGAACACCTGAGCGATAGACCCTCTCCACCCCACCAGACCTGTCTGAGAGCCTCCGCCTTCAACGCTGGGGCCCAATGCCACTTGGGGAAGAAGGTGAGTGACACGTCAAGAAGGCCAAGGCGACAGAGAGGCGTGAGGTTCCCAGTGCCCGGCAAGAAAGGGGACTAAAACCCATTCCTTCCCATTCCTGCAGGGGGACACCGGGGAGGGAAAGGCAGAGCCGGAAGACCGGGCGTTGGAAACAAACAGGTAAGGGATGGTAGGATTGGGGGATGGTGGAATGCTGCGACTGGGGTGGGGGGCTGAGAGAAGTCCACCTGGCATGTCCCTGTCGGTAGGCGCGATAAGACAGAGCAGTCCAGGGAGAGAAAGGAGGGTGAAAACCCCCCTCCCCTGCCCGGTCCCTGGCACATGCCCTTTCCTGTAATGCTGCGGTTGGCACAGTGGGAATCAAGGTTCCCTGAGGACAGAGAACGTCTTGGATAATAAAGGAGAAGAGGTCATCCGGACAGCCCACGGTGAGGCCAGCCACAGGGATGAAGGGAGCCACATGACAGCTTGGGGTGTGGATGGGGGCCACTGCCGGGAGTGAGGGTGACGGGCCATGGCTGCCTCGCGCCAGTGGAATGGGGCGACGATGGCTCCAATTGGATGCACTGCCCAACAGAGCCGGCAAGGGGTCTCCACCATCGCCAGGAACCATCGGGCAATTTATTGAACAGACCTCACCTCTGGCAACTTGACAAGGAGGGAGCAGAGGAGGAAACCCGTGCCAGCCAGGAGTCATACTGGAAAAACCGTTCTAAAATAAAACCTGGAAGGGCGAGACTTTTTGTTGCCAAGTTTACATTCATCCCACGCTACCAGGAGCGCGGGGGGTTGATGGGAAAGTTGGGAACAGCAACAGAGAAATGAAGAAGCCACAAGTGTCTGTGTGGGATCTGAACGTGGGGTCGGAGTTTTCGGCTGTGACACGGATGGTTGCAGTAGGATGTTGTCTGTGGGGAGCTCCGGGAGGGCATCCTGGAGGAGAGGGCAGCCCGGTGACTCCTGCCGAATAAGGAGGAGGATGGGTGGGGGGTGGGGAAGCAGCTGCCCCTTGGAAGGCAGAGGGATCCTTGCCTGAAAGCTGGCAAAGCCTAGAAGCACTGAGGGGCAAACGTTACCACCAGAGACTCGACATGTACCCTTCTCAGCCAACCATGGTGTTGCCAGTCATGGTTTGAGGATCCAGGCGCTGAATACAAAAGCATCTGATCTGTGCCAGAAAGGGTTCCAGAACTCTCATTCAGTGCACTCTTAGATGTGACCACCAGACAACTGTTAATCCAAAATCTTTCTGCATATGTATCATTCAGTTCACCTCCTCAGAATAAAGAGCCCAACTATAATTATATAATTAAATATTATGTAATTAACCTCCTCCTACTCCTCCACCCGCCCACAGGTACCTGTAGGTCACACGTAGATTCTGCAGTGTAGGATTCAGGGGAGGATTCAGGCATAAAAAAGAGAGAAATACGGGCACGGGCTACTACATGGATAAACCTTGAAAACATTGTGCTAAATGAAAGAAGGCAGACACAAAAGGCCACATATCGTATGATTCCATTTATATGAAATGTCCAGAACAGGCAAATCTAGAGACAGAAAACAGATCCGTGGCTGCCTAGGGTTGGAGGTGGGGGTGAGGAGTGGGGGGAGGTGAGGAGTGACACCTAAGGGGTATTGGGTCTCTATTTGGGGTGATAAAAATGTTCCGGAACAAGACTGCACAACTCTGTCACTATCCCCAAAAGTACTGATTGTACACTTTAAAGGGGTAAATTTTAGGGCACCGTTTTATTTTGAAAACGCAATTAAGAAAAAATATATGGGAGAGGGGCAGAGAGGGGCGTGATTTCAGTTCTGCCTTCTCAAGACAAAGAGACCAGACCAGGTCTGCAGTGCTTGAAGCATTGGGGTTTACGTGAAGCCCAAATCATCACGAGACCCAGCAGAACAAACACAAAGCTCATTCAATCCCAAGCTGTCGATGGCCGATCGGGAAAACTTGAAAGGGTGACAGCGTCCCTAACAGGACGTGTAGGCGATTTCCACCATCCACTTTGACTCACTGTTCACCGAGTATCCATACGCACGTACCCGCTGCTGCTGTGCTAAGGTGTCAGGGACATGGCAGTGAACAAGACAGACACGGGCTTATGGGAGAGACAGACACTTAACAAGAGGTTGCACAAATAGTTGCCCAACAACTATTCCAACGTCATAGTTCCAATGACATGGAGTTTACAAAGTGAACATAATATATTCGAGCATGGAAGCAGGTGGGACCTCCCTGAGGAGTTAGCCTTCGAGCCACATCTGGAAGGTGAGGGGAAGAAGCATCTGGGTGGCGTGGAAGACAGAGCTGCTAAGCATAGGAAAAGGAAGAACCAGAGGTGGGTGAGGGCACCCGGAAAGACAGCCAGCCGGCAGGGAGAAATATCACCTCCCTGTGTCACCAGCCATAGAGATCTTTCCCGAACCCACCAAACAGGAATTCAGGCTTCTAATGCCAGGTCATCTGGCTTGTGCTGGAGGTGGACACCTTCCAGAATGTTCATGTCTTGAGGTTTTAAAAAGTGTATCTAATACCATTGTTCATTCATTCAGCAAGTATTTATTGAGCATCTGCAAAGTGCCAGGAGCCGGGCATACACAAGGGAACACACAGTACCCTGCCCTCCTAGGGCTCACATTCTAAAGGGGGGAGACAGACACAGTCAACAGGTGAGCAGACAGTCAACAAGTGAACAGAAGGCAACTTCGGGGGAGATGGCCGCATAAGAAGTTCGGGGCTAGGTGGGCTTTACACACAGTGGTGGATGGTCTCCAGCAAGACCCTGGAGGAGAAATCAGCTGCAGGAGGGGGGTTGCAGAAAGACTGGGGGCAGCAGTGAGCAAGCAAAGGGGGGGATGAGAACAGTACAGAGTGGGTTCTAAGAGCTCAGCAGGGGCCTTGCAGGCCATAGAGTGGACTTAATTTAGAATTCGATTTCCTTCTGCAGTGATGGGAAGCTTTTGGAGCAGAGGGATGACACATTTGATTTAGGCTTCAGAAAGGTAAGCTTCTGGTGGGAGGAGGTATGTGGGGGTGGGGGTGGGGGACAAGGATGGAATGGAAGTACTAAGGAGAAGCAAAAAGCATGTACCAGGACAGAAATACCAAGGGTAATGTGACCCAAGTATAACGTGATCCAATTCAGGTTGAGTGACCCCATTCAAAGTCCCAAAGTTACGAGGGCTCACTTTAGAGCCAAGGCTGACCTGGGTTTCAATCTAGGCTTACCAACTGTGTGACCTTGGGCAGATGACTTTGCCTCTGCGCGCCTCAGTCTCCTCGTCTGAACGATGGGGTAACAATAGCGCCTACCTAACAGGGTTGTCGCTGCCATCACGTTTGTGGGGCCCAGCAGAGCGCGGTGGGCGCGGACCAGCTGCTGCGGCTGTGAGTAATTTGTTACTAAGAATAGTTAGCGCCCCTCTCCCGGCCGCCGTCTCCAAGCGGCCACGCGCAACGGCGAGGCTGGACCCCCGGCCCCGACGCCGGCTTGGACGCGGCCCCCCGGCCCCCCATTCGAGCGCCCCATCCAGGCCCCCGCCCCCACCCCCCGCTCACCTGGGCCTCGGCGGCCCGGGGATGTGCTCGTAGCGGCTGCGAGCGCGGTGCACGAAGGTGCAGAAGAGGCCGAAGGCAACCAGGACGGCGCTGCCGAGCAGCAGCAGCAGCCCGGGGCTCATGGCTCCAGGGCAGGCCAGGCCTGGGTCGGGGCCGGGCACCGAGGGGGCGGGAGGCCGCGAGCCGACTCAGCTGTCAGCGCCGCGCCGCCTCGGCCCCAGGCCCGGCGCGACCCAGCACCGCCCACTCCCTCTCGGCTCCGCCCCTGCCGGCTCGACCCCTCCCAGGGCTCTCCGTCCCGGCCAACCACGTCTCCGCCACCCGCTCCAGCTCTCGGCGCCCGCCCCCGCCCCGCCCCTAGCTCCGCCCCAACCCCCCAACACCGCCCCCCCGCGCTCAGGCCCCGCCCAGAGCATGAGATCTTCTCCAATCACAATGCCGCTTCTGGCTCAGTCCCCCCACGCTCCGCCCTCTCCCCCCTTCTCCCCAGGCCCCGCCCCCAGCTCCTCGAGCTCTATCCTAGCAGCAGCTCCGCCCAGAACGCGTTGTCCTTGGCAACCCCGTTTCCTCCGCGCTTCCTGCCCCGGCGGCAGAGCAAGGTCCAGCTGGCTGTTTCCGCCCCCTAGGGCGCCTGCAAATAAACGCGTTCTCTGCGCGCGGTCCTAGGCCCCTTTCCTTCTCCCTGAAACCTCCCTGGGAACCCCATCCCAGACTCCAAACGTCCGTATTGCGCCGACTGTTCCCAAAACCTCTCTCTGGAACCCCCAACCCCCACAAGCTGGCTCCGCCTGCCTGGCG
Source organism: Lynx canadensis (assembly GCF_007474595.2). NCBI lineage: Eukaryota > Metazoa > Chordata > Mammalia > Carnivora > Felidae > Lynx > Lynx canadensis. The sequence goes on along the minus strand of NC_044308.2, from coordinate 141,095,607 downwards.
GGTCCACGCCTAGCGTCCCTGGTCTCCTCGCGGGGCCACGGGGCAGGTGGCGAGGACCCCGGGGACACGGGGAAGCTGTGTCAGCGACTGAAGAGCGCACAGCTGGACCAGAGTCTGCTCTCCCTGCGTCTTGGTGCCTCCAGGAAAAGCCAAGTCGGAGGCGCTGACCCCAGTCCGAAGGAGCCCGAGTTGGAGTGCGTGAAAGTCTGGGTGCGCAAGGTGGCCCCTCGAGAGAAAGCGAGAAATGTGCCCGCCGTGGCCAAAGGGTATTTCTGAAGTAATAACCGAAACTTCCCTCCCGTTTACGTAACCACCTTGTCTTCACCCGTCTGGGTGTCACAAATGCAGCCAGTTTTGTGCTTTTAGGTCTCATTCCTACGCTGGCGGGGGGGGGGCACCCAGAGTGGGAGCAGGGGATGGGAAGGGCCGGGTGTACACACTCCTGGTCCCGATAAAGCTCCAACGGGCTGGGGAGGAGGCACCCAAAGATGGACGCTGCCGAGTTCCTGAGAACGGGACATTCCCCTGCCTCATTCGTGGGCCAGTCCCGGAGAGGTGTGGGGGGCTGGAAACAGAAGGTCCGTGTACCTCCTTGCCAGGTGCAGCCAGGGACAGCCCCCACTACGGACAGAATTCTTCGGGGTGTGTGGGCTGCAGGGTGACGAAGAGGGCCACAGTTTAAGAGCTGGACCTAGAAGAGACAGGATTTCTGTCCCCAAACCACCGCAGCCTGGGCATCCCTCCTGGCGCAGGGAGCTGGGGAGCCGCACGCGTCTACGGTTAGGGGGTTAGGGCTGGGGCACGTTGGCCTGCCACCGCGCCCCCACGTGGCGGTGAGAAGCAGCCGCTGGCTGGCCCTGCTTGGAGCGGTGGATGGGGGTGGGCAGGTTATACAGCCCCTCTTGGGCTGTGAAAGCACCAGGGGTTGGGGGCAGTTTGGAGGGAGGGCTCCCAACAATTGTCTTTTGAGGACAATGCCAGGTCCTAAACTGCCCTAGGCACAGTCTGGGGTCTCACATGAGGCAGGCATAGGGAGAGCCTCAAGGTACATTTGTGAGCCTGTGCAGCTAGAGCTCAGGAGAGGCATGGGCGTTATTACTCTCTGGTGCATCACTCAACACCAGTAACCTCTGACTTAATGTGACTATGGCTCAACTGGCATTTCCGTCAATAGAGCACCCCTGTCCCTGACTCGGGCGAGTCAACAGTGTCCCCTCCCCATGTACCAAGTCCACTGCTGTCCCACTGCCATCTCATCCGATTCTCCCAGCTCTCCTGTGATCAGGCCACCCCAAAGCTCAGGTGGGTCTCAGACAGCACTGGGCAGGCAGCACTACAAACTGCCAGCAGAGGGCGCTGCCTGGAAGCATGTGGCCAACCACCTGGCCCTTCATTGGAAGGTTTGGACTGGGCTTTCCAGTATGGTAGCCACGGGCCACATGTGCCAATCCAGCCCGTGAAACATGGCTAGGCCACAGGCATCTGGGTGGCTCAGTCAGTTGAGTATTTGATTCTTGATTTCAGCTCAGGTCATGATCTCACGGCTTGTGGGATCAAGCCCCACGTCCAGCTCTGTGCTAACAGCGTGGAGCCTGCTTGGCATTCTCTTCTTTCTCTCTGCCCCCCCCCCCCCCCCCCCACACACACATGCTCTCTCCTTTCTCTCTCTCAAGATAAACAATAAACATAAAAAAAAAAACATGGCTAGTCCAAGTTAATATGTTCTGTGTGTGTAGACGCTGGGTTGATTGGATATAAAAAATGCTTTAAAAATCTCATTAATATTTTTATATTAACTGTTACATGATCATTTTTGAATATGCTGCATTAAAGAAAATATATTATTAAAATTCACTTCACCGATTTCGTTTTACTTTTTTAACATGGCTACTAGAAAATTTTAAATTATGGTTGCATAGTATTGGACAGCCCTGTAGACAGTGGTTCTCAAAGTATGGCCCCTAAGCCAGCAGCTTCAGCATCAGCCGGGGTCACAACGCAAATGCTCAGCCCCACTGAGATTTACGGAGTCAAGAACTCTGATGGGACCCCAGCAACCCGTGTTTTAACCAGCCCCACAAGTGTTTCTGCTCAAGTTTGAGAACGCCAGACAGGAAGTGGTTTCCCAGCGGGAATTGTTGAGGGAGGTGCAGGTCTGAAGTGGCTGTCCTCTGAACAGGAGACGAAGGCCCTGGCCTGGCTGGGGCTTGTGAGAGGGATGCAGGTCAACAAGGAACAAACGAGGCCCCATCAGGGGTGCTCAGCCACACCTGGAATGTCCCTGCAGCGTTGGGCTCCAGGGACTTGAGAACTAAGCTGTGTGATACTTGGGCTGTAGCAGCCCCTCTCTGGACCATGTTCCGAGAGAGCACTCTAACTGCCGACCCGATTAGAGGGGGTGATGGCAGAGGCTGATAGGGAACAGAGGGAGCCTTGACCCCTGGGGTCAGCCCTTATCCCAGAGACCAGGAGGACTCTGAGGCAGGAGCAAAGTCCCTGGGGACAGAGTCACTTGGGAACACCCCCTCCGCAGCCAGCTGTAGGCAGTGGAGTAAAAGGAGCACTGGACAGGGAGTTGGAACCCGGCTCTGCCTCTCTCTGGGCTTGTGTCCCCATCTGCACGATGCCAGGGGCCAAGGGGAGGTGGGGGAGACACTGAATTCAACGCTCTTTAGGCAGCAGCGTGACCGCCCCCAGAGCCCTACTGCCTGGTTTCTAACGTTGGCCGTATGACATTCGGCAAGTAACGAAGCCTCACTGGGCCTTGGTTTCCACATCTGTGCAATGGAAGGTGACCATAACACCCGCCTCGTAAAGTTAACATGAGGATCGAATGACTGAATATTAAGTAAAACTTTTAAACGGTGCCTGGCACATAGTAGGTGCTCAGCAAACGTCCGCCACCCACCCGTATTACTACTTAAGGAGCGGTGTGCCTGTGTCAACCTCCTTGCTGGGAGTCAGGCTGAAGCCTAAGCCTTGTTTGGAGCCTGAGGGGGTCCCGAGGTAGGGGACCGGAGGGGGGCAGCACCCCATCCAGAGGCGCGGAAGGGCCTGGGGCTGCGCCCAGTTGTCCCACAAACAACAGTGACACTCGGGGCCCCGCTGAGGGCTGGACCGCTCCACCACTTGCGGAAGGTACCAGGAGCCCCAGATGGTGGCACCAGGCTGCCCCTGCTGAGGTACAATGGGAGATGCCCCCCGTCACCTGCACCCCACTTCCCAGGCCACACCTGGTGGCATCCTGGCCTTCAGGCCTTGGAATGAAAAGGGGGCTCGACAGGGTGGGGAGGGGCAGAGTGTGGAGGAGCCCCAGGAAGAGGCTGCTTCGAGCCACCCGCCCCCAATTCCAGGCTTGGGGAAAAACAGCTCCGGTTGCCCAGCTGGGGAGGGCCATGGGGCCACCCTGCTCTGAGGGCCCCCCAGCTTCCCTGGGCTCTAGTCTCAGCTCAGCCCCATCTGGGACAGGCCTAAGACACTCAGCCCCCCAGGCTTGTTCGGCCTGAATAGTCCCCATGGGCCCTCCCAGCTCCTAGCACTGTTCGGAATGTCCCCACGACTGGGGAAGATGCCCGTCAGCCACCGCTGGGCAGTGGGAGGAGGCTGACGGCCCACGGCGGGCAGGAACACCCCTGGGCCAAGCTGCATGGCCCTCTGGCCTGGCAGCACTGGAGCCAGAGGGTGCAACGGTTACGGTACCAGCAGGTGCGAGAGCTAGGCTGCCTGTGCTCTCATCTGCCTTCTCCCCTCCCTGGCTGTGCGCCTCAGTTTCTCCACCCGTGAAGTGATGAGGAGAAGAGTGCCGTTCAAAGGCTCAAATGAGTTCACACATACTGTGCCATCCGGACAATGGTGCCCAGCACACGGGCCACACTCAACGGCAGGGGCAATGGTTTCCAGGCGGGGCTCAACAGGGCCAGGCAAGCGGCCAGGGCCCAGGGCCCTTGCCAACCCCACTCAAGGCAGAGGTATGAGGAGTCCCGGAGGTGACCCTGAGCTTTCGTGTGCTGTCCCGGATTCCGCACTCAGTGTCACGGAGCAGCCAGGAGGCGCGCCCCAGCCTTGCCTGTACCTTTTCCTCTGCTGGGCACAACCCCCCCTGGTGCCAGCTCAACTCTCGGGATAATGGGTGGACAGGTTGGGCTGGGATGACCCACCCAGAGCCCCAACAGGCCCTGACATGGGCTCTATCCTGTCCTCACTGCCCAGTGACCATCTGCTTGCTCTCTCTGCGCCCCCACCCCCCAACAGAGGCTATGCCCAACTATACTTGACAAGCCTTGACAGACCTGCATGGAGCGGCTGGGGGGGGAGGGGCTTAATGGGCAAAGGAACTTCCACCAGCCCCCCTCCTCCGTCCCCACCTCCAGATCCCAGGCAGCATGGATCAGAGAGAAGAGGCAGGAAGGGGGTTGTAAACAGTGACGTTGTTGGCACAGCTTCGGGTGACAGAGCATCAGTAGTCTTTCTGGACTCCTGGGGGGAACCGCTGGAGGAATCGGGGGTCCCTGGGATTTCACTGAGCCGTGTGGGGATGGGGATGACCGAAGTGGCTCCAGCGCCCCCGATACGGCCTTTAAAGTGGAGAATCCTGATGCCTCCCTCACTCGCTGGGGGCCGTGGTGCTTGGAGTGGCCAGATGGGTGGCTTCTGTCCCAGTGAGCACTGGAGAGTCAGGTCTCAGGGCCAGGGGACCCAGCACTGTCCCCAGAGCACCCACATAGACCCAGCATGACAATGAGGCCCAAGATGACCAGAAGGCTTCTCCCAGAGGTCATCCAGTACCCCCTCCCCAGGCGCTCACCTCCCCCTAGGCAGCCTGACCCTCACTCAGATGCCGTGGCCCACGGGTCAGCCCAGACCCATCGGTCTAATACCTTCCCTTGGCCCCACTGCCTTCCCGTTCTCTTCGGCACCTCTGACTGCTGGGCCACGGGTTCTCAGGCCATGCTCCAGATGGTCCAGGGCCTTCCACTCCAGCCCTGGGCAGGACAGGCCTGGTCCCCTCCCTCGGTCTGCCAGCTGTGCCTCTGTTAACTCGGCCAAGGGCCATGTCTGCTCTTGAAGAGTAGTAGCCCTCAGTGCTCAGGGTCCAGGGCCCGACTGTGTTCCTGCACACGCCTGAGATGTCTGGGAGTAAGGAAAGAACACCTGGGGCCCATGAGCACACAGACCCCAACATGCTGTGGCTTCTGGTCTGCAGAAGACACACGGGCAGGGACACAGAGTGCACACGAGCCCCGCACACACCTCACACGGGGCCGCGGGACGGCGTTACAGATGGGCCCCCTCCGCCTCCAGACTCGGGCGCGCACCCGGCGCGCTCAGGGCGGAGGAGCCCTGCCGGGCCCCGGCGGGAAGGAGGTGGCCTGGCCGGCCGGCAGGTGCTCGCCTACAGGTCAGGGTCCTCGTGGCTGCACACGACGCCCGCGTCCTCCTGGTGCCCGCAGTTGTGCGTGCCCACGGCGGCGTGCGTGCACTCCAGCAGGTTGCGCTCGCCGCCCGCGCAGCGCACGTCGTCCAGGAGGATGGGCAGCCCGTGGCCCTCGCCGAACTCCGCGCGCTTGGTGGCCCGCACGGCGTGCGCGAAGCCCAGCTGGCGGCACACGACGGCGGCGGCCTTGGTGTCCCAGGCGTCGTCGCACACGGTGCCCCAGCGGCCACCCGCGAACACCTCCACACGCCCGCGGCCGGGACTCAGGCCCGCGGGCCGCACCAGGCGCACGGCGCCGTTCGAGGGCGCGGGGTCAGCCGTGCCCGGTCGCCCCCGCCGCCGCCCGCCGCCCCTCCGGCCCCCCGGCCGCCGGGTGGGCCGGGCGGGCCGCGGGGTGGGCGCGGGCCGAGCGGCCGTGGGGCGGCTGCGGCGGGGCGCCTTGGTGGGTGCACGCGCTGTGGGCCGTGGGGTGCTCTCCTCCCTCCGGATGAACTCTGCGCAGAGGAAGAGCGTGCGGTCAGAGGGACTCCGGACGCCCACACCTCCCCCGCTCTCCACCCAGGAACGCAGACCGCCCCCCTCCACCCCTCACAAGGGGAAAATGTTCTCATTCTGCCCTCGGCTCTGACCCTGAGGATGGGGTACCTCTCGGAGGTGCCAGCCTGGAGCTGGGTGTGAGGTGCTTCTTCATTCTGTGCACACTAGCTGGCAGCTGGCTTACGCCAGTCTGCTACTGGGGTCTCCCCGCCTTGCCCTAGTCTTGGCCTTCTGGGAGTCTCTAGTCTGGGAGCAGGGACGCGGGACAGACCCTCACGCTGTTAACTCGTGAGCCCCGTGGAGGGGAAGGAGTGTCTGGGAGGGCTTCTCGGGCAAGTGACCCTTTCTGGTTCCAATCTCCTGCGTAGGGGTGAGGACGCTGATGCCCACCGATGAGAAGAAAGTGAGGATCTATCTCATCTAAGGCAGACGGGCAGGACGGGAACTGGAGGGCGCAGGGCCTCCAACGTGAAGTTCTCTCCTCCAGGCTGCTGGCTGGGGGCTGGGGCCCACAATGACCAGAGCTGGGGTCGGGGGCAGGGTACCCTGGCCATCTACCCCAACACGGGGCCTGGATACAGTAGGCGTGGGGAGCTGAGGCGGGCGACTCCCTGCGTCCCTGCAGCACGTGGCCCTCACACTTGGCCCTGGTCAGCCACAGAGATAAACCTCACCCTCCATGAGACGCTGCCAGGAGAGATGGCACTCCCAGTCTACACCATTACTACGGGGAGGGATCCCAGGGCCACCAGTCCAAACCCTAAACCTCCCCACCTCAGCTGAGATGAAGGCTGAGAAAGGGTCTTAATTCGAGGCCACGTGCAGGTCAGGGCCAGGAGCCCAGCGACATGGGCCAGACGCTCCCCTCCCTGCACACTGGCCCCCAGGCCACCCACAGGGAAGGACTTCCTGCCCCCAGGCTGCCTCGCTTCTGCTTTGGCTCTTGCCGGTCCCCGCTGCCTAGACTGCGCCCCCACCCCACCTCCAGCGGACCTTCCTCTTCATTCCAGGCCCCAACCCTCAGCCTCCAGGAACCCCCCACCCCCACCCCAGTCTTGCACTGCTCTGGGTCCCCATGGCAGCTGGCACACACTTCTGTAAAGGCCCTGGGGCCATAAGTGACTTCTCTGTCGGTCTCAGCCAGGACAGGGCCCGGTCTGCCTTCTCCTGTGGCCCCAGCATCCAGCACCGAATGGGTAACTATAGAAAGTGCCAGAAACTGCTGAATGAATGGAAAACCCACCAAGGCCTGGAACCAGCTGCCGCTAAAATGAACGTCCCAAAACACTGAGCTCATTCCTTCCCCCAACTTTCCTCTCCTGGGGGCACCGCCTCCTCAGGGCTGGCCACCCCCAACTGCCAGGTGTCGAGCACGCCCCCTCTTCCTGCCCCCCTATCCCTCAGCCCACCCACTGGTGATCTATCTGTTGGGCACACTTGGCCCACTGAAGTATTTCCTTTGGCCTGCAGGGCGATTTTTTAAATTTCGAACCAGAGTTGCTCGAATTTGCAAATGGGGAGATCGTTTATAACCACCCGAGCAGGCAGGGACCGTGTCTGTCTTGCTCAGCGGTATGTCCCCAGCATGAAGCACGTGTATGTGGTAAGCAAATGGATGGATGGATGGAGGGAGGGAGGGAGGGATGGATGGGTGCATTTTTCCTGCTTCTCTTAAGAATGGATGGTCTGGCAGCACTGGTCTGTGTTCTCACCTAGCTGGGGCCCCGGGGATAAGACCCCTCTTCAGGCATACCCTTTCAGTTGGCCCCAGACGCCAGGGACCATCATCCGTGGCCTTGGCTGGCCCTCAGGTCATGGGTTTGCACCCACCTCCCTCTCCACCGAGCTGGTCACAACGGAACCATCCTATGGCGGCCCCAGGCAAATGCCCCCTCTCCTGGGGCTCTTGCACCTGAAATGACTCATTCCAGTCTAGCTCCCCTGCAGATCGACCCACTGTCTCTGCCCCCAAGAGCTCTCAGGGCACCTGGCCTGGCGCCCGCCGTCTCTCCCTGTTCCTTGCCCCCTTGAGGCCACTTACCCATGACCTGGGTTTAAAGAGCTCCACCAACTTTAACTGAGTGTCTGATGTGCGCCACTCCCAGTGCTAGGCACAGGGGCCCAGGAAGGCATCCAGGGCCAGCTGGAAGGACCCTCCACCCAGCCGCTACGGGCTACAGGAGCTTCCCTCCCTCGCCGTGTGGGCACTTACTTTCTTTGGGCACGAAACGGATGAGGCGGCTCCTCACCTTCACCCGGGAAGGCTGGATCTGGCACGTGCCGGGTGGTGCCCGTCTGCCGACACACAGGAGGTCATGAGCGCCCCCCGCCCAGGGGAGCCCGCCCCGAGCATGTCCCTCTGCCACCCGCTCTCCCCCTGCAGCCAGGCAGGTTGTGCAGCCAGGCCCAGGCAGGTGTGGACAGTATCAGTGGGGGCCATCTGTGGAGGCACCTGCGGTGTGGCCCGTGGCGGCCTGCGTGCCCCAGGCTCTAGGAGCCCAACCCCAGGACAGAGATCCTGCCAAGGGCCCGCTCGGCCTCTGCTCCGAGAGCACGGGGGCGGGCGGCTCAGGCCTTCCTGGGCCACTTGGGATTCAGAGCATGAACTGTCCTTGGGAATGTGATCAGCCCACTTCTGTAACCACGGCTGCAGCCCGATTCCTGAGCCCCACCGGAGCCCCCACGCCGCACAGCCTTTGAGGAGGGTCTCTCTCTGCCCCTCTGGCTCCTGGATTTTGGTGATGCGGCATGTGAGGGCAAGGTAAGGTCGGTCTAGAGATAAAGGGCCAGGGAGAGCCTCAGGGCTGGCACCAGAGGCTGAGGGATCCGGGGCCCTGGAGGGTGGGGTTTGAGAGGACTAGGAGAAAAAAAAGAGTCTGAGAAGGGTTGCCAGGGCTATGAATTGGGCCTCCTTTGACATCCCCGAGGGGCACAAGGAAGGAATGGGATTCCATTTTAATTAGCTTTTGGCTGTCGATCTGTGAGTCTCTGAATGGGACCGGCCCTATTCTGGGACTGGCCCACGTGAGCCCAGACTTCAATAGGGTCCCGGCAGCACAAGGGGAAAGCCCGAGGGGTGAATGGCCATGTGACGCGAGGTGACTTCCAGACCGGCTTGGCCAAAGAGGGAAAATGAGGAGGGATATGGGCCTTCCCGCACCCGGAGACCGAAGACGCACGGCCAGGCACACTCGCTTCTCAAAGCTGCGGACCGGGTGGGTTTCCTGTTGCCCTGAACCCCAGGTAGTACCCACACACTTCAGACAGGCCCAGCACGGTTTTGTTCCTTAAGGAAATCACGTAAAAACAAAAACGAAAACAAAAACTCTGTTCTGCTAAAGGTGGGAGATACCCGCCCCCGCCAATGCCGCAGTCGTTGTGTCGGGGCAGTGCTGGTTGCCCCCGCCCCACTCGCCCACTCCTGATTTCTTCATTCCCCGTGTTCTGCAAGGGAGCCTCTAGGCAGTACGTTGTGGGTGCAGAGAAAGACATGCATTCCAGCAGAGACACACAAAAGGGACGAGGGAGAGGGCGGGAAGGGAAGGAGTCTAGCCCGTTTCTGGCTCCCCACTCCAGGAGATCCAGAACAAGAGACCTCCCTAAGCCTCGGGTTCCCTCGTCACCAGGAAAGGGTGCTGCGTGGCGAAAGGAGATGACGGGTCTGAGGCAGCCTCTGGTACGAATTACATGCTCCATATATGTGATATTTCCTTAGAGAAGCACTCTTTAAAAAAAGGGGGGGGGGAATAACCTAAATGGCCAAGGAATGGGTAAGATAATTATGGCGCAGTGACTCAACAGCAAATTACACAGCCATTAAAAACGATCCTTTGGAGAGTGCTGTTACACGGTGGAGATGTGTATACAAAGCGGGGAAAACGAACAAAGAAAAATGCAAAGTTTGCGTGTGCTCCTTTGCGTTGACATGAGTCCTGGAACTAGCAGATAAAGCCCGAGGAGACCTGGGGCAAATGGAAAGGAGAGAAGAAAGGAGGGAGTATTTCTGTGTTTCCTAATAACGATATCAAGAACGAATAGATTTGTGTTAAAAAAAAAAAAAGTGTGGTCAACAAGGAATGTCTGGGAGGCTGTCACAGGCCAGAGGAAGCTAAGGAGACAGGATGGCTGAGCGTAAAATGGCATTCTGGACAGGATCCTGGAGCGGAAAAAGGACAGCAGGGGAAATCCAGAGAAACCCTTTAATTAATAGCAATGTGCCGATATCGGTTCATGCACTGCGACCCTGATGATGCAAGATGTTTACGACAGAGGACATCAGGCGAGGGGTGTGTGGGAAATTCTGAACTATCTTTGCAATTTGTCTGCAAATCTAAGCCTACTCTAATTTTTTTAAAAATATTTTTTTTTAAGTGCAATGATGTTTTTCAGGATTTTTCCAAAACCAGCGTGTTTCAAAGGTCAGGGTGACTGTCTGTGCACGGGTCTGCCACACGTGACCGGATGCTTCGAGAGCACCTGAGGCTGTGTGCTGGGGGGTGAGCACCAGCCGGGCACACGGCGGGGGCAGCTGGCCCAGGGGCAGAATGGAGGCCGACTGAGAAGCAAAACTCTAAGGGCGGAGAAGGGGCTGAAGAAAGATCACCATCATTCATCAGGCGTGCCTGAGTCTCCGCTCTATGCTGCAGGCCAGGCCCAAGGCCAGCGCCGACTTTGAAACAGTGAAGAGGACAGGCTTAGCCCTGGAGACTCCAGGGCCAGGGAGAGAGTACAGATTAGGGGTCTGAGTGGCGAGAGCCTAGGGGAGCCCCGGACCAAGCCTGGAGGGAAAGGATCCTTGGAGGCAGTGAGGCCTGAGGCGAAGGGTGGGGCTGTGCAGTGGAGGGGTCAGGGCAGGGCTCCAGAGCCAGCTGCCTCGTCCCAACCCCAGCTCCGGCTCTGGCTGGACCCGGGGCACTCGACTTTACGTGATTTCTATCCCTGCAAACTAAGCAGCTGAGAAGTCAGTGAGCTTCACAGGGGAAGGAGTCAGAACACTGCCCGGCACCAAATCAGTGGCTTTCCATGCAGAAGCAAAACAGAGACGGGCAGGGGGAGGGTCAGGGAGGTGTTCTGAAAGCTCCAGCAGGTTCCACACAGTAGCCAGTGGCTTGGTTTCCCCAAGGGAAGGTGGGAGGCAGCCTTGCGGTGGGGACAGGCGGGCATCAGGGTATCTCAGAGGGAAGTCAGGGGCTGGGGGCCTGTCGGGTGGCGCGGGGGTGGGCTGGCCGAGGAGTGAGGGGCATGTCAGAGAGGAGAAAGTCCAGGGTTGGGGCATGAGCAGAGCTGGATTCGAGGTGGCATATCCAGTTTTGAGTCCTGGGTCTGCCCCTCACCAGCACTGTGGGCTTGGCCAGTCACTTCCCTTCTCTGGGTCTCAGTGTTCCCTTCTGAAAAATGGGGCTATGAGTGATATCCATCCCCCCCCCCTCAGGGGGTGGCAGAGAGGAAAAGAAGGCAATGGAGGCGAGGACCCCTGGCAGACAGCAGGAGCCCAGGCAGTGCCGTGGGCGGGGCTCACCTGGAAGGGTCGATCACTTTGTAGACAACCCCACGGGCCGCTGCGGCGCTCGGCACGCCCGTTGACATGAAGTACAGCTCCCCTTGGGCGAGAAACCAGGCAAGGAGTGAGAACACGGCCTGGGATACAGTCCCGACCGGCCCCACCCCCGCCCCCCGGCTCCTCCCAGGCTCTGACACGGACCCCAACCCCAGAGAGCCGTGCCAGGGGCCTTCCAGGTCTGCAGGAACCAGAGGCTGGGAAAGAGAGCAGTCTACAGCAGTCTCCGGGGCTGCGGGCGGCTCTGCCGGGACCGACCCACCGTCTTGCCTCCTCCCTGGGGACCCAGCCCCACCCTGGTCCCCGCCTGGCTTCATGCACAGCGCCACACACCTCTGGGCACAAGGGAGGGGCCACAGCCCAGCTCCCCAGCCAACTGCTTACTGCTTACTGTTGGCGCATGTGGCCCTTTGAGCCCCGGCTTCCTTATCCCCAACATGGGATATAGGGGATCCTAGGGCTATAATAAGGATTCAAAGAGCACCGACTAAATGCTCAATCGATATCAGCTATTGTCACTGTTGCTATTATTGTCATCCTCAGGATCCGGGTCCTGCCAAGTCCTGGAGACTAGAGTCTCTCTCCACTGACCAGCAGGCATCTCCCAGGCAGGTGGCAGGGGCAGAAGAGTCCACGCCTGAAGTGGGGGGCAGGGCTCCTGCGCTGAGCCCCATGTGCGCGCCTATAGCTCAGGGACAGCCCCACTTGGAGCCTCAGTTTCCTCGACCTCTCGGGGCCCCTGAGAGTTATGAGCACCTGGATACCCTGAGCAAATGTGAGTTCTTTCTCTCCTCGCCCTCATCCCGCCCCCTGGTTCTTGCTGCCAGAGGCACCAATGCCCAGGAAATAGGCTTCATCGTTCCCACCTTACAGATGAGAAAACAAGAGGCTCAGAGAGGTTAAGCGACTTGTCCAAAGCCAGGCCTGGAACTCAGGAATGTCTGCTGCCCCCAAGTCCTCCTTCATCACTGTAGGACACATGGGGGCTGGGAGGCCCAGACACAGCCCACGTTGTGATTCAGTGTGACAGTTCGGCCATGCTAATACTTCTGTCATTGGAAGAGTACAGTGAAGAGTTCTCCCAAGGATGGGGGTGGTCCCCAAGGAACCACTAAGTTGGACAGAGAGGTGAGAACTCAGAGGAAGGCATATTTGTGGGGACAGATGCAGTCAAGCAGGGCTGCATGGGGGTGGGGTCTGAGAATCAAGGCCCAAGAAACCCAGGGAATTCCACAAAGGGGAAGACGCTTGCAGTGGGGGGGGGGGGGCACTTGTGTAACTGGGGTAGACCCAGCTGTGGTGGGGAGCCTGGGGCTGGGGAGGGCAGGATGCTGAGTGCTCAATGACCTCTGACACCCTGCCCCCAGGAGCACCAGCCCTGCTTTGGTGGGGTTGGGGTGGTAAATAGGTCCCCAAGGTGATGATGCAACCGTACCCCAGGAGGACAGCCCCTGCTGGAGAGAACCCATGTCATAGGCATGGATTTGCTGTGCAGCCTTGGGCTGTGACTTCCCTCTCCGGGCCTCTTTCTGAAGAGTGGCCCCTGGGAGCCCCTGTCTCCTCCCTGGCTGTGCAGCCCTCACACCTACACTCCAGGCCCTGGGAGGGACTCGGGTCTCCCTGCACATGCCGCTGCCTCCTTCTGGAATGCTCTTTTCCAAGGTCAGTCTTCCTTTGGCTGACCAAGCTCGAGCTCAAGGCCCTAGGAGGCCTCTGGGGGCCAGGCTGGGTACAGTCCCCCCACCCCCACCTCTGTGAGGTGATGGGCTTGGACCAGGCGCACTCCTTGGCCTGTCAGCCTGGTCTGCTGGGAGCCACAGCCCCCACCGGCGCCCTACCCAGGGCCACACTGCCCTCTTCTCTCTGCTGTGTGGACTGTCCCGGAGAACCCCAGGCCCGCAGAGGTCCTTGTGGCCAATTTGCAAATGTCAGGAGAACAACTGGAGAGGTAGGAGCCCGAGCCCGGGGCTGGGGGAGGACTGTCTGTGTTGGACCCCAGGGCTCTGTGCCTTCCAGGGGTCGCCCTCCTGAGCTCACCAGTGTGCTCCCCCCGGGCCGTGTGGTTTAGAGGAGCCTCCTCCTGGCTCTCCATTACTTGGTGTCACTCAGAGGGCTGAACAAGGGCCCCTTGGGAACTGCACCTTCCAAGTCCTGCTCCCGGTGGGGGGGGGGGAGGGCGCCCCTCCTTCCAAAACACATTAACCCCCTACTGGCCGAAAGAAAAGGCTTTCAAGGTCCAGTGGGTTTGGGAGGGCGGTGGGGGGCTGGGGCTGCCCTTTTGAAAATTTAGACTGTGACGGGTGTCGTCCAACAAAGGTTTCCCAGACTTAGGCCTGGGGGCTCTGGGCCCTGGGCCCTGCAGGGGATACCCCTCCAAAGGTCCCTGGGTGGGCGTTGCCTAGCAACCCTGCCAAGCATCCCCCAGGCCCCACTGGGGGCCCCTCGGCTTTTGTCCAGGGACAATCGGGGCCAAGGACAAAGGCAGGAGGCTGGAGCGGGATCCAGCCTCCACGGCCCCTCACCCTCTCCCCTCCCTCCCTGTTCCTTGCGTTGAAAATGCAAGAGCCTGAATGGGAACCCACTAACAAGAGTGTCCACAAAGGGTGTTCAAGAGGGCGGCGTCCACCCACCTTCTGAAGACTGTGTGGCTTAGTTTTACAGTCCAGATTTCTTGGGTCTTCACGAACCCAGGGTGGTAGAGGTCTGGAACACAGTTCCCCCCCCCCCTCCCCCCGCCAGCCTGCATTTCCACCATCATAAACCCTTTCCCGGTCTGCTCGCTCCACATCATTATTTGCAGCCTAGAAGCGGCCTTGCAGGGAGAAGCGGGGTCAGGGACACTGTTCCCATCTTCCGGATGCGGCAAGGTCTCAGGCCACTGCACACTCGCTCCCCAGCCTGAAGGGGATTTCAGGCCCGAGACCCCGTCCCTGGAATCCCAGGCCCAGAGGACCCACGGGGTGGGGGTGCGGGGGGATCAGTCCGGGGCCTGTGGCCTGGACAGAGAGGCCTCAGGGCCTCGGGAGCGCTCACCAGCTTCGTCCTCTGCAAAGGAGATGATATGAGGGTGGTAGTTGTTAATGAGGCCTGGGAACGCACAGGTCTGGCCTCGACCCATGCAGATCTCGCTGTAGCGCCACTGGCCCGTCTCCAGGTTCTCTCGGAGGGACATCAGACGCCTGCAAAGAAGGATGAGCTGCGGGGTCCTGGCTGGCGTGCTGCCCCGGGGGAACCCAACCCACAATCCCTCCGGCCACTCGTACTATTCACGCAACGGGGACCATACGTCGTTTGCGAGATCCGGTGTAAAATCAGCATACAGGACCCCTTGTTCAAAAACCACCAAGTATCTCAATACAGTGAGAGCAGAACTTGACCACTGTGCGGTCAAGTGTGGGCCCTTCCGAGCGTGAGGTCTGTGCATCCGCACAGGCTGCACACCCATAAGGCTGGCCCTCCATGCTCCCCGGTGGTCTAGCAGTTAGGATCTCATAAAGCGGGCCCCGCCGCATTCTTCACTGGGCACGTACTATGCACCAAGGGACAAACCTGTCCCCTGCCCCCCCTCAGCTTAGCCCCACCCACTGACCTGCGGTCAAGAGCCTCGGAATCCTCCGTGCCTGGTGGCCGGAAGTTTGTACATACTCTGGAGCCGCCTCCACTTTGGAGATGCTTGGGCATCTTCAGAATATGCTGATCTTGCCCCTTACTCCCTTCTCCCCCCCGTCCATCACCAGGCCCTGCTTGGACATGCCCTCCTCCGGGAAGCCCTCCTGACTGCCCCTGCGCCGGGCTCCCCCAGCACTGCACGCAGGCTGTCTGAGGCTGCACTCGAGTGGACCCGGCGCGGGCCTGTCTCCCTGACTGGGGCGCAAGGGAATTGCAGCTCTGTTGCCCTCCCCCTGATTCAGCAGAAGGGCTTGGGAAAGGCTGGCAAAATTAGTGGAATGTGTGTGGTCACACACACATTCGAAGAGACTTGGACACTCTTGGGGGACAGCAGACGGGAGAAAGGAGACTCAGACAGAGAAACAGAGGCTTCATGGGAAAGCTGAGTGGCAGAGGCGGATCCTAAGGAAGGGGCGGAGCTTGGAGAGGATCCAGCATCCAGAGGCCCAGGTCAGGGTCGGTGCGGGGGCTGACACAAACCAACCTCGGGTCAGCAGCCTGCAACAGGTGACAATTCTCTGGCCAGCCTCAGGCTTCCTTATTTCTTTATTTCTACTCCTGGGGAACCCTGTTTAGCTGCCCTCAGGTGGAGAGGCCAGGGTGGGAAGAAGTAAGAGCCACCAAATAGTGAGCGGATACTAGATTCTAAGTGCTGCGTGCCTATTAACTGATTCGGTCCCCAAACCCTAGGAAGCAACTACTATTCTCATCTCCATTTTACAGATGAGGAAACTGAAGCACAGAGAGGTGAAGTCACTGGCTTAAGGTCACACAGCTAACAGGCAGGCGGGCCAGGATCAGACCCAAGCCACCTTAGCTACACTTTTTTTTTTTTTTAAGATTTTATTCTTGGGGTGCCTGGGTGGCTCAGTCAATACAGTGTCCAACTCTTGATTTTGGCTCAGGTCAGTCACGATCCCAGGGTTGTGGGATCGAGCCCTGTGTCAGGCTCGGCACTGAGCGTGGAGCCTGCCCAGGATTCTCCCTCTCCCTCTGTCTCTCCCTCTGCCCCACCCCAACTCGTGCATGCACGCACTCTCTCTCTCTCTGTCTGAAAAATAAATAAGGGGCTCCTGGGTGGCTCAGTCGGTTAAGTGTCCGACTTCGGCTCAGGTCATGATCTGGCCATTGGTGAGTTCAAGGCCATGTCGGGCTCTGTGCTGACAGCTTGCAGCCTAGAGCCTGCTTTGGATTCTGTGTGTGTGTGTGTCTCTCTCTCTCTCTCTCTCTACCACTCCCCTGCTCACGCTCTGTCTCTCTCTCTCTCAAATAAATGAACATTTAAAAAAATTAAAATAAATAAATTTTCATTGAAAAAAAGATGTTATTCTTAAGTAATCTCTAAAAAAAAGCTTTGCTTGGGGTGGCGCCCGGCTCGCTCAGTCTGTAGATATGCCACTCTTGATCTTGGGGTCGTGAGTTTGAGCCCCACGTTGGGGGTAGAGATTACTTAAAAATAAGATAAAATTAAAGGAACGAATTATTTAAAAAATTTTTTTTACTTATTTAGTTAAATGTTTAAGGTTATTTATTTATTTATTTATTTATTAAAAAAAAATTTTTTTTAACGTTTATTTATTTTTGGGACAGAGACAGACAGAGCATGAACTGGGGAGGGGCAGAGAGAGAGGGAGACACAGAATCGGAAGCAGGCTCCAGGCTCTGAGCCATCAGCCCAGAGCCCGACACGGGGCTCGAACTCACGGACCGTGAGATCATGACCTGAGCCGAAGTCGGACGCTTAACCGACTGAGCCACCCAGGCGCCCCTAAGGTTATTTATTTTGAGAGAGGGAGAGTGCATGCATGAGTTGGGGAGGGGCAGAGAGAGAGAGAGAGAGAGAGAGAGAGAGAATCCCAAGCAGGCTCTGCACTGTCAGCGTGGAGCCCGACTTGGGGCTCAAACTCACGACCTGAGTCAAAACCAAGAGTTGAACACTTAACCGACTGAGCCACCCAGGCGCCCCCGTTTATTTTTGAAAGCAACCTCTACACCCGATGTGGGGCTCAAACTCACGCCCCCAAGATCAAGAGCTTCCTGTCCCTCCAACTGAGCCAGGCATCCCCCTCCCCAGCAGCACTTTTAAGCTTTGTGCCGGGTGTATGTCTTGCTTGAGGCCCTGTGGTCCTCAGTTTCCTCCTCTGGACAATGGGAGGATGAGGCGGTCATGGGCTCTCCTTGGGAAAGAGTCTGACCCACAGCAGGTTTAGGAGGTATGCTCACTTTTCTCGCTCCAAAATCTGATATATCCCAACCCTCACCCCATGCTCACACACACACACACACACACACACACACACACACACGCACCCTTTAGGGTCTTAGTGAGTGAGATGCCACTGGCATAGAGCATGAGCACTAGGCAACAAGACTCCAGGGGCCCCATGGTCAGACCCTGGCTGGAGCCCCGTCCTCCCCATTCAGGCAGAATGACCTCTCTGGCCTCTTCTGGGCCAATGCCCCCTGGAGCCCCGGTCAGTTAGTGCAGCGACGGGTCCTGGTTTCCTCAGAAGCCAGGTGGCCCAGAGTGTGTGCGGAAGTTGTTCACCCTTCCACCTCTGCCCCTCAGGACTGCTGTCAGGCCTGGAGCCCGGGAATCTCAAGTGGGAGGGGAAGACTGATGGGTCTGCACTAAACAGGCATCCCGTCTTTAGTGGCGAGCTGTGCCCTCACGGTGGTGCCTGAGGCAGCCAGCAAAGCTCAGGAAGAAACCAGGAGAAAAGGGGGCGGGTTAGGGTGTCTCCTGAGCTGTAACTCCAGACTTCCTCCCAGAGGAAGAGACCTGCTTGCCTGGCCCTTGAAGGTCCCCGTCAGACAGCAGCTGTAGGGAGCACGCACCTGCATGTACTCACATGCCCCTGCCACTGTACCCTCGGCTTTTTACACAAACGCGGGGGCAGCGGCCGGAGACACTCAGGGCAGTGGGGCTGCTCGGGCACAGGAGCCCATGGGCCACTTACCCACTCATAAAATCGCCGAAAATGTAGAGGCCGTTCAGGTTGGGGTACTCACAGCCCCGGTACACGTAGCCTCCGGTGACCGATTTGCCCAGTTTGTGCGGGTAGGCGAATATCGGCAGGACATCATCTGCAGGGGGGCGGAAGCTGGGGGTGAGCATGTGGGTTCACTGGAGGCCAGTCCCTCCCCCACAATGAAGTTTGGTAGGTGGGCTGAGTGTGGAGGGGCAAGGGGATGGGAGGTCACCAGGAGGGCCAGAGTTGGGGCCCCTTACAGATCCGGGAAAGCAGGGAGTCGAGCATGGGTGTGCGGGAAGGGGACAGGGCGGGAGAGCTAGAAACAGCCCAGGAGCGCTGGCAAGGGAGAAGAAGGGGAGATCCGGGATGGGGCGGGGGAGGGCGCGGCCAGGCAGGGAGAGCGCACTAGCTCACACCCCCTGGGGTGGGGGACGGATCCAGGACCAGTGTCCCCGGGGGCGCGCGGGGCGGTGTCCACGCGACACGGGGTGGGGGCGGGAGGGGCACAAGGGAGGCGGCGGGCACGACCATGGCGGGGGCTGGGGGTGCAGATCCGGGGAGATGGGCCCCGGGGGGAGGGGGGGCGCGGAGAGGGTCCGGGACGGCGGTCACCGAGGGAGGCGTTGGCGCACAGCTTGCGGTCGTAGCACTCGTAACCTTCGCGGGCGCGCCAGCCGTAGTTGCGGCCGCGCTCCACCAGGTCCACCTCCTCGAACTTGTTCTGGCCCACGTCTCCGCAGAAGAGGCGCCCGCGGCCCGCGCCGGTGGCCGGGTCGCCGCGGTCGAACGAGCAGCGCCACATGTTGCGCACGCCCAGCGCGTAGACCTCGGGCCGCGCGGCGGGGTCGTCCACGAACGGGTTGTCGCGCGGGATGCGGTAGAGCGGGCCGCGCTCGTTGCGGTCCACGTCGATGCGCAGCACCTTGCCCAGCAGCGCCGACCTGCGGGCCGGGCGGGAGGAGGCGCGGCTCGGGGTCGCCCGGCGCCGGGGCTCTCGGGCGCCCCCGGCGGCGGGTGCTGGGGCCAGTTCAAGGCCAGCCCGGAACGTGGCGGGGGGAGGGCCAGGGCCCTGGTTCAAGCCCTCCTTAGCTGCTTACCAGCTGGGTAACCTCACTCACTCCTCCAGCATTTATTTATCTGGCACCTTCTTACGGGCCAGGCTGCGTGGGAAGCGTCGCATATACATACATACCCTCTAACGCCTCAGCTCAAGGAGAGCAGTGCCTTGATGCCCTTTTACAGACGCGGCAGCTGAGCTCAGAAAGGCCACAGAACGTGCCCACTTGCCACACCGCTAGTAAAGGGAGAGCTGGGATCCAGCCCAGGCAGCGCGGGAGCACAGAAGCCCAAGCTCTTTGCCACCACGCGCTTTCCAACTTTCCCACGCCCGTCTCCTCACTGTAAGGTTAGCGCGCTCCCTCTTTCCTGCCTCCCTACATGGCTCTGGGGGTGGGGGGGGGGCGTGAAAATACTCCTAAAAAGGACTCGTATTTACAGTTTTCTTTCAACACCCAGCAATCAAAGTCAGGAGCATCACACAAGAGAACAGGTCAGGGCTCAGGGAAGGGGAGAGAAACCTCAGCAGATCTCAGCAGGAAATAGGAGGCTGGTGCTCTTTCTTTCTCTGTCCCACACCCCGGGCCATCACGGGCAGCACCCCCGCACGTCAGAGAGCCAGGCAGGCCTGAGGGCCCGTTCAGTTCCCCCCCCCCCCCCGCTCCACACCCACCACCCCTACCTCAAAGATGAGGTCTTCTTCAACCCCACCCAAAGATGCCCCACCCTTAATCCCCGATTGTGGTCTTCTAGGTTTTGCCCCAAGGAGTCCCCCCTCCACACACTCCAGCCTGCTCAGCACCAAGCCACAGATCACACTCCTGAGCCCACACACTGTGCAGCCGGCTTCACTACAGAAGGGGGCCAAACTCATCGCTGCAAAATAATGTTTTAAGTTCTGTCCAATTATCCACAAATCCTTAATTTCTATTTTCCCGACTACATCTCTAAACACATCCCAAACATGAGAAAGCTTCAGTGATTCCTACACTGTCACGTATGAGAGCGCAAGTGACAAATCATGAACGTTTAATTACTGTAATCAACATCACCCTCGCTATTTTTACTTTCTGGGCTAAAGAAGATTTTGTCAGTTTAGCTAAGAGAATGGAAGAGGCTGCCCTAGATATCCTCGTCTACACTGTGTGTGTGTGTGTATGTGCGTGTGTGTGTGTGTGTGTGTGTGTGTGTGTGTGTAAGTGGAATAATGGCAGGCCATCCGCCCAACCCAAGAAGTAGATACCTGACAGCAAGACTATGCCTTGGTTTCCAGGCCATATGTGGGTGACCCGTGGGGCAGGGGCCCTCCTGCCCAGACAGTCCTGCTCCAGCCAGTTCACACTCCCCATTTGGTCCTGGAAGGACCTCTTTCCTTCCTCTAGTTCAAGCAGGGCTGGGCTGCCTTCCAATAAAAGCCCATCTTCCCAGAGGCTCTCTGATGTCACTTATCAGGCACCTGTGACAAGTGGGTTCTGTGCCTGGTCCTCAAGACACAGGATTGCCTTTACTCCTCATGCCAAGCCTCCCCTGGAGATTATTATTATCCCCTCTAACTGGGAAGTGGAAGCGACTTGACAGGAGTCCCCAGCTGCAGACTGAACTGGGGCCCAAAGCCCTTTCTACTGCCCTGCACTGTGCGGCCAAGGAAGTAACCCCCCTCCTCCAGGAGAGTATGTAAACCAACCCACCAGCCAGCCCAAAGCAGAACGTACTTGTTTTGGGCGTTTCCAAATTTGCCAAAGGGGTCTCCGGCCATCCCGCCGTCACCAGTAAAGATGTACAGGTACCCGTCATCCCCAAATAGCAGCTGGCCCCCGTTGTGGTTGGAGGCTGGTTCTTCGATCTCCAGGATTATCCTAAAAGGAGATAAGCCACCCCCGCCAAACACACAACCTCAGCAAAAACACAAAAGAAGATCACAGCAATAAAATCTCTTCTCTCTTCGATGCCGTTTCCCAGCTGAAAAGACTTTTCATACATTTTACAGCAGGTGACTTTCAGAAGGATCTATCTAGGAGTCTGGGCGAGGATGATTCACTCCATTGTGCTAGTGGGGACCTGGAGGCGCAGAGGGGTTAAGCAAGTGGCCCAAGGTCACACAGCCCATAGGGAGCCGAGCTGGGACTAGGACTCAGGCCTCCTCACCGCTCCCCACCGCTAGCCCCCCAGTTACGATTATGCAACCCTGGCGACCCAGTCACCGGCACAACTGGTTTCTTCTACACGCCCCCTTCGTTTGCTCTGTACCATAACTTCCAAGAGGTGGGTTGCTGATGTGAGCTGTGCTCAACTACAAACTCACCCCTCGGCAACTTCCTTTACTGCCGTGGCAGAAAACCCTCCACCACGTGGCCAGCCAGCTGGCTTCCGGTTGGGGTTTGCCAATGGAGAGTGGAAACCAAGAGGCAGGGGGAAGCCACGCTTCCCTGGCTGCTGGTGCTGCCTCCAGAAGTGGTAGGTGCAGGGATAGGAACAGTGGCTCGTGAGTGCGGACTCTTGGGTGTCCACCCAGACATCTTGGTACCGGGCAGCAAACTTAGCAAAGCCAAGAACTTTTCCCCTCTGTTCCTCCGGCGTCTTGTAGCTACTAATCCTCACCCTTTTCCTCCTCCGGATCCTCCCTTGTAGCCAAGGCCCTGTTTGCTTAGTTTTTCCGGGACAGGTCACTGACTTCGTGACCCTTTATTAATACAGGTAAGAAAAACCAAGGCACAAGACGGTCAGGTAACTTGAATCCAGGGCTTCAGGCCTCCAGAACCAAGACCTTCCACTGAAACCAACACACGTGAGGCCAACACATGTGACCTGGTGAGCAAAACAGAGCCCCAACCTCCAAGTCCTTCCCGGAAAGGACAGCTCAGACCATCAGGCCTCCACCTCCCGCTGGGATCCCAGCCCTGGGAATGGAGACTGACAGCTGACTCAGGCAAGGACGACCACTCGGTCCTGGTCCCTCCCTGAGTCAAGTTCTAGGCTGGTACTTGATAGGTCCCCAGAGGACCCTCACCGAACACTCACTCCGAAGTATGTTCATCTGTGTTTTTTGTGTCCCACCTGCCGTTTTTATCAAGAGTCACTTTCTAAAAGTCACCAGCGAAGCACATCGATTCAGTCCCTCTGTCTCTCTGATCCGAGAGCCGTGTGATCAACCTGGTATCTCTTGGAGAACTGGTTGTACAGCCTCATGTAAGATAATGAGAATTACGTTTTCTCCTTTTGCTCCGGCTGCCAGGAGGCTCATAGTCAAAATAAACGCAGCCTGACAAGACCTACATTAGCCCTCACATGAGCCAGCATATTTGATTCATTCTCCTTTTTATACTTTCAATGTCAAGATTTTCCAGTTTTATTAAGTACATGATGTGCCATTTTTTGCCTCAGATCAGTCCTGGTTCTGCCCCTTCCTGTTCTCTGCTTCAGAGACTCCGACCCTGCAAACTACATTTCCCATGCTCCTTTGCTGGCTGGCCTCCAGCTAGGGTCAGCCAATGGAAGGCACTGGCAGGAGATTGGAGGGCGGGAGGAAGGGAGAAGCCAGGGTATTTCTCCCCACCTCTCTCTCTCTCTCTCTCTCTCTCTCTCTCTCTCTCTCTTCTCAGGCAATGTCTTGGCAGTAGCTGTACCTCCTCCCTGGCCGCAACTCCCCCTGCCCAGGCCCACTGTGGCTCCTCCTTCCACTGAGTGGCCCAACTCTCTCAGTTTGTCTTTGAAAGAGGTAGAGGCAGCCTCCTCCAGCTGGTAAACTCAGAGTTGCCTTGCTTCTCCCCTGGGCTGCTCTTTCATTTTTATCGCCTCAGTAGCTAACTCCCAGCATCAAATCTTGCCTGCTGAATTAGCTGGTACCAGGTTTATTTTCGTGTTGGACCCAGACCGATGCATATGTCCTTCATGCCACGCCGGGTCAAAGCGGTTTTGAACACGGGGTGGGGCACAGATAATACACAGAAAGGAGGCTCATGTTGAAAGGTGCAGAGAAACCTGCTGGGGGAGGCGGAGGGAGCAGAGGGTCCAGGGGAGGAGGAGTGGAAGGTGGGGCTCGGGAGACAGACACACGGGGATTCTAGGCCAGCTGTGTGGCCTAGCAGGTCATTTTACCTGTCCAAGCCTCCCCTTCCTCACCTGCAGGATGGGGAGACTACTGGGACTCTCCCCGGGCTTTAGGAGAATCAGATGGAATGAACCACCCGCAGTGGCTGATCTAGGAGTCTGGACGTGATCCTGTGATGCTGTTCTGCGACTGTCCTTCCCCTGAGCCCAGGACATGGGGCTCGGCCCCCTCCCTGGCTGTGACAGAGGATTTAACAGCTAGGGCAGGTGCACACCGTGGATGGGTCCGGTGGCACCGTTGCCGACCTGCGGGGCCTGGCGGCCGGATTTCAGCCCCGCCCCCACCCCACCCCACCCCACCCGGGCCCCCAGGGCAACCACCTCTCAGAGTTGTGGTCCACGGTGTTCATGTCGTCCGCGGAGACCCTGAACTCGCTGATGCGGATCCACTCGTCGAAGCCGACCCCCACTGAGTAGTAGACGTAGAGCTTGCCGTTGTGCCGGAAGCCGGGGTGCAAGGCGATGCCCAGAAAGCCCCGCTCGTCGCCCTCCCAGGGCGAGGTGAGCACCGCCCGGCTGACGTTCAGGAAGGGCTTCTCCAGCCGCGAGCGGTCGGGCAGGTAGGCCCACACCAGCCCCACCTGCTCGGCCACGAAGAAGCGGTGGCTGCCGTCCCGCGCATGCACCATGGCCACGGGGTTGCGCAGCCCGTTAGCCACCTCCTCCAGGCACAGCTGCAGGCAGCCCTTGGCGTCGGCCACCACGCGGCCCAGGTTCGAGTTGAGGTTCTCGTTGACCAGCAGGCGCGGGAAGCAGTAGTCCGTGTCGTCCAGCGACAGGTAGCGGCAGAACTTGGCGCGGTTGCCCTCCAGGGCCCAGAGCTCCCGGTCGGGCGACAGGTGGCGGAAGAGGCCCCGGCACGTCTGCCACATGTCCAGACAGTAGTCCTCGCAGAGCCCCGGCACCGTGCGCAGCGGCGTGGACGGGTCCTCGGCGTCGTACAAGTGGGCGGCGTAGGGTGAGCATTCCTGCGGGGACAGGGGCGGCGAGGATGCGTGTGACCTCTCCCGCCTCCTAGGGCCTCAGGCCGCTGATCTGTAAAATGGGGCCCCCATCTGTCTAGCAACACGGTGATCTCAACTAGGTAGCAGCAACCCTTGGCCTCCTAGCTCCTCACCTTCTCTTTCCCTTGCCTTAATGCTTCTGTTAGACCAAATGACCACAATATTACTACTACTAACAGCAGCCCTTGAGTACCTACTGTGTGCCAGAAAGGGTCTGGGGCACCCTTTTGTTCATGTATTTAAAAAACTTAAAAAAAATTTTTTTTAATGTTTATTTTGAGAGAGAGAGAGAGAGAGAGTGTGTGTGTGTGTGTGTGTGTGTGTGTGTGTGCGCGCGCGCGCACACACACACAAGTGGGGGAGGGGCAGAGAGAGAGGGAGACACAGAATGGGAAGCAGGCTCCAGGCTCTGAGCTGTCAGCACAGAGCCTGACATGGGCTCTAACCCACAAACTGGGAGATCATGATCTGAGCCAAAGTCAGATGCTTAACCAACTGAGTCACCCAGGCGCCCCTGAGGCACTTTTCTATACTTCCTCTTTTCATATGAAATCTCCGCCCTGTGTCTGCTTGACTTACTCCTTCCTTTATTTAGATCCCCACTCAAGGGACACATCCTCAGAGAGATCTGCCCTGACCACACCCAGCCACCCCCACCCCCAACCCTCCCCACCCCTGCCCTCCACCTCCTGGCTTCTGACTCTGCTTGAAGCAAACACCAACCCCCCCAGGCGCCCCTGGGTGGCTTAGTCGGTTAACCTTCAGACTTCAGCTCAGGTCATGATCTCGCAGTTCCTGAGTTCCAGCCCTGTGTGGGGCTCTGCATTGACAGTGTGGAGCCTGTTTGGGATTCTCTCTCACTCCGTCTCCCCCTTTTCCTCCCCCACACATGCTTTCTCTCTCTCAAAATAAATAAACTTAAAAAAAAAAACAAAAAAAACTAAACTTAAAACACCTTAAATCACAAACCTTACCATCATCTGGTATCATGATAAAAATGAATGTGTTTGCATGCTTACTGTCTGTCTTCCTTGGAAGGTAAATTCTACAAGGAAAGGAATCTTTAATGTTTATTTATTTTTGAGTGAGAGAAAGAGACAGAGTGTGAGCAGGGGAGGGGCAGAGAGAGAGGAAGACACAGAATCCGAAGCAGGCTCCAGGCTCCACGTTGTCAGCACACAGCGCAATACGGGGCTCGAAGTCACGAACCGCGAGATCGTGACCTGAGCCGAAGCTGGGCGCTTAACGCACCGAGACACCCAGGCGTCCCTACAAGGACAGGAATTTTGACCGTCTTGGTCACTGTGTGTCCCGGAACCTAAGACAGTGCCTAGCACATAGTAAGCCCCGAGTGAATGCGTAGGGAATGTGCTGGAAGCTAACTCACCTGACCAGTACTTAACCGTGAATGGGTGCTCCTACCTCCATTACTGGCTTCATCTTCACAAGGGCCCACGAAGGGGAGAGTGTTACAGAGGGGGAGACCGAGGCACAGCCTCGGTGTCTTTCAGTATGATTCGGGAAGCATGGAGGGGTCTGGGTTTGGTCTCTGGCCGACCCCACTCTCCCCAGCACTGTGGAGGCTGGCACATGTACAGATTGGCAACACCCATGCCCACGCATCCCCCTGGCCCCGGACCCCTCTCCCTCCACTGCTCGGGCACCTTGGGCAGGGTCCTGGACGGTCCTCTGCCACCGGGCTGCCAGTGTAGTGTTCCTCTGGGGACAGATGGATCGGCCGCCCTTGGATTCCCTGGCCTCCTGCCGAGGGCTCCCCCGCTGATGAGACACCAGGGACCCCATTCAGGGCCCGCATGGGCACGATCTGGAATGCAGGGTAGTCAGGCCCTCCTGGGGCAGGACTGTGAGCCCTGGGGACGGGAAGCAGATGGGTGAAGTGTTCTGCCCTCCTCCTCGCCCGGCAGACAGTCCCAATTCGCAGTTTGGATGGCTTCTCGGAACCAGTTCAGGCATCGCGTGGCAACCCTCGGCTCAGCCCTCCCTCTGCCCCCAACACTCATGCTTCCGGGTCCTCTCACCCCAAGAAGGAAATAACCCGCAAGCTTTGCCTCAGGCTCTGCCTTTCCAGGCAGAGGTGACAAACCCCAGCAGACCCCTCCCCAGCTTCAGGCCTCCAGCACCCACCCCCTGAGAGCTGAGAGGATCCCTCCCTTCGCACCCCGACCCCAGCCTGAGAGCCAACGCAGAGGTACCAGCACTCGGGATCCAGCTCTGCCCACAGCTCTGCCGTCAGCTCCTGCCTCCTGCCCCCCCCTTCAGTTTCCTGACACTCTCTGCCATTTTCACCTCTGAGCCTCAGCGCACACGGTTCCCTTTGCAGGCATGCCCTTCCCTCGAAAGCACCAATCGATTCATCCTTAAATAACAGCCGCGGCCGTTGGAGAAATAGCGTGAACAACAACAACAGCTCTGGGCATTTGGGCAGACTGTGGGCCAGGGCCATCACTCAACGCAACTGACTGTGCCAGGAGTATGTTCTTGGTCCCATTGTACGGATGGGAAAGAGGAGGCTGAGAAGGAAGCCCCTAACCAAGGTCACAGGCCGGATTCGACCTAGAAGCCGGGGCATTTCCGGGCTCACTGACGGGCGCCTAACTCCCAGCCCCCAAAGCCTAGTTAAGTGTACCCCGCCCCCACCCAGAGCAGAGGCCTCAGCTCCACAGGCTGTATGAAAAGCTCCCTTGAGGGACGCCTGGGGGGCTCAATTAAGCGACTCAGTTTTTTTTTTTTTTTTTAATGTTTATTTATTTGGGGTGGGAGGGAGAGGAGGGACAGAGAGAGAGGGAGACAGAGGATCTGAAGCGGGCTCTGGGCTGACAGCAGAGACCCCGATGCGGGGCTTGAACTCGTGAACCGTGGGATCATGACCTGAGCTGAAGTTGGATGCTTAACTGACTGAGCCACCCAGGTGCCCATGCAACTCTTGATCTTGGCTCAGGTCGTGATCTCTCGGTCTGTGGGTTCGAGCCCCACATCGGGCTCTGTGCTGACAGTGTGGAGTCTGCTTGGGATTCTCTCTCTCTCTCTCTCTCTCTCAAAATAAATAAATAAACTCGAAAGAAAAGAAAAAGAACCTCCTTCAGTCAGAGCCCCTGACCTGAGCAGAGGTAATTATTTATGTCTGTGCCTGGCACCCTCTGCCCCCGGTCCCACCATGGGCTCAGCGGGCCAAGGTCTGGACCGACTCGGCTCTGGGTCCCTAGAGGCCTTGGGGGGTGCTCCTCCCGGGGCCGGACGCTCCCCTCCTCACCGGCAGGGCCAGGCGGGGCTCCGACAGGTGGCAAGCCGCCCTCATGGATGTGTGTTCAGGCTCTGGGCCAGGGGCTCCTCCCTCCCTTGGAACCATCATGGTCACACCACGGCCTTGTCCTCCCGGCACCTCTACTGCTACTGTGAGGCTAAGGGCCACTTGGCCACGTATGCTTGGAAGTCTCTGGTCAGTCGCTGTCCCAGGCCTCACAGGGTTTCCCACGTCCCACTCAGCCGGCGAGTGGGCGAGACAGCCAGGCCCAGGCCTCCACGCGTGATCGTCTCTCACACGGTTGCCCTGGAGCCTCCTATGACTCCAGCGGGCAGCTGTGGGTGGGCCAGGGAGGGTCTGTCCGCCCACACGCCTCATTTAATTTTTGCGAGGTAGGGTCACTGTGACTTCTAGCTTGTAGGTGACGAACTGAGGCTCAAAGAAGGCTACGTGCCAAGAAGTGGTCACGCCATGGCTCAGACCCAGCCCTCCTGATGCCCACAGCGGGGCTCTTTCCGGATTAGTCAGCACTGTTTCATTCAGCAAGCGTTTACGGGACGCTGACTGCATGCCAGGCACCGTCCTCAGCTCTAGGGACACAATGAGGAGCGGAACGGACTTCTGGAAGCCGATCTGGGTGCCCTCTGCTCACCAAAGCCCAGCCCAGAGCTAGAGAGGGAGCACTGGGGGGGCCTCCGGGGAGCCAGGCTGGAACTTCAGCGTCCATGCATGGACACGGGGCCTGGCCAGCCCTTCCTCGTGGCCTACATACTCTTACAGAGCAAACCTGGTGCTCAGACCGGAGAAATCCACAAGCAGGACGTGACAGGAGGGTGTAGTGGTTGCCGTCCACAGGAACAACCAGCAACTGGCCTTCCGGGGTCAGTGGAAGGGGCAGCAGAAAACCCAAGCAAAGCCCATCGGGCGTCACACCGTTCAGCTGCCTGCGCCGTTCAGCCCAGGAGCAGACGGCCCGCCCACCTTACTGCCCCGAGGTCGCCCTGTGCGGCTGCTGAGGCTCACGACTCACGGTCCTGAGTCCCAAGGGTTCCTTATGTCCGCCACCTACTGCTTAGGAAGGCCGGGTCTGTGTACACAGTGCTCTCTAGGGAGGGTATTCCTTCCTTTCCCATTTCCTCATCTGGCAAACTCGTCTTCGTGACTCCAGACCCAACTGAAAAGTCTTCTCTGGCTCCTCCGTCCTCCCAGGGCCCTGACTCCCCCACCCTGGCCCCCTGTGGACCCTCCCGCGGCCCTCCACACAGCATCGCCAAAATGTAACTTTGTAGCTTGTGGGCTGAGCTCTCCACGGGGGTCATGTGTCACCTCCCGGTCGTCAGAGATGCCTCAGCTGGCCTGCCTGGCCGGGACTTTATGTTCTCTTTGTATGTCCACCTACCCCACAGGCTATGGGACCTTCCAGGGAAGGGGCCCGAGGGCCCAGCACACAGTGGGGCTTCAAGAAAACAGGCAGTATGACAAAGTCAGTAAGAGAAGGGCTTTGGAGCCAGAGCATACTAGAGACTGAATCTACCATTCCCTGTGTGACCTGGGGCAAGTTCCTTAGCCTCTCTGTGCCCGTGTCTTCATCTGTAAAAGGGGAAAGGAATTCCAGTCTCACAGTTGTCGGCGGGAATAAATGAGACATCATGCATGCATTGTTCAATAAACACATGCTCAAATGGTATGAACTATCAAGATGCAATTCAATGTTTCCTCTTCCAGGAAGCCTTCCCTGACTTTTACAGGGAAAAGTGTGGACTTTCTCCCTATCCCCCATAGTGTCCAGTCACCCTGGAGAAGCCTTTTGTGCATTCTGGTAAGTATCCGTGTGTCTGTCTCCTGATTTGAACAAGGGGACTCGAGCCTGGGCCTATGACTTGCCAACTGCCTCTGGGCCCGGGCACCCAGACAGGGCCAGCCCCTAACAGGCTCTGGGGAAATATCTGTCCTGCACATGCACCTGCAGAGTGTGTCCCATGTAGATTTCCATCAGAAACCAGGCTTTGATGACTTCGGGTTACACAGAGAGGCAGTCTCAGTTACACAGAAGTTTGTCATATGGACACGAGGAACCTGAAGATGTCACATGTCACAAGCTGTCATTTCTCCTCTTGATGACACAGGCGTCAGTTGAATGAGGGCAGAGTCCTAGGAAAGAGTCTTAAGGCCCAGAAGGGACGATCACCCTCCAGCTAAGGAGCATCCTGGGCACCTGGAGGGGCTGTGGGCACCAGATGGGGGCAGGTTCTGGAGGGGGCTGTGGGAGCGAGCATGTTTTCATGGTCTCTCTCCTGTCTGGAGTACGTCTCCCTAAGGCAGATGTGAATGTCTGAATGCTGTCATTGACTGAAACTTGTAAATAAGTCACCTTGGCCACCTCCCCAGGGTGGAAATCAGGGGGTGCCGGATCCAGACACGGCCTTGGCTCGCAGACAGCATGGTCCTCCATCCAGCACTCTCCTGCCCTCCCTTGAGGCCCCGCCAGAGAAACCGTGAGCCAACCTCCACTGCCCTCTCCAAGTTCACTCCAGACATGAGGTCACTCTCAGAGACGCCTGGGGTAAAGTGCTAGAGGCCGGTCTACCACTGGTCGCTCAAGGCCAAGCCATGCTGGGAAGATTCCCAGGGGAAGAGGGGAGCCTCTTGCCAGGGAGGGATAGCAGGGCTGACTGTTGTTCCCTTCCTCCTCCTAGGACCCGCCTACCTTACTTGTCCTGCTGAGCCTGGCACATAGTAGGTGCTCAATAAACAAATGTGGAGTGAATGCACGAGCCCAACTATGAGGGGAGGGGAGGGCCTGCTTCCAAAGAGCCCCCACGCTGGTGAGGGAGGCAGATGCTTGACCAGACCGTTCTGGCTCCCCTGAGAAGCACAGCACAGGGACTGAGCAGAGACCACCAACGGCGGGTGTCCCCCTCCTCCGCATTCTGGTGCTCCCCAGGGCCCCTTTCCTCATCCCCTCCCAGGCCCTCTCATTTCTGACCCAGATGGCCCACTCACACTGGCGCTGAGTGTGGTCCAAGTGCCCACCGTGGCCATAACTGAGCTGTGTGACCACTAGGCAAGTCTCTGCCTCTCTGGGCTTCCCCCGAGTGGGCCTCTGGGCCCCATTCCGTCCTTACCTAGAGCTGGGAAGCCAGTGGGGGCCAAAGAGGCGCTGGAGAAATCCAACCAGAATCATCCACTGAGCCCTGAGCATGTGCCCTCCTGTCTGTGTGCCTACTCTGAGGGACGGCTACGATTGCCCCTATTTTAAAGGTGATGCGATGAAAGTGCAGTGGTGACCTGTCCAGGGTCACAGAGCCAGGAGTGGCAGGGCCAGGATCAACCCAGTAAGTCTGATGCCAAGCCAGCCCTCCTGCCCCTCCCCTGGCTGTCTGAAGGGCGTCAGCTAGGCGGGCCTGCAGGACCCTTCCTCCCCCAGGCTTCTGGCTGCCTGGATGGTGGTTGGGGCCAGCCTCAGGGCTTCCTGGCCTTGACTCCATTTCCCCAGGGGTTCTGGTCAGCCTCTCGGGAATTAGACCCATGCAGGAGCAGCTAAGGCACAATCCTGTGCAACCCCGTGCCGGCAGAAGTAGGGGCTCTGCCCCCAGAGGGGAGATGAGGGCAGAGAGGTTACACGGAAGGGATGTCACTCAGGTGGTCTGAAAGGACGAGAGACCCTCTGCCACGTGGGGGCGCCCCCAGAGAGAGCGCACACCAGGAACCTAGGTGGGGGCCTGAAGTGCCACAAGCATCGCAGGCCGGCTCACCCCGGGGTCTGAGCACCGGGCACGTCTGGTCCAGGAAGGGGGCGGGGCTCTGAGACCGTGTCCTCAGGGCGGGGGAGGGGCTCTCACTGGGAGCGGTGTCCCCCAACCCCTTCCGCAAACCCAAGTCCCGCGCGTGGACCACGCTCCCTGCGGGTCCGGGCCGCGCCCACCTCCCCCGGGGCAGCGCGGGAAGCACTGGCGGGACAAAGGCTTCCCATCCCGGTGCCCCGACAAGGGCGGGGCTCCTCCACGCTGACTCCAGGGGGTCCCAGGGCCGAGGGGCCCGCAAACTCCCAAGGGAGTGATGACATCGCTCTGTCCGCCCGCCTTGCTTCACGAGGGGAAACGGAGGCCCAGGGAAGGTCCGAGTCACGAAGCTAATGAATGGCAAAGCCCGTCTCCCCGCGCCGAAGACTCCGCCGGGGGTGGGGGGGGGAGGTGCGGACTCGGGGTCCAACGCCCGCCGCCCACTCCCGATCGCCGCCCGGCGGGGCCGCCCCCGCCGCTCTCCCGCCCGGCCGCCGAGGCCCCGACGCGCGCCCGCTCACCTGGCACAGCAGGTCGAGCGCGTAGCCGGCGCACGCGGCCCACTCGGCGGCGTCCACGCGCGCCGCCAGGGCTCCGAAGCGGCGGGCCAGCGCCGCGTCCTGCTCGGGGGCGCAGCAGCCGAAGGCCGAGTACTGCGCGCAGAAGCGCAGCGGCTGCGGCGGCCGGAAGGGCGGCCTGAAGTCCAGGCACTGGGGGTGCGCCGCCGCCCCGAGCGCCCGCAGCGCCAGCAGCGCCAGCAGCGCCCCGGGCCCGGCCCGCCCGCCCGCCATGCCGCTGCCGGCCCGCTCCGCCCCGGCCCGGAGGAGGAGGAGGAGGAGGAGGGGGAGGAGGAGGAGGGGGAGGAGGAGGGGGAGGCGGCGGCGGCGGGGGGCGGACACCCCGGCCCCGCGCGCCCCGGGAGCCGCCGGCCGCGCCCTGAGCGCTCGCCTCCCGCGGGCCGCACCCTCCCGGGGAGCCCGTGGCCGCGGGGCAGGGACGGGCTCACCCCGCAGGGCCTCGAGGTTGGGGCCCAGCCCCCGCAGGGAGGCCACCCCTGGTCGGGGACGCCCCGGCGGGGCTGAAGGAGGAGGGGCGCGGCGCGCAACTCGGCACTCGGCACCGCCTCTGTTCCCGCTGTTCCAGCAGCGCGCCCCCCCCCCCCAACCCCCGGGATCCTTTCTCAATACAATGGCGGTGGCCTCGCCTCTTGGGGCCCCAGGTGCCGACTGGGCTTCCCGTTTCCGCCGGGGCCGCAGCTTCCTCCCCGGGCGCTGTTTAGCCCGGGAGGTGCAGGGACTCCGGGGTTCCAGTCCTGCCTCCGACTGGGCCAGGGAGCGACATGATGGAGCCAGTGGCTGGGAATTCCCACGGAATCACTTAAAAATGGGGTAAAGGGCGGTCCCTGCCGCCCGGGACTCACAGGAGAAGTGAAACCCGGGCCTGGGTTGGGGAGGGTGGATGGGCCGCCTCCACAGTCCACCCTCGTCCTCACCCCAGGCTTCTTCCCTCTCTCCCCTCCGGGGCCAGCATATTCCCCTACAGCCGGGGACTGCTGGGCCTCCTCCCCCTGCACTCTGGGCATCCTGCTCTCCATCCTGCAGCCCCTGCCCCTGCTTCTGCCCTGTGTCGCCCGCCGGGCTTATGGGTCCCCTTATACCCATGAGGGAATGCCGTCCCCAAGTTAGCGGAGGGCTCGCCCAGCCTCTCATGGACAGCAGGTGCTTGAGAATCCAAGCCTCTGTTTCTGCTCTGACGCATGAAAGAGCCGGAAAGTTGTGGCTCCTGTCCTGCCCATAAGAAAAAAGCTGAACTAAGAATCCACTTTCGTCAGACCCCTTGGAGAGCTGAGGTCTCAGGACTCCGGGCTGAGTGCCACCCCCAAATCTGGAGAGACCAGCAAATCCAGAGTCTCAGCTGAGATCTGCTGTGGTAGGAAGGCTTAAAGGGTCGTTTCGAGGGCCTGCTGGGGGCTGAGAGCAGACTAGTGCGGGGCTGAGAAGCTCCTGGGGGGAAGGAGGGCGGCGATCTAAAGGAGGAGGCCGTAAGTTTGCCCTTGTACCTCCAGAAATCTCCCCAGTGGAAAGGTGGCCATTGTGAGATACGCCCACAGTGTTCTCCATAACAAAGACCTGCTCTCCAGGGAAAAAGGCTTTACCAGAGCCTTATCCACCCTGGGGGGTGGTGGGTCCCCAACTCCAACCCCCTCTAAACTTCAGAGACTTACTGAAGGGAGAGGACCTAAGAACCACTAGTGAATATCACCGCCCAAGGACGTAGGATGATAGAACAGAACTCCTCCCCGACTCCTTACCACCACTTCAACAGGCCTTGGGCGTGATAATAGTGGTCACACGCTCCATCTAAGAGGAGATCTGGGTGAATCTCAAAGACAACAGGGGAGACCAAAACAAGGACCACAGAGGAATTTGGAGCCCCTACAGCTACCGCAAACATAAGCCACAGTGCACCGCCAGCCGGGTCAGCATAAACCCTCACGCGAAACCCCATTTGCCTCAGTTCCTGCTACCCGTACAGGTGTCTGGCTTTTCTTTTCTTTTCTTTTCTTTTCTTTTCTTTTCTTTTCTTTTCTTTTCTTTTCTTTTCTTTTCTTTTCTTTTCTTTCTTTCTTTCTTTCAAGATGTTTTATTTATTTATTTATTGAAAATTTACATCCAAGTTAGCATCTAGTGCAACAATGACTTCAGGAGTAGATTCCTTAGCGCCTCTTACCCATTTAGCCCATCTCCCCCCCACACCCCCTCCAGTAACCCTCTGTTCTCCATATTTAAGAGTCTCTTATGTTTTGTTCCCCTCTCTGTTTTTATATTATTTTTTGCTTCCCTTCCCTTGTGTTCATCTGTTCTGTATCTTAAGTTCCACATATGAGTGAAGTCATATGATATTTGTCTTTCTCTGACTAATTTCGCTTAGCATAATACCCTCCAGTTCCACCCACATAGTCGCAAATGGCAAGATTTCATTCTTTTTGATTGCCGAGTACTACTCCATTGTATATACACCACATCTTCTTTATCCATTCATCCATCGATGGACATCCGGGCTCTTTCCATACTTTGGCTATTGTCAATAGTGCTGCTATGAACATTGGGGTGCATGTGCCCCTTAGAAACAGCACACGTGTATCCCTTGGATAAATACCCATTAGTGCAGTTGCTGGGTCGTAGGGTAGTTCTATTTTTAGTTTTTCTGAGGAAACTCCCCACTGTTTTCCAGAGTGGCTGCACCAGTTTGCATTCCCATTTGTGTGTGTGTTTTATTGATTTTTGAGAGAGAGAGGGAGAGAGTGTAAGCGGGGGAAGGGCAGAGGAACCAAAGCAGGCTCTGTGCTGAAAACACAGTGCGCGATGTGAGGCTCGAACTCACGCACCGTGGGATCATGACCTGAACTGAAATCAGATGCTCAACCAACCGAGCCACCCAGGCGCCCCAACGTGTCCGGCTTTCGAGAAAAATTACATGGCGTGATAAATGACAGGAAAAGACAGTCTGAAGAGAAAAAGCATCAGAAACAGACTGAGGTAAGACACAGAATTTGGAATTATGACTAGTATGTTAGGGGCTCTAGTGGAAAGCTGGCAGCATTCAGGAACAGGTGGGAAACGTAAGCATTAAGAAAAGTTTATGGGGGCGCCTGGGTGGCTCAGTCGGTTGGGCGTCCGACTACAGTTCAGGTCACGATCTCGCGGTCGGTGAGTTCGAGCCCCGCGTCGGGCTCTGTGCTGACGGCTCGGAGCCTGGAGCCTGCCTCGGATTCTGCGTCTCCCTCTCTCTCTCTGCCCCTCCCTCGCTGGCATTCTGTCGTTGTTTCTCTCAAAAATAAATAAACATTAAAAAATGTATATTTTTAAAGAAAAGTGTATGAAAAAATTTTAAAAGAAATGGTAGGAATCAAAAGCACCATAACAGAAATGAAGGGTGCTTTTGGTGAGCTCATCAGGAGACTGGATGCTACCAAGGAGAGAATCGCTGTGCTTGAAGACAGATCAGTAGGGACTTCCCAAACCAACATACAACGGGGGAAAAACAATGGTAGAAAGGCACACAGGGAGTGCCTGGGGTGTCCTCGGTTAGTCCTGTCTTCCAGGTCCCGGACCTCCCACGGCCGTCAGCCGCAGCCGAGGAACACGCCGGGAGTCGTCTCGCGAGCACCGGAGACGAGTCGGTCATCGCCACCCCCGGCAGCCGGACTATCTTGTGTGCTGTGGATTGTGGCTGGATGAGGCCTGGGGCCGGCAGAGGCCCCAGACCGGAGCCCCAGGGCTTTTGCAAACGTTTATAAAGAAGAGAAGAGGGGCGCCTGGGTGGCGCAGTCGGTTGAGCGTCCAACTTCAGCCAGGTCACGATCTCGCGGTCCGTGAGTTCGAGCCCCGCGTCAGGCTCCGGGCTGATGGCTCGGAGCCTGGAGCCTGTTTCCGATTCTGTGTCTCCCTCTCACTCTGCCCCTCCCCCGTCTCTCTCTGTCCCAAAAATAAATAAACATTGAAAAAAAAATTTAAAAAAAAAGAAGAGAAGAAAAAACTCCCAAGAACACACCGATGCACTTTGCCGATGCGAATATTTGACCGCGTTTGCTTCAGCCGCTTTCAGACATGAGAAACCATGAGCCACAGGCAAGAGGCCGTGTGGGTGAATGATCGCGAGCGCTGGGTTAGAGTCCTGACCCTGCAACTTGCTAACGGTGAGACCTTGGACAGGCCACTGAACCTCTCTGTGCCTCGGTGTACTCATCTGTGAAATGGGGATGCTGGATGAGGCTGTTGGAAGAGAGCCTGGCACATTCTATGTGGGCAGCGATCACAGACCCACCCCCTGTGCCCTCACACCAGCCTCATGGCTTGTCCCTCTGTCCCCAAGGGAAGGTTCTCCCGAAGGTGGGGACCACAGGTACCGGCAAAGAACATAGAAGGTCACGTGCCGTGTTCCTAAACTTCGTGTAAATGATCTTTTCCTTCTGTGACTTGCTTCTTTCCCCCCAACCCAGTGTTTGGGATCTGCCCGGACTAATAAGGGCTTTCTCTCTCACTCCTGTCTAGAATGCCACTGTATGCACAGTGCCACTGTCTGCAGGTGTCACAAACCACCGAAAGGCAGCTCAGACCGTCCCCGGAGACCGGCCTGCTTGCCAAGCTGCTGGGCTCTCGAAACATCTATTTTTAATTTTAAACTTGGAGAAGGAAGAAATAAAAAAACGGAAGACAGAAATAGTGCTTGCCGAAGACCACTGCTGTGCCGGGGGCTTCTCTGCCTCATGCAGGCCCCGCACCAGACGATTGCACACGGGATCTGTCGGGCACGCGTCTCGGCCCTCAGGGTCTCGGCCCTCAGGGCCCAGTGGGGCCGCGAGGACGGGGATCCACCTTCCCCTACCCCTGGGCCTGCAGGACCCCCCGGGGCTCCCCTGTTGTTCTTGGAGTCCCCAAGGCTCTCACATGAACTCAGGGACAATGACGTTCTGCAGCCCCACGATCTCCCTACCTGCCCTGTCTGCCCCGGCTGCTGCTTTCTTCACCACGTACAGATGGAGAAACTGAGGCACAGCTCACTGACGACAGGAATCGTAGTGGGGTCAGGAAGTGGAGGGGTCGGAGTCTGAACCCAGGACTCAGTGGCAGGACCCTTCCCTGAGGCCCCGAGGACGAAAGCAGGGGTGGAGTCAGCAGCAGACTGTCCCTTGGGCCTGCCTGGTCCTCCCACTGGCCACTCGGGCTGTGGGACCTCACGGCTACAGCACTCACCTGTTACACGGCTCATGACCCAGCCGGGGCAGCATCAACTGCTTGTCCGCTGCTCCTGTGGCTTTGACGGAGTGGCTGGTTTAACCGTGAGGACGCGTGGCACCAGCATCCTCTAGCCCCCTTCTAGAATGGGCACTGCCTGCAGATGCTTCAGGGCCCCGGCTCCCTCAGGAAGGTAGCCTGCACGCCATGCAGCCCTGAGCTTAAATCTCACTATCTACCTTGACCTTGGAGGAGTCCCACCCTAAACTTCAGTTTCCACATCTGCCCCGCAGCCAGACAGCCCAGCTGTTCTGGGGAATTCAGATGCCGGATGTTCTCTTCTGACATTTCCCATGCTCTGCTCTGCAGACCATGGGTTCTGGGTGTTCTCAGCAGGGGCTGGGGCGGGGGGGGGGGGGGGTGTCAGGTAAGTTTGGAAACACCATATTCCAAGCCCCTTCTAGAGATTCAAGACGTGCCTCTGCGTGCTAAAGGCTCTGAAAAGTCCTGCAGCCAAAGCCTGGTTCGTTTGCTTGTTCCAGTAAGACATCTGATTCCCAGCACGTCTATTAACACTATTCTCGTCCACTGCTTTAATACACGCCTAAGGCAGAAAACTCACAGTTGCGTTTCCTCGTCTGTAAAAAGGAATGGCACCCTCCCCTGGCAAGGATGAAGAGTCAAGTGGAAAATGCCGTGGGAGGGGCCCCCAGAGGGTGTGGGCTGGTGCTCCTGCCCAGGCATCTTGAGAACAGAGACATCTCCACTCTCTGCCCCAGACAGAAGCCCAGGAGCCCCCGGGGAGACCGATTTGCACAGCCTGAGCATGCTTCCCCAAAGTTCCAGGGGAAATCCACAGACGTCAGCGCTGGAAAATGGGCTATTGTTTTAGGGACGGGAAAGCTGAGGCTGTCTGCCCTCCTCTTCTGCCTTCTCTCTGTCTCCCATAAGGACAGCGGCCCCTAAAATAAGGGCAGGGCCCTGAGTCCACGGAGGAAGCACCCCCCCCCCCCACCTAGTGACCCCGGATCCGTAAACAGGGTATGGAAAACTATTTCACAACACTTGTCAGGCGCTCATCCAATCGTCACCCCTTTGCCCAGAGCCCTCCCACACTACCCCATGTGGCTCCCCAAATGTGATTTGCTCCCTAATCCTGGCTTCAGAGAGCCCCTGGCTGGTCTCAGATCTGGCTCATCCCTCCCAACCCTGCAGTCTGCACTTGCGAGCAGCAGCCTCTCCCCCTGCCCCACTCACCCCATCGCCTCCCTGGCCGCTCTTGCTTCCCAGGGCGCACATCGCCGCCATCTTCCATGAGGCTCACAGCAACTTTCTGGAGTGAGTGCTAGGAGTAACCCCATTTCGCAGATGAGGAAACCGAGCTCAGGGATGTTGAGACAGGATGACCCGTCAGGTGCTTCAGATCCGAACTCCCCAATGCCAGGGCGAGAGCTTCCTATCACCAAGGCATTTCTCCTTCTTTCTTTTTTTTTTTTTTTTTCAACGTTTATTTATTTTTGGGACAGAGAGAGACAGAGCATGAACGGGGGAGGGGCAGAGAGAGAGGGAGACACAGAATCGGAAACAGGCTCCAGGCTCCGAGCCATCAGCCCAGAGCCCAACGCGGGGCTCGAACTCACGGACCGTGAGATCGTGACCTGGCTGAAGTCGGACGCTGAACCGACTGCGCCACCCAGGCGCCCCTCCTTCTTTCTTGATGTTTATTTATTTTGAGAGAGAGACAGAGAGAGCAAGGAAGGGACAGAGAGAGAGAATCTCCAGCAGGCTCCGTGCTGTCGGCGCCGAGCCTGACGCGGGGCCCTGTCCCTCGACCGTGAGATCATGACCTGAGCCGAAATCAAGAGTCGGATGTTGAACTGACCGAGCCGTCCGTGCACCCCTGCCCCGGCATTTCTATAGAGTCCGGATGCAGGAAGTGGGGCGAGGTGATATGACACCATGAGACGATGGATACGGGGATTTGGGGCAACAAGGCTTCCTGTCCATTGGTACAAACAGCTCCCCGCCCAGTGCGTGGAGGGTGAGTCCTGCTTCAGCTGTGGGCTTGAACCCAATGGCCTCAGAGTCCCACCCATTCTTAGAATTCCAGAAACTGGGCTCTGGGGTTGTTGAGGGCTAAAACCATGGTCCCTGGTAGCTGGGGGGTGGTCAGTTAGTACCAGACATCCTACAAATACCCAAAAGATCATCCCAGAAGAGGGGGTCTTGACCAGGAAGATATGTTCCAACCCACAGAGAGAGGATCTTTCCAGAGTGGGAGTTGACCCGTTAAGGGGTAAGCGCCCCATCACTGGAGCCATGCAAGTAGGTGCTGAACAGCTTCTGTCAGGGCTGCTATAACTGGGGGGAGATTCGGTCACTTCCAAGTTTCTTTCTGTCACCGAACATCTATGAATGTTGAAATCTTTCATGTGTTTTTGAGTAGAGGCAATACTTCCACAGGGTTTAAAAAATCAAAAAGCCCAGGGGCGCCTGGGCGGCTCAGTTGGTTAAGCGTCTGACTTCGGCTCAGGTCACGATCTCGCGGTTTGTGCGTTCGAGCCCCGCATCGGGCTCTGTGCTGACAGCTTGGAGCCTGGAGCCTGCTTCAGATTCTGTCTCCCTCTCTGTCTGCCCTCCCCACTCCCCTACTTGTGCTCTGTCTCTGTCTATCAAAAATAAATAAATGTAAAAAAAAATTTTTTTTTAATCAAAAAGCACAAAACCAAATCCAGTGAACATGGTTTCTTCCCACCCTACACCCCAGGGCCCCCAGCTCCCCTCCCAGAAGTGCCTGGTGATGCCAGGTACTCCCACGATCCTCCGGGGTTTACACATGCACCAGCATTCTCGATCATTATTTTATTTTATTATCTTCTAATGTTTATTTATTTTTGAGAGAGAGAGTGCGGCAGAGAAAGAGGAGGACAGAGGATCCGAAGCAGGCATTGAGCCGTCAGCACAGAGCCCGACGCGGGGCTCCAACTCATGAACCGTGAGATCACAACCTGAGCCGAAGTTGGACGCTCAGCTGACCGAGCCACCCAGGGGCCCTTCGGTCGTTATTTTAAAACTAAATACACGTTCATGTCATTGCTGTTTCTGCTCTGCCTCTATGCTTTTTTCCCTGTCCGTGGGTTTTCAGCAGCAGCCTGATGACACAGGACAGTCCCCTCCAGGTGTCCGCATCTACAAAATGGGGTAACACCCACCTCACAGGGCTGTTGAGAGATGACTTTTCGCGAGTGGCCCCCAGCAAAGTGCTTGGCACAAGATCTGAGTCCCTGAGAAAAAAGTCCTATGTCAGTGAATGTCCCCGAGGGAGTGCGCCCTGGCTGGTGTGGCCGCAGCAACTCCTTGGGCCACCAGGGGGCTCCTGGGAGCCGCCCTGTCCTGCTGATGGCCACACCACATCCAGAGGTGACCAGGACAACATAGGACGCTCCTCAGAGGGAGGGAGGTACCTGGGCTGGGGACTTGGCATCTTGAGTTTCCAGAACCACTGCCTTGTCCATCCTCCTGCCATCCTCCTTGTCCGGGAATCTGGGGACAAGAAGCTGAGCCCACCTGTGACCCCACTTGCCTCTCCCGAAAAGAAAAGAAGAATAGCTTTTAAGCAACATTTTTGGTGCTGTTTTCGTTCAGAGGAGACACAGGAAGAGGTCGTCCTACACACACATCCAGAACCACTGCCCTGCCCTGTCCCTTCCCCTCCACAGCACTTGGACACCAGGCCCCAGCCGTAGCGACACTCCCTGGGGGACCCCATTGCCTTGCCTTGTCCTTTTGCCCCTTTCTGAAGGCTCCCTGCAAGGCCTCCTCTCCTGCAGTCTGCTGGTACCTCTGTCCAGCGCGCCCTTGCCCTTCCCAGCACCGTGCCTGCAAAGCCATCCCCCTCTCGGGTGGCCCGTGAGCCAGGCACGCATCCTGTTGGGAGCTCTGGGCCGGAACAGGCACTAGATGCCCCGATCCTGAGGCAGCAGACTCAGCCTCCAAGCCCAGAGCGGAGGCAGCTGGGCCGGCCGTGCCCCAGAGGGCAGGACTAGGCCATGAGCTGTTTCCGTATCTTTCCCTTAGTCCCAGCAGGCAGAATAGACCAGAACAGGATCGATCTGGAACACTGACCGGAGCAGGGAAGCTGGGAACCTATTTCTGGGCCTCTACTGTGGCCTCAGGGGATTGCGAAAGCACAGGCCTGGACCCACAAGGCCACCAAGCCCACTGACCTCCCCTACCCAGAACCAACGCTTGCTGGGGCTCCGGGACTGTCCCGGCCCCATCAGCCACACATTTAACACACCTGACACCGGCCATTCCGGAGTCAAACTCAGCCGTAAAGTCGATCTATAGTCACGTCTCAGTGAGCCACCCTTTTCCGCCAGGAGCGGGACAGACGGCTCCTTCGGCTCTCCCCACCTGGAGGGGTCAAGGTGCAGACACTTAGCACCAGCCAGGGTGGGTCAGGCACAGCCCTCCCCCAGTTCTCCCAGAGGCCCGTGCACAGTGGAGCAGGTGGGGCGAGGGAGCACGGTGAATCACTTGTCCAGGGTCACACAGGGAGCGAGCAGAAGCCCCAGGAGTTGAGCACAGGTAGGCTGGGCCCTAGTGTGAGCTCTTAACCCTTAACCGGCAGGAGGATATGCCACCTTTTGGAGAAGGGACGCTTCGCTTGTGTGGAGGCAGGGGGCTGTGCTTTATAAAAACACTGATCGCCTCCGCTTGAATTTTCAGTCTTCCCATTCGTGAATCTCCACCGGGCCCATCACCACATACATCCAGGGGCAGACGGGTAGGAGTGGCTTTCTGAGTCCGGGATCTGACGGAAGGTAGGAGAAGCCCATGCCATGACCCAGGCTGCACGATGGACCCTTCAGTCTTCAGCATAGTCCCAGGGCCGGCTGGGACAGGACGCTGCCCGATTCTGGGCACTGGCCACGTATCGGGCCCCAGTGATGCAGTCACGCAGACCTGCCTGCCTGGAGCACTGCCCTCAATAATAATAATAATTACAACTATTATTAAAATTCTACTGTGATGACGGTAGTAACCGCGGAGGCAGTTGGGCGTCGTGGTCAGGAGGCCAGACTCTGTGTCAGGCGGACCTGACACACCTTGGCTGCAGGACCTTAGTGACTGGACCTCCGTGTGCCTCAGTTTCCTCCTCTGCCAAATGGGATGAAGTTGCTGAGAGGCGTCAGTTTCTTCCAGCAGCCCCCGGGGGTCAGGGTCCCGGCCAGCCTGGCAGGGACAGGGCCTGAGCTACAGCCACAGCAAGGGAGGCCCTGCACCCCACCTTGTGCTTTTAGGGTGATCCCACCAGCATCCCACAGAAGCGTCTCAGAGTTGCTGCGGCCGCCCCACCGGCCCAGCCCTCAGCTGACGTGCAATTTCAGGTCCTGAGATGACAGCCCGCGGGTTGATGGCTCACATACTTCATCTTCAAGGCCCCATGCAATTGGCATTAGGTCAGAGCTAGTTATTTCTCCAGACTCCTGTCCTTCAAGGAGATATGAATTGGATGGGCCGCCCATTTTAGAGATAGGGTGACTGAGGCACCCAGGAGGCCAGGGCCTTGCCTCTGGCCTTGGGGGGCAAAAGGTCAGGGTTCAAGCAGGGATTCTGAACTTGACCTCTTCTGTGTAGTTCCTGATTTAAGCTCCCAGAGAAAGAATGGGACGCAGTGTTTTCGCACATGATGGTGGGTGGTGGGAGGTAGTTCTGGGGACCGCCTGTCCCGTGAATAAGCTCCAGGCCACCTGCCTTCTCTCCACAGATCCCGGGATGGGTGCATAGGAGACAAGGGAGATGGTTCCCACTCCTGCTGCTGCCACGGCCAGAGAAGGCACAGGGGTATCCCAGGGTCAGGAGCCAGCCTGTACGTTCCCGAACTGGCACGAGTTGATAAGAATGCGCAGATGGGGTGGGCGCCTGGCTGGCTCGGTCAGTGGAGCATGCGACTCTTGATCTCACGGTTGTGAGTTCGAGCCCCACGCGGGGTGTAGAGATTACTTAAAAATAAAACCGTAAAAAAAAAAAAAAAGGGAATAAGAATGTGCAGACATGCCCTTTACTGAGCCCGAGCCCCGACACCGTGTCACCAACCCTGTGTATCTCTGTCCCCACAACAGCCCTGGGGTCCAGTGCAGGTGCCCTGGCTGTGCCATCCACAGGTGGGGAGAAATCCGGGAGGTGAAGGTTTGCTCAGGCACAGGGCTCCTTGGAGGCAGCGCTGAGCAGGAACCCAGGACCGGGCGCCCCCAGAACGCTTGCATTGTGCCATCTCACGCTGCGGGGGGACGCCCGCCAAGAAGGCGGAGGAGTGGCTGCGTGTCACGAGGTGGACAGCCTGAACTCTGGCCCTTCTGGGTCCAGTCTCTCACCTGTGGACGGGGCCGGGGGTAACTCCCACCTCACCAGGTTGCCCCGTGGATTCGACGACAACGTGAGGCACCTGTCTCCTGCCATGGGCACTCAATAAGGTGCCCAGGTTCCACCGTTCTTTCCCTCAGTAGCAAGGCCAAGTGTCCCCGCTCTCAGACAAAATATTTACATTTTAATAGAAGTGCCTGTCTCAACAAGGGGCAAGAGCGTTGGAGGAATCCGGGGCAGCGTGGCTGGCCAGGAAAAGCCCTTCACGCTCCCCCAATCACAAGCACGGCAGCCCCGGAGTGGCGTGCCAGGGTCCCGCGCCCTCCTCCCCCATCAAGGGTGGCGATCGTCATTTCTAAAGCACCACTTCCCCCGCATCGCCCAAATTCTCCCGGGCTGAGCTCACTTCATAATCTTGAGCTAATGGAGAAGGATTTCCCCTCGCTCAGACCTTCAGGAATTGTGGTTCTCAGAGCCAGCCTTAAAGGGAAACAGGCACTCAGGGGCTCCATCACCACTCTATTCGCCTTAAGTCAGACACACACACATCATTAAGATGATAAAAGCCAGCACTAGCGCGTCTGGAGGAAACAGCACACCCCGAAGCCTCTCTTCCTTGGATCTTCTTTGCCAACTCTGCCGCCTGGAGAACTGGGGAGCCCCTTTTCGGGCTCAGCCCCGCTTCTCCCCTACAGGGAAGCCTTCCCAGCCCCCCCCTTCCCTCCCCCTCCCCGCCGTCAGAATCACTGCTGCCTCCTGGAGCTTCCTATAGGACATTGGTCTTGCTCAGGGCTCAGGGCTCCTCTCTCTGTTTCCTCCTCCACTCGCGGCCACTCCCAGCTATTCATTCAGCCCGTGAACACCCAGCTTGTGTGCTCAGCACTTCACACCTGCGGTCTGTGGTCTTTACCACAACGCTTGATGTGGTGAGGATCCTCCTTTGACAAATGGGGAAACTGAGGCTCAGAGAGTTTCCGCCAGTGGCCCGAGCCTGGCTGGTCCCAAGCCCGGGCTCTTTTAAGAGCACAGGGCTGTCTCTGCAGGGGCCCCACCCCAGCTGGACTCTGGAGATCCTGGGATCTCAGGGCGTAGGGAGGGGCTGGGGGCCAGAACAGCACAGCAGCACCATGATCGGAGGAGCCGGGGGCCCGTGGGAGCCTGGCAGGTTCCGGGGGGACACGGAGAAGAAGTTTGCAAACCTTTGTCTTGGTGTGGGAGTCAGCCAGGTGAGGAGGACGACAGGATGTCCGGGACAAGGCGGACTCTGTGGGCGGAGGCATGGAGGTGTGATAGATAAGAGTGTGTCTGGGGAACAGGAAAATGTGGGCCCGAGAGCGGGGCACTTAGGAGGGGGTCACAGCTCCCTGGACGGAGCAACCAGAGGCGATACTTGGC
This sequence comes from Lynx canadensis, assembly GCF_007474595.2. NCBI lineage: Eukaryota > Metazoa > Chordata > Mammalia > Carnivora > Felidae > Lynx > Lynx canadensis. The sequence continues at coordinate 141,050,722 of NC_044308.2, read as the reverse complement.
TGCTGTTGTTTTTAAAGGATGTTCTTTTTTTAGATTCTTCTTCTTCTTCTTCTTTTTTTCATGTTTATTCGTTTTGGCGAGAGACAGTGCAAGCAGGGCAGGGGCAGAGAGAGACGGGGACAGAGGATCCGAAGCGGGTTCTGTGCTGACGGCAGAGAGCCTGAAGTCGGGCTCTTGAACCATGAGATCATGACCTGAGTGAAGTTGGATGCTTAACCGACTGACTGCGCCACCCAGGCGCCCCAGGAGATGATACTTTGTGAATCAGTGCAACCGGAAGTAAGAGCCTCTAAGGGTGGGCCACGGGTCTCTGCCTTCGGCCCTGCACGTTTCAATCAAGCATCTAGATGGGGCCCTGGGAGGCTTGCTTAGCGCATGTGCCGATGGCGACACTTCAGGGAAACATGGCCTTTCCAGGAACGTCAGCGGACGGAACAGGGGACTGAAACTGACAGAACGCAGTTGACTAGGGTAAGCCAGAATATCCTGCCTTTGGGTGCAAAAGGTCAATTGCACGGACTGACAAGTTACCGGCAAGGCTTCTTTTTATCCCCAGTTATCTCTAAAAAGTGCATCTCTGGAGGCTGAGATGCTTCCTGGCCCTGTGCACAGAAGGTCCTCCATAAACATTCTGTGGGCAGGGGCACCTGGGGGATGTGTCCTTCAGAGGAGGGGGCCAGTGCCCACCCCAGAAATGCCCGTGAGGCTCCCCTGCTACTCGAAACAGCTGGGGTTGGCCTAGGCCACCTGAAAACCCCCAGTCCCATCCAGCAAGTCCTTCTAGCTGTGCTGAGACCAGACAGGGCCACGGCCAGGTGAACAGCAGCTTTGGGGTGGGGCAGCGGGGATAATTCCCATCCTGCGGGAGGGGACAGAAGGCAGCCACTTCTGCCTATAATTAACTATGAACAATGGCTGGGCAGACTGGTCAAGGAGGGACTCAGGAAGCAAGGAGGCCTGGCACACAGCAGGCGCACAATAAATAGTTGATGATTCATGGAGAGTCAGCTATCTTTAGATCTCCAGGCCTTTTTAGCCCCTGTGCCTCAGTTTGCTAAGCTGTAAAGTGGGCATAAGTATGGGTCAGATGGGGGCATAGGGTGTGCACCAGCCCACAGAACCCTCTGCCCTGCCAGCAAGCACCCCCTCTGTACCTCTGAGACATGTCCATGCTGCCTTAGCTGTTTTAGCGCCAGGAGCAGGGAACTCACCACCTTGAGTCTGAAACACAGCAGACACTGGTCCTGCCTTCAAAGAATTCACAATCTTGTGGGGGAAGCCCACAGGTCCCAGGCTCTGTGGGACCTCCGGACACCAAGAGGCTGACTCCCCTGCTCTTGCTAGAGGATGCTCCCGGCAGAAGGGCCAGTGTTCCACAGATAGGCCCTGGAGGAGCGGCCCCCACCTCAGCCTCTGTCCGGAGGCCTGGCTCACTGGTCTTCTGCGGGGACGAGCGACCCCCTGTGCTCAGGCTACTGCCCAGAGCTAGCAAATGCCGGGAGCCAGAGGCCAGGGCCCCCAGTGGTGACCACCTAAAGGTGTGTTTCAGGGACAGCCGTCAGGGGCTGACTCCTGCCCTCCCCCGGCCTGGTGGGGGGGGGGCGGAGCCTGGGCACCCTGCTCCCAAAGAGAGGCTGTGCTAACCTGGAAGGGGAAGTGGTAGGAGGGCAGGCGACAGGCCAGACTGGCCAGAGGCCCCAGTCAGTGCAGGGGCTTCCTTAACCCTCAGCCCTGGGGAGGGGGAGCCTCCTCCTCTGGGAACAGCTAGCCATTCCTGTCAAGCAGGTCAGAGGGGCCAGGAGCCAGAAGCCCACCTCTGGAGGTTTCCAGGCCTCCTCTCTGGCCTTTCCCAAAGCTGCTGACAGACTTGCTTCCCCCCCTGGAGCTCACTCGCTCGGAGGAATCCTTTCCTGCTTCCTGTGACCTCTACAGGGAAAATCCACCACCGGATGGCCGAGCAGTCTGGGCGGACCCCAGAAAGATGGCCTTGAGTCACCTGGGCCCTCATTGCTCTGACAGGCGTGAATGCGCGTAGCGGTGATTAGCTCTTACAGGAAAGGGTCGGATCTGTCATTTTCCTCTACAAGTGCCAGGTGGGACTCTCGCTGACCGCCTCTCCTGGAAGCCAGAGAAAGGCCGGATCCTAATCCCGGGGCCAGACTAGGTTAGGTTTGCGGATTAGGAACGGGAAAACGGCCATGCATCCACTCAAGAATCCCACTTCTGGGAACTTATCCCAAGGAAACAATCCAACAGGAAAACCAAGCTGTGCACGAACATGTCCTACACAGGAGTTATTTATAATGGTACAACCCCGGAAATAACCCTTGTGTCCAGCAGGGGGGAGCGGCCAAGCACCCCAGCTGCTTAAATATCACTCAGTTATGAAATAGGGCGAATGGGGCTGGGGGGCTTGGACGTCCTGGATTCCTGAAGGCCCCTCCCCGCCCCCCCACGGCCCTCCTTAAACAGACCTATGCCGGGATTCACCCACAGGCGGTGGGTCAGAATCTCCAGAAAAGGAATCTAGCTGACAAACGTCCCGTCCCATATGATTCTTATCACCAGGCAGGTGCTCATGCCAGGCAGGTGCTCATGGGTAAAGTTGCAACTTCAGCGATGCCTTTGTTTAAAACTTGTTAAGTCCTGGTTCTTGCATGCATGAAGGGAGCTCAGCTCCAGGGTCTGCCCCTGGGGTGGTGACAGAGTTAGTGAGATCACGATGGCCCTGGCCCTGAGTGGGGCTGGGATCCCTGAGCAGCTGTCACCACTTACACAGCCTGTGTCTCCCTCTCCCCCTCCCCCTCCTCCTTGCCTCTCCTGGGGCCATGGCTCCCTTTCTCCCTGTCCTGTGACTGCCAAGGAATTTAAATCTGAGCACTCCACCCAGGGCCGCACAGGCTGGTTTGAGGACATGTAATGCCCCAGAGCTGTGGCAATGTTTCTGCAGGTGTCTCCACCGCCCTCCCCCTGGACCAGGAGGGGTGACTCCCGGTTCTGAAATTCCCACGTGCCGCCCCTCCCCAGCTCTCAGGCAAGGTCTCCACCTGCCTTCCTAGGAGGGTGCACCTGCCATGGGAGGGATGCACTACGGACCCCCCTAAATACACACTTGAACCTCAGCTTCTGTTGGTTGAAGGGGCATGAGGATTCCTGCCTGCCTAGTAGGCTTGCTGGGAGGGCAGGAGGAGAAAACCACCCAGACAGGGCTTTGTGAACTGGACAGACTGGGAACGTGGGGGCGGGGCAGGGCCTCCAGCAGGAGAGGTGGGTGAGGCCCAGAGGAGGAGGGTGAGGTGGGGAGTTTCCATCAGGGAGCACTCCTGCCGCTCCCCACCTCCCAGTGTGTTTCACGCGCCACTGCCCAGAGGTAGGTATACATATATTGTAAACAAAACAATGCATGCACTTAGGTAAAAAAAATAAATCATATAACATTAAAACGTTCAGAAGGAACGGCACTCAGGTGGCTCTGAGTGGCACTGAGGGGCACTCAGCTGGCTCAGTCGGTTAAGCGTCCAACATTTTGTTATGGCTCAGGTCACGATCTCGTGGTTCGTGAATTCCAGCCCTGAGTCCCTCTCTGCGCTGAGAGCTCAGAGCCTGTCTGGGATTCTGTCTCTCTCTGCCCCTCCCCCGCTCACTCTCTGTTTCTCTCTCAAAAGTAAATAAATAGGGGCGCCTGGGTGACTCAGTCGGTTAAGTGTCCAACTTCAGATCAGGTCATGATCTCACGGGTGGTGGGTTCAAGCCCCACAACAGGCTCTGTGCTGACAGCTCAGAGTCTGGAGCCTGCTTCAGATTCTGTGTCTCCCTTTCTCTCTCTGCCCCTCCCCGGCTCGTGCTGTGTCTCTCAAAAATAAATAAATGTTAAAAAAAATTAAAAAAAAAGAGTAAATAAATAAACTTTTAAAAATTCAAACGTTCAGAAGGAAATGAAACAGCTCCCTAGCCCTTCCTCTCCTTTCTTTCTCCCCGGAACAACCAGTTTTTACGTGTACTTGTTCCTTCTGGGTTTGGCCTCCGTGTTTCTCAGTAAGATGCTTCTGTGGCTGCCTCTCAGTTTTTCAATTCTAGACATTTCTGTTGCCTTCCGGTCAGGACAAATGAGGCATAGCTCTCTACAGCGATCCCACGCCCCCTCTCCTCCCTTGCATCCCGGGGAGGGCTCTATCCACCTCTTCCTTAACCGTTGCCCGGCAAGGGTTTTATTAGGATTGTGCAAATGTTAGTCCGTGAAAGTCACCAAGTGGTCAGTGAGAGCCCCTTTTCTTACAGTTTTGTTTGTGCCCTGGAGTTAGTGCATTAAAAGAAAGAAAGAAAAGGAAGGAAGGAAGGAAGGAAGGAAGGAAGGAAGGAAGGAAGGAAGGAAGGAAGGAAGGAAGGAAGGAAGGAAAAAGAAACTTGCAAGGTAGTTAAATGTATCTTCTTAATTTTTCCAGCTGCTTCACTCTGTTCCTAGAGACCCTGGAGGCGAATGCTCGTGGATGTCTTATCTAGTCTTTGCCCCCAGCTCTTCCAGGGGGAGCACTCCTTTCTCTGCTCTGGGGCCTCTGATAGCTGGGGGCTGGAGCCCAGCCAGCCTTGGGAAGGACCCTCCCTCCTGGGGTAGCTGTCCTGTCCCAGGGTCTGTTCTCAGGCATGTGCTCCAAAAACTTCCTGGAAGGTGCACAGCAGCTTTTTTTTTTTTTTTTTTTTTTTTTGCAACCTTGCATTTCTGAAAAAGTTTATATTCCAGTCTCATACTTGGCTGATTCTCTCTGTGGGCATTGAATCCAGGCAGGAAATCCTTTTCCCTCGGAGTTTTAAGGCAACTGATTTCTCCGTGGCCTTCTAGCTTTCAGCATTTCCAATGAGAAATCCAATGTCAGGCTTTTAAAATATATTATTACTTTAAGAACACATGCCCAGAGTTTCAAAAATCAAGTAAAATTATAAGGTTCTAAAGAAAAAAAACAAAAAACAAAATAACCTAGTCCCCTGCCTCGTGTCTCCACTCCTGATTTGTGCTTTCCAGATGCAACTAGATTCTTCTGTGACTCATCTCCAAATTTGCAAACACCACACACCGCTCTTCAGTGGCTCTCCAGGATCAGTGTTATTGCTGCCTTCCTTTTAGGGACCAGGAGGGTTGAGCCCACGTATGCAGTTGACATTCCCTCCCCTGTCCTTCTAGTATGGCTATATCACAGGTTTCGGTTAATCAATATCGCTTATGTAGTTTACTACGTACATAAACGTTATGGCCAATGGAGCCACCTATGTCCTATGACTGCGTTTCCTTCCTTGTAGGACTTCTGGGTTTTCCTAGGGATTAATAATTGCCTCCTTGTTCAACTTGCTTGGTTTTCTTTGTGCTTATCACTAATACACCACCAAACTCTGACAAGAGCTCTAATACTCCTCGTAAGACGGCCAAGCCCCCGGGGAATCTGTGAGCTGGGTCCCCTTGCTTGGCCAGCTCCTCCTGGGGTCCTCAATCTCTGTTCCAATCTGCACTGACTGCTCCTGGCTCCCAAGCCCCCACCTCTTCCCCCGCACCATCACTTTGGGATTCCCGTTTCCTAATTTCATGTCTACGTGTCTTTTTACTTCTTGGTTTCATCCCTAGTTTTAGAGAAAGGTTGTCTGGGAAGCTTTTCTTTCTTTCTTTCTTTCTTTCTTTCTTTCTTTCTTTCTTTCTTTCTTTCTTTCTTTCTTTCTTTCTTTCCTTGTCTTTTTTTTAAATCTGAAAATGTCATACCCTACCCTCACACTTGATGGTTTAGGTACTGAAGTATTTTCCTTCGGAACATTGAGGCTTTGCTCTGTGGTCTTCTAGCTTCTGGAGTTGCCTTGAGAATGTCAATGCTATTATGATTCCTGATCTTTTGTACGTGGCCTCCTCTGTCTGTCTCTTTCTGGATGCTTTTAGGATCTCCTCAATCTTGGTGTCCTGAAACTTTACAATCATGTGCCCAGTACGCCAGTACGGTCTTTTTTTTTTTAATTCTATGCTGGCCTTTTGTGTCCAGCAGTCCCACATAATTGTTTGGTATTATGTCTCTAATGCTTTCCTTCCCTCCATTCTATCCCATTAGCTATGGGGCACAAAGTATGGATGTGAAGTGAGCACGACAAAGACTGCAGAATCTCTAGCCCCCTTCCCTGTTGGAGACGGCACATTTGAGGGTTATGTGGGGGAATTTGGATAATCTCAGAGAAATATCTCTAGATTCAGACACTTGGTGGAGGGGCGTGCCCCCCGGAAATGGGGGGTATCTCCATCTGGCACGGCCTAACGGCAACGAGCAAGACCTTGATCTAACCCAGAGCTCCACAGCCCTGCCTGTTAGGTTCCCCGTATTCCGATCCAATTGGTGGGAGGTGGGGTCTGAGCACCTGCATTTTGCCAGCTTCTAAGTGATTTAACAAGTGCCCAGGACTGAGAACCACTGGGCTACCCACTGGTCTTGTTTTATAGAGGCTGACCAGCTGTCTCATTAGGACTCTGACTTCTTGCAGGGGCTCTGAAATCTCAGGATTTTGCGACGATGATTCTTTGTGGTAAAGACGTGTCCTGGTGTTGGGTCTTAGCCAGGCTGAGCCTCTCCTTCTTCTTTTTTAAACATGTTTTATTTATTGAAAGAGAGAGAGAGGGAACAGCAGCGGAGGAGAGGGGCAGAGAGAGAGGGAGAAAGAGAGAATCCCAAGGAGGCTCTGTGCTGTCAGAGCAGAGCCCAACGTGGGGCTCGATCTCACGAACTGTGAGATCATGACCTGAGCTGAAACCAAGAGTCGGACGCTTAACTGGCTGAGCCCCCCAGACGCCCCCAGGCTGAGCCTCTTCTGGAGAGAGAGGGCATCGCTTCTGCTAGCTTTTCAGAGTCTCAAGATGCCCTTCCCGTCTGGACTCTGGGGTATTCCCAGACCTTTCCGCTCTTTCCCCAGCAAAGCAGCATCCCGCCTACCTCACTGGGGGCTTAGGGTTCTTAGCCAAACTTGTCTTGTGCATTTGAAAGGATTCCATCCCCAGGTGAGATCCAGAGACTCAGAGAGGGCTGTGACTTGCTCAGAGCTATCTGCTCTGAGATACAGACTCTAAGTCTGGGCTTTCCTACTTAACCCAACTTTCTCCATCATCATCCATTCATTCAATAAACACTTACTGAGCTCCTAGGCTCTAGGCCAAGAGGGCCCTGAGAATATCCGTGATCAAAATGGTGGACCCGATGGTACGGTTGTTAGACTTACTCACGTCACGTCTTCTTGACAGTGGGCTCAACTGGGGGTGGGGGCGGGGGGAGTTACTGTTATTGCTGGTATTGTATCAGACAGGAAAGGCACGCTGGAGGGGGCTGGGAGGTCCAACCTGCAGCAGCAGAAGCCACATTAACAATTAAGCTCCTGACTTTTATTCCACATTCAGCACATGAAATCTTCAGGCACCAAGGAGATTGGTCCCTGATCTCTACAGTGAGGAGCATTGCTGTTTGTAGACCCCGGGCAAGGGCAGCACCCAAGACCTGGCCTGCGGGCACTGGGGGGTTGTGGGGGCTGGGCAGGTGTACCCAGAGGTCTCTGACACGGATGGGTCAGCTGCAGACACCCAAAGAACACCATGCCCTGAGGGTCCCAGAGAAGAAAGAGGTTTGTTCTCAACGAGTGTCCACTTGAGGGAAGCAGACAGAAACGATCCATCACAGGTGGGGCCACCAGCCTTCCCAGAGAACAGGGGTGATGGTCACAGGGATACACAGCCGGCCTCAACGACCAAGCGTCTGGGGCCTGAAACGTATCACCTGCAGTAAACCCTGTAATTATCCTACAGTGTTGCATTGTACCTGTGCACGTGTGTGAAAGCATCAGTTTGATAAACAGAAACATTTCAAATAAGTCACCAGCGTGTCAACCTGCTATACTGTTTCCTCTTCTATTTTTTTTCTCTTAATATACTGGGCACCTAGAGTATGAAATTTGGCCTGGGTTTCTCTTGGGCTCCGAGAACCCAAGAAGGTAGGTGTGGAAAGTGCACGAAGTTTCACCCACCAGAGTGATAACATTCTATATACCCTGCTGGCTGGGTTGTGAGTTAGCACCACCTCTTTGCACTTTTTTTAACTTTTTTTTTTTTTTTTTTTTTTGAGAGACGGAGACAGAACATGAGCAGGGGAGGGGCAGAGAGAGAGGGAGACACAGAATCCAAAGCAGGCTCCAGGCTCCGAGCGGTCCGCACAGAGCCCGATGCGGGGCTTTAACCCACAAACCGTGAGATCGTGACCTGAGCCGAAGTCGGCCGCTCAACCGACTGAGCCACCCAGGTGCCCCTAGCACCATTTCTTTGGAAAGCAGTGTGGTATCACCTAGCCAAGCCGAAGCTGGGTATGCCGTATGACCCAGCCATGCGGGGTCTTGGTATAGACCCAAATGGAGTTCATGTTCACATGCATCGGGACACATGTGCAAGAATGTCTATGGCAGCATTGCGGGATCTAGTAGAAAACTAGAAGCAAATGTCCTTCAAGAGAAAAGTAAAAGTGATATATACACTCATGCACTGAATATTGGACGGAAGAGACTCTCAGCTCGGGGTGATTTTGCCCCCAGGAGCCATTTGGCAACGTCTGGGGGTACTTTGGGCTTTCACAGCTAGGGCTGGGGGTAGAGACCAGGGAAGCTGGTAAAGGTCCTACGATGTACAAGACAGCCCTTCTCTGCCCCCACAACAAAGACATCCAGTCCAAGGAGTCACCTCCGCTGTGGCTGAGAAAGCCTGCTCCAAGGCCATGCGAGTGAGTGAGCGAGGGCTACACGGGTCAAGGAAACCATGAGGGAGAAGCACACGCTGCTAGAAAACCCACGAAGTGCAACACGGTTTCGATAAGGTCCACACGCATGAAAATCAGGCAGGCTACTGTAAGGGGGAGGCATAGCGCGCTGAAGGCACAGGAATAATCAACGCGACATTCAGAATTGTGGGCTCAGGCAGGCAGCAGCCTGTGACCAAGAGGGGCCCTGGGGGCCTTCAAAAGTGGCCGGGGGCGGGGGGAGGTGGCGCCGGGGTGGCTCTGTCGGTGAAGCGTCCGACTCTCGGTTTTGGCTCAGGTCATGATCTCACGGTTCGTGAGTTTGAGTCCCGTGTCAGGTTCTGCACTGACAGCAAGGAGCCTACTTGGGATTCTCTCTCTCCTTCTCTCTCTGCCCCTCCCTCCCCCCCCCCAAATAAATAAATAAACATTTAAAAATTGGCAGTGACTTCCAAAGCTGGGCAGTGGGCTGCCAGGTGTCTTCTGTGTCCCTGTTGTAATATAAAATAGTTCCCTTTTTTGTAACCTTTTAAAAAAAGACTTTGTTAAATTTGTTCTCAATGTTTATTTATTTATTTTTAATTTTTTTTAACGTTTATTTATTTTTGAGACAGAGAGAGACAGAGCATGAACGGGGGAGGGGCAGAGAGAGAGGGAGACACAGAATCGGAAACAGGCTCCAGGCTCCGAGCGGTCAGCACAGAGCCCGACGCGGGGCTCGAACTCACAGACAGTGAGATCGTGACCTGAGCCGAGGTCGGACGCTTAACCGACTGAGCCACCCAGGCGCCCCAATGTTTATTTATTTTTGAGAAAGAGAGAGAGAGAGAGACAGAGCATGAGCAGGGGAGGGGCAGAGAGAGAGAGGGAGACACAGGATCCGAAACAGGCTCCAGGCTCTGAGCTGTCAGCACAGAGCCCGACATGGGGTTCGAACTCATGAACCGTGAAAGTCAGATGCTTAACCGACTGAGCCACCCAGGCGCCCCAAGAATAATATTTTTAAGTGTGTTGAGGTGAGAGGTAGTCCAGCTCCCCTGACTCAGTTTCCCTGATGGCTGAGCCTCCCTTCCTGCATCACTCCTCAGGTCACTGGTGTGAGGGGATGCCAGGTGCTGGGGGTGGGGAGGGAATGTCAGTGGCTCTGGCTGGGAAGGGAGGGGTGCGGATGCAGACACCTCCCAATTGGTCTCTAAAGGGACCTTCACCCTGGGGACCAATGGGGATCCATCTGCCCCGGTCTCTGGCTGGCCTGGTTTTGCAGCTTCCCAGCGTCCGCTGACCCTCTCCGATCCATGCCTCCCTCGACGCCTTCTGTCACGGGCTCTCTACCAAACAGAAGTCTGGCCATGTCTCTCCTCTGCTCCACGCCTTCTGGGCCTCCCACGGCCCTCAGGTTAACCTTGAGGCTTCTGGACATGAGGCCCCCTGGGCTTCAGCTCCACCCGTCCCACGGAGACATCAGAGGTTCTAGGCAGCTGTCCCTGAACCGCCGGCTTCCTGCTCCGGAGGAAGGTGCGCGTGAATGAGGCCATGGTCCCCTCACCCAGACCTCCCATGGCCGCCCTCCAGAGGCCAGTATCCAAGCACTCTGACTGGTGGTCCCAGCCTCTGTGCCTTTGCCTCACCTGTAAATGTGGGAGTTGAGACACTGCATCACTAAACTCTCATGTTCCTGAGGTTCCGCATTTTCTGTGCGGCTCCCATCCTCAAAGGAAGCTGGTGGCCGCCCAGGGCCACACCCGGCATCCTTTGTGACCCAGTTTGCCAGGGGCAAGCGCTAGGTTCCTGGACAGCCCTTGTTTTATTGTACCTCAGTGTTGGCTTCTGAAAAATGGGTGCAAATGTCCTTATCAGAAGACTGTGCTCGTCCAGAGGATGGGAAGAACGTACAGGGAGAGGAGGCACAGCTCACCTTTCCAGAGCTTTTGCAAGAGTTCTGCTAAGTGCCTGACACTCATCCTGTGGGGAAGGGCCTGGGGGAGAAAACTGTGGCTCAAAGAAGGTAGAAGAGTGGCCTGAGGTCACCCAGCAAGTCAGCAACGGAGGCGCTGGGATGTGGAGCTAACAATCTGCAGTGACCTGTCGGCAGGAACAGCTGGACGGCTCTGACCCTGGCTGCCGTCCAGAGGCTTGGGGAGTCTCTGTGACTTGTGGAAGGCCTGCAGCGGGAGGAAGCGCCATGGTGGACGTGGTCCTGGCACAGGGCAGGCCCTCCGCATGCTAGGACCAGCGCCACAGTGAAAAGGATGCCCGAAGCATCTGGTCTGGTCTGCTCTCCTCTCCGAGAAGGGGCAACTGAGGGCAGTAGTCTGCTGGATACGGGGCCCTCTTGGACTCAGATGGTCTTGGGTTCAAATCCCAGCTCATTTGCTTGCCAGCTGTGTGACCTGGGACAAGTGACTTCACCTACATGAGCCTCAGTTTCCCCTCTTGTAAAATGGGGATGCGGGCTCCCACATAACAGGGCTGCAGTTAGGACTACAATCCACGTACAGCCCTAGCAGTGCTGGTACATGGAAAGTGCTCACTAGGGGCGCCCGGATGGCTCAGTCGGTTAAGTGTCTGACTCCAGCTCAGGTCATGATCTCACAGTCCATGAGTTCGAGCCCCGCGTTGAGCTTTGTGCTGACAGCTCAGAGCCTGGAGTCTGCTTTGGATTCTGTGTCTCCCCCTCTCTCTGCCCCTCCCCTGCTCATGCTCTCTCTCTCGAAAATAAATAAAACATTAAAAAAAAAAGTGCTCACTTTATTAATAATTACGGTCATTTTTCCATGGGCCCTGATTTCTTAGGCATGGTGGCCTTTCAGCCCTACGTGGTGCCTTCCCCTGTTTTGGGGCCCCCCAGGGTGGGCAGAGAAGAAACCCCAGAGTCCGGCCCCAGGCCCATCAGCCACCATCACTTGTGCTGGCCTGCAGAAACACTCAGCTGCCACACAACCTTCCCCTGGCTGTCCCAGAGTCCTTGGGAGTCTACACGCCCCTGTACTCCGCCCATGAATTCACACGGGGATCCGAGCTTCGTGGAGACAAGCAAGCCGACAGGAACTGACATTAAATCCTCAAAGAGCTAATGACCCCCTCTTATAGAGTGGTTATGATCATCACAGGAGGGCTGGCCTAGAGTCCTGGCTCATACTGAGTACAGGGTAAGTGGCCAGTGGTGGTGAGTATTATTCCTGTTGTTGCTGTTGCTAACTATCAGCCCCAGGGAGAGGCCACACACGCTTCTCCCCGCAGCTCACAGAGCCCTCCGAACCCTGGCTCCTAGCCTCACCTCCCTCTGACACCCCCCCTTTTGCAGCTTACCATCACCTACTTCTGGGGTCCTGACTTATGTTGTTCCCTCCCCTGGGACTATCCCAACCCCTCTCCTCCCTCCTCCAAAATCTGGCAAACTCCTACTCACTCTTCAAGATTTGACTCAGGGGGCCTGGTTGGCTCATTCCGTAGAGCCTAACCCAGGGTTGTGTAGATGATTGCATATACACATGCTTTTGTGTATAAATTCTTACCTAATTATTCTATGTGTGTTCAGTGAATCAATGAACAAAAAGTGGCCTTGGGGAAGTCATTTCCCTTCTGGGGCTCAGTTTCCTTATCTTCAAAATGAGGGGCTCAGATTCAATTGGTCATGTGCTGACGGGTCGTGCATTCACTCAGCAAAAGCATAGCTCAAAGCTATGCTCCTTGGAGTCATCCTCTCCCCACCATCCCCTCCTGAATATCTACCTGGAGAGAGGGGTGGATGGGTGGGGAATAAAGGACTGAATCTGGACCTCTCCAAGCACCTCCCCCCTTCCCTTCTCCACATATGGGCTAGAGTGAGCCTCTTAAAAGGTAAATCAGGTCATGTTGCCTGGTGCTAACCCCCCACTGCTTTCCCAGCTGCCCTAGAATCATGCATGATCTGGCCCCTCTGACCTCATCCCTCACCCCTTCCCTGGCCCATTCCCAGGCCCACTGGCCTTGCTTGGACAGGCCAGTAACAGGCCAACCCTAGGGCCTCTGCATTACTACTCCCTCTGCCTGGAGTGCCCTTCCCCCTTATCTTTGTCCTTTCTGCTCAGGTCCCGGCTTAGATGCACCTCCGGAGAGGTCCTCCTTGACCACGGGATCTAAAGTAACTGATTACCACTTTCTGTGACAGCAGCTGGTCCTAATCCCTACACAGCGCTTATTACAATCTCATGGTTATCTAGTGTTTATTATCTTCTCTCTAGTCCTCCCCACAGAGTGCAACGTCCCCCCAGAGGGCAGTGACCTCTGCTGTCGTGCCCCGAAGAACCACCTCCCCGCGCCCGGGGGGGGGGGGGGCGGGCAGGGAGGGCGTCTGAAACAGGACTGGTGTAGAGAAGGTGCTGGGTGCGCAGTTGTCCAACGAAGGGTTGAGCAACTGGAAATGGGGACATCAGCTGCTGCGCGGGCGCGCGCCGCAGGCCTTGGCGGCTCACGGTCGAGTGCGCGGGTTTTATCTCGTCGCGGGTCCCGGGGGAGGGACGCCCCCCTCCGACCAGCTAGCAGCAGGCACGCCGTAAACACGCTACGGGGACGCGAGGATAAAGAGACAGACTCACGGGCTGGCGGAACACCCGGGTGTCGGGCGAGGCCACCGGTGGGGAGGGGGTTCTGTGGCAGGCTCGGCGACCCCCCCCCGCCCTGGCGTTAAGGCCCCATTGGGAGATCTTCCTCTATCCTCTCACTGGTCTCCACCTCGGGAATTACGGACTCTGCCCTGAAGCCCGGGGTCTAGCGATCGGGTGGGCGGGGGAGTGGTGCTCTGAGCGCGTCTCCGGGCGGGGGGCAAGTTCCCGGTGCCCTCGCCCCCTCGGGGGAGCGAAGGGGGTACAGACCGTGCTCCGAGGCACGGCCGGCGAGGCCCCGGCCCTCTTGGGGCTCAGACGCAGGAGCCACAGCCCTGGGCTGGAGTGGAAACGCAGCCTCTGCAGGCTCCAGCAGGGGACAGGGGTGGAGATGGGGGCGGAGGAGTCGGGGGCTCGGAAGGGGACAAAGAGCCGCCCGGCCTCGGGGGAGAGCGACCTCCGAGTCAGAGTCCCATTGTTCGTCGTGTCTCCGACTACGCTGGACTCTGGTGCCCCCGGGAGGGAGAAGCGGAGCTGCCCTCCGCCTCTCGGGCATTTGTTTATTTGGGGCGGGGGAGGCCGGGCGGAGGACGCGGGCTTGGGAGGGGGCTCGGCGTCCATTTCCGCGCGTCTCCTTTAAGGAAAGCCCTGCCCTACCTTTCCCACCGTTCCCCTCCCCGCAGCCGTACCTGCATTTTAAAAGCGCCCTGTAGCCCGGGGATTGGCCGAGGCCGCGTCCTCCGGGCGCAGAAACTTGAACCTCCGGGAGGGGAGGGGGGGGGGGTGGAAGCCGGGTGGCTGGACTGTACCATCTCCTCGGCGTCCCCCGCGTGCGCCCCGCCCCTCCCACACACCCCCGGGGAGGCCCAATCGGATGGGCGGGAGGGCGGGACCGCGGCTCGAACGCGCCTCTGGCAGGGCGCCGGGCGGGCGGGCGCACGGCGCGGGGGGACGTCGGGGGCCGGGCGCGCCTCGGCCCGCCCCCTCGCTCCCCGCGGAGGCGGGGCCGGCAGGGGGCCCCGCCCCCTCCCCGCCCGGAGTGGGCGGGGCGGCCGGGGCTCCGGGAGCTGGGCCGGGGGCGGGCCTCCGCCTGCTTCGCCCGAACCCGGAGAGCGCCCGGCACGGCGGCCGCCGACGCAGCAGCGGTCCCAGCTCGCCGAGCCCCGAGCCCCCGCGGTTCACGGGCGGCCCGGGCGGACGCTGCGTGAGGGCGCGCGAGGTGGCGCGGGGCGGCCCGCACGCGCCCCCGGCCGCCCCCTGCCCGTGAGCGGACCGGCCCAGCGCAGCCCCGGCGCGGGGAGCGCCGGCCGGGCGAGGGCGCGGGCGATGCCGCGGTGACGGCCCCGCCATGGCGAAGCCCCCGGCGGCGGCGGCGGCGGCGGCGGCGGCGTCGGAGGAGCTGAGCCAGGTGCCGGACGAGGAGCTGCTGCGCTGGAGCAAGGAGGAGCTGGCGCGGCGGCTGCGGCGCGCGGAGGGCGAGAAGGTGGGCCTCATGCTGGAGCACGGCGGCCTGATGCGCGACGTGAACCGGCGGCTGCAGCAGCACCTGCTGGAGATCCGCGGCCTCAAGGACGTGAACCAGCGGCTGCAGGACGACAACCAGGAGCTCCGCGAGCTCTGCTGTTTCCTCGACGACGACCGGCAGAAGGGGCGCAAGCTGGCGCGCGAGTGGCAGCGCTTCGGGCGCCACGCGGCCGGCGCCGTGTGGCACGAGGTGGCCCGCTCGCAGCAGAAACTGCGCGAGCTCGAGGCGCGCCAGGAGGCCCTGCTGCGTGAGAACCTGGAGCTCAAGGAGCTGGTGCTGATGCTGGACGAGGAGCGCGCGGCGCTGGCGGGGGGTGCGGGCGGCGCGGGCGGCGGCGGCGGCGGCGGCGGCGGCGCGGGCTCCCGAAGCTCCATCGACAGCCAGGCCAGCCTGAGCGGGCCGCTGGCGGGCGGCGCGGCGGGCGCGGGGGCCCGCGACGTGGGCGACGGCAGCAGCACGTCCAGCGCGGGCAGCGGAGGCAGCCCGGACCACCACCACCACGTCCCGCCCCCGCTGCTGCCCCCCGGGCCGCACAAGGCTCCCGACTGCAAGGCAGTAGCCACGCGCAGGTCCCTGGACGACCTGTCCGCGCCACCGCACCACCGAAGCATCCCCAACGGCCTGCACGGTAAGGACCGCGCGGGTCCGGTAGCGCGGGTCTCAGGCCCACGGCCCCTACCCCCAGGGTGGGTCGCCACTTCAGACTCCTCCTCCTCCGGCTGGTATCCATACTCTGGGCTGGGGGGATGCCGCACCCACGCGCAGTGGGGCTTTGGGTGGTGTTTTTCTGGACACGGGATGGAGGCGTGGCCCTGCCCAGCTTCCGAATGCGCGCCCGGGCCGGGCCGGGGTCCCAGCGGACCCCAGAAAAGTTTCCCTCCTGTGGAACTGTCAGTGTTGGTGCATGGCGCCGCAAGGCTGGCTAGGGACGCCTCATCCCAGCCTGGAAATCCTTGTCCAGGAGCGGGAAGTTTAGGGGGGGCGGGGAGAAAGAAAAAGCCTCTTCCAGTACAGCTGAATTTCCCGTCTTATTTGGGGCAGCAGGCAACCCCAGACCTGGGCAGCGTCCACGTGCGTGCCCACCGGAATTGCAGCTGGGCTCCTCTCGCTGCCTTGGTGGCTGGGAAAGAGCCGGGCAGTGCGATGCGACTCCCAGGCAGCTGGGCCAGGGGCCCCCGCGGCTGAGAGCCTTTCTGGTGTGCCATCAGTCCTGGACTCAAGGGGGAGGGACCTTTCTGAACCGAGACTCTAAGGCTTTCCAGAGGGATATGTGCTTGGAATGGATCCTGGCTTTTCTCCTCTGCCTACCTCTGTGCCTTTATCTGTGGAATGGAGTTTTCCTCCCTCTTGTGGATCTGAGGTGGAGATAAAGCTCCCCCAAGGGATTTGTAAACTGTGGGTCGCCGTGCAGGAAGTGTAGTAGTGGTAGGTGGCCCGGGTGTGGGTGGAGGACCTTTGGCCTCAGGAAAGCTCAGCTACTGTCTTCCACGGTGGCCCGGTGGCTGCTGGGCCCCCAGCTTGAGCAGCGGCTTCTGTTCCCAGCGCTCTGATCCGTGGCTCTCCCTGTCTCCTCGTTCTTCCACATTTTTGGTGGCTTGGCTCCCAGTTGTGGTGGCATTGTGCTGCCTGAACTATTTGCCTGAAGGTGGAGATTAAACAGCCCTTTCTGGTTTTCTTTGAAGGCTTTCCTAGTTCAGAGAAAATGTGTCTGGGCTTTAAATGACTGTCCTTCCCCAGAGTAACGCCTGAGCGGAGGAGGGACGCTCCCTCTCTGGTTTGATGGGGGCCAAGTGGCCTCTGTGGGGTGTTGGGGTGGGCACTGGCCACATGGAGGTGGGGAGAGCTAACACAGCACAGTTTTTCCTTTATTTACCTTCGGAGCCTGCCAGTTCAGAGCAGGACTGGGTTGAGAGGGATATTTTGTTACTGATTAGCAACTCAGGTTTCCCTTTGTAACTCTGTACCCACCCCCATTTCCCACCCCAGCCTGCTGCTTAAGGCCAGTGGGTGGTTTAATTTGTCGCTGTTTCTTGGGTCTAGGGACTCAGGAGTCCCAGCCTCTCTGGCCTTGCCGCCTTGGGCGCCTTGGGAGGGGCAGATTTCTGGGCCTCAGTTTCTCCCAAGTGCAGGGAGGGATCGCTGCAGCCGTGTGGCTGGGAAATGAAACGTTTCTGGTTTTCAGCTGCGTCATCAATGACACTTGGGAGAGAGTGGCCCTGAGCACACTGCACCGAAGTGCTGGGTGCTGCTGTGCGCTCGCAGGGAAGTTCTGTCCTGCTTTGGACACAGAGACGCGGCCCCTGCCTGGCTCAGTGTTCAACCATAGCAGTGGATGATGCCCGAGCCGGGGACCAGGGGGTGTGTGGGAGCTGAGGTGTAGAGTTTCCTGCAGAGTCCCCCCCCCCCCCCCCAGCCCCCAAGTCCCAAGCGCTCTGGGAACAGGCGAGCCACAGACCTTGTGGCAGAGCTCTGTGTTGGGTGAAACACAAATTCAGCAATACTTTCACTGACTTCAGTTGCAGACAGGTTGGTGTTTACTTTTGTCTCTTGAAGTTCTGCATGGCCTTGAGATAAATTCTCCCAACAATGTGAATAGGATGCCTGGAAACAAGGAAAGTCCCTTCTCTTAAAAACTACTTTTCTGGGGGTGCCTGGGTGGCTCAGCTGGTTGAGCATCCGACTCTTAATTTCGGCTCAGGTCATGATCTCAGCATTGTGAGATTGAGCCCGTGCCAGGCTCTTTGCTGGCAGAGTGGAGCCTGCTTGGGATTCTCTTTCTCTCTCTCTCTCTCTCTCTGCTCCTCCCCTGCTCGCTCTCTATCTCTCTCTAAAAATAAATAACGATAAACTGCCTTTCTGTGCTCGGATCTGTAGTTTTACGTGGTGGGGGGGTTGCTGGAGGAGATGGGAAAGATAAAAAGCCTCAGTCTGGGTGGTGGAGACAGTGCGGTGGAGACTGGGCTTCTGCCTTACATACTTGGCCTCTGTTCATCCTCACGAGAACCCTGGGAAGCAGTATTAGCCCCATTTTCAGACGAGCAAGTGGAGGCTGAGAGAGGTTCTGAGCATTGTCTGGGAAAGCAGTGGAGATTGGAAGTGTCTTAGCACCAGTTACCTGGTGGGGGGAAGCTGCAGGGGGAGGTGTGGGTTGCCGGGCGGGGGTCGTCCGGGGGCCGCTGGAGCTCGTCCATGGCTCAGGCCGAGTGAGGGCCGTCCTGCCAGGACTCTTAACAGACATTGTTGACTCGCGACCCTGGTTTGCTCTCGTTTGACATTCTGGGAAGTGTCACTTCCTTATCGGTGACCACAGAGCAGATGGTTGATAACCCTATTACCCGGAGGGGTCAGACTGTCTTCATTCGAATCTGCCTCCTCCTGGTCTCTGGGACAAGTTACTTAACTTCTCTGAGCCTCTCTCTGCTTTTCTGCAAAGCGGGGCAAAACCCAGAGCATCCCCTTTATCCACCGAGGTCGAGGGAGGTCAGGATCTGCACACAGTGAGTCTCTGCAGTTGTCTGAATCCTTGTGCTGCATTATTTCTTCCCAGGCTCCTCATGAAAAAACAAAAGGGACCCCTTTGCAAAGGGGCCTGCCAGGCAGACTTTGGTGTTCTCTTCAAAACTCTGCTGTTTAGACAGCTCGCCTGGACCTTTGAGACCATAGCACCTGCTCAGATGGGGACTGTGGCCCTGTAGTTACCTTGGAAGTAGCCGGGTGCCTGCAGCCGGGGTCGGGGGAGGGGGTGTCGGGGGGGGGGGATGCCCAGGAAGCCTGCTGTGGCCCATCTGATTCCCGGCTGCCCTTGGCTGGGTGGGGCCTGGCAGCCCAGAATGCATATGCAAACAGGCCTTTTTCCCAGGTTGTTTTTGACCAAGGTCTGGGCTGTGCTGATTGAAGTCCGGACTGGAATGCTCTTTGCTGTACTCATGTGGGACAAATGAGGCAGGAGAACCCCAAACTCAAGAAAGTCACATTTGCCCCCTTGAACTGATAACTTTCAAGCAAAAGCATTTTCTTTTTTCTTTAAAAGAATTTTTTTAATGTTTATTTTTGAGAGGGAGACAGAGAGAGAGACAGAGAGTGAGTGGGGGGAGGGGCAGAGAGACAGACAGAATCTGAAACAGGCTCCAGGCTCTGAGCTGTCGGCACAGAGCCCCATGAGGGGCTTGAACTCCGGAACAGCTAGATCATGACCTAGGCTGAAGTCAGACTGAGCCACCCAGCCGCCCTCAGACAAAAGCATTTTCAACAGTTTCCCTCCCACCCCTCCCCCACCCTTGCTTCCCCCCCTCCCCCCCAAGTCCCTGTATCCACATCCTGCCCTCCCCAGGCACACCCTTGCCCATTCCCCTTTAACTAACCTAGGGAAGTCAGGACCTCCGGCAGCCTTTGTATGGGCCCTGTTTACTTTTTTAAAAGTTTGGGTGAAAAATTTCAGCTTCTCAAAATAAGATGGATTTCTTCTCCTGCTTGTGTTTTTTGTTGATTTCGAGGGAGGATGGAGTGAGGGTGGTCTGGACCTTGAAAAAAGGCCCGGAATAGGTCTTTTATTAGGGGCCTCCCAGCTCAGTACCTCCTGGGCAGGATCACTAAGAAGACGGCTTTTCCTCAACCCAGCTAGGTCTGGGAGCAAAGGTCAGCGAAGACAATGGGGTGGGTTAGATTAGCCTTTCCCCCTCCCTCCCCAACCTGACCCTGACCTTCCATCCGGGGCCTTGGGGTGTCGGGCCCCCAGGGCCAGGCACAAAAGGAAGGCTGACCCTAAGAGGCTTATTGGTAGGTGACCCTGGGGAAGGCCAGGGCGTCCCCAGCACTTTCCAGTTTACCAGAAAGACCTTCCCAGCCCTGACTCCATTATGCTCAGAGCCCCCAAATGGTCCCATATTGTAGATGGGGAAACTGAGGCTTGGAGAGGAGCGATGACTTGCTCCAGGTCCCACGCGACCGCTTGGGGGACCTAGGGTCCATGTTGGGTCTCCTGTGTCAGAGTCTGGGCCTGCCACTCTGTGTGTGCTGTCCCTTGGCCCGGGATGTTCTGTCTCTGTCGGGCTAGGAGAGACTCCCATGGGAGGCCCCACCAGCAATGGAAGGCCTCCAAGAGCTTGGTCCCGGGCAGATGGACACAGGGCCGGGGGCAGCTCCAGAGCCTAGACCTGTGTAGCAAAGGTGTGGCACCTCTTCTGGGGAAGCCAGACCCGGTGCCTCATCCCTGCTCTCCTGTGTGCCTGTGTGAGCCAGCACGGCTCATGGAGATCCGTAAAACGGGGGGTGTGGGCACAGTGCAGGCTTCTCTTCGCGGGGAGTCCTTCCTCGCTTCTTGTGTTTTCATTCCCTCGCGTCTCTCCCAGGCTGGCTTCCCCTCTGCCGTGGTGACCCCACCAGACCCCCTCACCATGGCCCGGCCTCTGAGCCCCTGGCACACAACTTGGGTTATAATATTGTCCCCAGAGCAGCATGATTAGCGAGGAAATCCTCTGCTGCTCGTAATCTGCCTTTTCCACCCATGGGGATTTTCCACCCCATGCTTGTTGGTGTCATCAGCACAGAGAACTGGACGCCTGGGACCTTAGGCGAGTTCCGGAACCTTTGTGGGCCTCTGTGTTCTCATCTGCAAAGTGGGAGGCTGTTGCCAGCCTTTGGGTTTATGGGAGCGGGGGGCACAGTGAGGCGTGTGAACTGTGTAACGTGACCGTCTTCCACCGGTTAGTTCTCCCCCGCCTGGAGCATTCAGTGCCGGGTGAAGCCTCGCCTTGCCACCTGCTCACTGAGCCCCTAAGCCTCAGTTTCCTCACCCGTCCTGAGGATGGTAACACCCTGGTCCCAGAGCTGGGCCTCCAAGGGTAGGTTCGGCGGCCTTCCACTGTCACCCGGACCCCTGCAGATTTGCCGCCTCGGGGTGGGGACGGGGGACCCCTGCCACGTGCTTGTGAGGACAGCCTCGTACCCGCCTCTTGTCAGAGCCAAGTGATCCCTTGCCTAGTTGGGCAGAAGGGAGACAGCATTTCAGCAGGAATACGGCAGCATGAGGTCCGCAGGTGGGTCTGACCGCCGGTGCCGAGAGCCCGGGAGGAGCTGGGGTAGCCCCGGGCCTGGACGCCTCCTCCGGTGAACTGAAAGAACTGAAACGTGGAGCCCAGAGAAGAAAAGCCTTGGGGCCGGGTTGCTGCTGCTGTAAGGCAGGGAGGGCTGTCAGCCCAGGGGGTGCTGTGTCCAGCCTCTGGGGGAGGGAGCCCCACGGTTGCAGCCATCCAGCCTTTGGTGCCCACAGAGAAAAGGACCGAGAGGTCCAGGAGGACCCTGGTGGCTCTGGAGGTGGGCGGCTCCCCAGCGGGGGAGGTGTGCGGGCTACAGCCTGGAAACCGGGTAAAGGGCGTTTCTGACCCCACTGCAGGGGGATACCCCCGACAGCTCTGGGGATGCGGTTGTGTGAGTGGAGAACAGCGGGTAGAGAAGAGTGGAGAATATTTGGATGGCAGAAGGGCAGGGCCGGGTTGTTGAGAGAGTTTGCCCTTCAAGCAGGAAGGACGACACGGGCACACGTTTATTGAGTGGTTACTCTGAGTTATGGGTGCCACGCACACGGTGATTCATGTGGGCTGGCTCGGGGCGTGGCGATTCCGTCGCATTCATCCGGTGGCTGTCATGGCCGGGCTGGGGACAGCAAGGGAGGAAGCCTGGAGCCTCCGAGGTGGCCGTGGTGATAGTGGCCACAGGAGAGAACCTTCCCTGCAGGTTCTCAGACCGGGCGGGTCTGCTCCAAAGCAAGGCTTTGGCCCAGCCCCTGTCTTCCTCCTTGTGACTTCTAGGGTCAGGCAGTCCTGAGCTGGTGGGGGCTTGCCCTCTCTTGGCTGTGGCCTTGTTCCGAATCCGCTCACGGAATAGGCACAGCCCACTGCCACTCTCTGCCCACGCCTACAACCTGGGTGCCCAGGAGCCGTGCAGGGATGATTCTGGCATTTCAGAGCTGGGAAGCAGGCAGTTCCGTCTTCCTGGAGCCGGGTGACCAGGGCGCCCAGGTGCCATCCCCAAAGGCTTGGTGACAGAACAAGCTTGTCTGCTAAAGGGATGGGATGCTCCTTTGATGGTGAAAAGTCAGGAATGGTCCCCCTCCTGGTAAGCGCCTAGAACTTGCTGCTGTCACACATTCCCCTGCTACTGTCCCGTGCCTGCGTGGGTTGGCAGGGGCGGGTGGGTGGAGGGCTCTGGGGCAGGTTTGGAGCTGGGTCACCCAGTAGTGGTGGTTGCCTGCTCTTGAATGAGTCCCTGTAATGGTCCCCAGCTCTCCAGGGACCAGGGCAGAAAGCTCAGGAGTTTTATTGATTTGCCTGTAAATGTTCTTGGGCTCACCCTGTGCGTGGTGTTTGAACGGGGGTGTGGAGCACTGTGGATTCTCTATTTTTTAAAAAGATTTTTAAAAGTGTTTTTATTAAAAGCTTTTTTTTTTTTTTTTCAACGTTTATTTATTTTTTTGGGACAGAGAGAGACAGAGCATGAACGGGGGAGGGGCAGAGAGAGAGGGAGACACAGAATCGGAAGCAGGCTCCAGGCTCTGAGCCATCAGCCCAGAGCCCGACGCGGGGCTCGAACTCACGGACCGCGAGATCGTGACCTGGCTGAAGTCGGACGCTTAACCGACTGCGCCACCCAGGCGCCCCAAAACTTTTTTTTTAATGTTTATTTTTGAGAGAGAGAGAGAGAGATGGAGTGTGAGTGGGGGAGGGGCAGAGAGAGAGGGAGACCCAGAATCCGGAGCAGGCTCCTGGCTCTGAGCTGTCAGCACAGCGCCCGATGCGGGGCTCGAACCCATGAACCGTGAGATCATGACCTGAGCCGAAGTTGGACGCTTAACTGACTGAGCCACCCAGGTGCCCTCCCAATTTTTTTGTTAATGTTTACTTACTTTGGGGAGAGAGAGAGAGACTGAGAGTGGGGGAGGAGCAGAGAGGGAGACACAGATGCCCAAGCAGGCTCCAGGCTCCGAGCTGTCAGCACAGAGCCCCGCGTGGGGCTCGAACCCACCAACCGCGAGATCATGACCTGAGCTGAAGTCAGACGCTTAACCGACTGAGCCACCCAGGCGCCCCTGTGTATTCTTTAAGTGGGGAGCAGGAGAAAGGGAGGGAATGTTGCTGTGTAAAGGTTTGTTAAGTGGACCACTAACAGATAACTCTGGGTCCCCTAGGGAAAGCCCATCAGAAAAGGTCACAGCTGGAATTGCCTACAGCCTGAAGAAAAACCCAACCCAGGGACTTGGGGAGGGGAGTGCAGGTGCAGTGGGAGGGGCTTCACAGATCCCACCTGCCCCAGCTTGTCCACTACCCAACCCCCAGCCCTGCCCTCCCCAGTCACCCTCCACCCCCCTGAACCAGATGTGCCTGGGCTCCAGGTGTTCCTTCTGCCAAGCCTAGACTCTTCCCTGGTCTCTTCTGCTTGTACTAACCTGCTGCACCTTTGGGGCTCAGCTTAGCTCCTGATCTTAGCCACCCCCTCTGCTGAGCTGCTAGCACCCCGAAGGGGTTGAAAGCCCAGGCGCTTCTGGGACTGAAAGGGGCATGATGAAAAACTCACCTCAGGCAGAGAGGGCCCCCTGGGCACGTGTGGCCGGGCAGGTTCCAAGGCCTTGTGGACTGGAGCTCCTGCCCCCCCCCCCCCAAAGGCCCACACCTGACCCCGTATGACTTGCCACACCCCCTCTGAGCCTTTTCCTCAGCAAAGCTGGGTTCCCAGTGGGGCCCAGCAGGCCTTCTCCTTGCTGTGGGAGCCGGGAGGCTCTTAGCACCATGCCAGGCGTGTTTAAGTTGCACTCAAAAGACAGTTTTGGAACCTGCCCCTCTGTGCCAAGGCTGTGAGTCAAGAGGACCAGGGTCCTGGCCACACAGGCTCTGAGACAGACAGATGATGGACTGGGGGCCCCAGCTCTGTGTGGCCGAGCCCTGGGGCGGGTCCCCTTTCCCTTCCAGCTCTCTGCCAGTGCCTTAGGACTCCCGGCAGTTTGTCGGAGGTTTCCGGCTTTCCCAGGCACGGCATTTCCTCCGCCCTGAGATACCATCAGTCGCAGATGCCCTGTGCACTTAACAACGGCTTTTGTAGGGAGGGGAAGACCCTACAGCGAACGCACACGTTCGTTCTAGGAAGCACCCCACATTGTAACAGAAACGGGAAGGTGCTCGTCTTTGAGTTCAGGAAACAGCAAATGGCAAAGGCCTCCGGCTGTTGGGGAAGCTGGAAGGAAAGGACCACAGACCCCCGTCATCAGTGGCCCCGTCAGCTGACGCGCTCCCCACATCTGGGGATTTGGGGGCACAATGTGCCACCCAGCACCGTTCTGTGCCTCGGGCCACACAGACACAATCAGCGGCTTCCGCCCACTTCTGACCCCACTGTGTGCAAGTGACAGCCTTCTCTCCAGGCCCTCATTTTCTCATTTGAAAGATGGGGGCTTGGGTGGACTGTGCTGAGGGTCCCAGAGACCCTGGCCTTCTCCAGCCCCCTGACTCAGTTTCTACAATGGACAGAGGCACAAGGGAAGGGCCTCCTGCCTGTCTTCGGTCGTCTTGGTGGTTTTGTGCCAGGTCCGGTGGTTGGCGCTCAGCTTGGGGCGAGTCTCACAGTTGAGCACCTGGGGTGACAGAGGTGCCCTGTCCAGCGCTGGTTGAGGCCGAGACTCCTGCCCGGCCAGCCTGTTTTCGTGCAGGGCCGATGGGATCACCTCCCTTTGCCATCCGATCTCCTCTTCTGAGGCTAGGTAACGGGTTTGGCGCTGGGAGACCATGCTGGGTCCCAGTGCCCCGGTGTGGGGTTGGCTCGGGACAAGGTGAGGTTTCCTTGTGGGGCAGTCCTGTCTCTGCCTGGTCCACAGCTTCCTCCCCACACTGGCATGCCGTGGGTGCTCCGTGTACATCGGGAGAGGACTGGGGGTGGGGGGAGGCACCTCCCGATGTGACCCTCTTGTTGCTTTAAATGTACTTTGGCCACCTGCCCCTCCCCCCAACCTCCCCATTTGCTCCATTTGGCACCAAATGGCCTTCAGTTACTTTAGAAAAAAAAAAAAAAATCAACCCTCCCCCCTGAGGGTGGGGGCTCTCATACTCTCCCTTCCCTGTCTCCCTTAACAATTACCAAAAAATACACACTTTTACCGGTGGTTCCTAACCGTGGCTGCGTATTAGGTATCGCTCGGGGAACTTTAAACAATGCCAGTGCCTGGACCTGCCCCCAGGGATGGGCCCAGTTGGTTCTGGAGGCTTCGGTGGTTGGGCAGGCTTCCCTGGGCATTCTGCTGGGCAGCCGGAGCCCTGTGGGAAGCTCAGGAGAAAAGCCACTGGGCCTGCTGGGGCCGCCCAAGCTTAAGATGGCCTGTCAGCAGGTGGGCTGGGGGCAGCCGCTGCCCCATGCTGGGGCGGCTGGGCGTCGCAGAGCCTGGCCGATTGGGGTGGGGAGGCTGGTGTCAGCTCCTGTTAGCAGGAAGGGAGAGAGAGGCCTGCTTGTGTCTCCCCTTGCTGACCTTTGCTGTGTGGATGCCCTGGGTGGCGGCGGGGGGTGGGGGGGGAGCGGGAGCGGGAAACTGGGTTTGAAGCTGGATGTGCATTTCCAGCCCTGGATGCATTAGACTTGCTCCCCTCCTCCTGTATCGGGCTGCCAGGCGTGGCCTTCAGCACCCCCACTGTGGGGTGCTGGCCCACCCCCCGATGGGCTTGGGGGCCTTTTTAGGCTGCATTCAAGGGGACAGATGCAGGCAAGGCCTTGTGGCACTGACACCACCTCTATGGAGAAGCGTCGACCCATTTCCAAAAATAGCCCATCCCCTGTCAGGGGAAGCGTCTCTTTGTCTCCCCAAATCAGTCTTTCCGTCTCCCGGGCTGTAAGGCGATAAGGAGGCACGCTCTTGTCTTGGAATCAGAGGCTCCCGGAGCACCCGCCCCCCGCCCCCCACAAGGGCCTGATTGTGTACGGGCCCTGAATGTGCCCGCCTGTCACCGAGCGAGCGCGGCACCGGCTCCTCTGCCTAATGAGCCCGCTCTGGGAGTGGCCCTTTGTGGTGGGTTCCGGCTGCCTGTGCCAGAGCTCTCAGAAGGCTCCATTTCCCGGCTGCCCAGCGTCCCTCGTAGCTGCGGGGACAATGGGACGCTCCCCGCCTGCCCTTTCTCCTTTTTTCTGTCTTTTCCGTATTTTCTGGAGTGTGCGCACCCCACTTTTATACCTGGACAGCAAATTGAACAGTGACTTTGTCCCTGTCTCAGCGCCGTCTGTCCTGGCTGGCCGGGACGCCCTCCTCTCTCCCTCCTTTCCCAGCCCCTCCTGTGGGACCTCCCTGCACCATTGTCTCCTTCCTCTTGTGCTCCTTCCCCTGCAAACAGGCTCATGTTTCCTAGTCCAAAGCAGTGAACAAAATCCTCTCCCTTCTGTCATCCTGCCTGCCCCCCCTCCACCCCAGCCCCAGGCCGGCCTGCCTCCTCCCCACCCCCCACTGGCTGCTTCTTGGTCCCCGGCAGGCCTGCCCTGGAAAGGTGACTCTGGCTTTGCCCAGTGGCCTCTTGTCCTGACGTGTGGGTGGTGTTTGATGCCCACTCTGGGCTTGTTTTCTAGAACAGGGTGGGCTGGTTACCTCCATCTTCTCTGATAGGAGCTTCTGGCTCTCCGACCCCACCTGTGCTGCGCTAAGCCCCCTAGTCTCTCTGTCACCTCTTACTGCTGTCTTGAGCCCGGGCTTCCAGTGGCCTACCAGTCACCATCCCATCGACTCTGTCCTTTGGGTTTGGGTCCCTTCCTCCCTCACCTGTGTGCGCGTAGCCTCTGCCTCACCGGTGGCCACCCTGCTCCAAGGTTTCCTGGCTCGAGCCCCGAGCTGCACTGGCCACAAGTGACCGCTTCAGTTCCATTTAATTAAGATTAAGTACCATGGAAAGTTTCAGTTCCTGAGTCACATTAGCCCCCTTGCAAGTGCCTTGCACCTGTTGACAATGCAGAAAAGGAATCTTTCTGTCATTCTAGAGAGTTCTCTTGGGCGGTGCTGATTCAGACAGCTCCTCGCTGGGCCGTACGACTTTTCACTTGGCCCCAGAAGGAAGCGCTGATGCTTGAGCATGGTGTTGGGGCTCCCTCCTGTCCCCACTCTGCATCCTTCAGGGATACAGTGGGCCCTCAGGGCTGCCGCTGGCAGGATTGCTCTTTCCTACCTCCTGTACCCGCCCAAATCCTGCCCTTCCTCAGGCTTGGGGCAGCCCCCGGAGGTGGCCAGTCATGGGACGTGTGACCAGCTGCTCTTGTCTACTTGGAATCCTTGAGCCAGGATCCTGGTGGTGGCCCTACGGCCCTGGAAGCCACTGCAGCTGGTGGCCTTATGCATGGGTTCACATGCGTGTGCAGGAAACCCAAGCTCCGAGAGGCCACACGGCTCCAGGAGGCTCTAGAGGTCTCCCTGCAGAGCCCAGCCACCAGCTTCTTATCCTCAAAATGAGGCCAAGAGGCCTGCAGGATCAGAAAACAAAGAAAATGGCTTTTAAAACAGTGGAGTGGGGCGGGGCCGGGCAGGGTGGCAGTGTGGAATGGACTTAGGCCAGCCGCTGTTCCCTCCTGTCCCCTCCCCTCCATCTAGGGAGCTTTCTGGAGAGGCTGCTCACCTGCCCGGGCTTGGTTAACCAAATCTGAGCCGTTGATTCCCACGGCTGTGGCCATGGCCGTGGCCGTGGCAGGTAGCAGGCCGCCTCATCACCTCAACTCTTGAGCTTAAATGAGCTGCCTGTGTCCAGCTGTGGGTCGTTCCTGAGGCCAGTCCCTGGCAGGTGAGACCACGGGTGCCACACCTCGGGCTCTGGGGTTGGCCCCGTGGCTCGCTGTGCCTCCTCGTGCCCTTGCCACGCTTGTCCTGGTCCACACCCCCGCTGGTGTGTGTGTAAGTGTTGGTGGCGGTGGTCGGGGTGATACTGGTGCGATCACAGCCGGGTGGAGCTCTCTCTCTTGTCCCCTGTGAGGGCCTCACCCTGGAACGAGGGGCTGATGTTCTCCCTTCTCTGACCTTGGGGGCCGGGAGGCTCAGAGGAGAGCTCCTAGTAAGCCGTCCTACTCCGGTAATGCAGACAGTGTGGACGTGGGAGTTATGGCAGGTGGAGGATCCCTGACGTCAGTAACCTGGAGGTTCCCCTAAGACCTGCTGCTGCCTTCCCTACCCGCTGAGGGCATGTCCTGTGAGCCTGGGTCCTGCTGAGGGCAGAGGGCGGCTCCCGGAGAGTGATCAGGAGATGCCCTGGCGGTGCTCCCTGCCCTCCCCACCCTGAGGGTGGTCTGAGCCTGGCGCCTTTCATCTTGCCCTTCCCTCCACAGAGACCTTAATCCCTTTCTGCCGAGTTAAGACCTTGCTCCTGTGAGTGCCAGCCAGGTTGTGGACGGCGTGATCCGCTCCCCAGTGTGTGGTGCCGACGTGCTGTGGGAAACGCCGACGGAAAGACCCCTTGTTTCTGGTGCAACCCAAAGTCTGAGCATGAGGGAGGGCAGAGGGGGAGCGGCTGGCCCCCCTGGCTCTGCCGCCTTCTCCCCTGAAACGTTGGCCCAGGCAGGCACCCTGGAACCTCCTGGCCTGGGACTTTATTTTAGGAGGAAGATGTCTCTTCTGGCCCCTCAGCAGCCCCCACTGCCTTCAGGATCAGCTTTGCCCTCTCCCCTGTGCTGACCCGTCCGCAGGTGCATTCACCAGCGTCCACGGCAGGGTTCAGGAACCCCCGGGGCCCCTGAAATGACTGTGTACTCGTGCATTTTTCCTGGGACGTGACCCATAGCTTTGAGAGTGGTCCACAGCCCCAGGAAAGACCAATAACCACAGTAGGAGAGTTCGTGAAGTTCCTCCATGAAGCCTTCAACGATAACAACAACCACAAGGTGAACATAATGCTTGCTCATGATCAGGCAGCTGCACACAGGACACAGCAGTGTCGGGGGAGATGGAAAGGTCTTCCTCAGCTGACCGGGCGTCCCGGACACCCGACAGTCTCGGCTTGTGTCCGTCATCTGGCAGGTTTGGATGGCAAGCTCTGTGCCCGCCCCTGGCCGCCCTCCGTCTTTAGAGGTCATCACTTACACCTTCTTCCTGAAGCCGTTTGTGTTTATGTGTTAGGATCGTGCAGGTGTTTTCATGTAAATCTTTTTGGCTTCCTGGACTTCTCCCTCCTCGTGGTTTCCTTTCTGCCTGAGCCTCAGTTTACCCACCTGTATGATGAGGCAGTTGGACCAGGTCTTCAGAGACTCAGAGATCCTGGAAGGACTTGGTGAAGTTCTAGGTGCCTGGGTCATCTCCGGGCGCAACCTGGCCCCTTCGCGTGCGGCCAAACCAGTGCCACTTGGTTGGTTTATTTGTTTGCCTGGTTTTTGCTGCTCTGGGGCCTTGAGGACCCATAGTGGCCCAGTTTCTAGCCTCTGGCCCTCACTGTGCGAGTGCTTGCCCAGGTGGGGGAATGATCTGACCCAGAATCAGGAGGCGGCAGCCAGGAGGGATCGTTTGCCACTCTCCCCCTATAGGGAGATCATTTGCCAGCCCGTCCCCCTATAGGTCTCACCTGCCGCGTCCCCGAGGCCTCCAGGCACAGCAGCCGTTGCCAGCAGGAGCAGAATAAAAACAGGAAAGTCTTCTAATTTTCTTCTTTTCAGTTGCAACCTTGATCCCTCCTCCCTCCTCCTTCAGACCAGGCCTCTGGTGACTTTTGAATAGGTCTGCAGGCTCCCTTTTTCCCTGGCTAAATATACTTGCATTGGTGTCTTACTTGCCTTGATGAACATGGCAGCTGGGAAGCATCCAGGGAGGCCCAGGAGTGAGGAGGGGGTGATTGCGGCACTGGACTGACCCAGCCAAGGACGTCTGACTTTGAAAGGTGTTCATCTACTCGCACGCTGGCCGGTGCTTTCCGCATCCTGGGTACCAGTGGTGTGGAGTGGCTTCGTGGGGAGGAAGGAGTCCCGTATCCATCTGAGACACCTGTCTCCCCTACATCATCCCTACCTGCCCCTCCCTGGTTTGCTGACTGTCAGCTGGAAGAAGCAGGAAGGAGGGTCCCCATGGCTGGACGCATCTGGGAAGCCTGGGAAGCCACCCCTCAGGGGAGGGGTGACCAGGTGGGCGGGGAGGCCCGAGGGGAGGTCAAAGGGGTACTGGGCTGGGCTCGCGGGGTTCTCCCTGCAGATGAGGAAGCTGAGGCTCGCCAGGAGCCACGAGTGTGACAGGGCTTTGCTTGTTTGTGTAGCAGACGTTTCTGAGGCAGCCCGTGGCCTGGGGCTCCTGGCAGCAGTGACTGCCTGCTGCCGTGTCCTCCTGCACCTGGCAATGAGCCTTCAGGGAGGTGGGGTCGGCCCACTGCAACGGCAGGGAAACGGGGGTGGCACCTCATAGGGTCGGAATAAGTCCGGGCACATCCATGCTGGTTTCCCATTTTTCCTTTCTAATAGATAAGGAAAGTAGCAAACACAGCCTCTGTCAGAGGCCTCGAATGGGACTTAGTTCTGACCGTTAACATCACACACTGCAGCTAGTTTTGGTCATGATTTATAGAGGATGGGGTGAAAGATGGGCTTGGAAGGGAGCGACTGGCCGCAGCAGCAGGGGTGTCGGGGCTGACGGAGTCCCGAGACACAGGTCTGTCCCGAAGCTGGTGATTGTGTCCGATCACATGCCCCAGCGCCCTTTATTCCTGTCCGCAGGTTGTATCCTTTTTTTCCCTAAAGTTTATTTATTTATTTTGGGAGACAGAGAAAGACAAAGAGAGAGGGAAAGAGAGAGAATCCCAAGCAAGCTCCGCACCATCAGCGCAGAGCCTGATGTGGGGCTCGAACCCACGAACCGTGAGACCATGACCTGAACCGAAATCACGAGTCAGACGCTTAACCGACCGATTCATCCGGGCGCCCCCTGATTGTATCCTTCTGATGCCGCGGGTGATATGAGGCCTCCAGCAGGCCTGAGCTGTGTTCGGCAAAGGCTGATTCGCCAGCGTGTCCCTCACCCGGGTGAGGTGGTGGTTCAGTTACCTGGCCCCTGAGGGTCTGTGCCACCTGAGAGGGTCCCGAGGAACGGTCCTCACGCCCGAGCTCTGGCCGTGGGTCCACCTCTGTGATCCTAGACGAGTTGAGCAAACCCTGATGCCTCAGCTCTCGGCCTCTGCTAGACAGGGTGACCCGTCTGTTCCACCCACGGGCTGTTGGGGACGGCACACTGGTGCGCGTGTGTGGTGGCTGCAGCCGCTCACCCGGAACCCCGTGCCTTCTGCACATTCACTCCCATGATTCCCGAGAAGCCAGGGCACTTCGTTCCTCCATTTGACCAGAAGAGGAAACCGAGGCACAGCAGGTATAAGTAGCCTGAGGTCCAGTGTAGAAAGGGGCCAGGCTGGGATTGGACTCACAGCCCTCAGGCTCTGGGGCTGCGTTCCCAACCACGCCCCCGTCAATAACTTTCCCCCATTTGCTATAGAGAACTTAGAAGAATGGTCCCCTTGGGCCCCAGCACCCAGGCGGCCTCTGGGAACCCCGGGGATGTGGCCAGTGAGGATGTTATCAGTAATTGGCGTGTTTCGTCACCTCCCGTGGGAGAACCGGCTGGTTCAATGGGCTTGTTAAGGAGACAGTCGGGACATTCTAGTCTCTGGTGTGGTTTTTCCCCTCTCCGTGGGCACTGGGGCAGTTGCGTGCACTTGAAGGTGGAGTACTGGCTCCAGAGCCACGCGGGATTTACTTTTCCCACGTTACAGATTTCTCCTGGTGCGTCATGCGCCCCAGATGTCGTCTCTGCCTTCGGTTTGCCCTGAGATGCACAGCCTCCTAATTTATCCTGGGATCCCCTGACGGGGAGGCCGGGATGTCTGCTGATGTGTGAGCCCCACCGGGGCCGGGAGGGAGTGTGTGCAGGCAGGGGGGACCAGGATGCTCGCGTGCTCCCGGCGTCTCTCCCGCCTTCCCCGACAAACCTCTGCAGCTGCGGGCTCACCTGGTCCTTCCAGGCTGCGGGCTCCCACGGGCTCCCACCCTCCCGCCCTCCCCCCGATTTATCACTGGTGGAGATAAGGAGCATCATTCTCCCCTGAATAATCCATAGCTCATTGTGGAAAGCTTGGAAGACACCAGGAATCTCAAAATTGAAATTTAAAAATCATCTATAATCCTGTCCTCTGGAGAGAACTGACATTAGCATTTTGCTCTGTTTCCTAGATCAGGAAACGCTGGGTCTAAGGAGAGCTCCGTATACCTCTTTCTTTAGCTTTGTATTTTGAAATGGTTACAGCCTCACAAGAAGTTGCCAAAGCGGTAGAGAGGGCTCCCCTCTCCCCTTCCCCTTCCCCCCCCCCCCCCCCCGCTTCCCCCGGTGGTGACATTTTAGTACAGTACGCTATCGAAGCAGGATC
This sequence comes from Lynx canadensis, assembly GCF_007474595.2. NCBI lineage: Eukaryota > Metazoa > Chordata > Mammalia > Carnivora > Felidae > Lynx > Lynx canadensis. Next base: position 141,018,450 of record NC_044308.2, on the reverse strand, counting down.
ATGACCTCGGCACAACGTGGTGGCGAGACACAGATCTTGACTCAGATGGCACCTGTTTTTACCTGCACTCCTTTTTCTCTGCATGTGTAGAGTTTTGTGAGATTTTATCGCATGTGTAGAGTTGTCATGCTCTTTTAAAAATACACTTTGCTATCTGGAACCATTTTTAGTTTTTCAGAATCATCGAGGAGACAGATGAAGTTCCGTGACCTGTGTGTGTGTGTGACCAGTTTCCCCTCCCTTGTGAGCTTCCCGCAGTACTGTTGCCCCTTTGTTGCAAGCAACGAATCGATACCGATCCATTAGTATTAACTAGGTTTCCTGAGCTTTTATGTCACGTCCTTCTTCTATGCAGGATCCTTATCCAAGACATAATTTTTAAAAAACAATTTGCCGCAGAGGCACCTGGGTGGCTCGGTCGGTTGGGCGTCCGACTTCGGCTCAGGTCGCGAGCTCGCCGTCTGTGAGTTCGAGCCCCGCCGTCGGGCTCTGTGCTGACGGCTCGGAGCCTGGAGCCTGCTTGGGATTCTGTGTCTCCCCCTCTCTCCGCCCCTCCCCCGCTCACGCTCTGTCTCTCTTGGTCTCTCAAAAGTGAATAAACGTTAAAAAAAAATTTACAAAAAACACACTTTGCCACGTAATGTCCCTGCAGTTGGGAATCTCACCTTTTTTCTGCAGGAGATGTTGATTCTGTCTTCTTGCATCATGGACTGTTCTTTGAACATGTCTTTGCTTGCTCCTTCTGTTACACGGACGAACCCCCCCCCCCAAATCCTGCCTGCCCGGGGCGGGGAACGTCGGAAGGGATGCTGTGGTCTATCATGGCTTTTTCGGGCACGTCCGTCTGTCCTGACGGTGGTCCTAGGGCCCGGCCTGGCACAGTCCTCCGTGTGAGGAGGGGACAGCTTTGGCAGAGGCATACAAGCCTCTCCCAGCGGCCCTGCAGCTGGTCCTGTGCTTGCCTCCTGGGACGGATCACCTGGGACAGCTGAACCTTCGTGAACACGAGGGCGTGTGTCTGTGACAGACCGGACGAGGTCACACGGGGGGCAGAGTGTGGCAGTGGGGTGGGATAGGGCAGAGGAAGAAGTTATAGCACACAGCTCTGGGCACTGGGGAGGCCGGGGGAGGCACGGGGGAGGCCCCGTGATCTTGGCTGAGTCCCACCACCTCTGTGAGCCTCAGTTTCCCCTGGGGAAACCGGGCACACTCAGATGTCCATCACGGCCTGGCGAGAGAAGCAAATGAGTGAGGGTTTGTTTGCAAAGTGCAGTGACGTGTCCGGTGAGGGCAGAGTAAGTGAGTTACTCTTCACTACTGGTGACCAGTAATGGTTGAGAACACAGATTTGATTTGATTTTTTATTATTTTTTAAGTGTTTATTTATCTTTGAGAGAGAGAGAGAGCACGCGTGAGTGAGGTGGGGCGGAGAAAGGGAGAGAGAGAATCCCAAGCAGGCTCTGCACTGTCAGCTTGAACCCACGAACCGTGAGAGCATGACCTGAGCCAAGATCAAAGGTCGGATGCTCAACCGACAGGAGCCGCTCAGGTGCCCTGAGACCACAGATTTTAGATTTCGAGACTAAACAGCCTTTTCTCTGACCTGCTCCTGTGACCCACCATACAGCCCACACATTGCTTGGTTAAGAATAACTCAAATCTGGGGCCATTTCCGAGGGGTCGTTGATCCCGCCCCTCGGTGGCCTTTCAGGGCCAGGCCGCCGACAGCAGGTCCTGCCGACAGGACGTTTCTCTGCAAGCCCATTGAGAAATCCCTCTGGAAATCCTCCTTTGGCTCTGGGGCAGGGAGGCGAGAGAATCGAAGACAATGGGGACCACAAAACAAAAGGCACAATTGTTGGGGCCGTCTGGGCAGGGTCACTGGATGCCCTGGGCCAGGGCGGGCAGACCTCTGGGCAGGTCATTGATTTGCTGCCCACCCACTGGGCGGCCACAAACAGGTAACTTCTGGTGCAGCCTGCCCATGGGGCTCTGTCCACCCACCTTGCCCCGGTCTTCACTCCGCAGAGCTCGGTGGTTGGGGGGGTGAGCCTGTGCCCGTGTGTCTCTCAGTACTGCGCTTAGTACTGGCTTCACTCTGTCTGTCCGTCTCGGGGCCAGACTTTCGCCCTCCCACGCCCACCCTCTGCTCCACTTCCTGGAGCCAGCCTCCCAGCTGGCCTCCCCACCTCCAGGATTGTCCCCTCCACCGCTCACTCTGCCCTTCTGGAATATTCTTGAAACATAGCCTCTGCCCTGCCCCCACCCCTGCAGGGACCCTTGCCTCAGCGTGGAGTTCGGGCTCCTGAGGAACTAAGTTGGAGGTGCTCTGGGCTCCGACCTGGACTCCTTTACCACACCCTCTCCCATCTCTTCCGGAAGCTTCTGTGACCCCAGGCCAGTAGCAGTCCCTGAATACCGTCCAGGCAGTTCCACACCCTGTGCTTGGATGTGGTTGTCTTCTTCCTGACCTCCAGTTCCCTTCCCCTTCCTTGCTCTCTCCTCGCCTGAAAAACTCCTGCTTGTTTTCAAGCTCCGGCTGAAATGCCACCCCCTCTTCACACTTCCCCTCCCCCAGAGTCTAAACAGTCCCTCTTGCCTTCGCCCTCCGTGCTGAGTATGGATCTGAGATGTATTTCGTTCTGTCCAGGCTGGGACTGTTTCAACACCAGCCTCTGCTGCGCATTCCAGGGTTGGTGCTGTTCCCTCGCTGTCGATGGTCAGGCACTCGGTGGCTGTTTGCCCAAGGGCCACACCCGAGCTGCCTGCGCCTCCTTCCTCTGGGACCCAGGGGGCCCAGCCTGTTGCTTCCCCACCCCGTGGCTCTGGCCACCTGGATGGCTGAGTTCCTGGAAGTGTGACCCTTTGGTGGAGGCCCCGGACCGTGAGGCCAGGATGAGAGGCAGGCCCACCCCAGGGACTCGCTCTGAGTGCATGTGGTTTTTACCCAGGGGGTGCTGCTGGGGTCACACCCCAAGCCCCACTCCGCCTCATACCCCTGGCCCCAGGCTGCGATCCCCCAGGCTGTGGGACCAAGCTGGATGGGGATGCCTGGGGGGGGCGGGGGGGGGGCGGGTGTCTGGCCTCAGGCCATCTCGAGGCAGACAGTCTGAAACCCTCTGTGCCTTAGTGTCCTCATTAGGAGCATAAAGATGGTGAGGTCAGGGGAGGTGACAGCAGGTGCAGGCTGGTGTGTGAGCCCCTCCTTAGCCGCCCCGTGCTCACGGGCCCTCCGTGGGGTGGGGCGTGGGCAAGGCCCGAGAGTCGCCAGGCAGTGACCCTCCGTCCACCCTGGCCTGCCTTCAGCGATCCCAAACAGGCACCCTTGCCCTGCGGGCCGGCACTGGCCTGTGTTTCTTTGCCTGGGCTGTTTGGGGCTGGGTTCCGGGAAGATTCAGAGGATGAAGGGGATGTCGCTGCCCCTGGACCTCTGGAGCACCCTGGGCTCTTTGTGGGTGACCCTGTGGGTCCTGGGGGGTGAGTCGGCAGGAGCCTGGGGGGGGGGGCTCTCCTGCCTGCCCCAAGCCCCAGTTCTCAACCGTGGAGCCGGCCACCAGCTTCTCAGATGAACCGAGCTGCCGACGTGATACGGGAGGCTGAGGCGAGGGGTGCGTGGCCTTTGACCAGGCTCCCCGAGAACAGGGCCCCAGGCGCTCTCCGGCCTGCCCTGTGCCCAGTGCCCGGAGTGGGGCAGGAGTGAGGAACGTGTGTGTGTGTGTGTGTGTGAGAGAGAGAGAGACACACACACACACACAGACTATATGAGTTTGCGTGAGAGTGGGTGTACGTGTCTGTGTGTGTGTGCATGAGCGTCTGCGAGAGTATGTGTGTGTGTGTGCGTGTGCGTGTGTGTCTGTCTTCACAGCCTGCACAGCCTGTACCCGCTCCCTTTGGCCACGTTCGATGGCTTAGAAGCCTCCCTCCCCATGGCTTCTATTTTTGTTTTTCCCTTCAGTGGAACAGTCACAACCGCGGGGCCTCTGGAGTGACGTGGCGTTTAGCACGTGTAATTGGGAGAGGGGACACTTTTCGTTTCTTTTAATATCCACGCTCCTTCCCTCAGCTCCTCCTGAGAGCAGAGCCAGCTTCCCTAAGCTCTTTCCCAGGGTATTTAACACTCTGCTGGGCGGTTTGACTGTACCCATGGAAGGTTCTAGGTGACATGTGCTCAAGGCACCCTCTGTCCCGTCCATCAGTCCCCACTGAGTGTGTGGAGGGTGCCCCCCCCCCCCCCCCAGTGCCCGGGCAGGTGTTGGGAGCGGCTCCCAGAGCACACAGCCCCTCCCTCTCTAGTGCTTATGAAGCCCTCATTGTAGGTGAGGAAACTGAGGCCCGGAGCATGGAGGGAGCTGCCCAGGTCGTGCCCGGGGAGCCCTGAGCCCCGAGGTGTCCCTGGGTTCCAGTGTGTGTGTTTCCCCCCTGGGATGGTGTCCGGGGGACGCTGGACCAACGAGATGGAGGCCCGGGCGGTGTGGGCGCCCACCGTGGTGGCCAGTGTCCCCGCCATGGCTTCCCTGGGGCACGAGCCTGGACCCGCTTGGCCGGTGGAGGAGGAGGCGCCCTGGGGGCGTGGAGGGGAGGCCAGGGTGACCTCCGGTCCTGCCACCCGCGGTCTGGGTGGATTGTCTCAGCTGCTGGCCTCAGTCTGCTCCGCTCTCAGGTGGGCTCAGGGACACTCAGGTGGTGCCGTGCGCCGGGGATGCACCACCCATGCGCAGCCGGTTCTCAGACGGTGGCGATGCTGTTCATTCATCAGTGTTTATTAAGTGCCCTGCGCGGGAGTGACGAGCAAGACGCAGACTCGGAACCACAGAGGAGACAGGCCAGGGGTGTTGTCTCTGGGGAGGTGGGACCCAGCCCAGCTGGTGCAGGTGCAACCACTCCCCCCGCCGAGGTCTTCCTCTGACACTGAGGCCTCCGGCTGCAGAGCTGATGGGGGAGCAGAGTCCCTGGGGTGTATGGTCATTGGTGCTCCCCTTTGTACCCGGGCAGCCTGGGTGGGGGGGGGGCTCACCCGTGGGTGCGGGTAGGTGCTCTGATGGAGGCATCTGGGGTGGTGGGGTGGGGAGGGTGGCATGGAAAGAGTTGCTGCCTTGCTGTGTTACCTCGGGTGTGTGTCCTACCCTCTCTGAGCCCTGATTCCCTGCAGAGTGACTGACAGGATCCCACCCCTGGGTCCCCAAGGTGTTGTGGGGTGAGAAGATTGTAAACCTGGCAGAGGCCATGCAAATGTTTGGCGCCTTCCGGGCAGCCCACGTCGGGAGCTCTGCTCTCATCAGGTTGGGTGGGAGTGGGTGGGGGGGTGACTGTGACTGCAGGCAGCTGCACGCAAGCCCTGTGACCATTGCACCTCACATGCCCCGGCATCCCCAGGTCGACGTGGGCTTGGCTTCCTTTGATATATTTTGTACGATTATGTTTTACAGTTTATTTATCTATTTTGAGAGAGTAAGAGCATACGTGGGGGAGGGGCGGAGAGAGAGAGAGAGGGAGAGAGAATCCCAAGCAGGCTCCATGACCCTGGGATGGTGACCCGAGCCGAACTCAAGAGTCGGACTCTTCACCGACTGAGCCACCCAGGCGCCCGTTGGCTTCCTTTTAATACTCCCGGATCTCGCAGGTTCTTGGAGGTGAGGCTGTCGGGCCAGAGAGGCAGGTCCCACCGGGGAGGTTTGTGGCTCCATCCTATCCCAGGGCCAGCGCGTTACTAGGCAGAGGTGGGGGGTGAACCTCCTGGGGGCTCCTTCTCCTGGGCCACCTTGGTCCTGTTCCGAGCAGGAAGGGCTGCTGTGTGCCCTCTGGCTGTGTTTGCCGTCTCTGGGCTGCTGGTCCTGGGTTTTAAGATGTGTTCAGCGGGGAAGACTTAGTTAGTAGCCACGCTCTGGTTTGTACCGAGGCAGCTAGGAATCCCCACCGAATGTCGCAGTGTCACTTTGTGATCCTTCAGCCCCTTCGACGTGCCCTCGGCCCCCTTTGTGGGGTTGTGGTTTCTGTCGGGGGATGGAGGGAGACGTGGCCGTCAGTCTAGCCGTCCCTGTGAGGGGCGCACGGACAGGGGAGGCTTGTGGGGTGAGTGGTAGATGGAGCTGGTTTTCTGTTGCTGCTTCGCTTCTGGACGGGAATGGGGGGATCATCTCCGCTCACAGGTGTCTGACGGGGCCCAGAGGGTGGGCTCACGTTCCTGACGTCCACCCCGGGCCCCCGGCCAGCAGCCACGAAACACAGACTGTGAGGGTCAGCCTGTGTGCTAACATGCCGGCCATCAGTCCGGGGTGTCCCAGGGTGGGCTCTTTGTTCCAGAAGCTGCCTTCCCATCGGTTCTGCTTCCTCTCTGAAAGTCTGCGAATGTCCCGGCCACCCGAGGCAGGGCCAGGGGAAGCCTGGAGTGGGGCAGAATCTTCGGCACGTCCCTGGCAGCCTGCTGCAGGGCCTGTAGCAGGGGTGTTTGCGTGGGGCGTGGCTCAGAGGGCCTGAAGCAGGTGCAGCATGTGTTTCTGCCACTTTGTTGTCCGTGTAAGGGGAAGAAGGCTCGCTGGACAAGCGTTTGTGGATGGTTTCCTCTCATGTTGCCAGCAGGCATTTTTGTGGTGCTGTGAGCGCTGCTGAGTGATTTCTAGGTGCCGGTGCCTGCTGAGCCCTGCACGCGTGGTGACCAGAAAGGGGTGGCTGGGGCCCTGCGTGGTCAGCGGCGCACCAGTGGGCCCCTGGTGGCAGAGAGGGGCCCAGGATCCGTGCTCCTGAGTCACGAGGCCTCTCCGCGTCTCCCGAGGTCTTTGCCACTCCCCTCGCACAGCCGACTAATGCCTGCTGAGCACCCTAATCCCCGGTGCTGGCCCAGTGCTGGGTCAGGAAGCAGGCCCCACCCCACAGCTCCTGAGTCAGGGAACTGGGGCAGAACAGGCTGGATCCTGGGGTGGTGCCAGTTAAACAGGAAGGAGGAGGCACCGACCGTCCCTGCAGAGGCTGGGACCTGGCCCCATTCCGGGTGAGATCCAAAGAGCCACTCTCTGGCTCCAGTCCCCTCCCTCCAGGAAGCTTTCCTCCCTGTTGCTAGTCGAAGCCATTTGCTAAATGACCTTGGCAGGCACCCGCTTCTCGGGGGAGGGTGGTGGGTGCTGGGATGGAAGGGGATCTGTGTGTAAAAATGGGATGAGCCACGGGATGGCCAGTGCCCACTGAGCAGCTTGCACGGCCCTTCCCTGGGGGAGCACCTGACCCGTGATCCCCTTAACCTCCAGATTCCCCTGCGGCAGGCCCTCTGTGGGTCCTGCTTTGCAGAAGTAGAAGTGGAAACAGGTTTCAGAACATGCCCGGGTCACAGAGCTGTGAGTGGTGGGGCCAGCAGGCCGACCGACCCCCAGCCTGCCAGCGGGGCAGGTGTGAGGACCAAGCAAATCACTTCAAGTAGACAAGGTCCCCACCCTGTGCTTGGTACCCAGCCTGGCACACCGGATGATGCCTCCTTTCCCAAATTCCTGCCCGCCTCCCTCACGCTCCCTGTACCTGCCAGGTGAGCTCCCCCCCCCCCCCCCGGGTCTCCTTCGTCTTTTTCCCCCCACTGCCTGCGTCTGGATTGAACTTTGCACTGTTCTCTGGGCTCAGCCCTGGAGGGGCCACTCACGGGTTCCACCCTCACAGCTTGAGCACCCCCATCTCCTGCTCCCGTCACCTCAACGGGCGTTTCAACATATGGATTTTGTGGGAACACAGACATTCAGACCAGAGCAACCCCAAACCCACAAACCAGCTCCCGGGGGCTCCCTCTCTTTATGGAGTCTTGGCCTCCTTACCCAGAAGGGAGCCCCCAGGGTGTCCCATCACCTGCCCTGGTCTCTGCACCTCTGGTGTTTGCTCTGGGTGACGGACTCAGCCGGGGGCATGCCAGATGGTGGCAGTAGCAGGGCCGAGATGAGGACACTGGGGGCTCCTGGACACCTTAGGTGGTGTGTGGGCAGCGGCCATCTCTGCCCTGTCTCTGGGCGCCCCCAGAAACGGTGGCGGCTTTACTTGTCCCCTTCGGCACCAGGCTCCGCCCTTGGCCTTTACGTGTCCTGTCTCCCGTGGTTGCCATGACACCCTAGCTCTGAGGTCACCATCATAGCATCTTGTACAGTGGGGGCTCAGAGGTCCTGTAGCCTGGTCAGGGTGGTCCCAATACCACGAGAGAAAAGGGATTGAACCCCCGGCCTCCTGGGCCTCACTCTGCACGGTTTTGGGGGTGTGCACTCTTTGCCGTTTATCGAGCACGTGTCTCACGTTGGGCGCATTTCCGTGCTCCGGGGACACTGCCAGGAGCAAGACGGACAGGGGTCTTGTTGGGGAGACAGATGAATTGTCCACGTCAGTGGAGGGACGGCGTCATATACTGGTGAGCACTGACATGCACCCCTGGAGGTGTCTGGTGGGGGAGGAGGGATAAGGACAGGGGGATGGGGGCCATTGTGGCTGGAGTCTGGTGACCGAGAGGACAGAGTGGGCGGGGCTGTGGGGGTTGGATCCCTTTCTGAGCCGGGCAAGGTGACACCACCCTGTTCGCCCTTCTCGGGGCTCTCTGGTTTCCCAGTGGAGCATGGCCCTGGGGTGGGGCGGGGTGGGGTGTGCAGTGGCACAGGCCCCGTGGCATCCCAGTGACAAAGGCGCGGCGCTCAGCCCCTCTGTGACAATCTGCGAGGAAGAGACGCAGCCGTCCCCTGGGAATGGACGAATCCCCAGGGAGGGCCGCAGCGTGGCCATTCACAGATGTGGCTGGGGCCCCTCCAGGCACGGCGCGTGGAAGCCCACCCTGCAGTTCCTGCGTGGCCCCCAGCCCTGTGAATGTGAGCCAGCGGGCTTAGCAGGGGATGTGGGGGATCTGACCCATGCTGCCGACTTCCGGACACTTCCAGGGGCTGGGTGAGGGTTAGGGTTAGCTGTAGGACGCTGTGGGGGGTGGCTCTGGACCTCTCGCCTCTGGAGACGCCCTTCTGAGGGTAAGATGCCCCTGCCCAGCCGTTTCCAGCCCCTCTTCCCTGCAGCCCCTCTCCAAGTGACTCCGGGCCAAGATAAAGGAGGAGGCAGCTGGGCAGGTGTGACGCTGCTATTCACCTGTGTGTCTAAAGGCAGGACAGGAGGGGGGGCGGGATTTGTCGTTCTCATCAGCCTGGTGGAGCTGGGCTCACGAAAACAGTTGCAGGGGCTTGGAATGTGGCCCCTGCCAGCCCGAAATATTTACATTTGTCAGGCCCCGGACAGGCCACAAATTACCCTGTGCTGTGATTCAATTTCCCGTTCACCTTTCTCTCTCAGGAGTTCCTGGCATCGTAAATCTCGCTGCAAGTGCTGGGGAAGGAAAGAATCCCAGGGGCTGGAGAGCATTCCAGCATCCACGACCGGGTCGGATCCTCCTGGAAGGTGGAGGCCGCAGCCCCCTCCCCTCCACGCTTCTCTGCCCAGGGACGCCCTGTTACCACTGCCTCACTGCCTCCGTCTCCCCTTCTCTGAGCTGCTGCTGATCAGATGGGCTGAGGGTGCAGCTCTGTTGTGCAGATTTGGCACCGCGTGTGTGCAAAAGGCACTCGCTCATCGCAGCAGTTGGAGCTGGGGTGTTTTTGTTCTAAATTCGTGGCCGTGATTGTTATCGGGTGGTGTTGTCACCACTGTGACCGGTTGCCATAGTAGCCCCTGGCCACAGTAGGATGTCCCGGGGCAGGGAGAGGTTGGGCGTTCGGGCATAGAAAGGCTGGTCGACCAGACCAGACCAGACCAGACCAGACCAGAATCTGGTCCGATTTGACCAGACAGGCTGGTCTTTGATTCTCCCAGCCTCCTCCCTGTGTCCACACCTCTGGTGGCCTCTGTGGCTGGGCTTCCTCTGTCCTCGTTCCTACCTTCCTGTGCCGTTGCGGTCTCGGCGGGGTGCTTTGCCGGAGGGGGCATGCCCCTGGCAGGTGGGGCTGCCTGGGCACAGGTTGGGGCACCAGGGCTGGGTGGACAGTGGGCGGGGTGCTGGTGGGAACCTTCCAGTCTGGCGTTGCTCATTGGAGTCTGGGAGGCGGGAGGGGAGGAGACCCCCGTGTGTTCTCTTGAACCACATGCCTACCCAGCTGGGCCTCTGTGCCCAGCCCTTAACTAACCCTTTTTGCTTCTGCTCTCCGTTTGTATTCGGGGCTGGGTCTTTCTACTCCAAAGCTGCCAATGGCCATAAGGTCTGTGTTTCCTGTGGTCCGTGCCTGGGAAGATTAACATCTAGATAAGGCGCATCTGGGTCTGGGAGGACTCTTCATTCCCAGGGGCCTCATTCCCCGGGGAGGGGGGGGGCCCTGCAGGCTGTATCTTGAGGCCCTGGAATGCGTTTTGTTTTTCCTGACCGGCTTGGTGGGTTATAGCCCAGTGCACTCCTCTGACTTCCCCTCCTGGCCTGTCATCACCTTCGAAGCCTCAGTCTGGTATGACCATTCCCAACCCCCAATCCCTGCCAAAAAAGGGAACATGAAGAACCCAGGCCCCCTCCCCTGCCGCCCTGGCCTCTGCCTGGGCCACTCTGGTCCCTTTTCCGGTTCCTCATCTGTAAAGTGGGGTTGCTAAGAGCACAGCATCCCAGGGTCTGTGTATGGTAAGGGGCCAGGGACGCAGAAGCCCCCACTTTTCTGCCCATCCCGAGCCTGGTGGAAGGAAGCTCAGTCCAGGGGCCCAGCCTAGGTCCTCAGCAGGCTCCACTGTTGGTTGCTGTGTGGCCTTGGGCTTGCTGGTTGACCTCTCTGGGCCTCTTTCCTCAGGGGTCAAGTAGGGGAACGCTAGAAGCTTCCTGACTGCAGGGTTGTGTTCAGGCTGGATGGGATGAAGTGTGTAAGGAGCGAGGCCGTGACAGTTGTACGTGGATGTCGCTCTTCAGGGATGACTGGGTCTCCGGAAGGCACATTTCCAGCCCCACATCAAAAATTCCCTCTTTGGAGCGGGCCCCACCTCCTGTGCACCTGTGAGCCTCCAGGTTAAGGCCAGCCATTAGCTCAGGATTGCTCTAACGGGCTGCAGTGTTAGCAGAAGTCTAAATGAGTCTGCTTATGGGTTTGGAGCCCTGGCCTGGGACGGTAACCTTAATGGTGACTGTTGTCACCTCTTCTGTGTGCAGGTGACTGTTGTCACCTCTTCTGTGTGCAGATGCTGGGCTCGGCACTCTCTGTGTGACACCTCGGATATGTGGAGAGCTGATGGATTGTCTCAGGCTGTAACGAGGCTGCCTGGGGTGGTGCGGGATCCCGATTTGAGGCCGGATGTGCCCGAATTCAGGTGTTGGCTCTGGAGTGTCCTGGCTTTCTGGACTTGGACAGCTGGGTCACTGTCCCTCGTTTTGGGGGAACTCCTCTAGCTAGGCAGCTTCCGTCTCCATGGCTGCAGGTTGGCCCCGGCACCAGGGGCCGGCCTGCAATTGCTTACAGGCACCGGGCAGTAGAGGTATGCTGTCCCCATGCGCCATTTCGGAAGCTCTCCTGGGATAGCTCAGCAAACACCCCACTGGCCAAGCAGCCTGTGTGCTCGAGGACAGGAACACTTCAGAAACCAGAGCCCTGCGTTGTGGGATTCCCAGGTTCCTGGTTTTAGCCTCCTTGCAGTAAGGCCATCCCTGGGAGTTAGAATTGGATCTTCCTTCATGGATGGGCACGAATAGGTCTTTGTTAAAGATGGACGTTTTGTGGTTGGATTTGGGGGCAGGGGCTGGACGGTCACGCCAAGCGTTGGGATCCGACTTTCCGTGTGTGTGCCCCCGGCCTCCCAGTACCAGCCCCCCTGCAGCCGCCCCCTCCTGGAATCCCTGGGACGCTCAGTCTCCTCGGTCAGCCCGCCCCTGTTTCTGAGGCCCGTGTTTCTGCTTCTACGCCATGCACCTGCCTTTGCAGAGACAGGAGCCTGTGTGCCTTCCAGGACCGTGTTCGGGGTGGAATGGGGTAGGAGCCCTGAAGAAGCCCCACGGGAGCCCTCCCCACCCCCATGTGGTTTCCAGTTCTGTCGACGACGGGGTAATCCTCCCTTTGTTGACAGCCTGACTGAAGTCATGTTTTATCTGTCCTTTCCTCGGAGCCTGTGTTTGGCTTTTGGCCAAACCACTAATAACGCACCTCACGGTAATCCTTCCATTTGTGGGATGTGTGGCCTGGCCGGCCCTGTCTCTGGCCCCAGGAAGACCTGGTTTCATCTTCCCCGAGGGCCCCGCCCTGCGCCCTGGTCAGTTGCTCTGTGTCCCCTCGGTGTTGGGACAGGGTCCAGAGGCCACTTCTCTCCTGAGCAGTGTCCTCATGTCCTTGACTGGCGCACCTGCCAGCCCATCGGCAGGGTGCCGCCTTCTGAGCGTTTGCAGGTGACCAGGGGTTCATGGAGCGCGCCCCTGCAGCTTGCCCCCCGCCGCACCGGGAAGCTGGGGAGGCGGGATGTGCCTTGAGATGCCTCCGGTGGAGGTTCTAGTGTGAGGAGGGGCAGAGGAGGTTGGAGAAGCTCCTAGGAGGTGCAGGAGGCCGGGGCCCAGCCCCTTGGCCATGCACACACCTGGCCGGAGACCTAGATCACTGCGTGTGCTGTGTCACAGCGACCAAGCCGCAGGCCTTTCCTGCAGCCACTCAGTTGATTAGCCGGGGACATTCCCAGATACAGAAGACAGAAAATGGCTAACAGCACCCAAGTGCAGAAGCAGGACCAGGTGATGGGACTTTGGCTCCCTGGTCCCCAGCCGGCCCTCCTCAGGCAGAGGCAGGAGGGGACCGAGGCAGCTCGGTGCCCTGATTTGGGCAAATCTGGTCAGGTGGCCCTGCGCAGGCTTCGTCCCGGGCTTGTGGGCAGCAGAGAAAGGTCACAGACACAAGCCCTTGAGGCTGCCCGCCCCTGTCCTAAATAAGCTTGTACCTTCGTGTTCCCAGCCAGGGGTCCCTTCCACTGTAGAAAGGAGGGTCCTCACGGAGCTCCCCTGGAAAGCCCAGGTGCCTTCCAGGGCCTTAGCGCAGGGGGTTTCTCTCCTGGTCGCCAGCCCCTCCTTCTCCGCCTGGAGACCTTTTGTTGTTGCTGGGACTCCCCAGGATGAACTGATGTCCCCTTAGCCACGTTCCCCCATGCGGGACCCTTAGCGGTCTCTGCACCGTGCTCTGGTGCGCCCAGAGTGGCCCCTGGCAGGACTGTGGGTGTGTGGGGAGCAGGTGTACTTTCCCTAATACCCCCCTGCCGCTCCCATCATTTCCTCCTTATGTCAGCCTGGACCAGGCACTGGGGCACAGCTCCCATCCCCATTTCTCAGAGGACGGGGCTAAGTAGAGGCCCAGAGATTTGCCCAAATCTGGGCACTGAGCTGCCTCGGTCCCCTCCTGCCTCTGCCTGAGGAGGGACCAGGGAGCCAGAGTCCCAGGGGCTGAGCTAGACAGGTAGCCAGACGTGGACAGCTGTCAGTGTGGCCTCCCCCTGCCTTGTAGCCTTCTGGCTGTCGCACGGTCCAGCAACACCCTGACCTTGGGAGGCCGAGGGCGTGGTGGATGGAGTGGGAGCTTGTCTTCTGCCTCTGCTGCCTCGGGGACTGGGGCCATCTGGGCCCTTCCCTTCAGTGGTGAAGTGACCAAGGCCTTGGCCCCCAAGAGCCCACTGCCACCTGCGGGAGGCAGGCACCTCACTGGAAGGGACTCGTGTCCAGGGGCCAAGGGAGCCCTTGGGCGTGGGGCAGCGTTTGCTCCGAGGCCTTTCCGGGCAGTAGACGCGTGGCTGGAGGCGGGCCCCTGCCTGGACGCCGATCCCTTGCGGCTCCCCTGCTGTAAATGGGTACGGAGTTCCTTGGGCCAGGCAGGGGAAAGGGCGTTTGTGTCTTGGGGAGCTGAGGGACCTTGGCACCTTGCTCCCTCTTCAGAAGAGTGTAAGCAGGAGGTGCCACCGCCCTGGACTGGCGGAGAGAGAGGTGAGGCAGGAGGCGTGGGTCTGTGCTCGGGAGCCTGGCTCTGAGTGGGTCAGTCCTAGATTTGGAATCTTAGCTCTACCGGCTACCGTGCCGGGCGGTGTGGGCAGAGCCTCCATTTCCGCATCCGTACCACGGAGCACCGCCAGTGCGCGCCTCGGGGGCCTGAGATGGTTGGCAGAGTGCCTGGCACCTGGCGGTGTCGAGGGGACCTTGGCAGTGGTGGTGACGGGTGCGAGCAAGCTTGGTGCTCAGGAAAGACCAGCTTCCTTTTAAGGCAGCACTCCGCTCGGACGCACAGCCAGGGGAGTGAGGAGTCCCTTGCGCTTTCTGTCTCGCTCTCTTGGGACCCTCTCCAAAGCTGCCTGTCTGCTGTCGCACTATTGTCTCCTGGGGTCTTCCTCGGCCAAGTGCAGCTGCCTTTCCTTGTCCTGGGGCGGACTGCCCCGCGTGCCCCTTGTGTATCATTTGCCTTGACTTTGGGGTCCACCCTGCCCTGCCCCGTCCTGGCGGATGCCTGCTTATGTTTGTGGCCGTCCTGGTGTCTTTTTCTATTTGAGCTGGGATACCCAGAGTAGACTCCTGTGTTAATGGAAGAGCCAGACAATGGGTCATTAAGCAGCAGGGGCTGGTGGGCGGGTGCTGGCGTCCCACTGGGCTCCCACGTCCACCCCATGGTTGGAGGAAGAGGTGGAGGAGGAGGGAAGAGGAGAAGGGGGAGGAGGAGGAGGAGAAGGAGGAGGCAGCTTTCTCCAGCTGCCCGGTACAGTCTGGCCAGCTCCCAGCCGGGGCCTGCGCACGCACAGCCCGGTCCTGCGGCCGCATGAGTCACGGGACGCACAGTGCCCCTGGGTCAGTGAGTACGGACTGTGCTCAGCAGTCTGAGCTTGAGGCCTTCGGTTTTGCTAGAACTTGTATTTGTCCCGGGTTGGTATTACTCAGGTTTTGGATCATCCCTTGTAGAGGGTCCTAGGTTGTCCGACTTCTGTGGAGGGATTGAAGTCCCTTCTCTGCGTTCCCCCGTCTCAGCACAGTGTGGGACACTGTATGTCCGGGAGGTGCCAGGCACAGTGCCCCCTGCTCCCCCAGGGGTCGGGGATTCCCAGCCCGAGAGTGCTCCATGACCTGGGAGATCATCTTAGAGCCTGTGTCCCGGGCTGCGGTGGCCGTGGAGGAGAGGCAGCACGAGGAAGGGGACAGCGCCTCAAAGCACACGACCGGGCGGAGGGGCCGGAGTGCTGGCTGGCTGGCGTGGGGACTGATTGTTGTTACGCTTCTTCCCGAGGCCCCTGAGGCCCCTGGTGCCTGGTGCGGCCCTTCTTGGCTGATACTTCAAAACGATCGGTGCCCACTCACCAGAAGGTCTGGGAATACAGAGGGAGCCCCGGCTCCGCCCTACGGCAGGACTCAGCTGCCTTTTCTCCCTCAATTTCCTCCTGCCCGCTGGGCTGTTCTGTCCCCGTGTGCCAGGGACGCTGGCCTCGTAGCCGGCCTCGGGGCTGGGGTTTTCTTGGGACCACCCCTGTTGTTTGACTCCAGGGCCATGCCCTGCCACGCCGTGTGGGCTCGACGTGTTCGTGTGGCCCCTGCCCCCTGTTTTACAGTGCTGTCTGCCCCAGGTGGCAAGCGGGTGTCTGTATGGGGCAGTGTAATGCTCTCGATGGAGGCGTGGAGCTCATTTGGGCCACCTTTGTGCAGTGTGGTCCCGAGGGGCTAGGCGGGCAGCTTCTCAGCCTGAGTGACCCCAGGGCTGTGGCCGGCTGGGCTGGAGGTGGGGTGGGCAGGGCGGCGGTAGTTAATGTAGCGCACGGGGACCAGGGACCTGGGAATAGGGTCCCTCGAGTGGCTGTGCTTTAGCGTGAGCTGGAGCTGGCTGTCGTTGGCAAAGCCAGCCAGCTGGGGGGGACAGTGTGATCAGTGGCCTGTGACTAAGCCCAAGTGCAGCCGATTGGCTGCGTGCTCAGAGGCCGGAGGCCACCGGGGAGGGTCTGGTTCCCCTTTGGAAAGGGACTGGTTGGCCCCGGTGGTCACCGCTGTTGCCCAGGTTCCTGGCAGTTCCAGAGCCTTCGTGGACGAGCACACGTTCCCGCCTGTTTTCTCCTGCATCTGCTCCCCTCCCCCACTCCGCACCGGCTCCCCTCCCCCCACCCCGAGCCAGCCCAGTCTGTCCAGAAGGTCTCGGGCTGGCTGGGTGCCCATCTTTCTGTAAGGATGATTTAATTTGGACGGTCACCGAGGGGACTTAACAGACTGGACATTGTTCCTGGTGTCGTGAGATGGGCCTGGATGAACCAGCAACCAGCCCCCGCTTCGGCTCCCTAACGGTCTCAAGCAGACACTTCCCGCCGTCAGGACCCATGCCACGCACCGAGCCAGACCCAGGGAATGCCCACACCCATGAGAAGAGTCCCTGCTCTCAGGGAGCTCACGGTCAGCTGGAGGAGGCTGACTAGGGAAAAAGGTTACAGGAAGAGACGAGAATCCGAGAAAAAAAAAAAAAAAAAAAAAAAAGCTTAGGGCACTGCAGAGGGCAGGTAGGCAGAGAGGCACACAGCCCCTTGGGGCAATCCTGGAAGGCTCCGTGGAGGAGGGGTCTCAGAGGAACACTAATAACTCTGTCCTGCTGAGCCTGACGCACCTGCCCAGCCACAGGTGGGTATGTCCTGGGGTCAGCTGAGTCCTGCTCCCCCTGTCCTGCCCCATTCCGGCCATACTGTGGGTGGTGGGGGACAAGGGACAGAGGAGGTACTTCCTGGGTAAGAGGACCAGACAGCATTGAGAGGCAACCTGCAGAGCTAAAAGACCTCCAACTGGCTGACTCCTCCTCCGCAAAGAAGAAGGAACAAAACGGGAAACTTTTCTCATTACTTGCTAATGGGAGCCGGATGCGGTCTTGAGCGCTAGTGGGAGCGTGAATTTGGTAATTTCTGGAAAAGCGCAAAGGCTTGTCCCCTTTGGCCCAGCCATCCCGCTGCTGGGGATTTCTCCTCCAGGTGAACTGGCACATGTGTGAATGGCAAGCCGGGGGGCCACTCACCGCAGCGAGTCTGGGGCCGGCCGAGGGGTCCCTGTCCAGACCCAGTGCCCGCCACCCGCCATCCGCTCTGGGGGCCAGCCTCAAAGGGAAGGCGGGACTCTGCCGGCCCGGTCTGGCTCACGCCCAGGAGCAGCGCCGCCCACCTGCACCCTCGTGTAAGCACCCCTTACCCACAGGGAAGTTCGAGGGGGATGCTGGCTCCCGGAGGCTGGGCGGCCCTTGGCAGGGGGTGATTTACATCTGCCGCTGCCATTACAGGGGGAGAATGGCGGCTGGCACGGCCCCGCCTGCCCTCGTGCCCTCCTCGTTTCACCCCGGTTGTCTCGCAGCTGCAGAGCGACCCCCGGATCGCCTCGCGCTTCCGCCTGCTCCCCTCACCCGAGGTGCCCCCGACGGCCCAGCTGTGCCCG
This sequence comes from Lynx canadensis, assembly GCF_007474595.2. Lineage (NCBI taxonomy): Eukaryota > Metazoa > Chordata > Mammalia > Carnivora > Felidae > Lynx > Lynx canadensis. The sequence goes on along the minus strand of NC_044308.2, from coordinate 141,001,106 downwards.
AAGCCAGCGACGCCTGCGGGCCGGGGACCGGGAGGCACGGCAGGGTGAGTGGGGTGTGGGATGCGGCTTGGGCCGGTGCCCAGGTGTCCTGCCCACAGCCCCGCCGGGTCCCGACAGGATGAGCGATCGGCTTGAAGAGGCCGCTCGCCACGCCGCGCCGCGCCATCTGGCGGGGCTATTGTGGACCACACAAAGGACAGAGCGCGCACCAGGGCAGGGGCCGGACGGGAGTGGACGGGACGCGGGGGAGGGGGATGCCAGCCTCCCGGCACCCACCGGCTGCAGGGGCCGGTCCCGTTGGCAGCCACCGCTTCAGAGCAGGGATCTGGTTTATCGCTTCCGGGGGGGGGGGGGGGTGACGAATGACGCCGCACCCCCCCTGCGTCTTCAGCAAGAATGCTTTAAGCAACTCTGGTTCTGAGCTGATTTATTGCCCTGCTAAGATGCAAAGGCGGTTTTATGTACTAGGTAATTAAGTGGCATTATAGACGGCTCGAGAGTAAGTGGCTGCTGTTTTAATAATTAAAATAAATGACCCCTTGGCTGCTCCCGGCTCGATAGTGTTTTCCCTCAGTGTCGAGACCCCAGAGAGAGACAGGGCAGGAACGTGTGGGCGTGCGTGTACCTGGGTCTGCGCGCACACGTGGGTGTGAGTGCAGTTGTGCGTACCTGTGTGTGCGTGCCTGTGCGTGTGTGTAAGGTTATGCACACCTGTGTGTGCATAAGTGCGATGTGCATACATAGGTGTGCAGGAGTGTCGTGCGTGGCCGTGCACATGCACACGTGAGTATATATGCGTGTGTGTGTGTATGTGTGTGCGTGGGTGTGAATGAATGTGTGTGTGCGCTTGTGTGCATGCACGAGTGTGAGGTGTGCAGGGGGTTCGGGGAAGTGGCTCCTTTATGCTCTCTGGGTCCCAGGACAGCTCTCGTGGCACACACATAACCCGGGGCGGGCAGTGGCCTGTCCTGAATAAGCCTTCCGTCCACCCGCAAGGCAGGCTGACCCTGGCTGGGTTTTGGATGTGGTCTCCTGTGGACGGGGCGGCCCTGATTCAACCCAGTTGTGGTGCCATGTGGCTGTGGCCGTGGCTGTGGCTGTGGCCAGGCTGCCCCCCCCTGCCCCCATGGAGGCTCAGTCTCGGATTGAGAGGTGTGGAGCTCCGATTCTGTGCGGGCCCGGGGTGACAGCTCACGGAGGCAGAGGGATGACCCGGGCCCCCACTGCCCTTGAGGCCTGAGTGACTGGTAGGGATGCCATGAGCGGGACAAAGTTGTGAGCGGCAGAGACACATATTGTTGGGGCTCAGGCACCGTACTAGGCTCTTCAAATTTAATTTAATCTCACCAGTGCCACAGAGGCCCACAGCTGAGAAAGCAGCAATTTAGGGACCTTCAGGTGCCAAGGTCACGAGGCGAGGCTGGGTGTCAATCTCTCTCTCTTTTGCCCTCTGTTCTCGACACCCCCACCCCCACCCCCTGCCCCCTGGCCTTGCACCCTCCGTCCTCCCTACCCCTGTTCCTGTGGGTGCATCAGCCCGGCCCCCACCCCTTTGCTGCTGTGAGATCCTGGGGCAGACCCTTGTCCTCGGGGTGTGTGACCCCAGGGCCCAGCACGGAGGAGGCGCCCTTGAGCATCTGGGTCTGGGTCTGCCTGTCCGTGAGACAGCTGTGGGTCCCCCCACCCCCACCCCCCGACCTCGCCTCCTCCTGGCCCTGCCTCTCTGGGAGCCCTTGGCTGGCCCCCAGTGCATTTTCCCCCAGCGAGTGTCTTTTCAGGCTGGGTAAATGGAGGAATGCCAGTGTGGGTCCGTTGCCAGAGTAACGTGTCCAAGCTCATGCTGTCCCAGTGCACGTATCCAGACATGTAGGGGCTTAATTTTGCCTATCACATCAGTGGCAGCCGTGAGAAAGTTACCCTCGGGTGCTCTGGTTTACTGAAGGACCCTGGGGCTCCGGGGAACAGTTACTCTGGACAGGCGCAGCCTTCCAATGCTGCCTGGTGAGCCCCCCTCCCCACAGACTTGCAGGCTTGGGTCCTGCCTCCTGTGGGAGGAAGGGAGACACCTGCAGGTCCGGGAGGGAGGTTGGGGTGTAGGGCTGGCTTGGTCAGGCCCTCTTTCCACGGTGGCTCCCTGTGGACTTGCTGCTGCCTGGCCCCCTCTCCCCAGTCTGTGTGATCTCCGAATTTTAGAGGCTGGACGTAGAAGTGGGCGGTGGGGGGCTGGGCCCCAGTGCATTATCCTGAGGATCTAGGAAGATGGCCAGTGCCAGGAGGTGTAAAATAAGCCTTCTCTTCTCTTCCCTCTGAGCCCCGGAGAAAGGCTGGTGCTGCCTGATCTCTCCTGTGGTTGTGTGGGCTCAGGCCCAGGCAGGGTTTGGGGTGAGCTGTTGGCTGGGGGCGGGCCCCCAGAAGCCCCTAGTGTGGTGACAGACAGCAGGGCAGAGGCTAGGACACTCTCAGGGCTGTTGGTCTGTGACCTTGGGGGATCCCGCCTCGAGCCAGCCTCTCCCTGGCTTCCTCAGCTCCAGAGTGTAGGACTTGTGCTTCTGGTTCCCGGAGAGGGGACCCCAGGAGCCAAACACATCCCAACACGGGGTCCGCTGGCTTCCATACAGAGCGGATATGGGCTACGTCTTAAAGCGACCAATTAAGGACACCATAGTGTGGCTGCCCCTGGGGCCCCTGACCCTGAGGTGGGGGAGGGGGGTGCTGAGAGCAGAGGTCCCCTCACACCCGGTTGACTGGGGTAGCTGTGACACGGCTCTGGGGGCCGTTTCCTCGTGTATGACCCGACGACTTTAGGATCTACTTGCTCTTAGGGAAGGCGCATTGAGTAGCAGCCGAGGTGCCCCAACTTCCGTGTCCAGGGTGAGCATCGAAGCTTAGTGATGCCCTGGTTCTCCAGTGGGAGGAGCCCAGCGGCCCTGTGAGTGTCCCCTGGAGCCAGGTGCCCTGCCACCAGGGAGGCCCCCGGCCACCCGCTGAGCCACACCCGGGCCACCGGCTTGTCTCCGGGAGGGATGAGATCCCTGCCGGTCCCCCCAAGGCCTGTAGGTCAGGAACACGGGTCTCCCGCCTCAGCTTCGGGTCTGGGGTGGGGTCTTTTCACATCTGCCCATTTAGAGGCTCTTCTGGCCTTGGGTCCCAGGAGACCAGAGTGGTCGGCCTGTGGGGAGGTGACTGCCCATTTCTGGCCTCCTCCTCAGTGCCTTGGTCGAGGTCGACCTCGTCATTTGTTGCCTGGAGCAGGACCTCAGCACCAAGAGGGACGCTTGGGCTCCATTGAAAAGAGAGGCAGAGCCCCCCCCAACCCCCACCCCAAAGGCAGCATGCCCTTGGGGAAACAGGTAAGAAGGGCCGGGGCTCTGTCCTGGTCCCCAGCCCAGGTGTGGGCTGCCCTACCTGGGCCAGGCTGTGTTTGGGCCTTGTGGGAGGAGGACCTGGCCGGGAGTGGGGAACTCTACAGAGGTCGCCTGGCCCAGCCCTCTGGACAGGCTGGGGCCATATGATGTGGCGTGCCAGCCCAGCTCTCAGCCCGGCGTAGCATGAGAGGCCAAGGATGTTCCAACATGGCGGTGTCCAGGGGCGGTGCCACATCTGATGGTTCATGCTGGTGAGTGAGATGTCCTAGCTGGACAGAGGGCTGTCCTGTGGCTGCGGCAGGATGTGGCCCTGGCTGAGCCGGGGGTAGTAGCTCTGTCAGAGCATGGCTGTCTCCCTGATCAGCTCTTTGGCCCCTGGGCTCTGGGGGAGCTGTTTGAACCGCTCAGTGCAGCTAGAATCCCTCTGGGGCCGCAGTGAACGCAGGCAGGCCCTGGGCTGGGTGGGGGCTTGATTTCTCCTCCTGGCTCTGTGACTCCCAGGGAGGCTCAGCCCCTCTCCGGACCTTGGTTTCTTTCTGTAGAAGGCATTTCTGAGGTTCCCATGGGCTCCAGTGTTGGGACAGAGCTGGGCTGTGGCTGTTGATTAACCAGACTGCGCCCTTGTGGGGTGTGTGACCGGCATGGCCCTTTCTCCGGGCTGCGGGGCCGGGTGGCAGGGTGGAGGCATGCTTTGAATAGAGGAGCCTCCCTCCAGGGCCTTCTAAGACGCTTCTTCTTTGCACCCTCCCCTGATGGGCTCAAATGTCCATGTGGAAGGAGTGGGCTGGACCCACTGGATGTCCTTGAGAGTCAGAATTAGGAGTGGTGCGGGCCTGTCTGGCAGCTGGTTGATGGAAGGCTCTGGAATTGTTATGCGTGGCATTTACCGTTCCCCTTCCTGCCCTGTGGTTTTATGCAGGGTGGTTTTGCGGGCCTTCGTTCCTTACAGTAATCCTGTGTGTGTGTGTGTGTGTGTGTGTGTGTGTGTGTGTGTGTGTGCGCGCGCGCGTACACACACATACGCACGCATGCGATCATCACTATTTCACAGATGGGAAAGCGGAGACTCAGCGAGTTCATGAGCCATCCCGGGGTCTCCCAGCACAGCCCCCTCACACCTGCCCGTTCTCCACGGAGGCCTGACCCTGGCTGCACGTCTGAGCTAAGATCCCCCCACACTGCACGCGTGGGCAGGTGCGAGGGCCGCGTCACATCCACGGAGAGGCAGCGCTTTGCGGAGAGCTCCTGGGGCCCCATCCCCGGTACCCAGCACACATCCGCCCAAGGAGGCAGCTGGCTTGAGCAGCTCCTGCAAGAGGAAGCGATCCCTGCTGTGTGCAGTGGAGGGGGGGAGGCACTTATTTACTTCAAAGAGGGGTATGCATTTGTCAGGGACTGGGTAGGGGGTGGATTTGGACAAGTAGAAAGAAACCCAAAGCACCCATTTAGCCCAGTCCCCCAGACCCTGCTCTGAAGATTTCTCCTCTCTGGTCGAACTGTTTATTTTCTCCTCCGCGCACGACTGTTTTGGCTGCTGATTATCTTGCCACGTGTTTAATGTGGAATCTGGCTTTTTTCACTCAACGTTGCGTCAGATGCTTTTCCCTCTCCATCTTTGTAAACCTTGTCAGTGTCTGCAAAACATCCCTTCGGGGGGGGGGGGGTTAACCAGAATTTATGTAACCCTTGCCTGTTGTTGGACAAACGTAGATGGTTTCCTGCTGGACTGGGGCAGCCCCTTTAATGCACAGCAGTGGTTCTGGATGACGGTCGCCCCTGGCCGGGTGCAGGTGCGGCTGGCGTTCGGCTGTGGCGGGGGCTCCGCGCGACCCCCGTGGAAGCCACTCTGGGGAATGCGGCTAAACGGCGCTCAGGATGGCAGTGTCGGAGGTTGACGCAGTGTGACTGGCATTGGCTCAGCATTTTCCCGTTTTTAAAACATCTACAAGCAGAGGAGATGTTTATCATTCTTGCTGTCCGTTTCTGCCTTGTTTCTGTGGTTTTGGCCGAACCAAATACTTGGGCTCAGTCGCGTCGCCCCCGCACGGGGGTCAGCGTGAGGAAGCTGGCCGTGATGCCCTGTGGCGGGTCTCTGCTGATCGGGCTCCGGTCCGGGCCACGCGCCGCACAGTCTTTAGCGTCCCTGCCTACGCAGCCATCCTGTGACGGTCCATCGGAGTTTTCGCGGAGTGGGGACCCGCCACGTGTTTGGCTCAGTCTCACGTTGCCTCGTGATTCGAGTCGGAGGGTCTCGGGTGGGAACCGCCGTCGGCGATATGCTGAGTGCTCGCCCATCCTGTCGGGAGGCACCCAGAGTGTGTCGTCTTGGGTCCCAGCAACCTTGGATCCATTGGTCTCTGAGGTTTCTCGAAGTTTTCCTCGCTGTGGGGCGAGCGAAGTGATCTTTGTCATTGATAGATCCCCCGTGGGGCCGCTTTGAGACCGTGGTGTCCCTATCCTCACCGGACCCTCGCCTGCCAGGTTGGCATCCATGGGTCGTCACTCTGGCCCGTGGATGGTGACTTCTGGCTCCCTCATTCCGTCTACTCTCCGTGGTTGGCCTTCTGCCGGGAGGGCCTTCCCCTTCTCCCGCAGCAGCCTGTGTGTGCACGTGGTTTTTATCAGTGTGGACACAGGATTCTTATTTTATCCAACGTGATTGTAGTCCCCAGCTGTCATTGTGATTGTCATGGTCACCTTGCCTGGGACAAACAGCTGGCTGTGGGCCAGAGAGGAGAAGGGAGGTGGAATTTGACGTGTCCTTACAGGGTCACCGTGGAGCCTGGGGGCCCGGGGGCCCGCTCTCGCCCCGGCCCTGCCACTGACGGCCTGTGACCTCAGACAAGTTGGCGAACACCTTGGGGTCCCTGGTTCACCCTGATGTTAGAAGGAGAGGTTGGGACCGGCTGCCCTTAAAGGCCCCTTTGTCCTGACCCCGAGCTCCCCTCGGGGTCCCCTGCCACGCCTTGTGTGGTGGTTCTGCGGAGAGCTGGGGTTGGCTGTGGGGCAGTTCCTGGCGCCCAGCTGTCACCTGTCACCTGTGGGAGCAGTGACACACTCCTTTGTGCCCCACCCGCTCCCTCCCTCCCTTCCTCTTGGCACTTGGCCAGCTGGGGGGTGGGGGAGGGGGTGGAGCTTCCTCTGAAGGACTGGGGCCTGTTTATTCTAGGTAGTAACCAAACATTGACCTCATCCTAGCGCCGGCTGTCTGCAGCTTCGCGTCTGTTCTCCTTCATATCTTCCTTGAAGAAACAGCTGCGTGGGCAGGTGGCGTGCCGGTCTACCTGTGCCGGAAGGGCCCTTAGAGGCTTTCCACTTCCGCGTTGTACAGAGGGGCGTTCTGGGGTCCCAGAGAGGGCAGCAGCCTGCCCAGGGTCACACAGCACGCGGTGGCACGGCCAGAACTTGAGCTCAGGCCCCTGGTGCACACAGTGCTGCCCTCACTGCAGGTGCCCGGGTGCCCGTGTGCACTGTTTATGGTGACGAGCTTCTCTGGTCATGTCTCAGCCCCGGGTGGGGGTTTGAGCCTGTGGAGAAGGCTCCTGGTTCCCGCTCGGTCCCAGGGCAGGGCTTCGAGGATCGAGAGCAAGGTGCAAGGGCATGAGGGGTGCTAACCTTCTCCAGGCGCCAGGCTTGGTGTGTGATGCCATTCCGCTGGAACCGCAGAGGGGTGTGCATGGTCCCGTGGGGAAGGACTCAGGCCTGGGCCCTGCACACTCGGGGGGCGCCTGGCCTACTGATGCTGGCAGGGGCTGGGGGGCGTCTTCCCAGTAGTGTAGGCTCTGCCAGAGGTGCTGTGGAAGAACTTGGGCGGGGGGGCAACCACAGCTCCTTCGGAGGGGTGGGGAGCATCTATGGGGAGGAACAGCACTGGGGGGAGCACCCATGCGGGGAGCATCGATGGAGAGGAGCACCCTAGGGAGGAACGGCACTGGGGAGAGCACCCCTGGGAACAGCAGTGGGGGGAGCACCTGTGTATGGGGGGGCACCCGTGGGGGAGGAGCATCTGTGGGGGGAGTATCATCTGTGGGGGGAGTACTAGTGGGGATGAGCACCCTAGGGAGGAGCAGCACTGGGGGGAGCACCCGAGTATGGGGGAGCACCTGTGTGGGGGGAGCATCCCTGGGGAGTTTAAGCAGCAAAGCAATGGGCAGAGCTTCATGGAATTACTGGAACAACACCGCTCCCGTGGCCGCAGGGGGCGGGGAGGCGGGGTAGGCACAGAGTCACCAGGTGCCGGCCTGGGTGAGGCGCCCAACGTGGGCTTCCTCCAGAAGATAGCTCTGAGAAGGAGGCCTCTGTCTCAGGTGGCAACGCCTAGACCTCAGGAGGAGTCCTTTGCTCAAGTGCCATGAGGGGATTCGAACTCCAGGCTTGTGCTTGTAAAGGCCGCGGGAGGACCAGTGAGAAGATTGTTCGCTACCCACCCCCCCCTCCCAAATTCCTGAGCCTGGGTATTCCAGAATCCTCCTGGCAGCCCTGTGAGAGGGCATCACTCCTTCCTTTACAGATGAGGATGCAGAGGCTCAGAGACGTTGATTCACTAGTGCAAGGTCACACAGCTGTGATTACAGAGGCCTAGCTGACCCTCCACCTCTCTCCTGGCCTTTGATTCTGGCTCTGTCAGGGGAGGTCACTCTCTCATTGAGGATCACGGCCCCCGGCCCGTCCTCAGCAGCCTGGGGTAACAGGTGCCTGGCCAGCAGGACAGTGGGCTCCTGGCCTGTCAGTCCTATTTTGGGTTACCCGATGTCATGGTGGGAAGTGGAAGGTTTTCCAAGTCCTGTGCAGGGTGAGCCGGTGACCTTTGAACCCCAGAAGCTTATGCACCCCCTCCCACGTGGGGAGAAATATGGGTTCAAAGGGAAATTTCAGCTGAGTTTCCTGGGTGAGAGGTACCCTGGGCCTGAGGGTCATTGGGAGATCCAGGCCCACAGGTGATGGTGGGAGAAGAATGCAGACGGGTGACAGCTGGAGTGGGGGGTCCCCTGCACCGCAGACACCCTGGGCCCAGCATCGGCACCAACACCAGCAGTACCAGCCCTTTCCTTCCGGAGGCTCCGGGTGCCCGATGTCCCTCCGCTGTACCAAGGGGACGTTGAGGCTCGGGGATGGACGCTCTTGCCTAGCACACAGCCAGCCCGCACCTGCTGACTCCACGCCCAGGCATGCCTCACAGGGTGGTAGGGATACCTCCTCCTGGAACTGTAGTGAGGGCCCAGCCCGGGCCGGGGCAGTCCAGGCCTTCTGGAGCCAGCCTGGCCCCCACACTGACCTCGGGCAGGCACACAGGGGTATTAGCTTCCCGAGTGGTTGGGTCACGTGGCAGGATCGCAGCAGCCCGGGCCCTGCCCATCTACCCTGTGTCCCAGGAGAGCGGCCCTGTCTGCTCCCTGGCTCGGCCGGGGCAGCCTGGGTGGGGTGGGGGTGGGGGTCTCGGGCTCATGGTGCAGGGGGCTGGGGGCCTGGCCTGGAAGAGCCTTATCCTTCGTCCCTGAGCCTCACACCGGGACTCCCCCAGCCTGGCGACAGTCAGATGAGACCTCCGGGTGATCTGTGACCACAGGCATCCTCCCTGGCCTCCCCCTCAGCCCAGGGTTCCCCTCTGTGGGCCTGGGGCTGGGGTTAGTGATGGCTTGGCTCATTCCTCCTGTTGCCACGTTCCTCTCTTCTTTGCTGGGCTCACTCTTCTGCCTGGATTTGCCTGGGGCCATCTCTTGGGCCTTGTTCCCTGGGGGCTTTGAACTGGGAGCGCAGTTTGCGGGGAGACTGAGCTTGGACTTGGCGGGGGCTCTGGTCTCAGCCTGTAGTCACCTGCTCGCTCGCCTGCCCCTCCCAGCCTCCCCATAGGCCCCTGCTCTGTGTCTGTGTTGGTTGGCTGTTGGTCACTGGGGTCTGTCTAGCCCCTGAGCTGATGGTTGGGAGGGCTTCTCTGAGAAGAAGCGCGTGGAACCAGCTCGTCCCCACGTCACCACCACTTAGCGGCCCCTAGACTCCACATCCTGCAAAAATCTCAACTTGAGATCGAGGAGGTGTTTACTTTACAACCAAAGGGGATTCGTGTTTGCTTCAAACAACCTGCAAGCATCACGTGGCTAAACGGGATTCATAACTCCGCTTTTTAAAGTCGGTGGTGATGCACCGGCCTGTGCTGGAGAGTGAAAAGAAGGCAGGTGCTGGGGGCCCGGGTGAGCCAGTGGAGGTGAGTGTGGCCTGACATCACAGGCCCGGCGTGCGCCGCTGTCTCCTCGGGCTCAGCGCAGACGTGGGCGTGCCCTTGGCGGGCCATTCCTTCCCATCAAGGTCATGCCATTAGACGGTGGGCAGTGGGGGGGATGGGGCGGCTTTACTGAGTGTCTACTAAGTGCCTGGGGCTTTCAGAGCTGCTGCCTTTCTTAGACCTCACGGCAGCTTTTTTTTTTTTTTAATGTTTATATTTTTGAGAGACAGGGAGAGAGAGAGAGTGCACACAAGCATGCTGGGGAGGGTTAGACGGAGAGAGACAGAGAGAGAGAATCCCGAGCAGGCTCCACACTCTCAGCGCAGAACCCCACATGGGGCTTGAACCCACAAACCACGAGATCATGACCTGAAACCAAGAGTCAGGGGCTTAACCGATTGGGCCACCCAGGCGCCCCCAGGCTCTCCGATGTTAAACACTGGACTGGCGAGATCAGGTTGGGCCCACCTGGACGGTCCGAGCTGACCCCCTTCTTGTGTTCCTCCTTCGTCCCTGCAGCCGTGTGAGATCGTGTGTTCGCAGGCTCTGGGGGTTAAGGTGTGGGCACCTTTGTGGGGCCGGTAGTCTGCTGAGTGCATTGCACTAGCCGAGGCTGAGATCCTCATCCAGAACAAGTCGCTTGTGACGCCATGTGGGGAAACTGAGGCTTCTGGTTACACGGACCGTGCTGCCGGGGCCCTTGACAACGTTCCTTCTCTACCCCACACTGCCCCTTCCCGCAGGAACCTCGACGGCTGCCATGCGCTGGTGGCTTCTGTTGTTGGCATTGCCACCGCCAGGTCTGTCCTCTTGCCTGGAGATCCCTGGGCGGGGAAGGGGCTGGGCCCTCCTGCGGCCGGAGGAGTGCGCCCTCCCCAGGACTTCTGGGGGGCGGTGGCGCCTTTAAGCAGGCCTTGGGCCTTGTGGGTGATCCTTTGGCCCGTAGTCACTGTGCTGTGGGTTTTACGTGAAACAGGAAGTTTACTTTGCTGTCCCCACACCAAGTCTGTCATTTCTAGCTGGGCGGGTCCTCACTGCCCCACCTAATTGCAGGGACGCTATCTTGCTGGGGTTCCAGCGTCCCTGTCCTGCCCTCAGAGCTGTCTGGGTCATTTGGGACTCCCACCCCCACTTCTCCGTTCCCCAAGGAAGGGGCTTGTCCAAGGTCACAGAGCAGGTGGGGCAGGAAGGGGCTTGCTCTTGTCCTCTAGCTGTTGGCAGGAAGGTGACCTTGCCTCTGGCAGCCTCTCCATCCTGTGGACCCCTCCTCTCCTCGGGGGGCTCTTGGCCCGCCGCGGTTGGACTGCACCCGTCGGGAGAGGGTGGCCCCAAGGAGTCCACTGCCCATTGTACGTCTGCCACGGGCAGCCTGGTACCCGGGGGCCAGGGAGGGGGCCTTCTGCCATCAGGAGTCTCCAGTGTCTCTTCTGGAGGGTGCGTTGTGCTGTTCTTCTTTTCCTTTTACGTAAAAAGCATTATTTTTTTGTTAGGAATTCTATAAAAAGCAACAAGCTTGGGCAGTAAGGAAACAACTATTTATTCCGCTGCCTACTCTCATCAGATCGTCAACGATAACGCACGTTAGGCTCAGAGCCTTTCCTCTTACGTAACAAAGTGTTACAGGTAGAGATGGGGTGCGCCGTGTCTCCACCCAACCCCCCCACCCCGACCCCCACTCCTAGAGACCTTCAGCCTGGAACTCGGCGCTCATCATTCTCCTGCGTAGCGTTTTGCTTCTCTGGTAGGTCGTATATCCGGAAGCGATGTGTGACGATGCCCCTTTGTCTGCACGACGTTGTATCTGTGTGTGTCCACCAGCTACCTGCGCCCGCTGTGTTTTTGAGACCTGTCCCCAGTCATCTGAGGACGTTTAGTTATCTCTTTTCATTTCTACCTCTCCTATTTCGTTGTTTGGTCAGAACTACAGACTGTCCTGTCTTCCAAGGGGATGTTGTGGTGGTGTCCTATTTTTCGCTGCCGTGGCCAGTGCTGCGGACGCGTTCTTGTACGTGTCTCCTCGCACAGCTGTGCCTGGGCTCCTTGGGGGCGTGCGCACCTTCTATAGGGCAGGAAGCTGCGCCAGGTGCCCCAGTGGGCACCCCGCGCTCCCCGGTGCTTACGCACTTGCCATCACACCAACTTACCCCTTCACACTTTCTGCCAGTCCAGTAACTGAAATGGCATCTCATTGTCTTAATTTGCATTTCCCTGATTACGCACGCAGCGGGCGTCTTCTTGCCCATTTCCGTCTGTGACTCACCTCCCATGGAGCCTGTGCCCGTACTCACGTATTTCCTTATTGATTTATAGGAGTCCTGTGTGTATTCCGTGTGACCCTCTGTGCATTCCGGGGCGGGACTTGAACACGGCGCTTCCCCGACCACAGCCGGTCTTCTAACTGTGCCCACAGATCTGTTGTTTGCTGTTGGGCAAGGTTGTAATGTTCACACAACGGGGTTTGACAGGCTTTCCCTTTATGGTTTGTTCTTTTTTCTTTCTTTTCTTTAAAAAAAAATTTTTTTTAGTGTTTATTTATTTATTTTATTATTTAAAAAAAATTTTTTTTAAACGTTTATTTATTTTTGAGACAGAGAGAGACAGAGCATGAACGGGGGAGGGTCAGAGAGAGAGGGAGACACAGAATCTGAAACAGGCTCCAGGCTCTGAGCCATCAGCACAGAGCCTGACGTGGGGCTTGAACTCACGAACCGTGAGATCGTGACCTCAGCTGAAGTCGGACGCTTAACCGACTGAGCCACCCAGGCTCCCCATTGTGTTTATTTATTTTTGAGGGAGAGAGAGAGAGAGCGAGCGAGAGCATGAGCAGGGGAAGGGCGGAGAAAGGGACACACAGAATCCGAAGCAGGCTCCAGGCTCCCAGCTGTCAGCACAGAGCCCGACGCGGGGCTCGAACTCACAAGCTGTGAGATCATGGCCTGAGCCGAAGTCGGACGCTTAATCGACTGAGCCACCCGGGCGCCCCTCTTTTTGTTTCTTGAGTGAGAAAGCCTTTGTACCTGAAAGCTGAGGCGGTTCATCTTTGTAACTGCTGCATTGAGACAAAATTCTCATGGTTTATATGTAAATCGGTGTAGTGTGTTTTTGAGTATGTTCACAGAGTTGCACAACTATGAAAATGGATTACAGAGCCTTTTCATCACCCTGGAAAGAGCCCGTGCCCATGAGTTGTCACTCCCCAATCATTCTTCCCCTTGGCCCCTGGCAATCGCTGATCTACTTTCCGTCTCTATAAATTTGCCTGTTCTGGGTGTTTCATACAAACGCGAGCCTACAGTATGTGGTCTTTTGTGAAGGCTTCTCTCCCGTGGCATGAAGTTGTAAGGGTCATTCATGTTGTAGCACGTCTCAGAAGAGCCTCGATTTCAAGTTTGCCTTTTCACGTAGAACGCTCTGTCCCTGTTGGAACTGCTTTCTGTGTGCGGTGTGAGGTTGGGATCAAATTTTGTTCCAGACGATGGCCAGTCAGCTGCTGCAACTCTGTTCACAAAATACTCCGTCTCTGCCCCACAGGCACAGGATGCCACGTGGGCCACGTGCCAGGTGTGCAAGCTTCTCTGGGTCCCAGTCTGCCCCCTCCACGTGGCTTTGGCATCTTTCCGTGGAGTCCGTTCCACTCGGAGCTCTCGTCTCTGGGCTCTCACCACCCCAGCAATCCCACCACCTGGTTCGTGATAATTTATTCTTGTTTTCACTGAGTCAGTAAAGCCTGTGCAGACGTGATGCTGCTTCCCGAGCCTTTGAGCCCCACCACTGCTTCTCATGTGTAGGGTGAAGTGCTTGCGGAGACGTCAGACCTCTTTGCCTCACCTCCGGCTCCCGTGTGTCTGGGAACAGGGATCCCCTGGGTCTGATGGCCCCACCACACCTAGGTTTTCCCACTTTCCTGAGCCTGCTTCTTTGGCCACACGTTCCCAGCTCTGCACATGGCTGGAGTCTCCTGGTGTCCTGCCCCCGCCAATGCCTCCCCGCTGTTCCTGCGTCTTCTGAAGGACGGTTGGTTCCATCACGCAGGGCCTGGCGCTCAATAGAGACCTGACTGACATCTAATGAAAAAAACAACCCCCCTCCTTTCTCCCGAAAGTAGTCTAGTAGTCTACGTCCCCCCTTTTTGCTACCAAGGGGGCTTGCCACATATGTTTCGGGGCTCAGTAAATGTTATCTTTCCCCACCCCAACCCCATTTCAGACCTAAGTCCTGCATACCTCAGCCTCAGCAAAATCCCCGCACTTCGGCTGGATGGGCGAGGGGCTTCTCACAGGTGGAGCCGGAGAGGCGGATGGTTGGAACAGTCACTGCTCAGCATAGATCAGGGGTTCCCAGCCTCGCCTATGTGTTAAAATCACCTGGAGGACATCTAAAATGCATGTGGACGTCCAGGGACCTGCCCTAGAGTTCAATGCAGTTGATCTCACGGAGGAAGATAGCAGATACTAAGGAGTCCCTGGGGAGTGTCCATGCAGCCATGCTGAGAGCCACTGGCCCCGATGTGGCTAGGTGTCCTTGCCAGGCAGCCGGGTAGATTTTGGTTCTTGGCCTTTATGGATAATTTCCAATCATTCACAGCGAAGTCAAGGTTGGTGGGGTGGGAGACTTGGACAGTGCCCTCACCCACACCTGCACATACAGGTTAATTTCTGGGCGTGAAATTAACAGGAGGGGAATTCTCTTTTTCCTCTTCTCCTCTGGCTGGAAACAATGACACCGTTTCAAATGGACTTGCCAGGCTTCCTAAGTAGTAGATGGAGAAACGAGTCTGAGTGTTCGGTTTGCGAATGCCAGAGGCGACCAGGCGGATCCAAGCCGGGCACGTTCTGAATCAGCCAACTTGGACACAGCTTCCTGTTTGGCTGCTCCCTCGAGATTGCAGTCCGGGTCTGGGAGCCATGTGGCTTTTCTGGAATTAAACGCCAGGCACCCTTGAGGCCCTGGGTAGACAGGGTGCCGATCCACAAGGGTCCCCAGAGCTGTGCGAGAGCGCGCAGAGGGGCAGACAGCGAGCAACAGGGCAGCCATGTGTCTTGGGAGAGGCTGAGTGGCCAGCAGGGACAGGTCCCAGTTTTCATTAACGCAATTATTTGTTTTTCTCAGCGCCAGTTAATTTTCTTTCCTCTGTGGGCTCAGGATGGAGAGGGTGGGGCTCCGATTGTGGCCGTCCCGTTTCATCTCTTGAGTTAAGGTTTCCGTGATCCTGCCTGTCTTGGCATGGAGGTGGAGTGGGAGGGGCTGGGTGCCAGCCTGTTGGCACAGAGGCTGCGGAGCAGTGTTCTCACTGTGTGACTTTGGACTTGATACTTAACCTCTCTGAGGCTCAGGCTCCTCTCCACTAAACAGGGCTAGTAGTGACAGGACCCGTCTCATCAGCTTGGCATGAGGATCACATGGGGTGGCGCTGGGGGTTTTGCCCGGCACCTGCCCTAACCTAGTAGAAGTTCAGTGTGTGAATGGGAAGCAGGTGCTGTTCTCAATGCCCTGCGTGGATGTGAGAACCCTGTCCCACCCCTGGGGCTCTGGGAGTCACTGCTGAGCTTGTGGCTAGTGGCTTTGGCCCGGGCCCCCCTGCACACCTGCCCGGCAGCTCAGGTGGGCAACCAGGCAGAGGAGGGAGCGGCAGGGGCCAAGGTGCCCAGCCTGGCTCAGTGCCGCCACGGCTCAGAGGCGTCCTCACGGGAACCCGATGTTCCCCCCGATATGCCTCCCTCAGTCCTCTCGCCTTCATCCATAAGTAATACCTGTCTCACATTCAGCCCGCGCCTCTCCGGGCTGCGGTGTGTGCCAGGAAGCAGATACTGATGGCCTTCGAGCAGCTCAGGTGCTCCCCAACCTGCCTGCCATGGTCTCGCTTCTGTGCCTTTGCTCACGCTGTGCCCTGCTCAGACTTGCCTTCCATCCCCACTCCACTTGCCTGCCTATCAGCTCTGCTTGCTTTCATCTCAGTCCAGGGCTCAGCTCAGGTGCCGCCTCCTTCAGGAAGGAGCCCCTGATTTCTCCCTGCCCTCTACCCCCCAGGCTGTATATACCTGTTCAGTCTTTGCCCCCTTCGTTAGGCTGGGGGACCCTCTGAGAAGGGGACCATGCCCTTGGACGAGCATGTGTGGCTGTTGGTCCTGCTGGTGCCTGGCTTTGTGAGCTTGGGCAGACCCGGTCACTCTGTGAGCATCCTTCTTCTCCTCTACAGGACAGGCTTTCTGCTGCCCTCCTGGCAGGGTCCCTGGGAGGGTTTGGGTGGGCGCACTGCACTGAGGTCAGGAAACAGCTTCTCGTGTCTCCTCACCTACGTCGGGAGCCTTCAACATTCCAGAGGCTTCTGTCCAGCAGAGGCCCAGCGTTCAGGAAGTAGGTGAGCCTGGGGTTAGAACATCCCCCGGGTCCCTTAAGAAGATGGACCATTTCCAGGTGCTGCTGGAGGGGACCGGGAGTGCGATGTGTCAGACGTGAGGGCGGCAGGGCCGTGCAGCTCCAAGACCTGCTGATCTGGCCTGTGGGCGGGACAGGGTGGGGCAGAGGCCCCTCGGGGACTGAGCACTGGCAGCGGGGGCCGGGCGCTGCAGGTAGGGTGGCCTCTGCTTCCGTCTAGAGCCCGGGGCTGCACTGTACCGGAGGAGGCCGCTCCGCCCGTGCATGGTCTACGAATCTCGCTTCACCTCCCTGAGCCTCAGTTACCTCATCTGCACGTTGGGGGCATCTCCCAGGCCTGGCCCCCCTGGTTTTGATTTCCAAGCCCCGACCTACAGGTAGTGGTAGGCACTTGCTGTCCCTTGGGGCGGAGTCCTGGCTGGGGAGAAGGGAGAGAAGCCGAGAAGCCAAGTCCACGGGAGAGCAGATGTGCTCTCGGGAGCCGGGTCCACCCTCTGGGGCAGAGGGCCGGACGCCCGGAACGACGATGTGCTGGCCTTTGATGAGGCCCTTCTGCCCTGATGGAGCCACAGTCCCCGGTGCCGGCCCATCTTAATGAAGTGGAAGGAGAAGGGAATGTCATCAACTGAGCGGCGGTGTGGAAATGTCAGCCACCCCCACGGAGGAGGCCCAAGGCGGGTGCGGCCCGGTCTCCTGCGAACGAATGGCCTGCCACCAAGCCTGCCTGTCCCCGAGACCTCGTGGGGACCCCGCTCCGCGGGAGGCGGCTGGGAGGGGGGCAGGGTTGGGAAGGGAAGCAGCTGGAGAGTCAGGCCCCATGTGTCACTGTGTGTCATTGTACACCTCCCCCCCCGCCCCCACTCCTTCCTATGCAGAGGGGGAAGATCGTACTTTCTCCTGAGCTGTGACAGACACTGTTGGATTCTGCCCAGATCCCCGTGGCACTTACTGCTTCCGTGTCCACCGCCCACTTCACCTGCTGGTGCCTGTAGCTCTCCGGGTGGGCAACGCTGGGGCATCAGCACCTGTCCCCCACGAGCTGCCCCCAGCAGCGAGCCCTGGGGCAGGGGGTAACTCTGAGACCCTCCCGCGCAGATTGACACCAGCTTCATCAGCTCCTTCTGTTCCCCGCCTCACCTCCCGACTCCCGTACCTGGGCTCCCTGGGATCACCTCCCACACACCCCGCGTGTACTTGAACCCCCGCCGCACCCACACTCAGACGTAAGCTCGCGGTGTGGCTGGCCGTTGCTGTTGGATGAGATTTGGAGGGACACCTGCTCTTAGCACCTTGGATGCTCTGCTTCTGGGTCTTTCTGGGGTGTCCTGTGTGGGGTGGGGGTGCTGTGTCACACATGGTCTCAGCCTGAGTGCTTTTCATTGGAGCTCCTGCCACTGGGACCTTGTAGGGTGGAGAACTGACCACCTGGCAGGTGTTTAGACTTTTCCCGAGGGCCTGCTATGTGCCTAGGGCTGAGTTGGTGACGAGGGTTTACAGGGATGATTGCATGTGGCCTCTGACTCCCAAATTCTTTTTTTTTTTTTTTTAATTTTTTTTAATGTTTATTTATTTTGCGAGACCGAGTGTGAGCAGGGGAGGGGCAGAGAGAGAGGGAGAGAGAGAATCTGAAGCAGGCTGTAGGCTCCGAGCTCTCAGCACAGAGCCCGAGGCGGGGCTCGAACCCACGAACCGTGAGATCATGACCTGAGCCAAAGTGGGATGCTCAACCGACTGAGCCACCCCGGTACCCCTCAGAGTTTTACCATTCGGACTAGAGGTGAGGCTGGGGAGGGTACCTGGCCGGGAGGGGGGGATGTGATGTGTTGCCAGACCCACCCTCTGAGAAGGCAGGGGTGGACTCGTGGTCTGTACCCGTGAGGGGATCTTGCAGACCCTGTGGGCTCCATGAGACCCTCCCGTCCGTGGGCTGCATGGCCCTCCATGTTCTCCCGGGAACACAGGATCTGCAAGGAGGCCGGGGCGAGGGCCAACGCTCTAGCTCTCAGAAGCAAGAATATCGCAGGCCCCTCTCCCTTGCCGCCACCCCCCCGGCCCCCAGATAGAAGCTGCATTGTGGAGGGGACACACCGGCCAGCCCAGCCCCAGGGGTCCCCACAAACAGCTGAGCCGGGAAATGACGCATCCCTCCCCTTGGGGCTCTGTTTCTCACCACTGCAAACCCTGGGATTAATTTAATTACACACTCATCTCCGAGAGGCTGGGGCTCAGAGGCGCCCAGCGGGATCACGAGTTGCCCGAGGCCGCTGGGAAGGATCATCCTCCCAGGGAGCCCGGCCCTCCGGGGTCTCCCTCCCCTGTTCCAGAAGGTCCACCTTGCTGCCACTCTTCCTGCTGCAGGACACCTGCTCTGACCCATGGGCAACCAGATGTCTGGCTCCTGGGCCCCTGGCAGGGAGCAGAGCCTGGTCTGGGGAGCTGAGTGTGGGGATGGGTTTGAATGTGGCCGAGGCAGCCTCGAATCCTCTTAAACTCGGGGGGGGGGGGGTGGGGTGGGGGAAGGGGCAGACTCAGGCCTCAGGAACGGCCCCCAGACCAGAGCTGGGAGAGGTGGGCAGAGGGGGGCGCTGATTGGCCATCCTCCTGGCCACCCTGCTGCTTCTGTGATGTCCGTGGGCGGCTCGGCAAGATGCTGGTGTGAGAATTTAATCCTTTCTCTCTCTCTCTTTTTTAATAAAAGAAAGATTTCTCCCTCTTCTGGAAGTAGATTATTTGAAAATTAACAACGAGTGGTGCGGATAGTCACTTGTCCCCGTATGTGAGCACCACCGTCGATGTCCCCACGTACCTCCCTCCTGAATTTGTTTCCTTGCATCGATATTGTTACGCACAAGACCAACTGTGTGCACCTTTTTACGTCCAGTTCTTTCCAGGGGGGGGGGGGGGGGTGGTGAAGGGTTTTCCATACTGTCGAGGAGGGACATCCTTCTTCAGCGTCGTTTGAATGACAGGGCGTGGCTCTCTGCGGTCATCGGACAAATGGTTGTTTCCATTTCTGGCCACTGTCACACACGGTCTGCATTCCTCATGATGAGAACGAACTCTTGAGGATAGATTCCATCGGACGCACCAGATGATTTAAAATGTTTTGAGACCTCCCCTGTTGTGCTCTAGGAATGAGAAGGAAAAGCCCAGCAGACCCTGGTGGTCTGAAAGATACTGTGTTCTCTGCAGCTGCGTGGGGTTTGGGGCAAACCGTAACGGTGGGTTGAGTGGGGGCAGCGCCGGGTCTGTGCCCCCGTGTGGCCTGTGTGCTGTGGCCCGTGGGCCCTGAGGTCTGCTCCTGGCAGCAGCGGGTGGGGGGGCTGGGGCGTTGTTGGGTCATTTGTGGCCTCGCCTGTGTCCCTTCTCCTGGTGCCGGCTCTGTCCCTGCTCTCTTTTCCTCGGTGCCATCCTGGGAGGCGCGGGCTGGACCTGGCCGTGGCCGAGGGATTGGCTTGCTCGGGCAGGAACAGTGGTGTGTGTCCGGCCCGCCCGCAGTCCAGAGAGGGCGCTGAGGCTCGGTCGGCACATCTGCTGACTCCTTCCCAGTCCGTGACTCCGGCTGTGGTCTGACCAAGAGGGTCAGTGCTAGGGGCACCTGGGTGGCTCCGTCGTTCACGCCGGATTCTTGCTTTCGATCTCAGGGTTCGTGAGTTCGAGCCCCGCATCGGGCTGTGCGCTGACAGCGTGGAGCCTGCTTGGGATTCTCTCCCTCTCTGTCCCGCCCCCGCTCGCTCTCGCATGCTCTCTCTCTCAAAAAAGATGAATAAACTTAAAAAAAAAAAAAAAAAAAAAAGGAAATGCTAGGAGCTCCTGGTGGACCCCTAGAAATTGGCAGAGGGAGACAGAACCACCCCCATACCAGGAAACCGGGGCGGAAATGTGCCCACTTCCCGATGGCTCGTGGAGGGCAGGGCAGGCCCCTGGTGGCGTGCAGGTGACTGGTCGGTCGCCTCCTGAGTTCAGGGCTGTGCCTGGCAGTGCTGCCCCCGGTGGGGGCCGCGGTGAGCAGGGGGGGCCGGCTCGCCGCCGTGCCGGAGAATCAGGCGGTCGCGGAGGGTCCAGGAGAGAGGCTTGACCAAGAATCACGTCTTCTTTCTGGGACGCGTGCCAGCTCCTCCTCACGGTGCTGTGCTCTCAGCTCACAGCAGCCAGACGCTTGGGGTCGTGGGCCCCGGGCGGCGGGGAGAGGGTCTGGCAGCCTGGGCCCTGGGCTCCCCTGCTCACCCGCCCGCAGCGGGGGACGCCGCTCCTCTCGGCCTCCGGATCTGCAAAGTGGGGAGGATGCCTGTTGGACCCTCGCCAGATGCTGGGGCTGCCGGGTGGCACCCCCGGGGTGGGTCTTCCCTCCCCCACCGACCCCACCCAGAGGGAGGCCACACAGGGCTCGGCTAGTTATTTGGGCCTCCTTGTCTTAAAGGGCGAGACGAGAGAGCTGGGAGATCTCTGCAGCGTGTGTCCACTGATTCCCCGGCTGGTGTCCCAGGGAACCCTCTGCCTCCCTATGCCCAGAGGGGCCCGGCACACCCTGAGGCCTTTCCCGTCAGGCCTGTTTGCGTGGGTGTGATGTGGGAAGTGTCTGTCCGTCCTGGCTGACTGAGAATAAACTGAGGCTGGGGGGCGGGCACAGGGCATGCACACGGGGTCCTAACGAGGAGGCCCTTGGGGTCACCCTCTGCCCCGGGCTCCCGTCCCACCTCCGCTGCTGCCCTGAGTTGTGCCGTGAACAAACCACTTCAACTCAGAGCCTTGATTTCCTGGCCGTCAAGGAGCTCTGCAGGGCTGGGGGGTGGTGAGGTGGTGTGGGGGGCAGCCCCCCACATGGGGGCTCCCCAGTGCCATCCCTGAGGGTGAGGGCGGCAGGCCTGCGGGGGAGCGGCCCTCCTCCCTCTCCAGCAGGCCCCGCATTCCTGGGAGCTGAGTGGTGCTGACTCGGGGCGGGAGGAGCCTGTTGTGTCATTTCTCAGGGGTTAGTGGGTGGGCCCGGCCGTCCCCCCCCATTCCTGCTCCCGGGCTGGGCTGATGCTCCTGGGCCCAGGCCAGGGCTGGGTGGGCGGAGCTCCCGAAGGCCCTGCCCATAGTGCCCCCCAGCAGGCAGGTCACTGGGCAGAGGGGGCACCTCTGTGTACAGACTGCCTCCCGTAGCTGGGGGTAGCCTCAGAGTGTGGCCTTGGTGGCCTTGCTGATGGATGGGCTGGAGCTCTTGAGGCCTGGGCTGAGCCCCAGCCCCAGCGGAGGGAGGTTCTGGCCTTCTGGGGAGGGGACCGCCAGCTGAGCATGAGTGGGGGGGGCGGGCATGATATCCATATCACCCAGGGGCTCGTCGGGTAGCACCGGCTGTGTGTGGGGGGCAGATGCCTCATTTTCCCTAGGTGGCCCAATGGTCCAGCTTGTCCCACAGCACAGGTGTGTTATGAGTCCCGCAGGGTCCGCCTCCCAAGGCAGTGCTATAGAGAGGTGGCTTTGGCCGAGGGTCTGGTGGCTTCTCTGGTGGCTTTTATTTATCTATTTATTTTTTTATTCTTTAAATCTTTATTATTTATTTTTGAGAGAGAGAGAGAGAGAGAGAGAGAGAGAGAGAATGAGCAGGGGAGGGGCAGAGAGTAGAGGGAGACACAGAATGTGAAGCAGGCTCCAGGCTCTGAGCTGTCATCACAGAGCCCGACTTGGGGCTCGAACCCACGAACTATGAGATCACGACCTGAGCTGAAGTCGGATGCTTAACCGACTGAGCCACCCAGGCGCCCCATGGTGACTTCTGAGATAAAGGGCTGGGGAGCCCGGGTGTCCTGTTGAGGGCAGGAGGAGCAGTGAGTGACTGGCCCGGTGGACGGGGTGTAGGCTGGTGTCCGGGCCGCGTGAACCCCGGTGCGGTGCTCATGTGGACAGGAAGCACGGAGCCTGTCCCTTACCGGGTGGCCTGTCTTTCCACCTGCACAGCCACACCTGCCGTGATGGTGGCGGCGTCCCCTTCCCTGCCCTGCCCTGCCCCTCCCTGCCGTGGGTCCCGCAGTCCCCTCCTGGCCCCTGTGCTCTGGGTTGCCCTCGGCTTCCTCCTCGGCAGGCTCCCTCACCCCAGCCTGGCCCGGGGTGACTCGGTTAGCGCTTCTGTCCTCTGCTGGTGGGGCTGATTTCTAGCCTGATGGGGAGGCAGGACCAGGGCTCTGGGAGGCAGGACTGGGCAATTTATCTGCCTTTCTGATGTGATTGCAAAACATGTGAGGGTGGTGAGGGAGGGTGGCTTTCCCCCCCTGCCGCTTTCGGAAACTGGGGGTGCACGGTTGGGGAGCGTGTCCCTGACTTGGCCCAGGGCGCGGCCGCTGACTGCTCTCGTCGGCAGAGTCCTCCAGGAAAGCTGGTGGCTCGCCCACAGTACGTGTGCCTCCCGAAGTTCCTGTGTGCCAGGCAGGGTGGAGCGGAGGAGTCCTGGACGCCTCCGGGGCCTCAGTTTCCCCACCGTGCCGGGGACGGGGCTCCCTGGACCCCATACCCCGCTGTGTGCTGCCCCTTGGCTGTGAGGGTCCCATCAGGGCCTCCGATCGGGGGTGTGACTCTCACTGGAGACCGAGTCTGATGACTAAGATGCTCCCTACTTGTGTCGTTACAGATCCCTCGTCCACCTACATCAGGCAGCTGGAGACCAAGGCCCTCGCACAGGTAAGCTGACTGGGGGTGGTAGACAGCGGGGGGCACTGCACTCGAGGGGCCGGTGCGAGCCCCCACCCCCACCCCCCACCCCACCGCTCCAGTGCCCACCCATGTCCCAGCCTACCTGGGGCTTATAGCCACCCACCTGCCCCCACTGCCGTCCGGAGTCACCCCCTGGAACTTGGGGGTCACGGACCTAACCCTTGCGCCACGGCCTTTGGGGTGTCTCCCATCACAGCCTCTCCCTGCTGTCCCCAGGAGTCTGTGAGCTCCTCGGGTCAGCCCTAGGCCTGTCCCAGAGATGGTGTGCACTGTGCAATTGCTGAAGGAGGGGCCGCTTTGCCCCTCGGATGGGCCGGAGGGGGGGCAGGCACATCCCCACTCTCTCCCGCATGGAAACCTCCCTGCTCCTGCCGCCCTTATTCCTTTCCCGGCCGGGGTCCGCCCTCCGCCCACAGGCAGATGAGGAGGCTGTCTTATCACCGGCTCGTCCCCGGCACAGGGAGGGCAGGTTAGAGGCTGGAGGATGAGGACAACACAGCGGGGAGGCCGGGCAGGGTGACAGCCGGTGCAGGGGTGCACACGGCTCTGCTCCTGCTGAGGACGGCTGGAGCGGAGCAGGGTGGTGACTGCCAGGACGGGGGCCTTCTCTGCCGTGGGCGGGGACAGGGACGGGAGGCTGTGGTCAGCCCCGTGTGGGGTCCTGGGGGCCACCTGGCTTGGGCAGCCGCTCCAGCCTCTCCCTCCCTTGTCCCCATCCTTGGCTTACTCTCCCCTCCCCCTCCCCTGCCATGCCCCCAGCCCGTAAGTGTTGGCCAGAATGCCCAGAGCGTTTCTCTGGGAACCAATCCCGGGGAGGGCTCAGCTGCCCGGCCCCGTTGCTAGGCGACCAGCAGGCTTGGTGCCACTGTCCCGCTCGGGAAGCCCGAGGCCCCCTCTCTGCCCGTTGGGTGGCTGCTGGGAGGCTCACGGCCCCGGCACGCAGGACAGCTCCCACCACGGCCATGCCACGCCTCACCCCCACGTGGGCCGGGTGGGCAGTCCCACAGCCTAGCAGGACTCACTTGTCCACACTGCCAGGGCCACCGCACCCATGCTGTGGTACGTCACCAGGCACTGAATTGCAGGGCTGGTTTGGTAACTCTCTATATGGTTCAGGTGCTGTGTGGCAGAAGGGCTTGGCCACAAGACCTGTTGGCTTCTTTGCCTCCTCGGGTGGGGCGGGGCTCGGGTCTCACCTGGCCCGGGGGGCGGGGGGGGGGTTGCTGGGGCACCTTGCATTCTGAGTGGGCCTGATGTGGGGGTTGATAAGGAGGGTATGTGGCCTGGGCTGCAGGAGCTGTAGGCAGAAGTGATGCTGGGAGAATTGGGGGTTGGGGAGGGGCAGATTTAAGGCTCGGGGACCTTTGCCGTGGGCAGGTGCCCACTGGACGGCAGAACGAAGGCCGGGACCACGATCTGGACCCGAAGCTTCGGGTCAGTGGCCTCGTGAGTCTGTCCCAGCCTGACTGTCCTTTGTTTCATTGTTCCCTTGGAGGAACACGTTGAGAGCCCAGGCCCCGAATTCAGGATGCTGTTTGCCTTGTGGTTCTGTGGTCCAACCGGGCATAGCTTGTGGTCCCTTTCCCACAAACACAGGAGTGTCCCCGACCCCGGGCCACATTGTCCCACTGGGAGAATATACCCCGATTCCCAGTGGTGGGTCTGGCTGTGGACTTGGGGGAGATGTGCACACACTCAGGACCTGAAGTAGGGGTCCCTTCTAGTCCTTCCTCCCTGGGGGCGCCCCTGCTGTCACAAAGGAGGCCCCGATGGCTGTGCGCACTGGCCCCGTGCCCACATGTGCAGAGTTGGAGGTTGTCAGGGGCCCTGTGTCTGGGCAGCAGGGGGACAGCAGACGCCTGAGCAGTGGTTGGCTCTGCCTGCCCCCCACTCTCCCACCCCCAAGCCTGCTCGGACCTGCTCCCAGGGGTCATACCTGGGGCCTTGGTCTGGAGGCAGCAGCAGTAGGGCTCTGTCTGTCCTCCACTGGTGCCCACGCCTGGGCCAAGCAGAGATACCCAAAGATGGGGGCTTGCAGACCCTCGCTGGGATCCAGGCTTGCTGGCTGCAGGCGGTTAGACTGAGATTTAGGGACAAGAATGAGCTTTGCCCGGCTTACTGCTAGTAGAGGGACAGTTCCGGGGACTCAGCATCCAGCGTCCCAAGCATCCAGTGTCAGCCACGTGGTGCTGGGGCCTCGGCCCTCCTCCGCCAGTGCGCTGTGCGTCCTTGACCCCTTATTGTAGCAAAACGGTTGGGCCTCAACCTACGGTCAGCAATGACACCCAGGAGCCACTGGCAGAATGTCCCCAGGGTCATGGCCGGGGCTCCTGCTGCCCTCCCACCTGCTGTCACCAGAGCTTGGCCCCGAGGGTGGGTTGGTCATCTGACTGCAGAGGAGGGCACTGCTGTTCTGAGCCTTTTGGGAGAGATGAGAGACAGAGACAGTGAGACAGCCGCCCCCCCCCCCACCCCCCCGGCCTGCTGTCAGCTTCCTAGTGGCAACTCACACCTCATTTGCTTTTGGATTCCTGGGGCAGCTCAGATGGCACCATTCGGTTTGCTCACCTGTAAAATGGGCTTCGTGTATAGTTCGTGTATAGTTGGTGACCTGCTGTGCATGGCCCTAGGGGTTCGGGGGTGACGAGGCACGGGCCTGACCACCTCCTTGTTCAGCTAGCAGGACTCATGTGTGTGAGGAGGCTGCCGGAGGACGGCAGAGGCGGGGAGAGCCCCCCAGGTGGGACAAGGCCCATGATGGGAGTACTGGCCTCGTTCTAAGAGAGTCCAGGGAAGAAGGGGTTCAGGCACGGCCCCCTCCCGACAGCCTCCCTCCCCAACCACCCCCAGGGGGCTCGGTCCTTAGTCTGAGCTCTCAGCCCTGTGAGTCGCCCTCCCTTGCTGCTAGGCTGTCGCGATCCTCTCTTGGGGAGCCTGCCCCCCACCCCTGCCGGGCTGTTGGCGACTCAGGGACTGGCTGCTGGGTCCGACCGGTCACATCTGCATCTCCAGGGCCTAGCTCAGCTAGACTAGGTGGATACATCTCGGGGAGCCCCTGGCCACCCACCCACCCAGAGTCCTGGGGCAAGAGGGGAGGCTGAGGCTGGCTCTTGCCGAACCAAGGACCAGCTGCTTCATGAGGTGTAGTGAGCTGGTCGTCTTTGGAGGCAGTCACGTGATGGATGCCCACACTTGGGAATCTTGGGGAGAGAGATTCCTTCCTGCCACAGGTGGGCTTCTGGCCTGGGTCTTGTGAGCTCGGGCTTGTCAGATTTTATGATTCTGGCACTTAAGCCTTGTCATTGAGATCAAACCGCACGGGAACTGCAGGAAAGTCCGGCACCTGCCGTTTCGGCGAAAAGCAGGAGAAAGTGCTGTTCCTCTTTGAACCGTCTTAAGGGGACGTGGCTCCGGGGTCTGGGCCTCTGCGGCCTCCGCTTCCCACTGCCCCCGCCTCTCCCCTCCCCTCCCCTCGTGGCCTCTATTTAACTCCAAAATAGCTTTAATTAAAAATGTGCCAGAGTGTTCACAGACTAAATTACCGTATTGCAGTTCGTATTTTCTTTCTCGTGTCGGCTTTAAAATTCCGTCAACACAGCTGCCTCCTCTGCGATGATTCATCTCGAGCCCCCATACACATGATTCCTTTTCCTGTGGATTCTGTGCCCGGCCGGGCTGGGGTGGGGGCGGCTGTCATTGACGCCGGGGCCTCGGCTCTTGGTTCCCTCGCTTAATCCCCCTGCTGGGCTGATAAATGTAAGGCTCCCTGTTCGCCCAGAAGCCAGCTTTACAAAAGAGCCAGTGACGTTCGGGCTGATGTCACACGGGGCGAGTGGGCAGCCATCCTGGGGATGGAGGCCGCGGTCCAGGCCCGCCTCCCTCCTCCTCACCCCTGTGCCTGCCCTTTCTCTATCCTGCCACGCCACGCAGGGTCGCCTGAACCACTCAGGTTAGAAGTGACCCCAGGATTTACACCAAGCGCAGATGGGGAAGCTGAGGCCTGGGCGGAGGAGGGCGTCCGGGCCTGAGTGACTGTATCAGTGTCCTGGGGCCGCTGTAACAAAGAGGCATAGACCGGGTAGCTTCAGCAACAGAAGTGTGCTGTCTCATGGTTCTAGGGGTCACGGGGTCAACGTATGAACCTGGGGGGACACAATCTAGCCTGCAGCAACGGCGTCATTGGCCTGATGGTATGAAGAAGTGGGTTTGGGCTCTAGAGGAATTGGAGTTCAAATGATGCCCCAGCACTCACCTGCTGTGTGGCTTTAGGCATGATGCGTTATGTCCTGATGCTTCAGGTTCCTTACCTGTGAGGCAGGGATGACGGTGATGCCCGCTGCCTGCCGGGCACTGCCTGCCCTTCTCTCTTTTTCCTGCTCTCAGGGACCTGGGATGTTCGAGGTCTGTGGTAGACTTGTGCCCACCTGGCTGGGCCTGGCCCGTCCCCGTATGAACTGCTCCTTTCTGGCCTTTGTCTGAGTTTTGAACCATACGGGCCGGGGGACAGCGGAATAGTCTGCCACCCTCTAAGCCTGTGCTGAGGCCTCAGTGCTGTGTTCTGAGTCCCCGGGGAAGACCTGTCGTCCTGAGTGGCCCGTTCCCTTGCCCAAGCTGTCCAGAGACGCTGGCCTCCAGTCTTTCTTTGGTGGTGCCTTCTGGGACAGGTCGCTGCTGGTTGACGGGCCCTGGGCTGTCCCTGCTTGAGGCATGGTGGTCACGTCCTGCTCCCTCCCTTGTGAATGGTGTGCCTTCTGGATCTCTGGAGGGCTTTAGCTACGTCTTTAGCAGAACCTCAGAACCGGTCCTTGAACCTCTCCTTCAACCAGGGAGGAAACCTTTCTAGCATCTGAGCAGATGGTCTGTCTAGCAATATGGGCAGAAGGAGGCTAGGAATACCACCTCTATGCCTGAGGCTTAATCGCTGTCCACTGTGAGCCACATGCTGGGTGACCGTCAAGGCCAAGCCCAGGACTCTAGGGCTAGAGGGCCTGGTTCAAGTCGCCAAAGTGCCGCTTACCAGCTGGGGGGCGTTGGGCCAGGGGCTTAACCTCTCTGTGCCTCAGTTTTCTCGTCTGTAAAATGGGGACACTGATGGTGGCCGCCCCAAGATTAAAGGGCGAATCCCGCAAAGCACTGAGGACTAGGGCTGGCCAGTGGAAAGAGTCGTGGGCCATCCAGCAGCCGAGTGCCCTTTGTGACCCCGATTTACCTGCAAGCAGCAGAGACCTGGAACACTGATGGGCTGCTCAGACTCACCCAGCCGCGGTGGGATTTGGATTTTGCAAATCTCTTCCCCTCCCCAAAGCCCCCCACTCCTTCCTGGGGAGATCCCGAGGCCTGTCCCTGCCTCTCACTCACCTTATTGCCGAGGGGACCTGTAAGGGGCCGATGGTCACTGTGGTGGATGAGACCGTCTGGGTGTTCTGCCATCAGCCACACGCTCGAGTTTGAAACCTGGGATTTGGGGTCTGACATTGCATGGGGAGTAGGGACGCGGTGCCAGCAGTGGGTGAGTAATAGTAACCGTACATTCGCCACGCGTGGGGCCTCCGCTGCCTGATCTGAGCACCAATTAGGAAGAACCGTCTGGGCCCCCAGCCACGGAGCCGCCGCTCTCTTCTTAACGGCCTGCAAATGAGTTCTCTTGAAATTAAAGGGGAAACCGAGAAGACAAGTGTGGCCGGACGGTTGTACCAGCATGCCCGTGTGAGGGGCCTCGCCGGTCACACCCCCCCCACCCCTCCCAGCCGGCGGGCTGGCATCTCGGGGCGCCTCTAGGCCAGTGCAGGGGCCTGGTGTGAGCCCCGAGAGGGCTGGGAGCGGGCCGGGCACTTGGGCAGCCCTGGTAAACATGGGGCTTTCTAAAAACGTGGGGGCTCCGAGGTGCCCACCCCGGCCCAGCCGAGGCCCTGGCACCTTTGGGCTACCGAGGGACCAGGGGAGGGGGGGGCCGAGGGGGGCCGTGGCTGGCATTTCCTGGGTGACACCGCTCCTCTTCCCTTGCAGCCGCCCCGCCCCTGCGGCCGCCCGAGAAGCTGGTTTCAGGTAGAACCGCCTGGCGGGACGTGTTTGCAGTGGTGTCTGTGGTGGGGGCTGTTTTGAGTGCTGTGTGCTGTCCTGTCTCCTCCGGGTCTCCCCCGGCCCTGGCACCCTCCTGGCACTTCCTGGGAGCTCAGCACCCCCAGGTGCCCCGGTTCTGCCTCTAGATTCTTCCTGGGGTCTGCCCTTCCCGAGCCGGCATTGGAGTCCAGCTTTGCCGAACGGCAGCAGAGAGCCACGGGGCAGCGGCCTCCGCGGTGCCCCACGCAGGCCGTGCTCACTGAGCTGCCACCGCATCCACCCAGCTGGCCTTTGTAGTCCGAGTGCTCTCCGGACGCCCCTTTGTCGGCGTTCACCCTTGGGGCCCCACCTCCCGGTCCTGGCTTCGCACGGTAGACGCTGCGTCCCTGCCGGGTGCACGCAGTAGGTGCTGCAGCAGACGGTCCCTCGGGGACCGGAGTCCTTTGGGAGCAGGTGGGAGGGGTGACAGCTGCTCTGAGCGAGCCCATCCACAGCTGCTGCCCAGGGAGGGGCACATGGGCGGGGTCCTCCCTTTGCTTCCTGCTGTGGCCCTTTTCTGCTCCAGGAGGAGCCCTCTGACGGTGCTCCCCCGAGCCCCCCGGCGGGCAATGGCTGGGGAGCTCGCTGCGTGCCCGCGGGGGCCCAGAGGGGCTGGGGCAGCCCGAGTTCACGCCAGCTCCGAGCCAGGCAGCGACGCAGGGACTGAGGCCCGTGTCCTTAACAGCGGACTCGGCAGGGGGGGTGGAGGGAGGGAGGGGGGCAGGGGCGTGGCCTCCCGGGTGTCCCCTGTGGCTGGAAGGGGCAAACCTATTTGCACTCCATGTGTCCTTTAAGGATGTGGGAGCCCCGCCCACTCTGTGTGGCAGATCTTTTCTCCCTGGGTCCTGAGGGACCTTCGTTTGGGATCCTATTCCATAGGAGGGCAGGCATCCTGTCCCCGCTTCCTGAACCACCCTGAGCAGGCCCAGCCAACCCACAAGGCCATTTCAGCTCCGCATCCCCTCGGCGATGAAAACCTAAGGATTTCATTCTTGGGCACCAACAGGCACATCCCAGGATTTTTCATTTGGATTGAAGTGCCGTTATGGTCCCTCATTTTGATGTGTCATTAGTCCCGTTGCCCCTAACGAGAGATCGTGTGTTTTTCCCCCGCCAGCTTGGTGGGTCGCTAATAAAGTTCTGTGGACGCACAAATATTTATAGATGATCACTGAAGGCAGGGGTGGGGATTGCATGTGCTAATTAAAAACACTGCCTCCCACCCCCTTGTACATACATGTCCTCCCGAGGAAATGATCCGGGGGGAGGGAGGGAGCTCCATAAACCAGTGTTCTCAGTACCAACACGGGAGTTCCTTCTGAACCCATTTGGTCTAGCACCAGAGGAGGTGTGGACGAGGGGGAGACGAGGCCCGGATGAGGTTCTAGACGGTCCTTTGGGGAAGGACAGGCAGCGTCCAGCCGTCCTGGTCCCAGGGACTGCTGGGAGAGAGCGGTGGCTCACATCCCTGGCCGTGTGGCCAAATAAATGTCAGTGTGTGAGCTGCGCTGAGTCTTACACCTGGGCTCTTTCAGCAGCCTGGCCAGGCGGGCGGGGCGTGCTCCTGCAGAATGGTGGCAGGGGGCCTGGTGAGAGCCTGGTGGCACTGGGTGTGGTGTTCGGCGTGACTGGGGTTAGAACGTACTGTCCATTGGAGACGAGTTGGTAACTGTCACCTGGCCAGGAAAATAATTGGTTGGGAGTTTTGCCTTTGAGTGAAGGTGGACCCCCCTGCCCAGGGTGGGCGAGCCCGAGAGGCGCAGGTGCCCTGATGAGGGGGGGGGGTCCCCCTGCTGGGGGGGCGAGGGGGTGCTGGGCAAGGGGGCAGGGTCTTTGTCATTTTGGTGTCAGGTGGCAGAGGGGACCCCTCGCTGGGCCACCCACCTCTGGTTCAGCCCAGGGTTGGCCATAATCAGGGGACGTGGCAGTCACATTTTAAGGGTTCTGGTGACACCCTGCTACACTTCAGGGGCCACCATGGGAGGGTGGGCCGCCACTTCTCTCCCCTCTGTGCCTCTTGGTGACCTTTGTTTACACTGAGGTCTTCCTGGAGGCCATGGGAATAGTTGTCTCTGGTCCTGGCCAAGGTGCCTGGGGTGGGTGATGGTAATCTGGTGGGTGACTGCTCAGATCTGCTTTCTGATGTTTGCTCTGGCGGCCTCCGCGGGGCATCTGCCTTAATTGGGTTTTTATTCTAGTTCCACAGACGCTTACAGGGCACTGCTGTGTGCCCCTGAGCTGGCCCCCTGAGACCTGGGGGGTCTGACCTGGGGGATCTGATGGGGATGGGAGGGCGGAGCGTGGAGCTGGTGAGGCTGGAGACCCATGAGAATTGCGGTCTGTGTCCAGCAACTGGCAGGAGGGGAGCAGGCTGCATGTGGGTCCCTCCCGAACCAGCAGAGGGGGCTGGTGAGCAGGAGGAGGGACCCCCAGATGTGGTTGCTATGCCATCTGGCTCACCTGCCCCTGCTCTGGCCTCCTCCCCTCCAGGATCTGTTTGGGTAACTCGGCACCCTGTTGATTTACGGGACATTCTCTGTTTTATCTGCCCAACAGCGTGCCCTCAGTTCCTTTGAAGTAGGAACAGGTGTCTGGGCCAGAAACACCAGCCCAGGCTCTTAGTGATGGAGGGGCTTGTGCTCAGCTGGACCAGAGGGCCTGTGTTGGATTGAGCGGGACCCCCGGATCCCCTCCCTCTGCGGATCACAGCCCCCAGCCTCTGGGGGGCATTTGCTTGGCCTTGAGGAAAATCACCTAAGGCCAAATGTGTGTTCATTCACTCATTCACTCACTCACTCACTCCTCCACCTCTCCCTCCCTCCTTCCTAAGCATGCACCGATTCCTGTGGATACAGAGGGGTGAGACGCAGGAACTACATTTGGGAGCTCCTGTCCTATAGCAGAGGCTGAGGGCGAGCACTGAGCGGAGCAGAGTGACAGGCTCACGTGTGGGAGGTGGGAGGGCCTTCCGGTGGATGCGGGCCCCAGGGGTCGGAGACAGTGTTCCCCAGGCTGGGCTGGACAAGTGCAGGAGGCTGGAGCAGAGGAAGGAGGGCCGGGGGTGGGGGTGCCACGCACTCATTTCCTCATTTATTCTGTTCAAGCCGCATTGATACAGCATGACCTGGGGAGCGACATGGAGCCCCCTGCCTCGTGGCCCCAACACGTGAGCAGGGAGGCGGGTGACAAGGGCTCCCGCTGATGGCAGTGAGGCAGGGAGAGGGGAGGGAGGGTGCAGACCACTGTGTGGGGGCGGGAGGGCCAAGTCTTCACGGGGCACCGTCCTTGGGCCCCTCTAACCTGCCCCCCCCCCCCCCCCCCGCAGCAGGCAGGCTCTGGAGAGTTCCGGACTCTGCGGAAGGGCTTCTCCCCATACCACTCGGAATCCCAGCTGGCGAGCCTGCCGCCTTCCTACCAGGACTCCCTGCAGAACGTAAGTGCCCCTTCCCTGGAGTCGCACTTTTCACGTGTGGACCCGGTGCCTCCAGAATCCACGTTCCAGTGCAGGGGTGAGGCTCTGCCTGTCTGCCGACCTGCCCGGGCCGGCGGACGGTCCGTGACCGCACCTGGGACCGGGACCCTCGTCTCCGGCCTGAGCAGCATTCAGGTCAGGCGAGGGCGATGGGTCGGAGCCGGGGCTCTGCCTGAGTGGCCCTCCATCCCCTTCCTTCCCCCCGCCCTCTGCCAGCCGGGGGTCTGGGCTCGTGGCCCTCGGAGGCTTGTGTGGGCCCCGCGAGGCGGTTAGAGATGGCGGCCGAGCCCGAGCGATGTTGGGGCGGCGAGGGGCCGCGTCTGGAGGCCCCGCGAGCGGCTGCCCAGGCCCCGGGTGCAGGGCACCTGTCACTTCTCGGCTCCGGCGGGTGGGGAAGGGTGCCTGGCCGGGGCTTGGGCCGGGGCGGCAGTGCATGCGATGCGTACTCGCTACCCATCGAGCGTCGGGGAGGAGCTCCGGTTTGTGCCGGGCACTAGTTCACCCTGGGTCCTCCGGGGCGGTCCTGGGCTCTGGGCTGCCCCGAGCGCGTGAGGGGGGCGCGGCGTGGGGCCAGCTCTCTGGGACGCGGATGGCTAGTCGGGACCGCTCCCTGTGGGCCAACGTGTCCGCCATCCCTGTGCGACGTGTCCAGTGCACGGTCTGGGGAGGCAGAGCTCACTGGTTGGCCAGGGCTGGGAAGAGGGCCATGGGGATTGCTGATGAGTATGGGGTTTCTTTTCGGGGTGAGGAAGTGTTCTATTGGGATGATTGCGTAAATCTGTGAACATGCCCAAAAACGCTGCCCGCGGACCCCTTGCCGCACGAGCTGGGCGGGTGACCGTGACTGGAGCGGCTTCAGTGCTCTGTGCAGCCGGGCGGGGACCCTGGCCATCCGCAGGGAACGGGCGAGGAGCCCGGCTGGCCTGAGGTCACTCTGCCAGGTGGCCGCTGCTCTCTCCCCATGACCCCGGCCAGCAAGGGTGACCCCGGGGTGCCCCTGCCAGGCCTCGCTGGGCCTCGGTGCTGGCAGAAGCAGGCTGGGGCCGCCGCTGGCTGCCGGCCAGGTGCTGTGTTTTCTTTTGAGGCCCTCACACCTCCAGGAATGTAGCTGCTGAGGCCGACCAGGCAGATAATCCAAATGTTCATCCAGGAGCCTGTGGCCGGGTTGGGCTCCCAAGTGCTTTGTGCAGAAGGGCGCTGAGAAGCCCAGGGTGCCCCAGTGGGGACTGGCCCCTTGCTCCTTCACTCCGTCGCCCCCCGGCCCCCTCCAGCGCCCCACCTGTGTTCATCCCGTGGCTGTGGAGCGCTGTGTGCTGGCGCTCTGGGGACCGGGAAGGGCGATCTGGGGACCGGGAAGGGCGATGCTGGCACCGAGCCCATGTGGGCCTAGAGGCCAGGGCCAGTGTGAACCTCCTTCAAGGCCGGGGGCAGGTCTCCGAGGTGCACAGAGAAGGTAGGGTGTTTTAGGGGAGGCTCAGCCACAAAGGCTGCGGAGGCAGCAGTGGATGGCCTGTGTCTGGCACGTGGGTCCACGGGGCGAGTGAGGGCTTGTATGGGGTGGACCCTCTGTGCCCGATGACGCTGGGGACACAGGCTCTGCCACAGCTGGCCCGTCTTCTGTAAGGTGCCAGTAGGTCCGGGGGGGGGTGGTGAGGGAAGGTCGCCCACATGCCAGAGGGCCCCGAGGTGAAACAGGTGACCCTGTAGGGTGGGGACACCCTTTCCTTGCCAGGCTGGCTGTCCCCCCCCCGCCCCACCTCTGTCCCCTATCCATATTCCCCTCTCCCTGTCCACGTGAGTGAGAGGCTGCAGGTCTGTGCAGGGCTCCCCAAGAGGGTCACTGGCCCAGGTGGCCATGGGGCAGGGTGCCCGGGAGCCCAGCCACACCTGGGACTCAGGGCCCCATGGAAGGAGCTGGCAGTGGCTTTCTGGCATTCTCCAGCCGAGAGCAGGATCAAGTCTTTTGACAGGACCCTGGGGGAGACTGGTCCCCCTGCCTTTTTTTTTTTGGTCGACTTTATTTTTGAGCATGCAGTTTCCCTGTTTTGTTTTGTTTTGTTTTGTGCATATTTGCAGATTTGTGTAATCATCACCCCATCTCGTTACCCCACGAGGAAAGTCTGTGCCCTGTAGCAACCTTCCCCACTCTCCCCTGCCTCAGCCCCTGGAGACCACGGATGTGCTTGTGTCTCCGTAGATTTCCCTATTCTGGACATTTCCTCGCAACAGAAACTTGTAGCGTGCCATCTTCTGTGACTGGCTGCTTCCGCGTAGCGCCTCGCGATGGAGGCTTTGTCGCAGCCTGTCAGCACCTTGTTCCTTTTCACTGTCGAGTGAGACTCCGGGGCGTGGATGTGTCACGTTTTGCTGATGCGACCATCAGCTGCTGGGCATTTGGGGCTGTTCCCGTGCTTTGCCTGCTGTGAATAGTGCTGCCCTGAACATTCCAGACAAGTGTGTGTGTGGACGTGTGGCTTCAGTTCTCCCGGGTACACGCTGGCCTCCCCGCCTCCGGCGCCAGCTCTGGAGCTACAGACCCAGTTCCAGCCCCACTGGGGCTGGCTGTTTGGTCTTGGCCTTCTCTCAGACCCACTCTCCCCATCTGTAAAACGGGGATGTAGAAAGATAACATCTGAGGGTTGCAAGCACTCGGTGCGCTGGGCGGCTCAGGTGGGTGCCGGCCGTCCCACCGCTGGGAGAGCTGTGTGTGGGGAGAGCCCCGGGAGTACCAGTCCCGGTGGCATTTACTCCTTAACACGTGCTACACGTCCAGCTCAGCTTCCTTCCCAGGACCCGCAGTGGCACGCTCATTGGCAGCCTGGTGAGGTCGGTCAGGGAAAGGCTGCATTGCACGGCCTGCCCTGGCCACTCCTGGCTCCC
Source organism: Lynx canadensis (assembly GCF_007474595.2). Taxonomy (NCBI): domain Eukaryota; kingdom Metazoa; phylum Chordata; class Mammalia; order Carnivora; family Felidae; genus Lynx; species Lynx canadensis. The sequence continues at coordinate 140,966,005 of NC_044308.2, read as the reverse complement.
TTCCTGCCTTTGCTCCAGGAAGCAGCCCCCTGGAGCAGCGATCGTCCGCTGCCCTGCCTATAGAGTCGGCTGTTCAGGGAGCCCCAGGTACAGGTAGGACTGGAGGCCAGAGGTCCCTGTGCCTCTTAAGGGCTGAACGTGTGTGGCTACCGCCCCCTGCTGGCCGATGCGGGGAGCGCAGCCTGCCGGGCACATGCTTGTGTTCTGCCTTCCACCTGCCTCCCCAGAGCCCTTGGATCCGTTTTTGATCTCTCCACACGACAGATCTGGCCTGGGCCCCAGAGACCAGGCAGCCTGGGCCACTAGACGGCATCCCAGGGCTCTGCACACACTCTGGGACACAGGGACCCTTCCATTGTCCAGATTAGGAAACCGAGGCACAGAGTGGGTTGGGCCCTGCCTCAGGTCACAGCCAGGAGAGCTTTGCCCAAGTCTGCTTTTCTGGCCCCAAGGTTACGGGACCCGGCCTCTGGGTGGAGCCAGGAGAAGGTCCAGGTGGGGTGGGCAGATGGGGAGAGTGCAGAGGGGCTGGCCCACAGCAGAAAGTTCTGGGCCCCGAGAGTCTCTGCACAGCGTTGCCTCGCTGGGCAGGATCCCAGGGTGATGGCCCCACGAGCCTGCTCACCAAGTCTGCCTGGTCACTGGGGTCGGTGACTGGGAAAGAAACCAGGACCCAGAGAAGGGACAGCTGTGCCGGGAACCCCAGCTCCCTGGCCTCCCTACCTGGGACCCTTGGTGTTTTCTATCTGGCTGTTGGTGTTTGCTGAGCCCGTTAGGCTCACTCCCAGTGTCTTCTGGTGTCTCTTGGCCTGGAGAGCTCCATCCTGAGTCCTCCTTGTCTGGGGGCCCTCCTCCTGTGGGGCCTCCCTGCAGGCCGGGCCCTGCACCCTGCCCATACCAGTAATCCCTGTGGAGAAGAAGCTGGGGATGCCGGGCGCACCTGCAGCCTCTGACATCGGTGGGCCCGACATCTGGGGGCTGGACCCCCCTCCTCGCCCGGCCTCGGCCCCCGCACCCCAGGCTGTGCCGAGTTGGGCACCTGGTTGCCGTTTCAGGTGTCGGCCGACTGCGGTGGCATGCGGTGGCCGGGCAAGGCTGGAAGAGTGTCCCTGGGGGTGGGGGATGGGGTGAAGCCTGGTTTAGCCCACTCACCTGGTGTCAGCGGGGAGGGTGGCAGCTTTGGAGGCAGCCCCCCGCGGTTTGCTCCTTGCCAGTCCCTGCCATCTCTGAGCTGGACTCACTTCCTCCGGGAAACAGCAGACCTTCCCCACGGGCTGTGAGGAGGAGCCCGCGGGACGGGGTGGGGGCCAGGTGCTGCCCCTCTGTCCTCCCTGCCTCCTCTCCCTCATCAGCCGGGGCCCTATTTCCTCCTGCCTGGGCCCTGACCCCACAGAAGCAGGGACTTCTGTCTGCTGCCGGCCGCACTCGTGGCCACCAGCTGGGAGGCCTTCTGGGCAAGCTGCGACAGCGTGATTCCCTCCCACAGGGCCCAGCCTGCCCGGTCCCCGAGCTGTCCTCGCCCCCCTCCGCCGGCTACAGCTCCGCGGGACAGAAGCCAGAGGCTGTCGTGCACGCGATGAAGGTGAGGGCCAGGCCCTGCCCCCCCCCTCACCCAGTTCCTGCCCCCTCAGGAGCCCCCAGATCCCTGGTGCAGCACAGGACCTGGGACCTTGGACGTCACATTTGCTCTGAGCCCACATGGGCATCTGAGCAGCAGGGTGGGGGCTTTCGTCCTTGTGCAGGGGTTGGGGGGGTCGGGGTGACCACGAACACCTTGGAAATGGAGGTGTCAGTTGGCCGGAGCAAGCGTGTCACCTGTCTGCCATCCCTGCAGCTGGGGAAACTGAGGCCCGGGTGCGGTAGGGGAAGAGCCGGCGCTCCCCCAAAGCCTGAGAGTCGGGGGCAGGGCTGCGGTAGCACTAAAGCCCCAGCACCCCAAGGCCCAGCCTCGCCTCCAGGCACACCTGCCTCTCTGCTCAGGTGTAGGTCCCGCTGAGGCTCTCACTGCTCCTGGGGGAGCTCGCTCACCCGGACCTCACATCCCACCTGTGCGCGCACCCGTGGACGCCCCACGCGTGCACGGACACAGGCGCGCCGTCCCCCGGGTTTGGGGGCCAGTCTGCGTCTGCGCGGATACAGCGCACGCAGCAGTGACTGGACACGCCCACTCACCCCGTGTGTGAGCAGGTGCTGCCCTTGTCCCTCTAATCACGAGCTGGGGGCCCTGGCCTAGCACGAGGCCACCTGCCCCAGGGTAGTCCCGCCCAGCCTGTCCTCCCTGCTTCCAGGTGAGGCGTCCCCAGCTTGCCCCGCCTCTCTTGATGTGGGGGTGTGGCTTCCCTCCTGCAGAGCCACTAGGGGGAGGGAAGAGGACCAAAAAGTGAGGATGAGGACCCGCCCCTCCGGTCTCTTCGTGCCCCAACCTCGGGACCCTGGCCTCACCTCCGGCCCCGGGGCCTGTTCCCGCAGGTCCTGGAAGTGCACGAGAACCTGGACCGGCGGCTCCAGGACGGCTGTGAGGAAGGCCTGAGCGAGAAGGAGAAGGCCATCGTCCGCGAGATGTGCAACGTGAGGCGCTTCCCCGGGGCCGCGGCCTGGGCGTGGGAGCAGGGAGGGCCCCAGCCGTCCCCTGGTGGGAGGGGCCGGTGACCTGGAGGGGGAGGCACCCGGAGAGCCCGGGGCCTGTCCTCACCCCGCTGCCTAACCCACTTCTCCCCGAGAATGGGGTCCCTGACCTCTGGGGTCTGTCCATCCCCAGAGCACCCCCCAACCTCCCGGGACGGGTCGTGTTCACCCCACGTCCCATCCCTTGGGCCCCGGCCCCGGACCGCAGGTGTCTGGTGCCCCTGGTGGCTGCCGGTGGTGTTCAGACTGGACGTGTGGGTGGGGCCCTCCGTGACTAGGGCTGCGTTGGTTTCTGGAAGCTGGGCCGTTTCTCTGGTTGTCCAGGAGGTGGAACCTCACCCGTGCCCCCACTGGCCAGTGTGTCATCCCTGGATCCTTACAGGACCCGGCAGGGGCTGGCCCGGGCCTCACGGGGGGGGGGGGGGGGGGGGGCGGGTGTTCTGACCCCCACCCCTCCCATGCTGCCTCCTGTACCTCTGGGTCCCACTGGACAGCCGCGAGGCCACGCCTGCGCCCCGGCAGTGACGTGCTCAGGATGGCAGGCGTGGCCGTGAGGGGGGGGACGTGCAAAGATCTGGTCTGAGTGTCTCTGGGCCTCACACAGCCTCAGTTTCCCCTCCTGGCCCCGTGGCTCTGGGGACGTGGGTGGTTTGGAGGGGCAGTGAGGCGGTCTGTGCATACAGGCCAGGGGGTGGGCTCGGGGTGGGCTTTCCGCTCACAGCTCGCCCCCGTCCGCAGGTGGTCTGGAGAAAACTGGGGGATGCGGCCAGCTCCAAGCCCTCCATCCGGCAACACCTGTCTGGGAACCAGTTCAAGGGACCCTTGTAGGGCTGCTCCCCCGTGGATGTGGACTGGCCCTGCGGGGTGTCCTGGGGAGCCGCAGGCCCCCGTCTTCTTTTTCTGTGGCGAATTGTACATAGGACGCTGCCCGCCGTGACCCGGCTGCCGTGGGTCCAGCACACGGACGGCCGGGCCCCCGCCTCCCTCCTCACACACCAGCAAACCGGGAAGACGCGAGGCTGCCGGCCGTTCTGTGCAGCAGGGCGGCCTGGACAGCCTCGTCCCTGCCCCGGGGCCCCATTGGTGAGGGGCCGAAGCCCGGCCTCGGCGGAGGGGCGCCTCGTCAAGCCTTCCACCCGCACCAGACAGAGGCCCCCGGTGGCTGGACCTAACGCGGGGGGCCCCACTCCTCACCCATCTGCTGTGGCCTGAACGCCAGCCCGCTGAGCACTGGGTCCCGAGTCCCCGACCAGGAAGCTCCGTGTCTGTGGCTGGAGGCTCCGAGGCCCTTCCTCTGGCACCCCCCTCATGCGCAGCTCCCCGCTGCACGCTGCTGCTCGGTTTCAGGGTTCAGGCCCCCAGCCCCCCCCCCACACACACACACAGTCCCCCAACCCCGCGCCGGGTCGTGCCCTCTCTGGGTCCCTCCTGCCTGGTGCCTGAGGCATCTGCACTCCTGTGCTTCACATGATGGGCCAGGGAGGTGGGAGGCCACGTGGAGAGTCTCTGGTTGAGCCCCCCGCCCCGCTCTGTCCAGATGGGTGGCGCTGGGCCGGGCTGGGCCTCTGGTATCCCCCAGAGCCTGGCCCCCAGCCAGAGTCACTGTCGACGGAGCTGCGTGGGCGGCCGAGGGGAGAGTTCTGCCCTCTGTAGAAGGAAGGAGCCTGACCTGGCTCTGGCTTTAATTTGCTGCGTGACCTTCAGCAAGTCAATCAGCTTCTCTGGGCCCCCGGTGGGAAAACGAGGTCTCAGGTTCTTTCGGCCCTGCTCACCACCCAAGGCCACCAGCTTTATTCAGCCGGTGCCCTCAGTCGCGGCCTGCGAGCCCACGGGGCCCGCCTGCCGCAGAGGCCGCTGCTGGCTGGGCTGGGCTGGGCTGGGCTGGTCGGAGCCGGGGACCGAGCTGAGTTCTGCCTTGCTGCCTGCTCACAGGTGCTGTCCCCTCCCCTCTCTGAGCCTCAGTGTCCTCTGCCGGAGAAGGGACAGCATCGGGCCCTCCATGCAGGGTTCGACATCAAACAGAGCTTCAGTGTGAATGACCCCATGCCGGCCGTAGAGCGCGATACAGAAACGTGGAGGTTGGTGAGGAAAGCGAGGCCCAGAGGGTGAGCGAGCTGTGGCACGTTCCAGACGAGACCCCAGATGCTGGGAGGTGGGACAGGCCGCCGCGAATGCTGTCGGCACGGGCCCTGGTGTCCACTGGGCACCTGGCCGCCCACCCCTCACGTCGCCTTCACTCGGCGGCGGTGCTCAGCAGGGCGCCCGCCAGCACTTGAGCCGGGAGGCCGTCTCTGCAGTAGGTGGGCCTCGTCCAGGCCCCCGTGAGGCGCGGGGACAGGGCCAGTGGATGGGGAGGCCGCCCTGTTCCTGTCCCCAGCGGGGACTCTGCGTTGGCCTGTTGGTCATTGTGCCCTTGGGTCGTACGCTCTCAGGGGAAAGGCTCGCGGCTCTCGTGCCCAGGGAGTGCTAAGTGGGTGCTGGTGACAGCCACAGGCATTTTCCTCTTGCCCTGGGGGGTTACAGGGAGCTCTGGGCTCCTCCTGGAGGGATCTTGCCTGTCACCAGGGGTTAGGTGTTTGGAGCTGGGGGGGATACCCTTGGTCATGGTACCGGGCAATCCCTGCCCTTGTGGGCAGTGAGCTGGGGGGCAGAGGCCCCTTCTGGATCTTGGGAGTCCAAAGAACCGCAGAGCAGCCTGGGGGGAGGGGGGGAGGGGTCCATTTTGGGTGGAAGCCACAGCTGGGAGCCCATTTTTCATGTTTGGATCAGGTTGGCTCGGCCACCACTGAAAATAAGCAATAAGTAAGGGCTCCCGGTAGCTGCACGTCTGCAGACCGACCCAGGGAAGAACCGCCTCGGAGGGGCCTCCACCCCCCCCCCCCACCCCGGGTGCTGCCGTGGCATCCAGGGGTCAGGCGGAGCGGAGCGTTTCTGCCCGAGCCCTCCTGTGTGCCACGGAGGCCGTGGAAGCCAGGTGCGGGCATCTCCTTCCCACCGCTGCTCGCGGTCCTGAGCCAACAGTGCACGGGGATGGCTTTCAAGGACAGAACCGTGTCTGTGACAGTCACCTAATGTGATAAGCTGTTTAAAAGCCAGCAGCACCTCCGTCTGAGCCCACACCCTAGGTGGTGGGCAGGTTCAGTGGGAGCCCACAGGCTGGGGAGGGTCAGAGGAGCCTCAGCCCTGCCACCAACCCGGGGTGTGTCGGGTGACGGGGGGGGGGGGGCCCTCCTCCCCTCCGGAGCCTTCGCTGTAGCAGCTCATGGTGGGGGTAGGGGTGTTGCTGAGCTCGGGTGGCCTTTCATAAAGGTCCCTTTACGTTTCACTCTGAGTCTACATCATGAAGCCCAGTGTGACATCTGTCCTGTGGCTTCAGTTCCCACTGTGATGGAGGTCACCCTTCCAGCCTCACCCCAGGTGGCCTCACCCATCCTGGGAGCAGAATCTGCTGAGCACATTTTTTAGGGTGGCACATTTTTATCCAAAAGTTATTAGCTACACATCAGTGTTTAAAGAGAAAAAAGTGACCTTTCATTTTCTTTTTCTTGAAAACTTGAGAGGAAACAAAATACATACTACTGATTTTTTTTTTTTTTTTTTTAAAGAAACAAGCTGAGCGCATGACTGCAGAGCGGTAGAGGTGTATATTTTTCATACCGTGGGGGGAAGTATTTGTGCTGCTTTCTGGAATCGGGCTGGAACGTCTGGTTCCTGTCCCTGGGCCGTCAGCCATGCTCTATTTTCTGTAGTATGTGACCGCCGTGAGAAACCGGGCCAGCCCTTGGCCTGGCTCCAGGCGGAGCTGGGAGCTGGAGACCCCTGTGCCCGTTTCTACCTTCCACTGAACCACTTTGATTTGGAGAGAAAAAAGAAATAGAACTTTTGATAGTGTGGTAAAAACATTGATTTGAACTATTTTAGTAAAAGGAGTAACAGAAGATTGTGATAGTGTCTACTTTGCGCTAGATAAATAAAGGCTCTTTGCAAGCCTCCACGGTTGGTGCGCAGTGTTTGTTTCGGGTGGGGGCGGGGGTCGCCGCTGGAGGGCCATGGCCCTCGGGAGCACCTCAGGTGCTGGACGGCACTGACAGCCACTCGGATGGCCTCTGTCTAGTTTCAGGCCCTGGTGGGAGGAATCTCAGCCCCAAGCCCTGGTGTGACCTAGGAACCAGAGCTCCGAGCAGGTGCACCCGACGGTCCTGAGCTGGTTCGGAACTCACCGGGGTCCTCCTACCAAAGCCAATGTGGGCACGGGGTGTGGGGGGCTGGCCCGCAAGGACAGACCCACAGCGGCGCTGCCCTGCGAGACGGCAGGGCCAGGTCTGGGGGCTGCGAGACCAGCCAGCGCCAGGCCTCTCTCGGCCAACGCTCCTCCGCTGCCTGCCCCTTGGCCCCTGGGGGCAGGAGAAGGGCTGCCTCTAGACTTCCCAGTCTGGGGCTGCGCAAGGCCTGGAGGCCCCACCTTCTGTGCATAAGAAACAAAAGGATAGTTTCAGAACGGTTTTATTTGGATAACTGAAGGAGTCATGTCTGTAACCAAGATGGAATTCACAGTATGTTGTTACATTCACACTTAAAAAATATATCTCTATGTACAGGAATCTGCAAATTGATGTAAACATACATTACTTTCCAAGTACAATTCTCCCCTTCTCTCTGGAGGAAAAAGAAAAACGCCATCCATCAAGGCAACCCCTTCAAAATAAGTTTAATACAAAGGATGTAAATCTCTCTAAATCAAAACAGTGGTTCATCTGACCTACTGGGTGCTGGGAGAGAACATCACGGAACAAAAGCGATGACGACAGCTTGACTTCAGATGGAACTGGACTATTTAAAATTGAGTTTCCAGGAAAAATAGGCACTGATTTCTAGAAGGAACTTCACTCCTTACTGAAGCTATTTACTGAGCCAATATGGCCGGTTAACGTTTCACTAGTCCCGTGACCCGGTGCAGGACGCTCACACGACACCAGCCGACCACCCAGCGCAGTCAGATGGAGGCTGGCGCTGCCCAGGCTACTCTCAAACCGCTGTCCCCGTTCTCCACATGTGAGGACCACCTCAACTGTATCTCATGGGCCCCGTCCGTTTCTTCCCATGCTGCAACTGTCTAGCATTATGTAAGGTACCCTGCTGCTTACCCACTTAAACTACTCTTCAAGTTGATTAGAAAAACCTTTCTTAAAAAAACAAAGGGGGGAAGAAAAGGCATCGCGTTATCTCATCCAGGTGGCCCGCCCCAGTCCCCCCACGGGAGGCATGCCGGGTGGCGGGATGGGCGGGGGCACGGGTGGCTGTCCTCCAGGGGGAACAGCCGGAGGCGGGTAGCTAGCCGGTGGCAAGCCCAGGCCTGGAGGAGGGTGAGGGGGGACGGCGTGGGTGGGGGGCAGGCGTGGGGGTGGGGGTGGGAAATTGGGGTTGTAGGTGGGGGGAGGAGGAGGGTAGCCGGGAGTGGGGGGAGGAATGGCAGGTGGGGGGAAGGAGGCCGGGGGAGGGGGCACAGGCGGAGGGGGCGGGTTGGGGGGGTAGACGTGCGGGTGGTAGGGCAGGTGGGCTGGTGGGCCGTAGGCGGGGGGCAGGGCACCGTAGGAGGGGCCCTCGGTCTTCATCATGGACTGCAGGCTCTGGTAGCCCTCTCCGGACATGTAGGAGCTGGTGGTCGACATCCCGGTCATGTAGCTGGAGGGTGGTGGCGGCGGTGGCCGGTGTGGCAGCGGTGGCGGCTGGTGCACAGGGGCCGGGTGGGCCGGAGGAGGAATCTGCACTTTGGGGAGGTCACCGGCATCCACAGGGCCTGGAGGCTCAGCCTCGCCTAAGGGAGCCGAGATGGGAGGCTTCCGGTCTGCAGGGGAGAGACAAGTTACCGCCCGGCCCCGGGCTCCCAGGGCGGCCCGTGCAGGGACGCATCCGGGGACCCCCTCAGGGTGGGGAAGGCCTGAGCCAGGGTCTCCCACGGCAGTTCCCACGGCCACCCTAACCACCCCGATTTCTGGCCTCCAGTACAGCCCTGGCGGGGCTGCTGCCCTGTCCCCAGGGCCATCTTCACAGAGGAACAGGGAGCAGCCGTCACTGTGGCAGCCGGCGCCCGACGCCGTCCGCTTGTGCCATATCTGTCGCAGAGGTCCCCGCCCCGGCACGGCTGGGTCTCCCTCCCTCGGTCCCCGGCACACCGGCCAAGGACGTGCCTGCAGTGCACGAAGCCCCGTCTGCCTCCGGCTGCGTGCCCGTCCTGCTAGCACAGCCCCGAGTGGGGCCCCCTTCTTCCTGCCTGTCTCTGCCTCCAGAGACCGCGAGGCCAGGGCCACGTCACCTCACTGTCCGCAGCACGGGCGTCGAGCACAAAGCCCGAGAGGTGGTCAAGTGAACGAGGCAATGTTTAAAAAAATAACAAGTGTCTGATATTCCCCATGCAGCCGCCGAAGTAGCAATTCTGCTTCTAGCTGACAGAAGAAAACCGAGATGGGACCCCACCGCGTCCTCTCAGAAAGCACCCTGCCGTGGTGCCTCCCGGCCATGGCCCTCCACTCCCTTCACCCACGGTCTTGTCTCACCCGTTTTCACCTGCCACCCCCCAACCCCCGCATTCCCGGTCACACACCTGGAAGAGAACACCGGACACCCCACCAGGGGAGGCCCATCACTGACAAGTGGGTCTCTTCCTAAGGCCACCCAGAGTCCAGGGCCAATCACAGGAGCCGAGATCTCTGGGTCCAGAGAACACAAAAAAGCGAAGGCCGCGAAGGGGGCCTCCAGTCGCCTGGCACCCTGCCCCGCGTGCTCCCTGGAGCTCCCGCCAGCCCTGACTGCGGACACGGACGTGCCAAGTGCCCAGGGGGGCGCCGGCGGCTGCGGTTCCCTCACTGCTTTCTCCAAGTGAACGAGAGCACAATCTCGGCTCGGCCAGGACATCCTCAGCAAGAGCCACGTCCCCGGGGCTGGGCCTGAGCTAAGCGGCGTGCCCGCCCAAATCCGAAGCCAGACGTGCCTGTAGAGAAATCTGCTTGCGCTCCAGGGTGGGCCGGGGCCCCGCTGGTGCCAGAAGCTGACCGGAAGACGTAGAGCACGAACCTGAGGCCTGTGGACCCAAGTGCCGGCCGCCTCGGATCGCCCCGTACGCCGGCCACGGCCGCCTGGGCCCACGAACGTGCTCTCCCATCCCCGAGACCTCGCTTCCTGTGACCCACAGCTCTGCCGCCTCCCCACGTCCCCAGCGCATCCGCCTGTCCTCTGTGACCGCACCCGGAACACGCGGTCTCTCCAGGCACCTGCGCTACTCTTCTTCCCTGCCGACACCCACCACCACCAGCTGCCCTCTGAGACACCTGGTGACCTAGGTGGCTCGCCACGTCCCGCGCCTCACGGCAACTGTGGTTCTAGTTGCTCTCTTCCCCCCCTGAACCGGACTCCCGCTCCTCCTCCGAGCCTTCCGCCTACCTGCCTCCCATCTGCCACAGGCCCCTACGAAGTGGGGACGGGACCCTGCCGGAGTGAGCTCCTGCAGCCCGGCCCACCCTTCCCTCCCGGCTGCAGAGTCAGTTCCCACCACCCGCCACCCCTGCCCTCACCCTCCCTGCCCGCGGCCCACCGTGGGAGCTCCTCCGCAGAGTGCGGCTCTCTCCCTGCCCTGGGCAAACCCGGGACACCAACCCTGTCCTCAGCTGCACCCCCGGGCACAGGAAGGGAGGCCCTTCGCTGGCAGAGAGACGTAACATGAACACTGAATGACCCGTGGCAGGTATTTTTCAGCAAGCTTCATACTGAACCAGGGACTGAGAGATCTGTCCCACAGCAGAAAATGGTGCCCCGGTTTCCCCAAAGCTCGTAAAGTGCTGGGACTGGCCACATGTAGAAAGAAATGCCATCGGCAGCACCCCTACCACAGACACGCGGGCGCGAGGGGCCCAAGGGCACCGCAGGCACTGGCAAGCGGAGAGTGCAGCCCAGTGAGAGCACGGACCGCGCCGCGGAGCACCCAGCCCCCCTTGACTCACACACACAACTGGTGCCCTCCCTCATTTCCTGCTTTGTCTTCCGGACCGCTGCCCCAGGGAGATAATGCTAAGGAATAATGCCCCAAGGAATAATGCTATATTCCTTACAACACTTCTCCAGTTTTAAGTGGTGCCAAGGAAGCTTCCCAGTTCACCGTGTGCCTGTCGAAAACGTGCCAAGCTTTAATTTATTCTCTGCTGGGCTCTGAGGTACTGCTTATCTTCAAAATGTACGGAGAGGCTACCCTGCCACCAGGAGGCAGGCGTGTGAGGGACAGGGGGCTCAGATCTACGGCAATCCCGCTGGGTCAATGTTCGTACATCAGCAGGCTTTGCTTTCCTAAAACTGATCCTACGTTATTTAGCCTGCGGAGTCCGGCAGCTCTGCACGTGGGAGGTCAGAGAATATCCAGATATACTTAAAATTTACGACTTTCTCAAAATGTCTGCTTTGTGAAAAACATAATTTTTGAAAGATCCTTGGGCATCACCTTCTTTTTAAATTTTGGCTAGCAAGTTTCCCCTCCACAAACTCGTCCCCAGGCCTTCCCAAGTGTGCCCTTCAAGAAAGCCAAGCGAAAAGCTGGCACTCGCAAGCTGCTTTCAGTGGACACTTACCTGGAGGTGGGTGGGCCGGAGGCAATGGAGGGTGAGTGGTCTCGATTTTGGGGATTTTAGGTGGCGGTGGTTCTAAAAAGGAAAAGTAGATTGAAAAGCGACTCAGACCTCTCCCTGGGAATCAAGAGATCATGGAAGGAAAAGAGAGGTGGAGGAAAATGTGCTGTTCAGGAACGTCTTTGGAGAAAAAGAACGGATATGAGAAAAGCTTCAGGAACCTGAGGGAGCCTCAACTAAACCAGGTGTTAGTCCTTTTGCAAGAACCGAACAGGTCACACACCTCCCCGTACCCCCAAATAACACAGCCCGCTGGCCCTTTACAGCCCTTTCCACATCCACCCAGCTTCCTTGCCGACCGTCCCAGACAAGCCTTCCAAAGACACGAGAGCAGCAGGGTATGGGTGCCCCCGCTCGTCCACAGAATGTTCGGACACCCAGCCCCGAGGGCTCACAGGAGAAACTGTCACCTTTGTATTCTTAGGCACATTTTAAATTTATTTTCTCCCTTATGAATATTTACTCCCTCTGGCAGCACATCGGCAACAGGACATGAACTGACTTCAGGAGAGATCAAGGGGCTGACAAGCCAGGAGCAAACTGAATAGGACACTTGGGGCGGGGCACACAGCCTGCCCCTCAGGGTCTGGCGGCTGTGGGTAACCAGCATCCACCTTGACAGTGCTAAGTAGCCACGACAGGCTACAGCAAGCCCAGTGTCTTGTGTTTTACGAGAGCAGGGAGGGTGCACACATGATCGGAAAAGAACTCCCGTCTCTGTGGTTGCTTGCATGGCTTGACTCCTCCTTCCAGAAACTCACTTGATTCTGGCTTATACTCAGCTCTGATTTAATCCTACTTTAGTGTTGCTGAACTTTTCCTGGTTTCCTGTCCCAAACAGGCCGAATTTACGGTCCAGGGATGGGTCTGTCTGTATTCTCTTCCTGGAAGACCAAGTCCCCTCTTTCTAGGTGGATGAACTGTCCACATGTGCCTCCAGCCGCTCTCTCCCCACTAAAGCCCTGGACCTGACTTTCAAGCTCCCTTCCCAGACCCAGCAGCCGCAGCTCACGTGACCACTTCCCGGCCTGTGACCGCTGTCACACTCTCACCTCGGACACCCACCTACGGCCCACCCCACTGCCCAGATGAAGCCGGTCTAGGTCAGTGCTGCCCACAGACAGAAGAGCTATATGTATGATTTTAACTTTTCTGGTAGTCACCTTCAAAAGAGATGAACTCAATGTGATACATAAAAAGTTTGACCATTTCAACGTGTAATCAACATAAAAATTTATCAATGAGATTTTTTACATTCTTTTCTCTTAGTAATGCTTGGAAATCTGGTATGTATTCTGCACTGAGGACACATGACGATTTGGGTTGGCTGCACTTTCCGTGAGTGCTCGAAAGCCCCCTGTAGCTAGTGGCGCTTAGCACACAGCCAGGTCAAGGTCCCACCTGCAGGCTGTCTGCACCCTCCCTCTCTGGGCCTGAGGCCACCACTCCCCTTCACTGCCTCTCACCCAGAGTGCTTGTAAGCTCCTCCCCGTTCGCAACCCTCTGTGTCCTATTACTGCTGCCAGGGCACTTCTAAAATGAACTGACTCTACCATTCTCCTGCTCACAGATCTTCAGTGGCTCCCACTGCCTATGCAAACACCCACATTCCGGCAGGTCGACTCTATCTGGTTCCAACCACACGTTTGGTCCCAGCAGAAGCTTCTTTTTCACGGCTTCACAGCTAGAAGTCCAGTAAGAGCCCTCTCCGCCTGCCCCCAGCTCCTCTGCCCCCTTCCACCTACAGGCCGAAACCCTGGGTGGGGCTCCGGGCGCTCAGACTCAAGTCCTCCTCCAAGGTCGCCACTGGCTCGTTTCTGCCGTGTACGGATGTAAGAGGCCTAGCACACCAGCTCAGCTCAACTGTATACCCACAGGGTGAGAGGCACAGCCCCACACTTAGGTCTCACACTTACTTTTTGCTGCCCAGTTGGAGCAGGAAAAAAAATATTCACCTGTACTGAACCCATCATTTCCCCCAAAGACCCTAAGAAAATGCAGCTTTGTTGCAACTGGAAGGTCTCACAATCGTTCAATAAATCATTCACTGAGTTCCTACCCTGGAACTTAGCCACAGAGAAACAGAAATGAGTAAACATGGTTTTATCTTCAAAGAGTTCAGTACATCGAAGCCCACAACACAGGGACAAAATGCTTCTAAGTTTCTGTTCTGTGATCTTCCAGATTTTTAATTTAATTTTAGAGAGAAAGAACAAGAGCAGGAGAGGAAGAGGGAGGGGGAAGGGAGAGGGAGGGGGAAGGGAGAAGGTGGGAGAGGGAGAAGAGAGAGGGTGGGAGAGGGAGAAGAGGGGAGGGGGGGAGGGGGAGGGAGGGGGAGGGAGAGAGAGAGAAAATCTCAAACAGGCTCCACGTGGGGCTTCATCCCATGACCCTGAGATCATGACCTGAGCCGAAATCAAGAGTCAGACGCTTAACTGAGTCACCTAGGCCCCCCCAGTCTCTCAGATTTCATTCACACTTTACATTTGTTTCCAATAAAGAAACAAATTAACCAACTTTGGGCTCTACAAAAAAAAACCCAAACAAAACCCAAACAGTGTTTGGAGGAGTCCGGCCCACATCAGCGAGAGGGGTCAGGATATATGGTGGTTCTCTGGACAACAGCACTGCCCATCACTGCCACCCTGTCTGCCCATCACCCTCTGCTACTTGGGGTTGAGGGTGGGAATTCTCCCCACAGTCTACTGTGGTGGGCTTAACTAAACCTCTAGAAAGGAACATTGCCGTAACCCTTGTCCTATGTTCGTGATCACATTTGTGTATGTGTTAGTGAGTACACTTTCACCGCCGCTAATGTTTTTTGGTAACCGTTGTCAGAATATGATCTAAAAATACACACTCAGGGCACTCTTTCTGGCAGGCAGGGTCAAGTTTTTGGCGGGATATAAGGTTAAATTCTAAGACCAAGCTAGATCTTGTGGAAACAGTGTTGACCAAGAATTTAAAGTTTTGATACAAAGTTAAAAAAAAAAAAAACCCTTAGAACAGGAACTTACCTGCGGCTTTGTTCTCTTCTTTGGGAGAAACAACCTGTTACAAAAGAAAATACGTAATCGTTAACCGAGACCCCGGGTGTAGTGAGAAAAACGGATTATCCAGGAACTAACGAGTCCGGGCGACAAGACACAGCTCCTAGCTCAGGGCATACTGGGAACCTAACAGACCATCTCTGCCCCCTCCTCTTTCCCTCTCCCAGGTCAGACATGAGGACCACTGTGGATTTTCAATAGTGGGTCCTTGATGACACTAAGGTTCAGGCCCTCTGACACGGTGGCCTGCATTCAATGAGCGGTGTTGGCCAACACGCGTTTATCCCACATGGGTTTCCTCCACCGGCCAGCTTGCTGCCGTGGGGAGAAACTCACAAACACCCCGCGCCACTCAAAGCACCAAACACAAAAAAGCCAGAGAGGCCGGAGACTTGGGCAGCGGCGGCTGGAGGAGGAGGACGGAGCCCTCCCAGCTCTCGGGGCCCCCCTCCTGTGACCACGGTAGTTCTGAGGCTCTCCGCGGACGCTTGTCCCACGGCGAGGCCAGGTGTTCCCCTGCTCGGCACCCCGTGTGAGTCCTCAGACGAGGGACTGTGCCTCCCCCCCCCCCCCCGCCAGAGGCGGCCCACTCACCACAGCCCGCTTCGCTGGGCGGGGAGGACTAGGCTGTGGGGACGGCTTCTTGGGCTGCGGGGCCGGCTGCGGCGGGGGCTGCGGCGCCGGCGGCTGCGAGTCCTTCTGCTGCGGCTGGGGCGGGTCGGAGCCTTGAGACGGCTGGGGTGGTGGCACCTGTGGCACTTGTGGTGTGGACTGGAGAGACGGGGGCTGCTGCAGCTGGTGGGGCGTGTGATGAGGCATCTGTTGTTTTCCTTGTGAGTAAAGATCCAGGATCTGGTGGCAGATGTCTGAACGACAGGCAACAATTACATTTATCACAAATTGATACTTTAAGTAAAACGTGCCTAGGAAAAGACCAGCCCCGCTCCCTTTCAGCTATGATTCCCCTACAGGGACCCGTGAACAGGGATCGTACGTGCAATTTACCCAAACTCTGTTGCGCACGGCTTGCTCAGAGCGGACACTATTAGAGAGCTGGATTAAAGATGCTTCTGAAGAATGGTTTACGTTTATGTGTGCGGGAAAGTCCATTCTTGGGACTCCAGGTTTACAGGGAAGAGTGACCTGAACTTGGAACACTCTTGGGAAAGCCCAGCATGCCAGCAGTACCTTCCAGAACGTCCACAGGGACATCCTGCACAAACTGCTCCCACCATCGCCTGTACATGGGTTTGGAGGTCCATTCCTGTATTTCAAATTTGCACAAACGTCCTGCGAGATACATCACTGCCACTGCTATGATCTCTGGTTCCCACTGCAGTGACAAGGTCGTGCAGAGACTAGTTCAACGAGAAAAAGGGGTGACGTGACTTGGAGCAAAGCTATGTTACCCAATGCATGGAGATCAGATGCCACATCTAAATGTCAGTTTGCTTAACATTCCCTAAATGACCAGATAAGGAATTAGAAATAAAAGAAGCAAGTTTTAAGTCTGCCAAAGGCACCAAAGTAAGTTTACTTTAACCACAGTTACTAATCTGTTCCTTGGTTTAGAATCGGAACGACAGCACATTCAAAAATTAGTTATGTCATGAGATACAAATGAACGTAGCTCATGTTCTTCAAACTGCTGTAATTCGAGCCACTGTACTGTGTTTTCAAGTGACAGCAGCTCCACACACAGGCCTTCTGTCCCCACGCTGCACGTCATTAGGTCCCGGGTTCTAAGTACAGCAAGGCTCTAGGACCGTTATAAGGAAGTATGTTTGTGCAGAACCAAATGGGTTCTAAGCATTTAGCTGTCAAAATTGTCCAGCGTATTGTTTTGGACTATGTTTCAAACTGGAGATGCCCTTTAACTTCTTACACTGAGACACAGCCAGGCATCCCTCTGCCGGGAAGCAGACTTCCTGGACGTCAGCCCCATCTCTGCCATCAGCTGGCTCTCGAGCTGGGTGAGTCAGAGTCCGAGATACAAAATACGGAGTCTGGATTCAATGACCCATTAAGTCCCCGCCTATTTTTAAAACTACAATCAGATCAACACTTGAACACACGCACCTGTCATTTACAAATGTCCAGGCCATTTGAACCAACTTTTGAATTTTATTTTTATCACCTAGAAATGGGAAGAAAAAAGCCAATCAGAAGTGACAATAATAATAAAAGAGTGCAGAAAAATCACTTACTTCAAGCCCACGCTGTGTGCTCTGCACCATCCCGACACACGCGAAGAGCCACCGCCTGGGAACCGAGGGCAAACGGGTGGGTCTGAGTCCCACCTGTGTTCTCTTCCCACGAGACCTGTGCTCAACCACCGTCCATGGGAAGCCTGCTCCAAGGCGGATTCTACCAGGCTGTTAAAAAATGCTGACTCAGGGTGCCTGGGTGGCTCAGTCATTCAAGGATCTGACTCTGATTTTGGCTCAGGTCATGATTTTGGGGTCACGGGATCGAGCCCCACGATGGGCTCCACACTGAGCATGGAACCTCTCTCCCTCTACCTCCTCTCCCTAGCTCACGCGTGTGTGTTCTCTCTCGCTCTCAGAAAGAAAAAAGAAAAGAAAAGAAAAAAATCTGACTCATTTTCCTGCCTATCACTTGCCGACTTGGTGGTAGAATCTGTCTAAACCTGACGGGAAGTGGTAGTCACAGCTGCAATACTGGACCATCTGGGCACGCTATGCGCTGGGCACGCTCACACGCTGAACCCTTTCTTCTGTTCTCCTCTTTTGAGAAGCGTAATCCCAAGGCCATCAAATCGTTACAAAGGCTTGCTCTCCAACGAAAAGTCCTGTGAAAGAACCTTGCCTCCTTACCTTTGAGTTGCTTTGCATACTTGAGGAGGAACTGGTACGGATGTTCTACCTGTAAATCGAACTTTATGGTCTGGAGCAGGATTCTCTCCAGAACCATCACTTCTTCCTAAAAATAAAATAACGAACGTCAGAAAATGATCTCCACCACAGGTCTGAAGCCCCGTTAGATAGTGGGCTTTCCCATTTACTCTCTCCAAGCTCTCTTCCTCCTCTCCCCCCCCCCCCCCCCCCCCGGGCTTTCACTTTGTTCAGAGACGAGGAGGAGCTCTGAAAAGAACTAAAAGGGGGGGAGACGAACCAATCCGATTGCGTTTTTAGAAACAGTGGCAACAAAATACACATTCTTAGAAACGTAAGTAGGCTCCACACCCGGTGTGGGGGCTCGAACTTACAACCCCGAGATCAAGAGTTGCAGGCTCCCCTGAGCCGGCCCGGCACCCCAGATACGTCATTTCTCTCGATACATGAGCCACCCCTTTACAAAACGGACCTTTGCTTTCTGGGTAATTTATCTAACTGTAGCTTCTTTCCAGACCTCCATCAACAAAGCCACAATCCTTCGGGAATTTCCACTGAAAACGTCAAGCAAATAAGCGAGGACGACGATGGCCGATTCAAACTCTGTACCTGCTCGACAGGCATATCCGTATAAAGCACGTGTGTGAATCTATCATCTGCCTGAAATAAGCTGTCCCACCGTCATCTACAGCATAAACCCTCATTTCCTGTCACTAAACCACATTCTGACCTATCCACACACACCAGCGTTCCCGTTCACTGATCTGATTGTCTATTTCTGTCCCAGGATCCAAGGGACGAACAGCTGGGAGAGTAGTTCAATCACGAGTCCTCTTGTTCTTGTTTTTGTATGTCTCGTTTTTAAGTATAATTTCCATTTTACTTTGTTTCCACGGGACACTTTTTCTTCAGTCTCAAGGACTCTGCTCCTTACGTGGGCTTTTCGTGGAGCCTGAGGGGCAGCACCTGCAGGTCGACGTGGGGCGCTGGCCCTTGAGGACATGGTCCTTCCAGGCTCCACACGAACGGAGCCTGCCTGCCTGGCCTTGACCGGCACAACTCAAGTAGGAAAGTAGCTTCACACACAGCACGGGAAGCACACGAGCATCGAAATCACTCGCTGTGGAAATGTCCCTGATGGTGGCGCCTCTACTGTGCTTCTGGTCGTGAACTTTTTTTTTTTTTTTTAATTTTTTTTTTCAACGTTTATTTATTTTTGGGACAGAGAGAGACAGAGCATGAACGGGGGAGGGGCAGAGAGAGAGGGAGACACAGAGTCGGAAACAGGCTCCAGGCTCTGAGCCATCAGCCCAGAGCCCGACGCGGGGCTCGAACTCCCGGACCGCGAGATCGTGACCTGGCTGAAGTCGGACGCTTAACCGACTGCGCCACCCAGGCGCCCCTCACTGTGCTCTCAAACCAGTCAACGTCCATAGACAGGCAATTTTTTAAAAAGTTTTTTTTTTTTTAATTTTTTTTTCAACGTTTATTTATTTTTGGGACAGAGAGAGACAGAGCATGAACGGGCGAGGGGCAGAGAGAGAGGGAGACACAGAATCGGAAACAGGCTCCAGGCTCCGAGCCATCAGCCCAGAGCCTGACGCGGCGCTCGAACTCACGGACCACGAGATCTTGACCTGGCTGAAGTCGGACGCTTAACCGACTGCGCCACCCAGGCGCCCCAAAAGTTTTTTTTTTTTTAATGTTTACTATCGAGAGAGAGAGAGAGAGAGAGAGAGAGAGAGACAGAGAATGAGCAGGAAGAGGCAGAGAGAAGGGGACAGCAAATCCCAAGCAGGCTCTGCACTGACAGCCCGATGCGGGGCTCGAACTCACCAAGCGTGAGATCGTGACCTGAGCCCAAGTCGGACACTGGACCACGGAGACACCCAGGCGCCCCCACAGACAGGCGCTTCTGCACAGCCTGGCTGCACAGCACTTTCAGACAGCGTGCACCGCGGCCAGGGCGGTCTGTGCCGGCAGAGGGGCAGAGGGTCACTCGTTCACACAGGGAGGGCTTGCCACGGGGCTCAGATCCCACCAACAGGCGCACGAGCCCATCAACCCCAGAAAGAGCAGACGGCGGGGGGGGGGGGGGGGCTGGCTTTTGCGCTGAGGTATGGCCTCCCCTCAGACAACGCAGACCATTCTCTCACGGTTAGTTATTCCAAACGGCGTGGCAGGACTAAGGTTCGTCTACCCTAGCGCCGCAAGCATTCTCTGAGGAAAGCTTTCTACAAACTCCGAAACTTTCCCACAATTGGAGACATCCTGCTGATGCTGGTGTTTTTGCCTGGTTTTGTTACCACCTGCTTCCCAGAAATTTCCTCGTGTCTTCTGAATTTAGCAACAGCCTTTCACCAAGTGCACCTACAGGTTTTGAGGCCGTGGCCCATTTGGTATTACAGGATAGCCTGCGGCCTGGCCTCCTTTTGCGTTTCAAACATTCAAGTAATGGGGTAATTACAGGTCTGTGTGGAAACATCGTTCCTCAGGGAACCTTCCTTCAGCCCCGTAACACTTGTCTGGGGGACTTGTCCAGGTTCCCAGGTTGAACGCCCTCATCTCGACTTTAAGTGACTTTTTTATAGTATTCGTCACAGCTCATAATCAGCTGGTCATAGAATTATTTGATTAAAATCTATCCCAACTCAATATAAAATCCACGAGAATAGAAAAGGCCACGTCTACTTTGCCACCTGTTTTGGGTCTAGTGCCTAACACGGTGGCTGGAACAAATATTTGTTGAACACGTGAGAAATTAATACAATGGGGGAAACCAGACGGTTGAAGCCAAGCTAATTAAGGTAGAAAAGTCCCACGTGATTCGTGACCTTCTTTTTCCTGCTTATGACACCTCCCTCCAACGAACGGCCCTGCTCTCCTCTCTGGAGAGGGGGTCGTGTCTACAATGTCTTCACTACTCCCAGAGGCGGGGTGCTTTCCTCTGGCTCCTGCACCCCCAGATCATCTCTGGGAAGACCGCACATGATAGAAAGGAGAGGCGGGTGAAGGTCAAAGCCCCTTCTCCTCCTCATGGGGGCGGGTTTCAAAGCCCCTTCGCCTCCTATGGATAGCGTGACCATTTCCCTCTTCCTCTCTTCTGGGGCAATGAAGCTGCAGAACTCCTACCTCACCGTGCCTGATCAAGTCTCGTTTCCTGATCTGAAGGTAGAGCGGGTAGAAGCTGGAGGTAAAAGGGCACTTCCCCAAAGGCACCCTAGGGTAACACACGCCAAGGTGCTGCCACATGCCCACAACGTGTTCCTACAACTGTCTCCTACTCTGTAAGAATCCGATACCCACAGGTAATGTAGTAACGTAACTACATTACTTCTATTAAATTCCCTTTTTAAAAAAAAATTTTTTTTTAACGTTTTATTTATTTTTGAGACAGGGAGAGACAGAGCATGAACAGGGGAGGGTCAGAGAGAGGGAGACCCAGAATCTGAGCTGTCAGCACAGAGCCCGACACGGGGCTCGAACTCACGGACCGTGAGATCGTGACCTGAGCCGAAGTCGGCCGCTCAACCGACTGAGCCACACAGGCGCCCCTTAAATTCCCTTTTGATCGTTGTTAGTAAGAATTCCTAATAGATGCACATTCTTATAAACAGGTGAACAGGTTTATAAATCATTTCAAGGGACAGTTACCCATGTTGACAGTACTTACAAACTATTAGTATTAATCACAACTACAATATATGCAAAAGCATTCTGGGCCTGTTAACTCCTCAAAGCAGTAAGGAAAATGAACACATTTTACAAACACCAACAAAAATACTCATTGGTAGACAGAGGGTAACTGTGTGGCGGGCGACAGCAGCTAGTGAGGAAAAGTAAGACTGAATGGTGCCCAGTTCCTCATCCTGGTGAGACTGGCTTTACCTGTGCTCTGGAGCTTGTCATTTCTCTGACAGGTATCTACTGGGTGCCTATTCTGTCCAGCCACTGTACCAGGCACCTGGCACAACAGATGACATGGTCTCTGCTGTCAGCGATCTTACAGCGGAGGAGAGTTCTTCTGTGCGATTATCTGATTAAAATCCAACCACCTTTGGGCGCCTGGGTGGCTCAGCTGGTTAGATGTCCAACTCGACTTCAGCGCAGGTCACGAATCACGGTTCATTACGTTGAGCCCCGTGTCGGACTCCGTGCTGACAGAGCAGAGGCTTCTCAGAGTTCTCTCTCTCCCTCCCTCTCTCTCTCTCAACAAATAGATTAAAAAAAAAATCCAATCGGCAGTTGCACTAAGTGTTGTGAAGCACAGCGAACAGGTGCCATCAGGGTTACAATGGGGTGGGGGGAGCCTGACAGGAGTCAGGGGTGGAGGAAAGCCACTACGGGGCTCCGAGAGTGATCTTTTTCGAACATAATAAACATACTAAAAGCAGCTCTACAACTGTTCCAATACCGTCTCCTGACAGAGGCAGGGATTGTGGGGAAGGGCCAGAACGGACGGCGGGTCCAACAGCAACCTCTGGGTGTCCGAAAATAGCTGCCCATGTTAATACTTCCCAACATCTCGGGAAGCGGAAAGACACACAGCGTAAGCAGACACGGGCACACGTCCGTCTATC
Source organism: Lynx canadensis (assembly GCF_007474595.2). Classification (NCBI taxonomy): domain Eukaryota; kingdom Metazoa; phylum Chordata; class Mammalia; order Carnivora; family Felidae; genus Lynx; species Lynx canadensis. The sequence continues at coordinate 140,944,226 of NC_044308.2, read as the reverse complement.
GCCTGTGCTTTCCGCCTATTCGGGAGCTGGCTGGAGACGCGGCCCTCCGGTCACGGCCGGGCCGACGAGGCTGAGCTGCGTCCGGGTCCGGGAGCGCTAACGGGAGCAAGCGGGTTTCTGCTCACGTCCCGTGTGCCGCTGCCTCCAGGTCCTCAGGGTGAGGCGTGCGCGCCAGCAGGTGCTCCCTACGCGCAGGCCGTTTCATCTTCCCTCCTCTCTGACAGAGGCGAGAAGGAGGACCTTCTGCACAAAGCCCTCTCAGGTCTCGGGGGCGGGGGGGAGGGACTGGCAGCTACGGGGGCCACACGAGGAACCTTACCACAACACTACCACGAGGAACCAAGATCTGAAGGCAGGAAGTTAAGATTCTTACCTTTGGGTCGTCTCCAAACTGGCCAAATTGTACATCGTTTAATAAACTACGAGCCGTTTTGATGATATCCTTACATTTTTTTGGCGTTTCTTCTACTTTCCCAGCCAGAAAGAGACAACAAGCTCCTGTCACCTGCAAGGGAGGTAAGAGCTCTTGAGATACTGTTAACAAAGCTCACAGGAGAAAGCAGCAAGGAGTTCTGGCCTTCGCAATAACCCGGTCCCCTTATTCTCCTATCTTCCTCTCTTCCTTTTACTCGTTCACAAATACTCTGACGCTCAAAGAGCTTGAAGGAAATTTTGTATACGTACACACACCCACTCGCAATTTGGCTTCGTCAGTTATTTCAAATTGAATTTTCCAAAGAAAATGGCATGTAAACAAAATAGATGCCAGAAAGGAAAAGAATCATAGGAACAAACTTTCTTTTTACATTGCAGTCTTAAAGATAATGGCTCCCGGAACAGTGAGCTTTGCTGCAGAAAAAGAGCACAATTAAACACATTTCCCGTGGAATCCATCTATATACCACCGCCCACGCTCTCTCCCTGCCCAGCCGCCTGGATCCACATGCAGTCCCTACCCCACTGCAGCGCTCTCACAGCTTGGCCTCCGGCTATTCTCTGCCTGCGCCAGCCCCCACCTCCCACGCCCCCCCCCCCGTGCCCCTCCTCCACGGGACCCCGAGCACGGCAGGTGTCAGATGCTGTGCCAGGCACAAAGCTGACTCTGCCACAGGCTCCTTCCTCTAGAGCTTTACAGACTAGTGAGGAAGACATGTGTACAAACCTGGGGAAAACCTGAGCAAGAGGAAGGATCCCCAACACGTTAATTTCCTAGTAACTCTTTTGTCATCTTCCTCATAAAAACCCTTCCACAACTTCAGTCTGCCTACTGAAGTCAGATTTCCCTGGGCCGAAGCCCAAGGCTCACTATGGTCCGATACAGCTTACCTTTCCACCCTGGGCCCCGCCATTCCCTTCCTGCCACACGGACCTCCCTGGCCGGGCTACACAGAATAGTACGCTGCCCGGTGTCTCCACTCATGCCAGTTCCTGTTGGACCAACTGCTCCGTCCCATCTCAGCACCTCTAAGCCCTACTTCCAGTCAAGGCTTAACTAACTGCTGGCAACTCCTCCCTGGCGTCTTCCCTGAGCCCTCTAAGATGTAATTAAGCACTCCTTTGGATGCTCCAGCCCTCCTTCCTCACCTCTCCTACGGCTTTACTATGGACCGTGTGTTTTGCACATGTCATACCACCTATCCTGGCTACTCACGGCAGGTTTCCTGTCGGACTCTGCATGTTTAAGGAGTAGCTAAAGAGTGAGTGATACGGCATAAAGAACTTCTCTTCCATCTTGCCCTTTTTTGGGGTCTTCCTTAGAAGCCCAAATTCATCTTGTGAAATGTGAGAAGGAAGTAAAGTCCACACAAAGTGCAATACGATCGTGGTCCACCCTGACTTAAATAGGATTTAAATATAGTTAGTTGGAAAAAATAAAAGTTCAAACTTCATTATTTATGGACGCCACGTACTACACGGAAATAAATACTTTCTGGAAAACAGAATAAAAAGAGACTATAAACAGTCCACTAAACTGTGTGAAAAGAGTAACGTGTGTGTTAGCGAATTATAATAAAATTCAAACACTTACATATCTTGGGAATTGCTTGAAGGAATGAAACATATAGAAGCGATGAAAATAAATTATTCCAGTTGCCAGGGTATCATAGTGTCTGTTGATCTGGTTAAGGACTTGACCAAGAATTTTTGGAAGTTATGCTCTTAGTTAAATGTGGAAACATAAAGGCAAACAATAACAGCAAAATCAGCGTTAAACACTCTGGTGGCAAAGCATGGGGATCTCAGGGTTTCAGGACTCTGACAAGTTGACGTCAGCAAGTTGAAGTTCCTACTTCTAACAAGGCAGGGCTTCCCCAACCTCTAGGTACACCTCAACGGTGACCACCGGGCATGCCTCCTGGTGGCCACTCACCCAATGGCTGAGTCTACACGTTTAAAGGATAAACAGGAAACAGAAAACCCCTGAGGAGCCAAGTTAGTCAGAAAAAATTTAAATAGAAATACTTAAGAGCCATTTCAGCACGGACACAGTGCTACCTATTTTGTTTTTAGCATCCAGGCGGGGAGCCTATCTATAACAGATTCCAAGGAGACTTAGGATACAGTCCCAAACGTGTGCCCACATCAAAGATGAACCGAGCCCCCTCTCGGCGGTACCGGGCTTCAGTGGCTGGATCGAGTCCTTCGAGCTGCGAGGGTGTATGAGCCAAGTCTTTCTTATCCCAGTACCAACATGGTTTTGTGTGGTCCAGGTTTGCTGAGGTTACTGAAGGGCTTGAGTTTTCTTTATTCTCCTTCATTTATTGAAGTAGACTTGTTCTTTCCAAAAGATTTTCTGAAAATGTTAGAATCCTAAGAGAAAGAGAAGGAGCAGCGAAGTTGGAAAGGAATACTCCACACCAAACAATCCGGATCATCAAAGACAGTGTGCAATCACTGATTATATTTGATTTTGGATCAAAATTTCCCAGAGGGGCACCTGGGTGGCTCAGTCAGTTAAGCGTCTGACTCTTGATTTCAGTTCAGGTCATGGTATCACGGTTTGTGAGATCAAGCCCCATGTCAGGCTCCATGTTTACAGTGCTCGGAGTCTGCTTGGGCTTCTCTCTCCCTCTCTCTCTGCCCCTCCCCTCTCAAAGTAAATAAATAAACAAACTTTAAAAAAATTTCCCAGAGAAGCAACACTACTGATTGACCATTACAAGCTCAGACTCAGCCCCAAAGCCAATTTAACACATAAGTGACCCATGGTATAATAAATCCCAAATTTCATAGCAGCTGAAAAGGAAGGGCATTTCCGTCTCACTTTCCTTGATGCCTTTCTTCAGTAGACTCAATCCCTTCATGCTGGTCTAGATTCCGTTCTTTAGTAAAATCCAGGCCTGTCTTAACCCCCTAAAAAGATTTATGCTCCAAAATTATCCATCTCTTCCACTCAGCACCCAATCAGAATTTCCCTTTTTCAGTTTACTTCATTTCACTTAGAAGAGCCACCAGATTGGCTGAATACAAATCTGCACAAGTCACTGAACTGAGCAATAAAAATCAGATGTCTGGGTGCAGTGATTCTGGGGCTGTGGGTAGAAGGAGGTGGTCCACAAGGGAAGAAAGAAGTTCCTTTAAGATGTTCAAGGGGCGCCTGGCCGGCTCCATCGGTTAAGCTTCCGACTTCAGCTCAGGTCATGATCTCATGGCTCGTGAGTTTGAGCCCTGTGTCGGGCTCTGTGCTGACAGCTTGGAGCCTGGAGCCTGCTTTGGATTGCGTGTCTCCTTGTGTCTCTGCTCCTCCCCCACTCACTGTTTCTCTCTCAAAAATAAATGAACATTAAAAACAAATCTTTCTCATCCTCTTCTTTTCCTTTTTTTAAATTTTTTTTTAGTGTTTAATTTTTTATTTCCGAGAAAGAGAGAGACAGAGGGCGAGCAGGGGAGGGGCACAGAGAGGAGACACAGAATCTGAAGCAGGACCGTGAGATCATGACCTGAGCCGAAGTCGGATGCTTAACCAACTGAGCCACCCAGGCACCCCATCATCCTCTTCTTTTTCATTCAGAATAAAGAGGTTTTCTAAAAGCATCATGTTGAGCAAAGAAAACAGAAAACAAGGACTCTCATCTGGAGGCCACTGGAATATGTAAACCGTCTGTAAACTCATCAGAGAAGAGCAATTCTCAAATAGGTCGCAGAAGTATTTTAAAGAGGCAGCTAGAAGCAGGTGGGTCTTGTCGGCAAGGAAAGAGCGGTTCACTAGCTCAGTTCCGGGCCAGAGGCATCAGTGAATCTGGAAGCCTAACCTTTTCTGTGTGCTGCCTCATTTCTAGTGGGAAAGGGGATTTGGCAGGGCTGAATGCACCCCTCCTCCTCCTCGCACCTGGAAGCCCTACAAATGGATCTTTCCTCCACCAGGAAGAAATTAAGTACCAGGAAAAAAGTAATCTTCTTCAACTGATTTGTAATTGTGTGTGTGACAGAACTGGGCGATGACTGGAGATTGGGGAGGTCAGTTACCTAAAGCCTAAGTAAACATGGAAAGTGCACAATCAGATGCTCAGTAAATATGAAGAGTTCAGAGTTGGATGTCATACTGGGATACATTTCTCAACTCTCGGCTGGCAGAAACTCTAAAAGTGTGACTATATCCTCTGTTGGCAAGGCCAGGGAGAAGCAGGCGATCTCATATAGTGCTGGTGGGAATACAAAATGGAACAACTCTCACAGAGGGGAATTTGGCAATATCTAACAAAATTACATATGCATTTGCTGTTTTACTTAGTAATCCCACTTCAGAGAAACTACTCTGAAAATACCATTACAAGTATGAAACAGCGTATCCACAAGATTATTCATGAAAATGTCACTTATAATAGCAAAAACTGTGAACAACCCAAATGTCCCTCAATGGGGCACCGGCTGAAGAAAATATGGCTAACATGAACACTAATGGTTTACCATGCTGGTATTAAAAAAAGACTAAAAAAACCCTTTAAGTCCTGGTAAGGAGACAGTTCCAGGATCAGTTGGATGCAGGATAGTGTACGTGGTACGTTGGTATCCGTGTAAGAGGAGAAATAATAGACATCTGAATTTGTTTTTTAAACTAATAATAATAATAATAATAAAAAGGTTACCAATAGGGAACAGGGAAGAAGAGAATGGAAGGGACAGGAATGGGAGCAATACTTCGGGGATCTCTTTTTACACAGCTTCGACTTTTTTTTAAATGTGTTTTTATTTTGAGAGAGAGAGAGAGGAAGAGAGAACGTGAGCAGGGGAGAGGCAGAGAGACAAAGAGAGGGAGAGAGAGAATCCCAAGTAGATCTCAAGAACCATGAGATCATAACCTGAGCCAAAATCAAGAGTCAATGCTCAATTAACTGAGCCACCCAATCACCCCCACAGCTTTGACTTAAGAAGCCTTTTATTTGAAAATAATTGCAGATTTACAGAAGAGTTGTAAAGGCAGGAGGGAATTCTCATATACCCTTCACTCTGCTTCCGCCAATGTTAACGTCTTATACAACCATGGTATGTTTACGAAAATGAAGACGTTAATTTTGGTACAACTGAACTACAGCCTTGACTCAAATTTTGAGTTTCTCCAAAAATCCCTTTTCTGTTCTGGATCTAATCCAGGATGCGACACTGCATTTAGGGGCCTTATTTCCTTAGTATCTTCTAGTAACAGTTTCTCAGCGTTTCCTGGTTTTTTCATGAGCTTGCCAGTTTTAAAGAGTACCAGGCAGAATGAAATGTCTCTGATTTAGGTTTGTCTAATGTTTCCCCAAGAACAGACTGGAGTTTTGGGGAAGAATGCCACAGAGGTGAAATGCCCTTCTCATCTCATCGCACCACATCAGATATCAGAACCTACTGTCCATATTAACCATGACCACTTGGTTAAGATGGGGTCTTGCCAGGTTTCTCACTGTAAGTTACTATTTTTTCCTTTCCATTTTCTATTCCTTAGAAATGAATCACAAGGCCTAGCCTACCCTCAAGGGCAGGGAATTAAGCTACACCTCCTGGAAGGAGAAGTATCAATGAATGTGAGGACAGATGTTCTAACTACCACAGTAATTAGTGAGCATTTTGGGGAAAATATTTTGCAATGCAAAATACTAAGCAAATTACCCCCTTTTCTCCTTCAAGTTTCGCCCATTAATTTTAGCATTCATCTGAGGATCTTGCCTGTAACAATTCTTGTGGTGTTCTTTATTGTAAAAAAAAATTTTTTTCAACATTTTTGAGAGAGAGAGAGAGAGAGACAGAACACGAGAGGGGGAGGGCAGAGAGAGAAGGAGACACAGAATGGGAAGGAGGCTTCAGGCGCTGAGCTGTCAGCACAGAGCCCAGCGCGGGGCTCGTGAGTTCGTGAGTTCGTGAGATCATGACCTGAGCCGAAGTCAGATTCTCAACCGACTGAGCCACCCAGGCGACCCGATTACTGTGGTGTTCTAATGGTGACTTTCTATTTCCTTCCTTCCTTTCTTCAACATTAGTTGTTCTTTTGTAAGAAAGATCTGTTTCTTCACCCTCATTCATGTATTTATTCAATCACTTACTTATATTAGTATGGACTCATCGGTATTTGTTTCATTCTTTGAATCATAAGCCAATAGTACCGTCATTTACTTCGTTGCCCAAACTATTCCAGATATAGCCATTGGAAGTGGCTCTTTTGGGTTGGCTCGCGAGTCCTTCTGCAACTCTGACTTCTGAATCATGTAAATATTTAACACTAAAAAGAAAAAAGCAAACCCTAAAACTCAGAATAAACCCAGTGTATACCAAACATGAAACACGGAAAACTATTACAAGTAATTCCCGATCTCGTTCCATCCTGAGTGAAATATATTCTAAGCACAAAAGAACTGCAAGGAAATCTTAAACTTCTTCAGTAATACTTCGTTGGTACTGGCATTACTATTGTTCACTGTCAACCCATTTGTGTATGTGTACCGTAGGATAAAGCAAAGAGATATAAATGTTGATGTCGTTAGGAATCAAGATTTTCAGTTCAAAGTAAACATATGCATAAGATCAAAGGTTAAGGAAAACCTGTAATGTTAAATTTTAATGGAAAATACAAAAATCATGGTTAAAATATGTATACACATACATCCCAGCTCTGTCCACCGCAAGTATCTAGGAGCAACGACATTCCTATAGTCAGCAACACATCAGTGTCCAAATCTTAGTTACCCTCTACAAAAAAAAAAAAAAAAAAAAAAAAAAAAAAACAGGTCTCCTTTTTCCTTTCCAGTCTGGGATAGGGGTCTGCCTGAGATATGCTAAGAGTAATGGAAGCTTCTAAAAAGACACAGGAGCCAGTGTGGACTCTCACTGGACAAATTCAGGGAATCTGAATATTAAAAAGAAAAATAACAATGACTGTAAAAGAGTGAATGAACAATCCATGAGTCCATAATTTATGTATATATATAGCAAAGTCTACTTTGCTAGCACTGGTATTAATTAATGTGGAAGAAAAGTACCTTTACCTTAACAAAAGCAATCAATCCTGGCATCACTAATAGGGTGAAACCCTGCTATTATGTGGCCTCCTGATATGATGCAATACAAAGAAGTATCAACCACCTATGTAGTACTCTTCCCTCTAAAAAGCTAAATTCAACCGAGACTTTAAACCTAACTTCCACTTTACAGTAAATACTGGGAGTAGAAGAACAAGTCAAATGGCACAAGGAAACTTTTAGTCACATCCAGAAATGTGACCCTCCACCAGACAACTGACCTGATCTCTTCAAGGAAGTCCATGTCATGAAAAATACAGAAGATGGGAGGAACTGTCCCAGATTTCAAAAGACTACAGAGGCATAATGCTCAAACTAATGTATGAATCTTGACTGGATCCTCATAAAACAAAAACAAAAACAAAAAAAACTATAAAAGAAATTTCGAACAATTAGAGAAATTTTAATATGGCCTCTATACTAGAGGCTATTAGGGCCTATTAATTTTCTTAGGGGTAACAGTGATGATACTGTGATTACATACACTATTCTCAGGCTGAATGAAGTACTTCCGGGTAAAGTATCATGTCTGCAACTTTTTTCAAATGGCTTATCTAAAACATAGGTTCACATAGTAAAGTGGTAAAATGTTAACATGTGTCCAGTCTAGGCCACAGATAAACAAGTAGTCCTCGTACCCTTCTTTCACTTTATAAAATGTGGGGGAAACTCAAGTAAGACCACTTATTTGACCAGGTCTCCCTTATTCCCTCTGGGTCAGTCTCTCTCAGCAGCCAAAGAACGCTTGCTTATGTATGAGTAGTGATTTTACAAATTAACACGACGTGTAAGTGCGTTACAGCACACAAAAAGGAAAGCACGCTAACTTTAACTGCATGGTTTACTAATAATTTTCACAAAGTGAACATGCTTTCGTGACACCACCCAGCTGTGAAACAGAATTCTACAGGCGTCCCGGACTCTCTCTTTCCTCTTGTAACCACGATTCCCCCAGAGGTAACTGCTATCTTGACCTCTAGTCCCAGCAACGAGTCTCGCAGGGTTCTGAAGGGCCCTGGAATGGTAGAATGCCACTCTTTCACAATGGCTTTCTTCTGCTCCACATTATGTCTGTGGGGTTCATCCTTGCTGCACAGAGCAGTACCCGTTCATTCTCATTACCGTATAGCACCGGTTTTCCACCAGGGGCGAATTTGTCCCTCAGGAACACTTTGCAATGTCTACAGACATTTTGGGCTATCATAACTAGGGAGCTGCTGCTGGGCATCTAGTGGGTAGAGGCCAGGAATGTTGCCGAACATCCACAAGGTGCAGAACGACTCTCCACAAGGAAGTAACTGTTCCAAAATGTTGACGGTGTTGAAGTTGAGAAACTCTGTTGTACAGTGCTCTATGAATAAAACATAATTTACTTATCCACTCTACTGTGAACGGACATTTGAGATATTTCCAGTTTTTCATTATTAATAATAGTAACAAACATCCATGCACATTCTTGTGGAGCAGAAAGCAACTGGCCAAATGGTTGAGGAATCATCATCTCAAAATCTCTGTAATGTATTCACAGCACACTAGCTGGGAACATCTACTTTAAGATATATCGACCCAACAGTTCTGCATGTAGTTACTCATTCAAATATTTGCTGCGTATTTACTATGAGCCAGGCCTCAATGACACAGCAGGAACGGAGATGCAAGGTCTTTGCCCTACCTGAAACTTACGTTCTAGGAAGCTCATGTCGTAGCGGCAGAGACAAAGAGAAACAAATATGTTATTATTTATCAGGGAGTGGCAAGTGCCATGAAAAACAAGAAGGCATGGTAAGGGGGCAGAGAATGAGGCAGGGGCTGTTTGGAGATGACCAAGTTAGGAGACTAAAGTAGCTGTTCAAGTACTGCCTGATGAGGGCTTGTCCCCCTCCCTCAAGATGATGCTGAGACAAGAAGCAAGAACCACATTGGGCTGTGATGCGAATAAATAAATAAAGGCAAGAGATGATTTCAAGCTTGTTTGCCTGACAGAGAGGGTAACACTGAAAAGAAAAATGGGGAAGGAGGTAGTTTCGATGGTGGGGCCTGGGGCAGGGAGAATTTGGGTTCCAAAAATATTAGGTTTGAAGAACCCACAAAACATCTGTATGGAAATACCTATCAGACCTAGAAACAGGACTGAAGTCTGGAAGAACATATCTATCTGGGATTCCTCCAAATAGAACTGACAACTAAAGTCATGGTGGCAGGCGGAGGGATGGAAAGTGAAAAAAGAGGTCTGGAGACTGAACTTGAGAAAGCAGAAAAATCTCCAAAGGAAAGAAAGGGAAGGGATGGTCCAAGAGGTGGGAAACTTGTAACTTCAACTGCAAGAGAAACCAAAGGACACGGGCTGTGAGACAGATGTGGCAGTTAACAGTGACAAACACTGAAGAAAATTTAAAGAACAAAGAATTAAGGAAAGGTTACTTTGGTGGGGAGTTCTTAGAGTCACTGAAAGTTGACTATAGGAATGTTTGCACAACTCCGTACTGAAGACTGCTGGCTTGTACACTATTTTAAATGGGTGATCTGTGTGGTATGTGAACTGTCTCTGTAAAGCAGAAACACACGTACGTAAATAGCAGAACCTTTGCACAAGTGAGGTGGGGCAGAAGGGAGACTGTGAAAGGAATGAACAGGCTATGAAACAGGGGTCTTGTTTTCTCAGCGGAGAGGAGAGTGAAAGATGTCTGAGGCAAGAAGGGAAGGAGCCACTAGAGGAGGCTGAACAAGCCACTAGGGGTTAAATGGCCAAGGGATAATAAAACGCATAGTAAAAAAGTTAACCTCAGGGAGGAAGCTCTTTCTCTGAAACAGGAGGGAAGGAAAAGTTTGAGGAAGATAATGAAAAAAAAGTCACTTAAGGGGGAGGAAATAAATGCTACCCCATCCCCATAGAGTATGAAGGCCTGTGCTGAGAGGAAAGGGGAGGAGTGAGGAAAAGGGACGGGACCCAGTGGGGGGGGGGACACAGGAGTGGAAAACAAGCTCCCTACATGGTTTTATTAAACCACAGATATACTCTGCCTGCTTTACCTTGCTGCCAGGGGCCAAACCCCATGCTAATAATCCAGCATAGTGCCTTTAGATTATTATTTTTCATGTTTTTTTTTTTGAGACAGACAGAGAGAGAGAGAGAGAGAGCGAGAGCGAGAGAGACAGAATCCGAAGCAGGCTCCAGGCTCTGAGCTGTCAGCACAGAGCCCGACACAGGGCTTGAACTCATGGACCATGAGATCATGACCTGAGCTGAAGTTGGACGCTCAACCAACCCAGGCACCCCCCCTTTTTATTTTTTGTAAAATGTTTATTTATTTTTGACAGAGAGAGAGAGAGAGAGAGAGAGAGAGAGAGAGAGAGCGAGAGAGCCTTTAGACTCCGGGGCCAAATAAACAATACACGAAAGTGAAAATAAATGTACATAAATAGAATCAAAACAGTCCTCACTCCCCTGAAAAAGTCCATACCTCAGTTCTACACCCCTGTTCCTATTACCCTTTATTGATTTTTTCACAAGACCCTAAAGTTACAGGTTTTCTCATTAGCAGCTCATGATTACTGTGAAAATGGCTCAGGGTTACGAGCACCACAAGTAAAAATCTCTCAATAAACAAGCGGCATGTCAAAGCTTTTCAGCAACATCTTCCAGGAATGTGCTTTAGATATAGCATTTTAAATGATGAAAGAAGAAATGCATTTTCAAGTTTAGAATTTGGACAACTACATGTTGGAAGCAATAGTGAAGGTCATTACTCAATTTTCTCACCTAGTACAGAAATTCCCTCTAAATAAGTAATACTTAGTCACTAACCTTCATTTGGCCACTTTCATTAATGAACATTAATAGTTTACAAATTAGTATTACAAAACATTAATAGTTTACCTATGGCATTGCTGGGTATCACTAACTGGTGTTCACTTTTATTTTTGTATTAGTCTTAACGTTGACTTTTCCGCCTTTCAACAACTCTCTGAATCCTTACCTTTCCCTTATCTACTGATTGCCTCTCAAATGTGAAGACAATTTTCCCATTCCCTTCTCTTCTCCAGGGTAAACAAACATCTCTATTTTCTCAACATGGTTTTTAGTGTTTCAAGATAACCCCTAAACATTAGCAACCAAAATGGAAAACACTGTTTACACGATCTTCATAGCAAGTGGGGGAAGGGAGATTACCAATACTCAGCAACATGTCCATTGTGTGTCCATTGAGACACAGCATGCCTGCAAGCTATATTTTCTTATTCTCACAATTTATTGTGGAGACACCAGAACCAAAGAGACATGAAACAGCTTGCCTAATTCACAAAGGTCGTAAATGGCAGAGCCACAATTTGTCGTTAGATGAAAATATCGCTTTCCCTCAATCTGGGGAAGATTCTACACTTTGCTTCCACAAATGGAACATTACATCCTACAATCCACCCCCCCCACCTTTTTTCCCCCCAAATCTGGTCTTCCTCGTCTCAAATATGCATAATGAGCTTTTGTAGATTTGACCTGGCAAATTTACATCTTGTTAATTTTGACCTATTGTTTCAACCTTTAAGAATTCTTTATAGCTACAGGTTTTGAGTACATTTATTAATGTGAGGAGTATGCCTCATGTATTTAAAGTTGGCAATAAAAAAAAAAGGTGCTAACCAGAGTAGGGGCAAGACCAGAGCCCTATAGCTCATCTCTAAACACCTGTCTTCGGGCTGACATCAACCCATTAATCATTTGGGGTTTGGTAATTTCAACGGACATAAATCCACCCAAGCAGACCTTAGCCAGTGTACATGTGTCTCTTGTGTCTACTAGGACAGGAAGAGAGATACATTCAGTGTCCTCAGGAAACCTAAATGGACCCATGCCTAGCAATCCCTCATTCACCACCAAGGTAGCAAACTTCGAGGGACAAGTAATTAGACGTATGCCATCGGGCTGGCTTTTTTTTAGTTGAAACTCTGCAAGTTTGAGGGAATGAGCTCTCCTTTCCCAAGTACTCACAAACTCTTTCTGCTCTCCCAACAAGGCTCTAGAACACAGGGCACCAGAGTGGCTCAGCTGGTTAAGTGTCCGACTTCAGCTCAGATCATGATCTTGTGGTTTGTGGGTTCGAGCCCCGCGTCAGGCTCCGTGCTGACAGCTCAGAGTCTGGAGCTGCTTCGGATTCTGTGTCTCCCTCTCTCTCTGCCCCTCCCCTGTTTGCACTCTGTATCTGTCTCTCAAAAATGAATAAAAACATTTAAAAATTAAAAACAAAAAACAAAACCAAGGCTTTAAAATAGAGTAACAAGTTCTAGCATCCAAGAGCCATCAACCTAACTGCTCTCTGCAAAATCTGAGATATTTACCAGATTCCAGTCTTACACCATTAACTGTTGTTTTCAGATTCCTCAAAAGCTATGAACAGTGGTTTTACAATTTTACCTGCAAGTATGCCGGTATATCATTTATCTGACCCTAAAGATATGAAATGAATTTAATCCAATTTGAAGTTCTTTATGATCTCCTCCATTACCTTGAACTTCCTTTTCATTTTGTTGGTCCTCACCCAATTCTTAGAGGCAGCAAACAAACCATTTTTCTTCTTCAGCGAACTCACTGCTTTCAAACATTATCTCCCTAGGTAAAGTAGGCTAAAACCATTTTTTTCTTTACGACATTCAATTTCAGAAGTGGCATTGAAAATGTAAGGACCTCCTTAGTAATTAGAATGTTTCCTTATTGCTTGTTGGTGCAAACTACATTTTCAAAACGAAACACCCATTATGTTTTATGCAAGAATCAACAAATAAGGTTGAATGATGCATTACAATACAATGAGACAAAAGGAAAAAAAAAAAAACCCTGAAAATTAGACACTAAGAGTGGTTACTGTGAATAAAATAAAATAATCCTGGATAACTCTTACATTTACCGTCAAGATTATGTAACAAGCAAGCAATCTAAAGCCGCTAACGATCTTAACCAAAATGTCTACCAATACCACCATTACTACCATCATCCATCCATTCTTCATTCAACAATCTAGAAAGCTTACAATACGTCACCCAGTGTTCTAGGTGCTGAGGATACAAAGCCCCTCATGGAGTTTTCATTCTAGCAACATCATTCAAACAAACCCTTAATGAGCGCCTACAAATGAAAGGCACCATACTAGATACATCTAAAGAGCGATTTAGAACGAGATACATAATCACTATCAAGTTTACTTTAAAACCACAAGAGATCACCCTCAAGTAACTGCTCTCAGAAGTCGCGCCTAACGTCAGATGATTTCGCGAAAGCTCGGTTTAACTGGCAGTCCAAGTTTAGGGAGCGTTACCAACCGTGCTCGGTGCTGGTAACAGTCCAAGTACTTTCAGACAACCTCAGACTTACGCCTCAATTTTCTTAAGAACAACTGCTTTAATAACAAAACCAAACAGTCCAGAAGAGGATCGGTAAAGACGACGTCTCGGCAAGAACGAACCTAATCGCGGAAGTTCCTTTTCCTTATTTCTAGTCCCACCCTGTTACGTGGTTCTTCAGACTCCAAAGTCGGAGTACCTCAGACGTAGAGTAAGTTCAGGCCTAACCTCGACAGGGACCAGAACACTGCGAAATAAACTGGGAAGATATAGGTACACTGCGATTGTGCGGCTCAGAGGCTGCGCGCGCGTTTAAGAGCACGCGCCCCCCCCCCGCCCCTTCTCCCCATCTGCTAGAAAGTCCCCGAATCCTAGCCGCCCCTCACTTCGAGGGCTGCTGTCTGTTTTAGGGTCCGCGTCGGCCTCCCTGCCCCGTTCCTGTGTCTCATACACTCTCTCGAAGCCCAACCCGCAGCCCCGCCGTCGCCCGCTAACTTCGATTTGCACCAGGGATAGCGGAGCGAGGCGGAATCCCGAAAAAGAGACTCCGCCAATGGCCGGAGATAAATGGCCATACCCTACTCCGACCTCCAGGGAAGTGGAGGTGAGCGGCGGTCCGTCGGTCACTCACCTCTCGCCTCAGGCAAGCCCCTTAGCGACGTCTCTCCTCGCCAACCGCGGCCATCTTGGACGTGGAATGTCGGGGAAGCGACGTCATCTCGCTGCGTCCGCGACGAAAAACCAGCGACCGGGCGCGGCCCCTCCCAGCCACCCCTAACCGTACTGCACGGCCTCCTCTCCAGCCATTGGGCCTGCGGGCCAGAACGGCCTCGGCCCCGCCAGCTTCGGCGCCACAATTGGCTGGGCTGCGCCCACGCCAGGCGCTGATTGGAGAACGGGCGCCTCGGGCCCCGCCTCCCGCGTCCAAGTTCCGTTAGCACGTTCGGTTGCTCCCGAATTCCCTCTCGCCCCGGGGGGGGCGGGACTGCCGAAATAGAACGCCCCCGGGCTGGCTCCTCCTCCTGCCCGCAGCGACGGCTGACCCGTGGGGAGGGGCCGGGAAGAGACTGGCGACACTTTCGTCTTGGGAGAGCTCTACTTTCTTCTGATTGGCTGACGGGCGCCCCCCGTGCGTCGGAGCCGCGGGCCAATGGGCGGCGGTGGCGGCGGCCCGGGGGCGGGGCCCGGGGGCGGGCGGAGCCGGGTTGGGCCGCGGCGGCGGGGCCGTCTCAGGCCGCCGTCCCGCCCCTCCCGTCCGGCCGCCGCCGCCGCCGCCGCCGCCGCCTGGGGCTTGGTTGAGGCGGACGGTGGGTCCGGGCCCGAGTGTGGCGCCGCCGCCGCTGCGCGAAGGGGCAAGCGGGCAGGTGAGTGCGGGCGGCGGTCCCCCGGCGCGCGCGGCTCGCGGGCAGACTCTCGCCGCCGCCCCCGAGCGCGGTGAGGACGTCTCCCGCCCCGGCCGGCGCCCCTCGGCCCAGGTTCTGCGCGCGCCCCGCCGGTCGGCCGGCGCCCGAGGTGCGGGCGGCGGTGTGCGCCCCTAGGGCCAGGCGGGAAGGCCGGATGCGGGGCCCCGGCGGGTCGGGGGTGGGGGCGCCGTTCGGCCTCTGTCCCCCCTCCCCGGCCCGCAGCCCCTCGGGGGCGTCCGGCCGGCCCGGAGGCAGCGGCAGGTGCAGGGAGCGCCGGTCGCTGGGCGCCCGCCGGGTGGGGCCCGGGCGGCTCCGGCTCGCGCTGGGCGGCTGGGCTGTGCGTGCGGCCGGCCCGCGCTCCCTTCCTTCCTTCCTTCCTTCCTTCCCTCCCCGCCGCCGCCCGGGTGAAGGCTGTGTGGCTTCTGTGTTCCGCTCCCCAAACGTCAGGTGCGCCCGGGGACCAGCCCCTGCTTCTCTCTCTCACTTTCCAGCTATAAAAACAGGCGTTGAAAATAGGTCATCTGTCTTCCCACGCGCCCTGGCCGTGGTCCACACGCTCGGCGCCCTACTAGGGAGAAGAATTCGGTGCTTTGGAGTTTGTCATTCCGGCCCTTAAACTCTTCCTCCTCTCGGCTCCGGCCGGGCGCCGCGACTCCGCCTTCGCCCCGCTTGTCGTCGGGGCACGGGAGCCGCCGGGTAGCGGGCGCCACTCGCCGCGCGGCCTCGCCCCCGCCGCGTAGCCGCACGTGTAGGATCGCTTGCAGGGTGTTGCTTGGCGATTCCAGATGAGGGACGTGTCATTTCAAAAGCGAAAGTACTTTTAAAGTCTGTTGACAGGTGACTTTTGCTTCCAAGACCTTCCGAGTTCACTGTTCAGCGATGAACCTGCTCCTAGCGTGATTGTGGGTGTTGGTTCCACAGCTATATGCGTTTGTCCCAACTCGTAGAACCGGCCACTGAAAAGTGAATTTTATCGTGTATAAACGATACCTCTCCCTTCCCTGTGTTTCTTCTCAGTTGACCCCGCTGGTATTTCAAAATGGAAATAGCCAGTAATAATCTTAGAGAGGTTTTTCTTACCATCTTAAGTGAATGCATTTAACTCAAGAATATAGCAAAATAAAAGCAGCTTTCCACTGTTAAAGTTTGGCAAGACTGGCTTGAACCATGATAAATTGTGCCTATGCAGGCTACTGTGTGTGCAATCCCGCCTTTTACCAAATTAGTCCCAGGGGCTGCTGTGATTGATATTCTGGTCAGGTTCCAACAATTTAAGGAGGAGTGTTTTTCTCTGGCCCCAGAAAGGAGTTTGCAAAGCCAAGTTCTCAAATACAGAACAACCTCTTTATTGGAATTCCAAACCTCAGTTTTTAGCCTTCTGCTGCCCCTTCCTGCCTGCCCTCCTTTCAGCCTATTCAAAATTGTAAGCTAACGTCTGAAATGCTACTCCATCCTGAGAGGGTAAAATGGTTGCTGCTTTCCTTCTCTTCCTCAGTTTGCTGACCTCTCTTGGTGCTTTTGTTCCTGGCAGTGGCATTGATGTTGGACTTGAAGATTGAAACATTTTCCCCGGTGGAAATGAAAGTTTCTGTTCAGTTCTGTTAGTGAGAGTGCAGTAAGATTGTCAGTAAGAAAGTAACACTTCACTGATCTTCTCTTCCCTATGGCAAGCATTTAGGCCACATTTTAAATGGTTAAATCTTTGCTTGAAGAGCCGCTGGAAAAGGAGGAAAACGTAAAGGTTGTGCTGAAACATTTTTCCCTTCTTAAGTTCAACCACCGGAAAACTGTTTTGTTAGGAGCGCTCACGACAGCCTCCTTAAAACTTGATGCTTTCGCGTCTAGAAGGGCCTGACGGGTGACAGCTGGAGGAAAGTGCCAACCTGAGTACAACCAAGGCCTGCTGGTAGTGGAAGGGTTTAGTGGGCAGTTACAGAATTCGGTAAAACCAGGTGCACAGTTTGTGGCCTGTGGAATGTGAGCAGGCCTCTGGGAGCAGAAACCTTACCTGCTAGCTGAGACTTACTCTGGATTCTTCTTTTTTTTTTTTTTTTACTGGCTGTCGGTTCACTTTGAGGCTTTCCAGTTCCTTAAATGTTTGAATCACATAGTCTCCTTTTTTTTCTTATCTCAAGTCTGAAGTAACTTTTAGAAACACAGCTAATGACAGTGGATCTTTTTTGTGTGTGTAGTTTGAGGACTATCTTTCACTGGCAGGTTTTTTTTTTTGTTTTTTGTTTTTTGTTTTTTCCCATAGAGACTGATTTGCTGGCTAGTTCATGGTGCTTCTGTCGGGGGTGGGGAGGAAGAGCTTCCAGTGCGTCTCCGCTCTTTGTACCTAAGTCCTGGGAATGGAGCCATGATCTTGTTCCCCCGTTAGAGGAACCGGAGTCACTTACTATTGTGGCACTCAACATTTTTTAACAGAGCAGTGAATATGTCTTTATTCTTAGGTCGCTTTGCAAGTCGCCTGTGGCCAGTTGTTTTCTCAAATTGCTCACGTTATATTTGGGCCCATCTTATCGTTGACGAACATTTTGATTTGCTGTGCATCCTTTTTCTCTCGCTGCGGTCGTAGACATGTTTATCTTGGATATCAGTTCGTTGCGAGTCCTATTTAACATAATGATAGTATTATGTAAAGAAAGCTTAGTTAGCGGAATCGGCCAGATTAGAAGTCCTACTTTTGTTGTTAAATTCATCCAATAACTCAAGCCAGAGATTAGCTGTGTAGACTCTTATTTCCTCTAGGTTTTAGAAAGGAACAGGTGTAAATCAAGAGGTACGAGCCCAAGTATTGACAGTTTGCAACTGAAATAAATTTGAGTGGAAGAAAAATGATTCTAAATGATTATGAAAGTCAAATACCAAAGTTAAGACTTTGAAGTTCTTTCTTATTCTAGTACTTTTTAAGTAGAAGTTAATTAGTAATCAAGACAAGCCCAAACACTTTTGGCTGACCGTGGAAGACGAGCCCGACCCTGAAGTTAAGATTTTGAGAAGAATCTGAGTGATGCTGATTACCAAGCCGAGTGAGATCATAACCTGCTACGTGCGTTAGCTTCAGTGGTGGGGATGTGTGGAGGGCGGGCAGGGGAAAAGAGAACAGGAAGAAATGCTTTCACTCTTTTCTAGAAGGACTAAAGCATTGTCCAGAGAATGTAATCAGGGTGTCTACATAGAACTCTTAATAAACGTGCTGTGTTTTAGGCTCATCACCTATCTACGATCCTGAGTTTCACTCTTCACATTTTTAGGACACAATTCGTTAGGATTTAGCAAGGTGCAAACAGTCACATGACTGAGTGATTTAAAGCTTTCAGTCTCAGTAAACAGGCCTGACTCTTCACTATCAATAATTTTCCAGCGAGCACAGTTAAAAGAAAGGAAGGGTTCGGGTTGAAAAATACCCATTAAAGTTGCTTTTGCCATATTGGCTAATGATTAACGAAGTTTTCCGTGTGTTGATTGTAATGGCTTAGCACTGCTACATGTTTCTAAGTGGTTTCTGCAGTTTCTCGACATGAGTGTGGCATTGCAGAGATCAATGTGGGATACGCGGGACTGGGCAGAGGCTTATTTGGAAGTTTCCCATTGAAGCTGAGGCGACTCCCATTTGTTTGGACAAGGCTAGCAAAACGGCTCTCTACCTGAAAAAGGCCGAAGAGGTAAAGCCTTTACGTGGTACGTTTTGCTACTGTAAGGGAATACTGTTATTTTGAACTTTGGAGGCGATGACCAGCCTTCCAAGCCTTCGCAAGTGGGTTGGTTTTGAGCTGAATCCGTGAAACACTATTGAGTGTCAGTAAAGTTTGCCACCAGGGTGTGCTGGTGAGGCTGTGCTACCAACTGAGTCTTCATCTTGTGTGGAGTTTCTTAACCTCTCTCAATTTCAACTTTCTCATCTGTAAAGTGGGTATGATTCTCTTTCTATTGTGTGAAATGCCTCCCTCAGTTTCTGATAAAGTAAGTGCCCAAATGATGCAGTCATGATGAAGACAGTCACGTTGGGGACCTGCCATAGGACATTGTGTGTGGTAGGGGTGATGGTGACAGTGGCCTGGAAACAAACAATGACAGCATGAAAATTGCATTTCGGTTCAGACACTCACTTGATACAGTACGTCTTGTCTTGCTGAAAATCCGTTTGTGTAACAAAGGTTTCAGTTGATTGTCATTTTGTCCTCAAGGCTGTGGGACTGTGTGTCACTCATCTGTGCCTTTCAGATTAGATACTCGAGAAATGTGCACTGAACAAATGAATGCACTCCTTTGTTTACTTGACTCGTAGAAAAGCCCGGGCAGTCTCAGGCGTAATCCTAAGATCCCCTTGATTCGAGTTCCAGGAAGACAATCCCCACTGAACTGTGCCCCTCTCAGAGCTCATCAGAAGGGTTTTGTTGCCTGGAGAAAAAACTTCATTGAACATACCTAAGTGAGTTTTGTCCACTTTTGAGAAGGAGTATGTTAAACCGGGAGAAGAGAAGGCTTTGTGGGGGAACAGAGTGCTGTCTTCAAAAATTTGAAGGGTAGTCGTTTCTCTTTGAAAGGCAGAAGTGGGGGACAGGTCAGAGGAGATGATGACCTTTCCAACAACGTAGTGCTGGAGTGGCTCACAACCTGGAAATGCACACGCGGCAGCCGGCAGTTAGCAGCTCCGGCCCCGGGAAGCACAGGAGTGCCCGCAGAACCTCCGCTCTGTCCCTCGCTCTGTCCCTGCCCTTAGCAGCAGCGAGCCTCAAGTAGTGCGTTTCTTAGTCACAACACCCTCCACCCTGCCTCTCCAGCGTTTTCAGACCTGAATTCATGGCGGTGGATAGCAGCGCACTTTGACGGCTATCATTGCTTCGTGACCCTGGGTGGGGTTCTTTTAAACATGTGCGGGGCTGAGGATTAACACAGATAACCCCAAAAGTCTCTTCCGAGCCCCATATTCTACAGTTCTAGAATCTCAAATCTTAGGGGAGGAATGTGGGTGGTTCGAAGGTAATTTCTTGACGGATTACAGCTGTTTCTTCACTTAACGTTTTTCTTTTTTCTTTTAGAAAGACATAAAAGAAATGATTATTCATGATACCAAATGATTCTTTGCTTTCTGAGAGGTTTTTTTTTCCAGCTTCCTTTAAATAGGAGCCTCATTTTAAGTGTATTTACAGTTTAATTCGACAGCAGTTTAAAACTGAAACTATTATATATTGAAAAGTCAATGAGAAATGGTTTAAGCATTTCTAAAATTACTGTGTAAATTAGTGGGAAATTCGCAAAAAACACTGTAGAAAGCAAGAAACATCTGTATTTTGTTAAATCTTAAATGTGTGTGTATCTACCTGCCCCTGTCTACTTATAGATTGTAAATGGTTCTGTACAGAGATTGAAATTTTACGTACATGCAATTTACAGGGCTGCGTTCCTCCTGCTACTTAAGTAGCTACTGGCTTGAAACTTGGCTTGAAGGAGGCTTCCCCTTCTTGCCTGCCTGCTTGCCTTGACCTCTTGGTACTTCGGAGTTGTGGCACATCGGTACCTCCTTCGATAGGGACTGGAATGATGGGTGCCAGGTATCTCCTTAAACCGGTAGGGTTCGTGTGGCTTGACCCTGCTAATAGGCCCTGCCACTGTAGGGAGAGAGCACATGTTTCCCATACGTGTTAGTTTCAGTTAACCCGGTAGCATGTGGTGCAGGGACCGCGTGTTCATTATCAGTTTCTGGAGGAGAGAAAACATTGCACAGTTCAATACTTTCCAATTTGAGAGTGCTTTCATTTTCCTAAGCCATCATCCTATAATTTGTGTATTTAATTCAGAATGTAGTAATCTGATCCTAATGGCCTGCCAGATCTTTTCGTGAGCTTCTTTTCTTCCTGCACAGAGATCAGACAGGCTCTCTCACTCCCTTCAAGTGCATTTACAGCTGGGTGCCTGAGGTAGGAAGAAGCCTTGGACAATTCTCTGCTGCAGTCAGTCCAGCTGTAAAGTTGGGTAGGTTCAGGAGATGCTGGGTTAGAGCTCAAACTTTCTGGATAGATTGCCAAAAAATGCAATCAGAAATGTTTATTCTATTTGTATTTACCTGAAAGCAACTCAGGAAAGATACACATTTATCTATACTTCCCACTTAGAATTAGGAAAAAAACCCCTCAAAAACCACCCAGCTGAATCCTGTTTCTGTTCCGTGTACTCAAGCTAGACTTTGTAATAGTGGGTATAAAGTGCCTAGCACCCTTCCTCACTGCCCCCCTCCTATCAGCCAAGTTGTCTAAATGTGCTTTGTCTAATTTCTCCTGACTATTTTTTAAAATTTTTTTTGAGAGAGAAAGAGACAGAGTGAGCAGGGGAGGGACACACACACACACACACACACACAGAGAGAGAGAGAGAGAGAGAGAGAGAGAGAGAGAGAGAAGGAGACACAGAATCTGAAGCAGGCTCCAGGCTCCAAGCTGTCAGCACAGAGCCCGACGTGGGGCTCGAACCCACGGGTTCTGAGATCATGACCGGAGCTGAAGTCGGATGCTCAACTGACCGAGCCACCCAGGTGCCCCAACCTGACTTTTTATTCCACCGCACAGATTATATATAGAAAAATCGCTTGCTTGGTCAGGAGCGGTTGTTGAGTACAGATACCAGACACGTATTAGTTAGCAATTAAAATAATTGAATATACCATTTATTTTATACTTTACTAAGGTCAGTTTTATCTACTAAGTGGAGAGGTTGTTGGTGGTTTTACTAAATAGTTTATGGCGTCTTAAAGAGCCGCGTTTTGAGGATTCTATAGATGGTTAAAATATCTCCATGGTGAAGAAGCATAGATAGGAGTGAAACTCCTGGCTTGCCGTTGTTCCTTCTTACAGATGCCCCTTCCTTTGAACGACTGTATGTATAATTGTTTGTAGAATGGCTTTGTCTATCAATCCTGTATTGCTTTCCCACTTAGTTTCTTTTGTCTTAAGTATTGTTTGAATTCTTTTTGGACTGTTTACTTTGGTTTGTCTCCAGGTAATTCCATAAGAATTTATAAATGATACCAGTTTTCAGTCTAAACTTTGGGGGAAAAAAAAAACCCTTTCAATTGGTGTTGTACCTTCAGGGTAATAATTGGAATTTGTCTGAATATCTGTATGTGTGTAAATGTGTGTACACATACTTAATTTAGACCTCTTTATATCTTTCTAATATAAATTTTTGAAATAAATATTGGAGATAAATATTTGGTCTCCGTAGGAACTTGCTGAATTTCTGGTAGGTGGTTTTTATCCGCTAGGGGCACAAAGGATGTTCAGGCTACCTATTCATTTGTTGAAACTTGGACTCTAGCTCCAGATCAGCTGAACCACAATGAAAATTACTCATTGTGTGTAACACATTCTTGAATCATAAATGGAAAAGGTAAGTACTTATTTCTAATCCCTGAGGTGGAGGAAATCAACATTGTTAGCTAAAAAAGGCAGAAGGGGTTGAATTTAGGAAACCACTCAGACTGGATTCTAGCATCTTCTCAAATTGCATCTTGAAGCGTAGTCCTCCTTTAATTGTACTTCGCTCCTTGGCCCTCTCTAGCTCCTTCTCCTAGGTCTTTGAGGACTTGTGCATGCTGGGTCTTGTTTCTGCACCGCATCGTCCTTGAGGCCCGCACGTCTGGCCTGCCTTCATTTTGTGTTCCCCCGCAGCTGGCGTAGTCCTGGGCACGCAGACGCAGGACGGGTGGTTCATTGGCTGCATCTATGTCCAGAGCCTGCCTCAGTGTTGGGAGTAATACACATTTCGGGTTGGAAGCTGTGGGTCCACGGTTTGATGGCTGTGGGCCCTTGGCCAAGTCACAGCCGTGTTTAAGCTCCCTGACATGGCATGGCTGTCGTCAGCGCGCTCTCTGCCGGCTGTGGCAGGGATGTGTCTGACCAGGGCAGAGCCCCATGCGGACACTTGCGCCCCTGGTCACAATAGCTCACAGAGCTTCAAGCTGTGCTTGGGCCATAACCCCCCCCTTTTTTTTTCTTTTTCTTTTTCTTTTTCTATTGGAAGTGGACTCGTCGCTGCTTTGTTACTTTCTGAGAGACCAAAAACATTTAAAAACTTTTGCATTTGTGTTTATCCGGGAGTTTCTGTTGTGAAAAATACACTAAAGCTTTTCTAATGATAAACCATGGACTCCTGAAAGAAACTTTTAACTTCAAGTGTGAATTCCATATATTTTATGCATATATAAAAATTTATATATTTACTTTTAAGAGTCTTCTTAGTTCTTTTTCTTTTTTTTTTTTCAGTTATTTGTTTTGAAAGGGGGAGAGTGCGTGCGTGCATGCGCGCCATGTGCACCCAAGCAGGGGAGGGGCAGAGAGAGAAGGAGAGACAGAATCCCAAGCAGGCTTCACGCCCGATGCTGGACTTGAACTCATGAACCATGAGATCGTGACCTGAGCTGAGATCAAGAGTTGGACGCCCAACCGACTGAGCCACCCGGGCGCCCCTCTTCTTAGTTCTTTAGTAGCAGTAGATAAATATTTAGTCAATGTTGCATTTTGACTGATGTTTTATTCACTGGTGGGGGAGTATATGGAAATGGTGCTTTGACACAAAATCGTACTGCTGTGATGGGAAGTAAATCTTACCCACGGGCAATACTAACACATCCAAAATGATATCCAAAGATTTTCTTTCATTGAACAGATACTTGACCCTCATCTGTGTCCATGACACGATACTACACCTACAGGTAATTTAGAGACGGAAGGTTTGTTGTATTTCTGCCACGAGACGGTGCATAAAACGGGTGCGAAGGTAACGTAGGCTGCGGTGGGTGAGGCCACGGAGGCTCCAGAGCTGGGCCCTGGCAGTGCAGGGAGGGCGACCACAGGCAAGGTGGGGTCTTAGCCAAGACTCAGACACACGGCCACCATGGGGGAAAGGCCCGTAGGCCTCGGTGATGGAGGACAGAGTGTGGATCAGGGAATGACCGCCAGGCCAGGGGCTGAGGGAGGGCAGTGTGCAGGGAGATGGCAAACGGGGAGAGAGCCTGATGGTCTTTGGGGTGAAAAGAAGTAAATGTGGGACTTGTGCTGTCCAGGTATACTGTGAGTTAGGGGCTTCCTACAGAGATTAGAACTGGCGCTAAGCCGTATCTGACCTAGAAGTAAACAAATGTCACAGACACCGATGGCCGTACGAGTTCAGACGATTGGCTGCCGGGCCGTAGAACCGGATGCCGAGAACCCCACCCTTCACAGTCTTGAGTTCCTGGGACGCTTGGGTGGTTCTGTCCGTTAAGCCTCTGACTTGAATTCGACTCTTGATTTTCACTCTTGGTGTCATGGTTCACAAGTTTGAGCCCTGCATTGGGCTTCACGCTGACAACGCGGAGCCTGCTTGGGATTCTGTCTGTCTCCTCCGCTCTCTCTGCCTCTCTCCTCCATCCTCCCTCCCCCCACCCCCAATAAATAAATAAACTTAAAAAAAAAAAAAAAGAATCTTGAGCTCCTCACGCAAACTGCAGGCTCGGCAACTAAGGCCATAACCACCTCTGATTAAGGGCACAGGGGCCCCAGAGCAGTGGGGGCTCCCAGGCAGAGCAAGTCCAGGTCAGCCGGGGAGCTTTCCAAGAGGGGGTTGGTGCAAACCTATTTTCCAGGAGGACAGATTAAACCCTGGCCTGGATCTATGACCCTGTGCCCTAAGTAGGTATGGTCCCTGGAGACAAGGACAGACAACCCTCCCACCTTAATTAAGATGAAGTGAGTGGATGCCTGTATGTAAGATTCTTACTGCCTCTCCTGAGCGAGCAGCTTTCTCTCCAATAGGGTCTCTATCTCTGTGGGAGGGAAACACTCCAAAAAGAGTCACAAAAGACTGAATCTCAAGGTAATCCAGGACTTTAGCATCTGTTCATCACCTTGAACTTGACTCATTGTCGCTAACATTCATGGCTTCAAGTCTATGAAATTAATGGAGGAGCCTAGACTTTCCTCAAGGACCTTGAGGGTATTTGGGCTGAGTCTTGAAGTTTGTGAAACATTTTGCCAGGAGGTGAGAAAAGGGTAGTGGAGGATAGCTTCTTTCTAGAAAACCGGGAGAATGAGCATATCCCTGGAGTGTGCCGTGTGAAGAGGTGAGGGGTAGAGTGAAGGCAGCCGGATGAGATGAGATGAGGTGTGATGGACCTTGAGGGCTGTGCTGGGGAGGTGGGACCACCCTGTGAGCTGTGTAAAGACCTAGTGTCGAGCAAAAGAAGTCTACGTATTTGTTATGGGAAGTTCGGGAACAGACAAAACAAGGTGTGATACTAGAGTCGAAATGCTGGTCCCTTGCTGGGGACAGCTAGGACTGGGAACGCACGAGGGAGGCTCCGTGAGTGCTGGCTGTGTCGATACCTCCCGGCAGTGGCCGAGCACTTATCAGGCACTTGATGCCTCCATCTGTAAAGGCTAGCTGTCCACGTGTGCTGGGGAAGGAGATTGGAGGCAGGGAGACGAAGCCGTAAGGAGGGGAGGAACTGGAGGTGAAGGTCTTAAGTGGTTTGGGCTTCAGTGACTGTTTCTATAAACGTAGCTCCGCCCCCCACCCTGGCCTCTGCAGAGTATGTTCCAGGTACCTGTTCTCCCTGGTGCTAATTGACCGATGTGTTTGGAAATTTGACCTGCGTTGTATCCCTACACCTATGACTCATTTCTAAAAGCCGGCAGTTTTTTGGCGTAAGGGAAAGAAATCATGAGGACAATTGAGTTTTAAGTATTCCACCGTAGAGTATTATTGCCAAAGGAATCTATTGTGTTTTCAAATCACTGTGACCAGATATTTAGTGGTCTCTCACCTGCAGGAGAAATTAGACGTCATCTTAACGTTCTGAGGAGACAGAAACTTGGGTGGGAGCTTCAGCAATACTGATTTTGACCTAAGAACTGCCCAAGGAGAGAATTCTTTTTCCTGGGAGCTCATGAGCACCGTATGCAGACAGCCTGCTCTGGGCTGGGTTCTGGGCTGGGTGTCGGGGACACAAATGGAAACAGGACATGGTGCCTCAAGGAGCCCGTTGTCCAGGAGGAAAGCTGGCGTGTGAGCAAGACTTCCAGTGCAGTGAGAGCCAGTAGTGGGAGAAGTGGTACAGAGGAGGGGCTGTTGCAGCTCAGAGGATCACGAAGGCTTTAGAGGTGATGCCTGGGCAGGGCTTTTAGAGGAAGTGAGTTACTGCACAGGCGACTCAAGTATTGGCGGCAAGGGGTGAGGTGGGCGAGATAGTGGGACAGGGCATAGAGGTGTGCGATGACACCCACACGAGGGCTGGGTGTCCTTGTCGTTGCTGGAGCCTGAGGTGCTGCGGCAGGGATGGCAGCACGGGGCGGATTTGCGTGTTAAGGATGGCCTTGGGCCCAGACATGTAAAAGGCTAGTGTCAAAATGTAAGCGAGAGGTGAATTCAGGAGGTGGGCGGGAGCAGGTGGCAGTAGGCCACATCCAGGGGTGTGGGCGCTTGGCAGGGTGTTGTTGGGCGTCGGGTCTGGAAAGACCTTTTAGCCCTCCTGCCCCCCGCAGTGCCCCGTGCTTTTGCTCTGCGTTTCACCAGCTGCAGGGCAGTGGCCCAGCTCGGGAGCCAGGCAGATCTGAGTTCTACTCCGGCTGCACGTCTTACCCGATGTGTGACCTTGGACAAAGCTGAAGGACTTCACCTTTCTGAGAATGTCATCTAAACGATGCGGATGAGGGGTGCTGGGTGGCTCAGTTGGTAAAGCGTCCGACTTCGGCTCAGGTCATGATCTCACGGTTTGTGGGTTCGAGCCCCGCTTCGGGCTCTGTGCTGACAGCTCGGAGCCTGGAGCCTGCTTCGGATTCTGTGGGTCCTCTCTGTTCCTCCCATGCTCATGCCATCTCTCTCTCTCTCTCTCTCTCTCTCTCTCTCTCTCTCTCAAAAATGAATAAACATTAAAAAAATGTTTTTAAAGATGAGGATGATAGAGGGGTCTAGGGAGATCAAATGAGGAGTTCTGTCTTAGCCCAGCACCTGCAGAGCGTAAGTACTGCACGTAAGGGTCAGTGCTGCTCTTTTAATTAATGATCAGCGTATCAGACAGGTATCTCCATGCTGGGAGTGATGGCAGTTGGGGGGTCCCTGCAGGAGGATCTGCGGGAGGTAAGGGGCTGCGGGCAGAACGAAGAGGCCTGCTTGGTGGTGGGTCCGCACACGGCGAGGGCCGGTGCGTGAGAGCATGGCTGTCTCCAGCCCATGTTCCCCAGGTCTGCTAGGAGAAGGGGAGGGCCTGGGGCGCCTCATCAAAGTGATGTTCCTTTTTTTTTTTTTAATTTTTTTTTTTATGTTTATTTGTTTTTGAGAGAGAGAGAGAGAGAAAACGAACGAGCAGGGGAGGGGGAGAGAGAGAGGGGGACAGAGGACCTGGAGCAGGCTCTGCGTTGACTGCAGAGAGCCGGAAGCGGGGCTCGAACTCACGATCTGTGAGACCATGACCTGAGCAGAACTCAGATGCTTAACTGACTGAGCCACCCTGGCACCCCCAAAGTGATGTTCTTAAGCTGTTTGGAGCCTGATACACGAGAGTCTTGCCAGCAGGACTGAAGGGAGAGGCCGAACAAGCCCACCACTCACGGGGGTTGGTTCCTATGGCTCTTCCCACGGAGCTGTATTTAGAAGTGTCATTAAAGTCCTTTGGGGGCAGGGGGATGGGTAAAATAGAGGAAGGGGATTAAAAGGGACAGACTTCTGGTTATAGAACAAGTAAGTTACAGAGGTGTAACTACAGCACCGGGAATAGAGTTGTTAACACTGTAACAACTTTGCGCCGTGGCAGGTGGCAGCTAGAATTAGGGCGATCACTTTGCCATGTATTCGAATGTTGAATCGCTCAATTGCACACCTGAAATTAATATAATATTGTATGTCAGCTGCACTTCCATTTAAAAAAAAAAAAAAAAGGAAGAAAAGAATACAAAAAATCACCACCCTAAAAGAAATCTTTCTAGACTCCTGGGTAGTTTTAGTTATTTGTGGTCAGGTTCAGTGGTTCCTGCCAGACATGCTCTCAGTGGACAGAGAGCCCGAGATGCAGAGAAGAATGGGAGGTGCTCCAATCAGGCTGTGCCTTCGGCTTGGCCGTGAGCAAGTGACATGTGCACGTGGGGAGCGTCTCTCTCCTTTCAGAAGCTAGTCCTCAAGTTCAGGAAAAGGGGCTTAAGCTCTTCCTGCTTCCGTCCTCCCCCCTCCCCCCAGGTTTTTGTTTGTTTGTTTTGTTTTGTTTTTCTGCTTTTGATCTCAAAGCAACTAATTCCTTGCTGCAAAAGTTTTAGGTATTTTTACCTGTTCCTTCTGATTCCGGGATGGCATACACTGTGTAGGGCACACTGTTTGAGAAGGCTTATTAGATACATAAAGTTACACATTATACCCACGTGTTAGATACATATCCTAGTCAGGGTGTGCGATTTTCTATTATTTCAGCACATGGGCCATATTTGCCTGGCTTCCGTTCAGATGAGGTCAGGGATCATCTCTGCGGTGGGAGAGTGTGACGTTGCAACCTTTTATCCCATCCCTCATCTCCACACTACAAGAGTCCTTTCCTTTTGTAAAAATAAATGGGGCAGAGCATGCCTTCTGGTTCCCCTTTGGGTTAAATGTAACTCGGGAGGGCTCCGTGGAGCAGCGTTGCAGTGTCGGTCATTGATCGGTGCTTGGATGGCTGCAGTAGCTTCTTGGCTGAGCACTCTCCATCTTGCTGGGCTGTTGTCCTGAAGTGCTGCTCTCTGGAGGAGGAACGCCTGGGCCAGACTCCTCAGGGCGCTTGTAGCCTCCTTCAGGTGGCCGACTCACGGTGGGGGCAGGGGGCGGGTGCTAAGATCACAGGGAGCCACCTCTCCAGCCAGGCATGTTCCCCCCCGGGGCCCCCTCGTACTTCGCTCATTCCTGCCCTTGCCTGGGATTGCCCCACCCATCCCAATCCCTTACTTTCTTCAAGGCACATCTTGAGGCTCCTTGTTATAAAGCGTTTTCAGGGTCGCCTGGGTGGCTTAGTCAGTTAAGCGTCCGACTTCATGATCTCACAGCTTGTGGGTTCGAGCCCCACACCGGGCTCTGTGCTGACAGCTCAGAGCCTAGAGCCTGCTTCAGATTCTGTGTCTCCCTCTCTCTCTGCTCCTCCCCCACTCATGCTCTGTCTCTCTCTCTCTCTCTCTCTCTCTCTCTCAAAAATACACATTAAAAAAAAATTTAAAGCGTTTTCAGATGAGCATCCTCTCCCAGTCTGTGCCCAGCATGCTGTTAGTGCTTTTGTGTCCCACTGTGTCACCTGCTGTGGACTGTTGTCACGTCTCCTACCTGTGAGAGGCTACCAGGCTCGTGGGGGGAGGCGCGGGGAGACCTTGTTCCAGCGGGGGACTGCCGTCGCTTTCCTGGGATGAAACCCCGGGCTTGACTTCTCCAGCGAGACAGAATGGCAGTGTTAGAGTACCTCTCCGAAGCGTCTTTGAGCTCTCAAATGTCTTCAGCATTTGTCCGTAATCTACTGCTCATGATACAGTTGCTGCCAATGGGCGATGATTCTTCTAAAGCAAAGTGGGAGAGAATATAGGTTTTTGCGCCCGTATGGTGGTTCGTGTTACACGTGTGGATACAAAATCTTTCTCTGTGTAGTGTCGGGGGGTAAGCATTGGAGCGTGCACGGTAAAATCTGTGTCACTTGAAAAAGTTCCGGAGTAACATTTGCTTCTACTATGGTTTTTGTAGGTGAAAAGGAAGGAACTCTTCTTCCAGAAAGTAAAGCGATTTTTTCGTTTGTTTGTTTGTTTGGGAGCCTCCAAATACTAATATTTGTCACACATCTCTTTTTCTGGAAGGAAACTTGAGGATATGACGCACATGAAGTAAAATGTTAGCATCTCGAGGCTAAGCCGCTGCTGTGCCGTGTTACGTTATTTGATTTGATTCTTTGGAAACGTAATGCATTTTGCCTTTTCTCTGTCTTCTCTGTAGTCAGAAAATGGGGAAGAAGAGTCGAGTGAAAACGCAGAAATCGGGCACTGGTGCCACAGCAAGTGTGTCGCCGAAGGAAACCTTGAACCTGACCAGTGAGCTGTTACAGAGTAAGTTCCCCCCTGGCCTCCCCACCCTCACGCGGGGCTGCGAGGCTTCTCCTCTCTGCATGCTCAGGCCACACGGGTCAGTCTCTGGCCTGGCGAGGCGGGAAGTGGGACAGGCTGGGGTTCAAATCCTGGCTTATTAGCCACGTGAGCTGGGCAACTTTTGGAACTGCTCTGACCCCCACTCTCCCCTGCTGTAATAAACCTGGGATATTGACAGCGGGTAGGGAGGAATGAGGCCCTGGTGAAACCGTGTACCTGAAGCTTCTCTAGCGCAGCCGCCCACAACAGGGGCTCCCCTGGGTCCCGGTGGGCAGGGACCAGCTCGACCACCGTGGACAGGCCGCGTAAGCCCTGTGAGCCTCGGGGTCCACAGCAGTGCGAGGCGAGTGCAGCGGGCCTCCCGGAGAGCAAACCGTTGGAACTCTGCTCCCTCGTCAGAATGGCTCCCCTTTAGTTTTAGGGATTTGGTCATAGTTTTCCGATTTCTTGGTTCAAGGACATTAAGTATCTGTTAAGTGCCTGTACTTGCTTCAGTAAGTTAGTATAAATTGGTAAATTCCTTTTTTCACTGTGAATTTAAATCGGTGCTATGTAGGTTTCCAACTTGGCTGGGGTCCCTGTATTAACTACCTACGTTTGCCTCCTCTTCCTTGTACGCTCAGATTATGTGACAGGCCAAACCCCAAACGCACGCTTAACTGTCTCTCCGTTGCCAGCAGCAGGTAGCAAGCGAGTCGGGTCAGGTCCCACCCTGGGTGCTCCTGTGGACAGCGTGGGCCCCCGCAGAGCCCTGACGTGCTGACCCGTTGCCTCCTCTGTCCCCCACCGGACGGCGGGCAGCTTGTGGACAGGCCCTGTCTTGTATTCCGGGGCCTCCGTCGGGGTTTGCCGATGGAAGAGTGACTGGTTAGCCGTAAGAGTTAGGAGTCCACGTGGTTAGGGCTGGGTGGTGTTATTTACCACAGACACTCTTTCCTCAGAAGACGAGGGTGGCCGTGGGAAGAGTGCGCTCCTTTAAACTCCTACAGTTGTTTGAAGAGGAAAGAGCTCGCTGACAGGCCGGGTGCCCAGAGCACAGCCTCCAGAAACGCCCGGCACCGGTCTGAGTGCTGCCTTTCGCTTCTGGCCCCTCCCGCAGAGTCTCAGCTTCCTGGTCAGCAGTGACTGTGCTGTCTCTTTTGTGACTCCTCCAGAGCGTGCTTAATATAGAGCCTTACACACGGGTGTGAAATGTTTGTTGAGTAATTGTCCTTATGTCCGATTTAACTGGTTCCTTCAGACAGCCACTGTTCTAGGGCTTAACTAGAAAGAAACGTTGACTTTTAAGGTTGCCTTTTTTTTTTTTTTTTTTTTTTTTTATCCCCTAGAAGAGTTTTTAGGGAAAGGGAAATGCTTTGCATCATAGCCTAGCTTTTTAGATTTCCCCACGTACAGGTGTATTCTGAGGACCATCCGTCAGTGCAGGTTCAGTGCTCACACTTAGGTTCGGGGCCCCAGGTTAATAAGCATGTGGATGGTTTCAGAGGGTTTATATGCTTTGAAAAGTACATCTGATTTATACCTGTCACGTTTATCATCGTGGCTGTGGTACCTTTGTCCTTTAAAAGTAAACCAGCAGGGGGGTGCCTGACTGGCTCAGTTGGGGGGAGTGTGCGACTCGACCTCGAGGACGTGAGTTCGGTGGGCATGAC
Organism: Lynx canadensis; assembly: GCF_007474595.2. NCBI lineage: Eukaryota > Metazoa > Chordata > Mammalia > Carnivora > Felidae > Lynx > Lynx canadensis. Next base: position 140,912,229 of record NC_044308.2, on the reverse strand, counting down.
GCCTACTTTAAAAAAATGGTAGGGACACGTGGGTGTCAGTTAAGTGTTCAGCTCTTGGTTTCGGCTCAGGTCACGATCTCACAATTAATGGGTTTGAGCCCCACGTTGGGTTCTGCACTGGCAGCATGGAGCCTGCTTGGGATTCTCTCTCTCCCTCCCCCCACTCTGCCCCTCCCCTGCTCTCCCTCTCTGCCTCTCTCTCGGTTGTCTCTCAAAATAAATGAATAAACTTAAAAAAAAACAATTAAAAGTAAAGCAGCAGTGGCAGCAAAACCCAAATCCTCTTTGTGCTGGAGCCTGACCGGTAAGTTGAAAGCAAACAGTGTTTGAGTGCCGTGACGTTTGTGTTCCAGGGTGCAGTAGCCCCGCACCCGGCCCGGGGAAGGAATGGGAGGAGTACGTGCAGATCCGGTCTCTCGTCGAGAAAATACGGAAAAAACAAAAAGGTATATTTTCTAGAACGGTAATCGTATTTGAATAAAATCACGGAGGGACTTGGCACAGGTCAGAAAGCTCATGAGGGCAGTGAAGGACCCGGCGTCATTCCTGCCTGCGGAAGGTCACTGCGAAGGGGCCCGGAGTTAGGGAGAGATGCGCTGGGCAGCTGTCCCAGGACCTGTCCCATTTCTGAGGTGTGGCTGCTGGCTTTGGAAGGAGTGAGAATGTTTGGCTGTAGGGGAAAAGTGTTCATTCATATGCAGGGGCTAAGATGACACGACTTTTGTTTGTCTGTATTTTATGAAATCTCTGTTGAGAGCCGTTTGTTTTTCTGTAGTGTGTTTCCTTTAGGGTTTGAGGTCGGTACACAATGCCATGAGTGATGAACACACAAATACGCACTAATCGAAGTCAAACAATGAACTCAAACAAATCTTGGTTAAATAAGAGGCGAAGTTATATATCCAAAGCAGTGTTTTTACAGGGTGTGTTCAGCAGGTGTCTTAATGATTCTCAGCCAGGCCGGCGACAGGGCCAAGTGTCAGTTTGAAAAAGCCTATTCAATATGTCTATTGTCTTAGTTCTATAAAGCACAAAAAATAAAAGATTGGTATGCAGGGCCACATGGGAGGTAGCAGGGAAAAACACAAGGAGCCTGCATTTTAAAGGGTGAGAAGAACCTTCTTAGACCCCGTTTTTGTACATTGCCCTGAAAGTGAATCACAAGAGGGTTTGTTTTTTTATTTGCTCTCCGTAGTGGTAGTTTTATTGCTGTCCTGTGTAATTCTGCGAACCTCCGGGCTTTAGGTTAGATGGTCTCGGGCCCCAGATGGTGACAGGTTCCTTTATAATGTGTTCATTTGCACCAAGTGGTAGACCGTAAGTTTTGTACGTCCTGAGTGTCTGTCGTCAGCGGAATCTGCTAACTACGACTGACACGAAGGTGAGAGCATTCTGAGTTCTCAGCGAAGAGGGACTTCTGTCTAAGAACGTCCGTACACGGTCGAGTCTCCTGCGTGTCCACTGTGGTGCAGCACGGCCCCCGGCCGTCCTGCTTCACAGACCCAGGGGACCATTGACCGTGTCCCGGTGACGTGACTCCAGGCACCTGGGCTGGACTCCACGCCTTGCTCCTGACGTTTTCGAAGCTCCCGTTCTTCTCCCTTTATTCATCAAGTAGCGGTTCTTCCCGGCTTTGGAAAAAAGCATGGCTCTTCAGGTCTTTGAATATTTCAAACATGCTGAAGAGGACAAAAAATAACACAACAACGCCGAAGAATCTCCCACCCAGACTGGATCAGTCCCCCAAGCCGGGTTCCCCCTCCTTCCCACCTGCTGGTCTGACCCTGTCCCTCCCTCCATCCTGTGTTTTGTCTTCATTGTTTTTGAGAAATACACGCTGCAGTCAGAGCTGAAGCCCCATGCTTCTGTCGCCTTCCCTTCTTGCCCTCTGGAGTTGGTCTTTGCTGAGAATATTTTTCCACTTCACGCATAACCCCATAAAAATACATGGTCGTAAGTGGTATCTTCAAAATTTGCATAAATGGTATCAGGCCACTTGAATTTTTAGAAACACGGTGTTACATTTGTTTTATTTGCGGTGATACGTACGGTCCACCTCATGCAGATCATTGGACAGAATTTTGCAAGACCGTCTGGTCCTGCGTTCTGAGGACCAGGCCTGTAGCGCCCAGCCCTACACGCGCCTCCTGTGCCCGTGCCAGCTGCCGATTTCTGTCTCCCTGGGGATTTTGCTAAAGCAGAGCTGCGGATGAGACCTGGCACGCTGCACTCGGGGTGGGGGGCTGCTCTTACGACCGAGGTGGTGAAGCCCCTGCGCCCCCTGCCAGTGCCTCGCCTCCTGCAGCTCCTCAGTCAGCAGTCCTGTGACAGCAAGCGCATCCCTGTAACCGCCAGGGGTCTAGGGGCGTAACGCGCCTCTTTGTCACTGGTTAGGTTATGTACTGGGACTGTTCGGTGATTAGGTTTGTTCTGTTTTTCTTTCCTTGCGATTTCTCCTTTTGCCCGTGTGTTATTTAGAAGTGTCCCATTTAACTTCCAACTATTTGGGGATTTTCGAGATCTTTTCCTTTTGTTGATTTCCAATTTGATTGTGCTGTAATCAGAGAACATTGTATGAATTCTGCCTTTTCCAATTTACTGTACTTAAAAAATTTTAAGCCAATTTGTCTATTTTTTAAGCTTTTTAAAGTTTTTCACTAAAGCATAACTGACGTGATACTGTATTAGTGTCAGGCGTATGACATAGGGATTGGATATTCCGTACATTACAAAATGGTCACCTCTGTAGGTGTGGTGACCACCTGTCTCTGGTGATGAGTTTTGATTTCAAGATTGGAGCGTTATCACTATTTCCAGTGTGTGTTTTTTTAGTTTCCGAGAGCAGAAGGAATAACCATAGATCCTAAACGTAGCTCTTGTTTTCTAACACATGGAATTGATACAGGTCTGTCTGTTACTTTTGATGGAAAAAGAGAAGATTACTTTCCCGACCTAATGAAGTGGGCCTCTGAAAATGGAGCCTCTGTCGAGGGTTTTGAAATGGTCAACTTCAAAGAAGAGGGCTTTGGTTTGAGAGCAACAAGAGACATCAAGGTGAGTTTTGATCCCTTCGTCCGGGGGGCCCTCCGTGTGCTTGGATTGTGCTGCCGTGCGGGGACGGGATGTGCAGTCAGGTGTCTGGGCTTGCCCTGACCTCTTAGGCGAACAGGCAGCCTGCAGCCAGCACTCCGTGACCTGCTGCGGGGTCTCCAGGCTGACCGGGGGCCTGGAAGAGCCTTGCCCGTGTTCGAGGCAGCCCCTTCCTGTCCGTCCTCCCTGGGAGCCGCGCTGCTAACCAGTGACCTGGGGCAAGTCAGCTCATGTTTCAGAGCCTCTGTTAGGAGGTCACAGAACAAGCCTCAAAGGATTCGAGACTTGAACGGAAGGATGTGGGCTCAGGTTGGTTAGGAGGGGGAGCCCACAGGGCCTGCGATAGAGTGGCTGTGGGGCGGAGGGCGGGCAGTGTCGGGTGCTTACTGGTTTTCTGGCGAAGGTGACCGAGTGCTTGGTGGTGCCACCTGCTGAAGCCTCACGGCCAGAGCTGAACGGGGAGGAGGAAGGGCAGTACAATCTGCTCAAAGGGACAAATGCTTTTCCTCTGCTCTGGGTCATTCTTTCCAGATGAAGGCGGCAGCTGCACCCCGACATTCCCAGCCTCTCTCTGCCCCTCACTCGCCTCTCTCAGGAGGCATAGCTTAATCTGATGACTTGGGGCGAAGGAGCTGGCCGTGGCCTCTTTCTTGGTGGGAGCTGCTTGCCCACGTGCATCCCTTCCGCTGTGCTCTCTCCACTCTGTAAGCTTTACAGGGGCAGGCGGCACGTGGGGAGGCCCGTGGGGCTCCAGTTCTGCCTGGAACTAGGTGGGGGAGTCTGTCTAATTCTGGGATTCAGTAGGTGATATTTTGGGTGACCATCTGTTGTAGTCTTGTGTCTCTCTCAGTGGGTTCAGAACGTGCATGGAGGAAGTGACTGTTACTTATTCGGGCCCCTCAAACCTCAGGCAACATTTTTGGTCAAGTTGTAGTTAGCCTTTCATTGATACAGTGATACAACATAGACTGGTTTATTTGACACTATTAAATGTGTAGTATGTGAATCCTCCCTTGCTCGTTATCATACCAGCCTTCCAAAGGAAAAAAAAAAAATCCCAAGGTCTCTTCCTTCATGATGCTTATAATCTATAGTAAGGAAGGAGACACACGGAAGCATAGTTAAATGGTTGACATTGGGAGGAGGCCCCTAGTAACCAGGGTGTCACACGGTCTTCTCTTGCATCAGAGGAGAAGCATCATTTGTATAGATGCCACCCCGAGAATCTCAGCTGTGGTCTGTTTTCACTGTGTGCATTTTTTTAAGTTTTATTGAGGTCTAATTGATTAAAAAAACTGCACGTATCTAATGCTTACATTTTGATGGGTTGGGCATAAGCATACACCCATGTCATTACCACAGTCAGGGCACTGCTATGTGCACGTTTTAAGCAACATAGATACGTATGCAGAACGTACCAAAAAGAGACCTCACGTGTTGGCAAAGGATGAGGTAACACTTTGGAGAAGAAATTCAGTAAACCAAAACATGTCTTAGGGACTTGTGTGTTTGCTGGTTATCATTGTGCTTTATTTTATTATTATTATTATTATTTTTTTTTTTTTTTTTAACATTTATTCATTTTTGAGAGAGAGAGATGGAGCGTGAGCAGGGTAGGGGCAGAGAAAGAGGGAGACACAGAATCCGAAGCAGGCTCCAGACTCTGAGCTGTCAGCACAGAGCCCGACGCAGGGCTTGACCCAACGAACTGTGAGATCATGACCTGAACTGAAGTCAGATGCTACATTGACTGAGCCACCCAGGCGCCCCTCATTGTGCTTCTTAAAGACAAGCATGCAGAGAAAGGAATGTTACTCTGGCCTCAGAAATTCAATGGCAAGAACAATTCATATTGACAGAGTCAAGTTTTTGTTGGAGAGAGAAATTTTGTTTGTTTTGTTTTTAGAACTTAAAAGTACAGCAAAGAATTAAGAGTTTTGTGCGCCACCCCAAATCGCTATGTTTGCTGTAAAGTTGAAAGTCCCATTTTTTATTTGTTTTCTCAGTATGTATAGTCAGTGTTTCTGTTGGAAGTAGGATTTTAAACCCTGCTTCTGTTTGTTTGCACCATAAATGCTTGCATTTAAAAATATATTTGATGATTAAAGATGAAGTGCTAATATGCAGCCTTCAATAGTATTTCCTGTGTAATTGGGTTTCTGACCATAGATGAAGTTTGGGCTGACGATTGTTACATGTTTTGATGATTCTGTGATTTTCTTATTTTTTTTCCTCCTAGGCAGAAGAATTATTTTTGTGGGTTCCACGAAAATTACTAATGACCGTTGAATCTGCTAAAAATTCAGTGTTGGGTGAGAATAATTTCTGACTCGTTCAAGGCAAAGTACAAACGATAAAAATACGAGATTTTATTTTGTAGTTCTAAGCACCGTATTTGGATGTTTTCTCAAACTAGCGAAATAGTCCACCAAATTCATACTGTTTTCCATGCTTTTAATCTTCGGAAGAAAGGTGCATGTTAACTTAAATATTACAAGGCTTTCCGGTTATTTCTGTACCTTGAATATATATTTTGAATGAATACCTTTTAAGGCACTTTGTGGAACTTAACGCTGTTAACGTCTGGGTTAATTCAGGGCCCTTATATTCTCAAGACCGGATTCTTCAAGCTATGGGAAATATCACACTGGCCTTTCATCTGCTGTGTGAGCGAGCCGACCCTAACTCTTTCTGGCAGCCCTACATTCAGACCCTCCCCAGCGAATATGACACTCCTCTCTACTTTGAAGAGGATGAAGTTCGGGACCTTCAGTCCACACAGGCCATCCATGATGTCTTCAGCCAGTATAAGAACACAGCCCGGCAGTACGCCTACTTCTATAAGGTCATCCAGGTGAGTGGCTGGTTACCGCTTAAATGTACGTTGAAGAGTGAGAAGGAAAGGGAAATCGATAGCGGAAGTGTTTACTTCACATTTTATTACGGATGCTTAAACATTGCGCGTTTTAAGTTAAAAGGCGTTGCGATTCTAGTCCACTGTCTCTCTTTGTTCAGAATATCACTGAAGTACGGTTTGAGTGGATCTGACTTCATCAGTGGCCGGTGTGGATATAAGCAGTGCTTGTTCCTGAATCAGGAAAGTCACCAAACTTTTCTGAAAAGGAAAGGTTACAGTGGAACTTTAGAAGCTGTAAAATGTATCTAATACGAAAAGCTGCTCCGTGTGTCAATTTTTCAAGAAAAGGAAAGGCTCTCTGTGGGTTCTCCATGTATACGTTCACATGTATTTTACTAAATCATAGTGGCAGTTAATTTACTAATTCATAAAGCTGAGTTTTTGGTGTCTTTCAAAGTGTGCCATATATTATATTAATTTTAATTAGTTCTAAGTGAAAGCGTTCTATAAAAAGGTGTGTAAGGTTGTGAACATTTGAATTACACCGGGTTACTCCTTTCTTAGTTTTGGCATTTCGGCTGGCGTTATCTTTCGTTTCCCGTCGAACGGCCGTCCGACAGGTCACAGTCGGTGTCGTGGTTCCCTCTGGAGCTGAGACGAGGGAGTGACTCTGGCCCCAAGTTTCCCCTTTGTCTGTAGCTTAAGAATTAGCCCCTGGGCCGCAGTACCTGATACGTGGCCAGTGGGGATGCCGCTCAACTTCCTATGTTGTACGAGGGCAGCCCCCAAACAAGGACTTTTCCAACCCCAAGTGTCAGTAGTGCTACGGTCGAGAAATCTTGCTTTGTGTTTATATATAGAACAAAGCATCTCAAGTACCTACATGATACCAGAGTTCACCATCATTCCTGACTAATGACTGGATGCCTGGGGCCTGCCTGAACAGAAACAACTCCAGCTTTTTAGTGAGATGAACTTGAGCTGAAACCCAGATTCCATATCTCACTTGCTATTTAAATATACTTTGGACATACAGCGAGCCTTTGAACAGCACAGTTTGAACGGCGTGGGTCCACTCATACACAGTTCTTTTTGATAAATACAGCACGGTGTTGTGTCTGTATTTTCTCTCAGGATTCTGTTCATAACGTTTCCTTTGCTCCAGCTTTATTGTGACAACGCTGTGTGTGTGTGTGTGTACGTATGTATGTGTGTATACGTACACGTATGTTTATATATGTACAAATAACGTGTAACCTGCAAAATATATGTTAATCACCTGTTCTTATCAGTGGGACTTCCTGTCAACCGTAGGCTGTTAGCGGTTCAGTTTCGGGGGGAGTCAAAAGTTCTGTGTCGATTTTCGCCTGGGTGAGGGTCAGCACCCCATCGCCTGCATCATTTGGGGGTCAGCCATAGGTGCTTTGCCCCTCTTTGTTTCTGCATCTGTAGGATAGAAGCATGAGCCCCGTTTCTCAGGGTAACTGGTGTCAGCCAGCCGAGGTCGGGCTTCTGCCAGAGCACGCGTGCGGCGCCGGGCCTCGGTGCCTGTGGCCTTAGGAGCACAGTCTTGTCTGGGGGGAGCACCAAGGACATCTCGGTTGAAGCCCCCGCATCCGGTGCAGCGTGCTAATCGGGGAGGTGCGCTCCGGGGCGGTGCTCTTTGGGGCGTGTGTCTGTGCTCCTGTTTCCTCATCTGTAAAACGGGATAGTGCCGCGCCCGACTGCAGGGTTACGGAACCAACCACACGCGCTGATCTGTGTGCGGCCCTTGACCCAGCAGCGTTGGCTGCAGAAATTCTCCCTCCATTTGTGTCTATTTTGCATCTCATTCCTTCAGGCCGTGTCGCTCAGTTGTTTCCGTTTTTTATTGTTCTAAATTGCTTCTCCCCCACACCTGCCTGCCGTTCCTTCTGTTAGTTCTTCTTAACCTTCTGTCCGAAGCAGCCCTAGTGGCCACGGATATGAGTATTCCCTCAAGACCAGGGACTGCACTCACAGTGACCCATTGCAAGCTCAAAATTGAGCTTCGGAGTCTCATGCTTTTGTCGTCATTGTTGATGACTGTGCTTTCTCGTTGTGAAACACTAACAGTTGACCCAGACGTCTGTGTGTTGGCTCCAGTTTAAAACCCGTGTTAAGTGACGTACCGTCGAGTCAGGCTGGCGCCACAGGAAAACGGCCCAGTTTGTCCTGGGACCCTCTGGGCTGCCGCGTGTGCCTGTTCCAGCGGGAGGAGGACGGCTTCGCGTGTGGCGAACACCGTCCTCCCGACCCCGCGGTCAGTCGCGGGACACTCACTTCACGTTAGTAAACCAGACAGTAGAAGGGAGTCACATGCGATTTGGTGGGACAGTTCCCAGCGAGTGGTTTTCCTTCAGTGCTGGTTGGAATAGCACAGGCAGCGTGAAAGGGGGGCAAGCCGCCGTGACAGCCGGGAGGGTCCAGCTGCGGGGCGGAGGGTGTCTGCGTAGCTGTCTTTTAAAAAGTGACGCCGCGAGTCTAGCCGCTTTTCTGGCTGTAGAAGGTTCTCGCTGCTCACGGCAGTCTTCGGGATCCACAGGAAACACACACGCTCATGTCGGACTGCCGTGATTTTGTTAGGTCGGGTTTTCTCATCCCAGTGGCAAACCGTGTGTCTTCCTCCTGCTGTTCCAGGGTCAGGTGTGGGGCTTTTGCTCCGTTTTAGGAGATCACTTCATCAGTGCGTTGGCACTCGGGGAGAGGGAGCGAGGAGTGTGTTACATCAGTTCATTGTTAACATTTTTTTTTTTTAATGTTTATTTTTGAGAGAGAGACACAGCATGAGCAGGGGAGGGGCAGAGAGAGGAGGAGACACAGAATCCGAAACAGGCCCCCAGGCTCTGTGCTGTCAGCACACAGCCTGACGTGGGGCTCAAACTCACAGACCTCGAGATCATGACCTGAGCCCGAAGTCGGTCGCTTAACCGACTGAGCCACCCAGGCGCCCCACCGTTGTTAACATTTTCGTTACAGTGACGTGTCCTTGGTTTGGTTTTGTTGGGCACTGTGGCTCTTAACCTTTTCTGGGTCATGGGAGAACCCTCTTCCCAGAGAAACGTATGTTTCTATATGTTCTATAGAACATATAGATACAGAATATACATGTTTCGATATGTTCTATATCACAAACGCTCGCTCGTGTACTGATTGAGGGTGTCCAGATTTTCCAGAACCTGATTTGCAGGTTTTAGTTATGGCTTCCTATTTAAAGTTATTTTCCTGCGGCTGGGCATTGACACTGAAACTCGTTATTTTTCTTCTGAGCTGACTGCTGGCTTGAAGGTCTGCAGGCCACAGTTCTTGGCTGCTGTCTCTGGGTGCACCAGCAGCGTGAGTGCAGGCATGACATGGTCCTGTGTGTCTCTGCTGATGACCCCCAGTCCCTGGGGGGAAGGGCCCAGAAAAGTGTTGACAGTCGCTTCAGTAGCATGTCTTGCTTCAGGCTCTAGGATGTTAATTCTGAAAGAAAAGCAGCACTGGTACTAACTTCTGGTAATTATAAATTCTTTTAGGTAGATTTCTCTGTATTGCAATTTTTATTTTAATGTTTGTCTCTCTGTCTCCTTGGGTGTTGTTGACTAAAAGTCAGAAAAATAACTTCCCATGCTCTTTTCTTGCAGCGTATTTTCTTGGTCAAGGGTTTTTCACAGCAATCAGTTGTTCAGATTACTTTCTGTCTTTAACTTGCTTTAACAGGGTTTGTTCAGAAGTCTTTCTGAGCCTCTGCTGGTTCTCCTCTGCAGAGTCGGGGTTTGGGTTTTCTAGGTTTTTTTACATTATACTTACATCGTATTCTTGAGATGAGATGTTCAGCACACAGGGTTTTCTTTAGGTGTTCAGCAGGTGGTAGTGTGTAACCAGAAGCCTCAGACTCCAGGAGTTGTGAGAGCAGACCTTGTGTGAAGGTGGGAGGCCTGCTGGTGAGGCCTTAGCACTGCAGCTCGGTGGTTGAGAAATGTCTACCCAGCCTCAGGGAGCTAAGGTGGGACCCGTGGCTCAGCCCGACACCGGAAGGGGCTTGTGTGGATTGACACCCCTGAGCACTGGTGAAATTTCTGTCAGTTTGTGAAATGGGGACCAGTGAAGAAGAGAAGATTAGTGGTAGAAGGCAGAACTTGGGATTTTAAGCCATTGCAGGGTTTTTATTTATTTTCAAACTTATTTTTATGATTTTTTTTTTTTTTTAATTTTAAAGCTTATTTATCTTGAGAGAGAGAGAGAGAGAGCATGTGCACAAGTTGGGAAGGGGCAGAGAGAGAGGGAGAGAGAGAATCCCAAGCGGGCCCCGCACTGTCAGTGCCCAGCCACAAAATCGCGAGATGGTGACCTGAGCCCAAGTCAGACACTTACCCGAGTGAGCCACCCAGGCGCCCCAAAACTGTTGCAGAGGTTTTAAACCTATAAGAATACACCCAGCAGACCGGGGCTTTCCAGAGTTCGGCTCCAAGTTGAGATTTCTGCATGGAAATATGGGACCGGTTTTGTGATAGAAATCACTGGAAAGGGAGGGTTTGGCTTACAACCGGCTCTGACGCAGTGTAATCGTGTGAAGGTGAAGAGATCCTGTCCGATCTGCCGGACTTAACACAGATGAACAATAGTCCACGTGTGTTGCTGACCCATGCCAGTGAAGAAGAACTGAACAGATGCTCTGAATGAAGAGTTGGTTTAATTGGCGATCCCATCCAACGGACCCGGCACCGCAATGCGGGGTGCCAGCTTCTCCTAAGGTTGCTGTCTCGGGACCCGCACGTTTTCCTGTGTTGCCGAGCTCAGATACGGTGTTCGTTCAAGGAGATGCAACTGTGGAGGGCTTAATAGAATAGAGGTTTTATCTATAAAATGACTGTTTTCCATCGATCCCCTAACCTGTGCGATTTGTCCCACCTCACCTGGGTCTTGTCTTTTGTGTAGACCAGTTTGAGCGGCTCAGGGGCAGGGATGGAGATGGAGAGACTCCCGTGTGTGCTAACTGCCGTGAACCGTGCTTCGGTGCAGCAAGCTTCCCCTGTGTCGGCCTTAAGGCCTCGGGACGGAGTCAGGCAGTCTTAAGTTGGCTCTCTCCCTTGAATAGCCCGCTTCCCCTACCTCACTGGGGCCGCAGTGGCAGAAGATTCTAGCAGTCCTCCTCACGACGTGGCAGGAAACAGAGCCCACCAAGCGGCAGAGGAAGACGTCCCATTCGGTTCTTGGCCTCCCGTGGCTCTTGCGGCTAAAACACACACAGTTGCTTCTCCCGTTGCTCACGGTTCTACCTTGTCTCTGACGGAGGCACACGAGAATTGCACGAGGTGTGAGTTGCCAGACAGGCGTAGCCCGTGTTCTCCTAAAGCTCTCCTCTACGCTTGGAAGCGGATCCCACACGGGGCCCTCAGGGAGGAGCGTCCGAGTGGAGTGAGCAGTAGTTTACTCTGAGGACCCCGATGTCCAGAGACGCTCGGGTGACATCTGTCAGCGCACAGAGCTGCTTGCAGACCTCGGTGTGGATGCGTGTGCTTGAGCAGCGCGGTGAGGGAGCACACGCACGTGGGTTCCTGGAAGTGTGTCCTCTGGAGGCCGAGGCTGTGAGCTGGCGCCTCCCGGGTCGTGCACAGCTTGTGGCTCGCAGGCGATGGCGGGGCTCTGCGTGGTCCGCTTCCCCTGCCGTCGGTCCTGCCCCTCCGCCTGGAAACCTGTGTACGAGCCTTCCTTCACGGGCCCGTCCGCCGCCTCCTGACCTTGGAGTCGCTGCCCCGGCTTTTGTTTTGAACCCGCGTGTCCTCTCGATTGTTCCATTTTTCAGCTGATGAACGTGTCTCTCCGGTGTGGGAGCTGGCGCACCGGATGGGGACTGGGCTCCCTGGGGATTTAAACGACTTTTCTTTCTAAATGTTTTGTGTTCTAATGTTGTCAAAATGAATGAACTTTCACGCTTACAGAAAAGTTGCATGCAAAGCGCAAAGTTGAAAGTGTGGCCGCGGGTGGACGGACGGACGCTGCTTCCTGGATACCGTCCTCCTGACCTCGTTCCCACGTACGTGATTTTCCTCGGAGGCTAACGTGTGCCAGATGGGACGTTTTTGTCCTTAGCCGCCTTCATGGTGAAGCCACCCGCGTGGATAGCTGCAGAAGTGAAGAGGGAAGGAAGCGAGTCAGAGGTGACGGTGGGAACAGAGGAGGCCGTTTGACAGTTTTGGAGGTGTCAGAGGTGGGAGCAGCGAGTCCATATTTATTCCTTGGCTGCTGTGGTAACAGACTGGGTAGAGGCCATGGGACACGGAGGGAGAGGATGATTTCCGTTCGCAGGGTGCTCATGTGAGTTGGCTGGGGCCTTTTCCCTTCAGGTAGGTGGTTTCTGTGCCGTGTGCCTTGTGGGACTGGTCTGGGGAGGCAGGACAGGGGTGGGGCCGGGCCGAGTGGCTCCTGAACACATGGCAGGAAACCCCGAGCCCAGCTGGTCTCACCTGCTTTCCCCTCCGGGGCTGTTGTCCTTCCAGTTACCTGGGAGGGGGCTGGTCACTCTCCCTTTGCAGGTGTAGAATCCAGATGTGGGGCAGCTGGCCGGATGCTGAGGGCCCTACACCCTGGGCTGGGGTCGGAGCAGATCTGCTAGCCCCACGCCCATGTCCTTGGATCTCTGAAGTTTCTGGTCTGAATTTTGGGACAAAGAAGCAGTTGTTTATTTTTTTGTGTGAATTTAATTTTGAGGAGGCGGGGGCAGAAAGTAGGGGAGGCAGGATCTGAAGCAGGCTTTGCAGTCTGTGCAGAGCCCGACGTGGGGCTTGAATTTGCAAACCGCGAGATCATGACCTGAGCTGAAGTTGGATGGTTAACTGAGCCACCCAGGTGCCCTAGAAGTGGTCTGTTTTTAAGGGCAGAGCAGTCTTGTTTAAAATCTCCCTTGGGCTATTTTACAGAAAGCTGAGTAAGGCCTGCTGATTTCGAGGCCCCTGCTGGTCAGGCCCATGTGGGGCCTACACAGGGCTCACCTGCTGGCAGTTTTTTCCAGCTGTGGAAAGAAATGCCCCTCCTGCCCCGCCCGCCTCATGCTGTACAGAGAGGTGGGAGATGCTCACTCTCAGAGGAACCGACACCTCTGCCCACGGCTTTCCCTGCAAGCTGTGAGGAAGCTGGCGGTCCTTTCTTTATTGTTGTCTTGACCGATTCAGTGTTTGTGTAATTTATTTATTCATAATGTTTATTTATTTTTGAGAGAGAGAAAGAGAGCATGAGCAGGGGAGGAGCACAGAGAGAGAGGAACAGAGCCCAACGTGGGGCTCGAACTCATGAACCGTAAGATCATGACCTGAGCTGAAGTCGGACGCTCAACCAACAGAGCAACCCAGATGCCCCTTTACGAATTCGTTTTTTAAAGATATTAAAAAATGTGAAAACACTGGAGCTTAGGAAATCCGTCCAGGTTTGCATCATCTCTGGAGACTTTCCAGTGCCGTTATAGTTTTTCTTAGAGCCTCTAGCTGTCTTGCTGAAACGTCCTGACCTGTATCCTTGCTGGTTCCCAGTAGCTGACCTTGGCTGACCTTGACCACGAATAATTTGTGTCACGTGTGCAAGAGTGTTGTCCTTATTGCGTTCCTCATGTAAGGTTTCTGTTTTGTAAATTATCCGTATTAAACATTTTCATCATTTTCATAAATAGAGGCTGCAAATCTAAATCATTTAAAAATCCAATTTGTTTTTACCTGCGTTCACTTGTTTTGCATACCGTTAGAGCAGTGCAGGTGGACGTGGACCGCACCTTCCAGAATCCAGTGGTCCTTGTTTCCTGTTTTTTCCAGCTTGAGTTTCAGCAGCCTTTGGAGAACTTGAGAAATGCAGTGCTTTTCTCTCTGCTCATGGTTCTAATTGGGGAGGGCGTTCCTGTCTTGTCGCTGGGAGCATTTCATGCTGTGTCTGTTCAGGAGGAGGCGTGGCAGCCCCAGGCCCCGCATCCTCCTGTAGAAGTTCTCGGGTACAAATTTGGCATCCGCCATCTGCCCTGTGTGCTAGTGTCATCCTGTCCTGCCCTTGCCTGTCCCCGCTGACACTTCTCACTGGCAGCCCTCCTCTGGAACCACAGCCTCCCTCCCCTTTCTCATCTGCTTACCTGACTCTGGGCCCCTTCGGAGATCTTTCACAGTTGCTAATCAGTTAGGAACAGGCCTCCAACAAAGGAGGCACGTGGATTGTCCCTGTCTCCTACTTGACACGTCACCCAGGCATCAGCATGTTCATAGAGGCACCTGCACGGGTAAGGCAGACAGAGCCACAGGCAGGACCTTACATACCCATCCCTGGTGGACTCTGGAAGGAAGGAGAATCAGCATTTGTGTGGCGTTGCCTGCTGTGTGTCAAGCACCGGAAAGAGAACTTTCTCTCCTGTTATTCTCATGGTGATGAGTCAGGAGCTACTGTCTTCCCGTAAGAATCTGAGACAGAATTAACCAGGCTAGGTTTAGGACACACTCCCCCATACCAGGCCCAGGTCACTGTGGTTAAATTCGTGTCTGGAGAGGTTAAAGCCTGAGAGGTTAGAGACAGGGCCTCGCTCTTAAAGTGGTGTTCATTGAGCCCACACTGCTGTGTGCCAGTGGTGGGCCACGGGGCTTGGCGAGGCTCCCCCAGTCCTCATTGTTACCCCATAGCTGGGCATCGTGCCATTTTCCAGGGGAGGAGGCAGGCTGGGAGTGAGAAAGCTGGCCGGACCTGCTGATGGCGAACCCGGATTGAGGCCTCAGTGCACCCCACCCTAGGGGCTGTCCTACTTCCCTCTGTCACTGCAGCCCTGTCCTTCATACGGTCCCTTCCCTCACCAGCCCGCTTTACCAGCCCTGGCTCTTCCCACTAGTTGGATCAGTAGAACTTCGTGAAATCCGCCCAAGTTTAAAAACAAGCCTCAAAAAAAAAAAAAAAAATCTTTCTTGAAAGCTGCTTTTTCTCCCCAGCCCCCCAAGGTCTATATTTGTAAATTCCCTAACCTCTGGGACAGGATTTTGGGGCTTTCTCTTCTGCCTGCTGGAAGATGGGACTTGCTCGTGTTTCTGACCTGGGATAAGTGCCCAGGGGAGTGAACACGTTGTGACCACGCTTGTGGCTTGACGTTACCCTCCCAGGCTCCATTCCTGCCCTGCAGGACTGTGCTGTGTGTGATTTCCTGACGATCGGAATCGTTTGGGACGCAGCCGCCGCATGGCCGCTGTTGGTATCCGTCATCTACTCTCCAGGAAGACAACAGAACCAGTAGAGTGTGCATGTGTGTAGAGGAAGAGATTTATTTTAAGGAACTGGCTCGTGTAGTTATGGAGGCTGGCAACTCCAGAATTGACAGGAGGGACCAGCAGGGGGAGACTCTGCAAGGAGCCGATGCCGCAGCTCAAGTCCAAAGGCTGTGGGATTCCCTCTTGCTTGGGGAAGGTCGGTCAACCTGTGTTCTGTTCCGGCCGTCAGCTGATTGGATGAGGCCCACCCGTGTTAGGAAGGGCACTCTGCTGTTTTTACTCATAGTCCGCCGATTTGCATGTTAGTCTCATCCAGAAACAGCCTTACGGAAGCATCCGGCATAACCAAATACCTGGGCACCGTGGCCCAGCCAAGTTGTCACATGAAATGAGCCACCGCGGTGAGCATGCTGTTGGTCTCTCTCGCGGCACTTGTCCCCGTCTGCGCTTGCTCTCGTATTTGCGTCTTCCTCTGGAGCACGAGCTTCACGGGGAGGGACCTCTGTCTCCCGGGCGCCGCGTGGCACTGCTGTCAGCACCGTGCCCGCCACAGAGGAGTCTCGGGCAGGGCTCGCTGGGCAGGGGAGCCGCTTGCCTGCCTTGGCGGGTCTCCACGTGTCAGGCGCATGTGACCAGGGCCCCCGGGGGCCAGTGAGGCGCCAATACCTCAGCCTGTCTTCTCTCCCCAAGCCGTGTGCCTGTGGAGCCGCATCATCCTCGCAGCGGCAGCCTTTTCTAGTTTGCCCAGAGGTCCCTGGCAGGCACTCTGGTCCCTACCGGGCCAAGTGCCGATCCCGAGTACAACCCCACATTCCTCACGCTGCTTGAGGCACGTCCTGGCCGTGTGTGTGTCCTCCTAGCCTTTCTTTCTCTGGCTTCCAAGAGGTGAAGTTTGCAGTGAAGGAAGGGCTTATTAGATCCTCCGCGTTTAGCAGATTGAGTCTAGCAGCTCTCCAGATAACTGGTTTATATTCTTTTGGGTGGTTGTATTTTTCTCTGTTAAGAAAAAAAAAAAAGGACTCTGTCTTCCCTGGAAGATTGGGCAGTGTGAAGTAAGTACACCCCCCAACACCGTCAGCTTCTGTTTTCGTATCGTCCTCACCCGACGCTCGCCTCCTGGCCACTAGGCTCAGGTTCTCTGCTGGTAGACACTGGGCCCCTTTTCTTCCCCTTCTTACTGGATCTTTGCTTATGTAGCCCCCCCCACCGCCGTGTTCCCTGGTGAGTCTCTCCAGCCAGGGCCTCCGGGCCGCGCCGAGCCTCACATTTGCTGTCTGTGTTACTCCAGTGAATTCCTCCTCCTCCGGTCCACTCGTTAGCGTGGAGACAGCTGAGACCAGTGTGTTCTTCCCGACGCTCTTGCTGAGGGTTTTCCCCTCGGAAGTTACCGGGTGTCCCCCCCGCCCCCGACTCACATATGACTATAGCAGGGTGCCCGGTGATGATCAGCCACATTAGGTCTGAGTTACACCTTTGGAGAGCTGGTTACGTTAGGCCCCCCGCTGGGTTCTTTTGTTGTCATGCTCGGTCACACATTTTGATTTGGGTAGTTTTCCCTTCTACAAGTCAACTTTATGCTTTCCAGCTTAAAAGAAAACATTCTAAATGTTAGTCGTCGAAAACAGCACAGATACCGTGTTTATGTTGACTCTTGTCAGGAAAAAAAATAGTTAAGTATTTTTTAAGTCAGTCAAATACCTATTTGAAATACTTGTTGATCGTAATGGAGTTTTACTGAATGCCTGGGTCTCAAGTTCAGTGGTAGGTGCTGTAAGGAGATAGAAAAGTAATATGAGATCCTTGCCTTTTCAAAGTTTATGGTAGAGATAGGAGGGACACAACTGGCGGGAAACATTGAAGAACCAAAACAGTAAACTGAGGCAGTGACTGCTGTCTGAGCTCCAGGGTGCCTGGGGGCAGTCAGGTGGCTGTGGCTCAAAAGGCAGAATTGTCTGGTTGAGGGAAATAGTGTCAGAGAAGGTCTGGGCTTGTGGGGGAGCAGGGCATATGCAGAGGGGCCCAAGAAGACAGCCCGAGCCTGCAGAGGCCACAGCCCTGGAATGGTGGGAAGTCACTGTGGATTTGTGGGGACCAGCTCCCAGAAATCTGACACATGAATCTCCCCGAGGTCTGTAGCTCCTGTGGCTCAGGCCAATGTGAGACGAGATGGCTATGGCTTTAGCAAGTTCGTTTATGTCACACCTGCTCAAGTCAGTCCAACTCCCCGAGCCTCAGTTTCCACAGTGATGGCCTAGCCTGTCTCACAGATTTGTAGGTGTGGCTGAGGTATCGGCAGCCATAAGTGGGTTTTTAAAATGCAAGCCTTGCTATTGGTGTCATTAGGCAGGAGCTGGGCTTGAGCGCCCTTCAGGGATGTTGTGAAGGAAATTTCCTGCACTAGGTGTAACAGGCAAGAAGATGAAATAGAAAGGCCTGTTCACAGGAGCTGGGGTGGAAGGCACAGCAGAGAGGCGTAGGGAGAGACAGAAGGAGGTAGAGCACGAGGCCAGAGATGTGGCAGGAGCCAGGCTTGAGGGCCGTCGGCAGGCCTTGGGGTTTGTGTCCTCACCTGCTGGGGGGCCACCGCCGCCGTGCCTGGGTTTGCTCGCTTGCTGAAAGAGAACTTGAGAAGCGGGGAGGCCTGAGGGGCACGAGAAGTATCTAGAGGTAAGAATTGATGGCATCTGGTGACACGCTGGGTGTGGGGAGTGGGGAGACAGGTCGTTACGGACGATCACGGAATACCCTGGTTCTAGATGTCCCTTCTCCCCCTCGCCCCTAGACTGACTCTGCCCCTCCCTCTCTCTATTTCTAACTTCTGTGCGTACGGAAGACATGTTTGATCCTACATTTCTAGCTTCTTTTAACTCGTTTGAGCCGAAGACACACCAGAAGTGACCTTGTATCCGAGTTTTCCGTCCAGACGGGTTTATTTTGTCCTTTGGAATGTGTATTTCAAGCAGAAATCTTTTGTATGCAGAAGTCAAGCCTGGAGCAAATTTTTATTGTGCAATTATAAGCCGTGAAAGTGAAGGTTTTAATGGAACTGCTCACCCAACCTTAACCATGGGGGCCCACACGCAGCAGCATATCCGAAGGGAAAGCTGTCAGAACAGCAGCTTTCAATTTAAATGTATCAGGGATTTCAAGACCGATTCTAATGAGTTTTAAAGTCTTTGTGTCAGCCTCGTGTTTTTTCTTTAAATGCTGTGAAGTCATTTAAAATTAATAAGCCGGTTTTTATTTGGCAGCGTTTACATCAGAAACGCTGCCATCGGCTCTGAAGTCGCTGCTCTTCTGTGGTCTCGTCAGTCATCTAAAGGGAATTGGTAGCCGTGGTTTCTCGAACCGGTAGGACATCAGCTTCCTGTTCGTGGGCGAGTAGACTTACCTGACGGACCACGTAGAGCTAGCTGCTGGGTCTGAATACTGACACCGTCACCTGACCGTGGGCAAAGTGGTGACAGACGAAGTTTCCAGTAAATGTGGCCGTGGAGCGGGCACTCGCGGACAGCGCTCCACAGCCGAGGACGATCTGTCGGGAAGTCGGTCTCCTCGCACGGGCACCACCTCTCCCCCCACGAGAGGTCTCTCCGGATCTGGGCCTTCTCTTTCCGGCAGTTGTCACATGTTACCAGGTGCCACCGAGACGCAGGAGCACCTGTTAGTGCTGCTGGGCCATACGGAGCTCACGGTGCAGTTTCTGCTTTCAAGGAGCTTCTGGCCTGGTGGAAAACCCGGTCAGGACACTGATGAATAGTAGTTGGGGGGCGGGGGCGGCCCAGAGGCAAGGGAAACAGCAGGAGAAGGCGGGGAGGGGTCAGGAGAGGCTTCACAGAGGTGGGGTGGCACCTGACCCTGAAGACAGGCCAGGAGTTTGCCAGGTTGAAGGCCAAGGGCACAGCCTAGCCACTGGGCGCGCTGGAGCGTGAGGTGCTGGGGGAAGGGAAGGGAAGGTGGAGGGACAGGCTGGAAGCGGGGGGGTCGGGGGGGGGGACCAGCCCTCGGCATCTGCATGACGCACAGCTCCAGGCGGCCCGCACAACAGCCCTGCTGGGTCTGCTTGCTTCTGTTCCCATTTGCCAGGGGAGGAAGTCAAGGCCTATTTCCTGGTGGGTCTGTCCTCGGTCTTCAGTTCATACATGATTACGAGTTTAATCATTCTGGCACGCCAGAACTGAGGTTCAGGTCTGACTCGAAGTATCTCCTCTACTCTTCGTGCTGGCTGCACCTTATAACCACGGGAAACGGTCATTTGTCCCAAACTCTTCCTGAGTACCAGCTGCTCGGTGAATCTGACCCGTATTTCAGCAGGAGCTGTCGAAGTGTTTTAAGCAGCAGTTGGTGTTCTCAGGAGCCCCGCTAAAATGGAAGCGCCACAGAGGCGGGGTTTGGCCTTTGTTGTTCAAGTAATCAGACCAGTGAGTGGGGTCACACGGGAAGAATTCCGTCATCAGCTGCTGGACGGGATGTCCGGTCCTGTGTGGGGCCAAGAGGGGGCAGTGCCTGAGTTCGCAGGATCAGCACTTTCGACACAATTCTGGGTTTTCTCTCCAGTGTGTGGGTAGGCACTGCGTTCTCGGAGAGGTTGCTCTAGGTTTTAAAGCATCATAAGACAGGACAATGGACCACATCGGATCTGCATCAAGAAAAAGGCATTCCAAGCCAAGCTTACTGACTTTTTAATTTAAAGGGGTGCTCTGGGTGGCTCAATTAGCTAAGATCTGATGTTAATCTAAGACTGAGCCACTCGGGCACCCCACAGACTGGTATTTCTTAAAAAGAAGCTCCCCTGTCACTGCCCTTTGGGTCCCGAGGTGTGTCTCAGGTGAGGTACGGAACGTGCTGCTGGCCTGTGGTGGTTCTTCCAGTGCAGTGAACCCCCAGGTGACTGTCCCTTCGAGGCACCTGCGGGCACAGAAGGCACACACTCAGCTCTGTTCTCTCCTCAGTCCCTAGTTCACAAGCTAGTGGGGGAAATAAGACAGATAGGGAAAGCTAAATGACAATACAACATTAGAGCGACAGTTGATGGCAGTAGGAGGATTTTGCTAGTTGGTATAGGCTCCGTTACCTAAATTCTAGGGGAAAGTTGCTAAGAGAACTTCAGAGGCAGGGAAGATTCTTGTGATTGAAGAGTTGACCACATCAAAAATATGACCACACATTGAAGGCAGTAAAAGTCAATAATAGCTCCACACGTTGAACATTATAAACTTTTTAAAATAAGATTTATGTATGGTCTTCTCAGACGTCGTACGTGGCAAGTAATAGAAGAAGGTAAAGGTTAACCTGTATCTGAATTGCTGAATTATTGTAATCGTGAGTAGGCATTTGACTATTGGTTATTCTCGTAAATGGCTGACATTAATTACAGAATAAATATATCAGAATAGGAAACACAGAATAGAAAAAAAGGATGGGGACATTTGTAGTAAAGACAAGTAGTTTGGGTAATTTTCTGTTGATTCTAGATTTAATTGAGATTCAACTTACACATGCAAGTTGCACGTGTATCAAATATCCGTTAGGCTTTGTCCTAAGCGACCACACCTGAGACTGCGCTGTGGCAGGTGTCTGGCTTGCAGGAAAGCCCCCTGGTGTCCTTTCCCAGGTGGCACCCACTCCCGCCCTCTTCCAGAGGCAACACTGGTCCGACTCTGTCCCCACAGCTGAGTTGGTGTGTCTGTTAAACCTCCACAGGTCGCGTCGAGCGGCACTTTTGCTTAGCGTAATGTCTGGGAGACTCCTCACAGTGCTTAGCTGCAGTCCCTTTCCTTTTTTTTTTTAATTAAAAAAAATTTTTTTAATGTTGGTTTACTTTTTAAGACAGAGAGAGGTAGGGAGGGAGGGAGGCCGTGAGTGCGGGAGGGGCAGAGAGAGAGGGAGACACAGAATCCGAAGCAGGTTCCAGGCTCCGAGCCGTCAGCACAGAGCCCTGTGTGGGGCTCGAACTCACGGACCGCGAGATCGTGACCTGAGCCGAAGTCGGACGCCCAACTGATTGAGCCACCCAGGCATTTCCCCCCCACCCCACCCCCAGTGCCTTTCTTAAAAGCCTTTGATGATCAGAGTTATTAACTGTAACCAAGTCAAGTGTATCAGTTTTTCAAATACGCTTTTTTTGCGTCCCTTTAATGAACTCTTTGCCTAGCCCAGGGGTTCCCTGCCCTCAGGGGACAGAGACAGTTTGGCTGTCACCGCTGGGCCAGGGATGCTGCTCTCTGCACAACGCCCAGGACAGCCCACAGCCAGGGATGATGTGGCGTGAGAGGTCACTGCTGCTTTCAGGTGGGCACCTTGGCTAGCACGGCACCATGAAGATGCTCCTGTACGTGTGCTTCCAGAAGCTTTCTGGCGTCACCTGTCACATGTAGCCCAGGGCCCACCTCTCCTTAGCCCTTGTGTATGTGATGAGAAGAATTTGAGAGGAATCTAGATTCTTCCACATCCGTGTCCCTAGCCTTTGATTTAGAACAAAACTCAGTACGTTATCAGGAGCTTTATACAGACATATGAACATATGGAACCAAAGTTTTGGTACTTGGTGGCCCAAAAGCAGTACTGGGGGCATGAATGTAATGGCCTGGCATCTGCAGAAAATGGAAAAATTTTCCCCTTCTGATCTGATTAGTGAGAACTTGAGTCGAGCTTTGTCGTCGTTGTTACTTTTTAACTGTCCGGTTACAGCTGTAATGAAAACTCCACACAAAAGGTGCCGTTCAGAAAATAATTTGACTTGAAAGTGTGCTGTTTATATCCGACCCATACCTGGTTCTTTGCATGTAAGTGTCGTGGTCAACTAGACATTTGCCAGACAGAAGGGGATTTGTTACTTGTTCCCACTGTGCTTCCATTGTATGTCCCCTCATCACATCTTCCATAAGCTGAGCACATAGGTTCACAGACGTTTTAGGATGGTCGGGAGACAAAGTACTTTCCGAAATGGTGTGCACAGCTCTTCTTGAACAGGATGGCAGAGACGGAAGGGTGGCTGGAGAACCCTGCCCGTGTTTAATGGTCCTGCCGGCTACGTTCATCGCATTCTGACACTAAAATGTAATGTTTAGGCACAATGGCTGTGGCGTGGTCAGATGGGGACAGATCCCCTTGTCCAGAATGTGTTGTGGGATGGTAACCGCTCGGTGGTTGAAACGGGCTCTGGCAAGGGGTCGGTTGATCTAGGGTTAGAGCCTCAGATCTTACTTCAAAATCCTTAAAAATAGGGGTTCCTGGGTGGCTTAGTCGGTTGAGCATCCAACTCTTGATCGTGGCTCAGGGCACGATCCCAGAGTCACGAGACCGAGCCCCGTGTTGGGCCGCTTGCTGGGGACGCAGCCTGCTTCAGATTCTGTCTTTCTCCCTTGCCCCTTGCCCCTGCTTGTGCTCTCTTGGCCTAAAATAAAGTAAAGCAATCATTAAAAACACACGTTGCTGTTTGGAGACACCGCTCGTTCCCCTTTTACTACACTTGTGTGTGCTGTGCGCTAGAAAGCGCGAGGTTTAGAATCCGCCCTTGGGTCTGAGTCACAGCTCCGCCTCTGAGTAACCCAAGAGTTGACAGTCACTCAGCCTCAGTTTCCTCTATCTGGTTCTGGTGGCACCAGTCGCTGCCTTATGTTGGGACTGGGCAGAGTAAAGGCGCAGCGGAGGAACGCTTCATGAGGTAGAAATCTTCATGTAACGGAAGGTACCCGTGGGCCCACCCACTTTCTAAGAAATTTCTCACTAAGGTTATGTATTGTGTCTGTATAGAGACAGCACTTGGGGTGGTCAGGTGAATGGATCGAGAGGCTCCTCCTCTTCCTAGGTGGGGGCCTGGGCCATAGTTCATCTGTAAAATCCGACAGTACCTATCTTACAGGGTTACTGCGGTGCTGAGAGGTTCTAGCTGTAAAACGTCGAGGCCATCTGATGTGCCTGGCACACACTAGGTGCTCAATAAACATTAGTTATTATTGTTACTGTGACTGTTAGAGTTGATTTGGGTAAGCGTGTCCTGCCTCAGTAGCACTTTTCCGCGTATACTGACCAGTCTGCTGCAGGCTGGCGATTAGCTCTCGAGATGCAAAGTTTTGGTCATCGGCACTGTGAAGGTGAGTGGAGGTCACGGGTCATGGACGTGTGAGCCAGACACACAGCCTGTCCTGCCTCCTCACTGGGGAGCCCATTCAGGGATGGGACTGTCCATCGATGTCACCTGCTCAGTCTTACCAGTCGCCTTAACAGGGCCATTCAGAGCCCCTGGAGGGCTGAGAACACCTTCGGTTTTGTCTCCCCAGCTCCTAGCCTGATGTTTGGCTTCTAGTAAATGTCTGTTGAATAAATTTTCATTATTTGCAGGTCAGGTCCAAAACTATACTCGAGATCCTGAGGAGAAAGCAGTGTGGCGAGAGTCTTTGGCCATGGTGTCAGAGACCTTTTTGACTTTTTTTTTAAGTGAAATTGTTTTTAAAATTGTGAACCATACATAGGTATAAGAGAAAACATTAGCTTCACAGCTTGAGGAGGAAGATTAAAGCTTTATTGTGGTTGGTGGGGTTTCAGTGACCCAGAAGCCTCAAGCGGGCAGATCCGGACGAAGTTGGGGCCAGAAAGCCTAGTGGGAAATGCAGCTTCTCCCAGACTGGGTTTTGCCGTCATTCACATGCACATGCACACGCAGAGCAGGGAGAGGTTTAATCAGAGAGCGGAGATCTTTCCTGCTGTCTCCCTCGGTGGCAGCAGCAGTAAACCTGGGTCCTGGAGTCCACTCGAGCATGAGTCACCTGGCGGGGCTCGTCACAGACCGTGCTTCCTGGCCTCCACGCTGGCCCCTAGGTGTCGACTGAGGGCCCGGATGCAGCACACGGGAACACAGTGTCCTGGGCTGCGGGACCTCCCGGAAGCGCCTTCCGGAAGCCGGGCGCTTACTGTTGGAGCCTGTCTGGAGCATCTCACAACTTCTTTATGCTCCGCAACTTTCATCTGCTTCAGAGGAAGAAGCAGGCGTACGGGACTAGAGAGACTAAAATAAATTCATGGGCTTAGAAGGCAGGCCTTATGGAGGCCTTCAGATTGGCTGGTTTTCATAAGCACTTTGGAAATTGAAGAGACTCAGAGGGTTTGTCTGTGGATTTGGTGCCGCCGAAGCCTATCGGCGTAGAAGCAACTGTCTGTCACGTTTTAGCTGCTCATGTCTTTATTCAGAACAGCCAGCCTGCGATTCGGAGAACGTGGATATCTCCAAAAGCTATGCATTTGGGACTGAAATAGAGTATTAGTTCTCAGGTGACGGAGTGGACGCTGAGCATAGGCGGGGACAACAATGGGGATGAGAGATTCTATCACAGCGTTAACGATGATCGTGAAACGGACCAAATGCCCCTCATCGTGAGCAAAGTCTCCTGCCTCTGAACTGAAGAGAACGGACATGTGTCCTTCCTGGAGTTTCCTCGGCTTCTATCTGCCCTTCTCAAAATTTCCCCTTACATGCGCTTACCCTGTCTGTCCTTACTTTTCTCTCCTTGTCCAGACCACCCCTTTCACGCGTGCCCACGCGAGTGTCATGCCCTGTGTGTCTTCGTTCCATTGCTTACTCCCCCCCACCTTGTGCTGCTGCTTCTGTTTTCCCTGCAAACGTGTTCATTTCTCTTTACCTAAAAGGTCACTAACATTTGCCGAGTGCCTGGGTCCCGGAGTGAAGATGCCATGGACCCGAGGCACAGCCAAACCACGGTGGACATACGGCGAGCAAGAATAAAACTTGGTTGTTCTAACCCACTGAGATTTCAAAGACATTTGCTACTACAGGGAATCCCAGCCTGTCCTGACTGATACAGTGTGTATATGCTTGTGTGAATTTTTTGCAGAAGTCAGGCCTGGCCCACATTTGTTTGTTTGTTTGAGGCTTCAAACAGCACACATTCCTTATCTCAGTTCCTGTGGGCAGGAATCCAGGTGTGGCCTCGCTGGGCCCTCTGTTTCAGAGTCTCTCCCAGGCTGGGTCTCATCCGAAGGCTCATCTCCAAAAGATCTGCTTCCAAGCTCACCACGTGACTGGTGGTGGCCAGTTTCTGTTTCGGGGCCTCGGTTCCTTGCTGGCAGTTGGTCGGGGGCTGCTTTCGGTCTTTGCCGTACGTATGAGACCCATGGTTTTTATCAGATTCTCGAACTTCACCAGCCCCCTCCCCCCATTCTCTACTTCCTCTGCTACCCGCCAGTTTAGAGACCTAACTCACGTGCCTCTCCTCCACGAGTCATTGCCAGATCTCTCTCTTTCCAGCAACGTCTGCAGCCTCTTCTCTGTCAGTCCAACATGTCGATTATTCTGGTGTGGCACATCGTCTTTTACCCATCTGGACTGTCTGCAGTGACACTGTTAGCTTCTTGTGCGTATTGTTCCCCCCACACGATGCCTTACATTTAGCGGACAGCAGTGTTCGATGCGTCGATAGACAAAGGTTTGCCAGACTGCGTCAAAGGTGCAGAAGAAATACGCTTTAGCATGTCTGGGATGAAAGTGTATGGCTTTTATGACTTTACTCCTTTATTATTATTTTATATGAAATAATAGCTACTTCGGTAACTTCTCAGATCAATCAAAGCCTTTTTTTCTTTTAAGTTTCTTAACACTGCCCCCCTTCCTACATTTCTGCAGATACATTTTATCCTGTAGGACACAGAGCATCACGGTCAATACTACATCTATCGTATTATGTCCTGTTTTTATTTGTTTTTTAATTTTTTTAAATGTTTTTATTTATTTTTGAGGCCGAGACAGAGCATGAGCAGGGGAGGGGCAGAGAGAGAGAGGGAGACACAGAATCCAAAGCAGCTCCAGGCTCCGAGCTGTCGGCACAAAGCCAGATGTGGGGCTCGAACTCACGAACTGCGAGATCATGACCTGAGCCGAAGTCGGACGCTCAACTGACTGAACCACCCAGGTGCCCCTGTCCTATTTTTATTTTTATGGACATAAATTTTAAGCATAGTGAGGAAGCTAAAAGATGTGATTAATTAGGCTATACTTATAATTGGTGCCTTATTTCTACTAAAAGTCAGCGGGCATTTTCAAATCAAATGAGGAAGTTGTTGTCTTTCTCTCCAAAGGTATGTTTTCCTTGTCAGCATCCTGTGCCCATTTAGGTTACTGGGAGTAATTTGAAGTATTTAGCTTTATTTTTCAAAGTGAAAGGTTAATCTGCAAAATGATCACACTTGGAGACGTTAGCATAGCAGCAGCAGCAGCGGCAATAATACTAATGAGAAGTAACATGGTCTTAGTAGCAGTAACAGTAATAACGACTACTACTCCAGGAGGGAGGCTGGGAAGGGGCCCAGGACACTCCCATCTGCCCACCAGGCTCCTGAGATTGACCCCGTTTCAGAACCAGGCGCTCCAAACCGGTGTGTCCCCACCTCGCACTGACCGTCCCTGCCTGCCGCGCCGGGAGACCCAAGCCGCGTACCGGAGCGTGTTGTGTGGGAGGCGGCAAGATGGGGCACATCCAGATGAAAACCGTGGCCTCTGCCAGTGGGCACGAGGCGGCTGGCCTGACCCCAAGATCGCTGCCTTCCCTAATCTCACAGAACTGCTCCTGTACCGAGTCACATGTGCTTCCGCTTGGAGATGCCCCCTCCACCCCCTTTTTATAAAAAGAAAGAGCTAATTTAAAAAGAAATCTCTGCCTTGGTCAGTAGTCACTATAAGATGAGCGGTCTCTCCCTTTTCCTCCAAACTAAGTTTATGACTTACAGGGAAAACGTGAAGCAGGAACAGTGACCCTGGACTCAGTCCGGATTTATCTGCGCCTTGGGTTTGACAGGTTCAGTGGGAGAGCCCAGGGCTCCCCCTGCTGGGCCCCACGGGGCAGGAAGCCACGTGGGGACCGAAACCAGGGCTGTCCGGCTCACGGTTTTCCGTGTCCTGGCACACATCTCACTTAGGAGTGGGCACCCCATAAATGTTTGCTGAGCGAGCAAAAGAATGAACGAGTGCCTCAAGCAGTGCATGGGCCACGCGATAGGTCAGTGTGGTACGGAATCAAGCGCTGGGCGACATTTTGCAGACTGCGTGTGCTGGAAATCCAGAGGTCAGGAGAGCACGTGGAAGTTTGAAGGAGGACAGACCTTAAGCTGTATTGGGATTGGTGAATCAGCAGAAGGGGGTAAATTATCCTAATTGGGAAAGCAGTATCAGATATTAGTTGTGAAAACACAGGTGACCCTTGAAGAGCACATTTGAGCCACGTGGGTCCGCTTCTGTGTGGACTTTTGTCGGTAAATACAGCCCGTTGCTGTAAACGTGTTCTCTCTCCCTCGGGGTTTTGTCAGCGACCTGCTCTTTCCTCTAGCTTGCTCGATGGTGGGAATACAGCACACGATACATGCAGCACACAAAATATGAGCTAATTGGCCGCGTCATCAGTAAGGCTTCCGGTCACCAGCGGGCTACTAAGTAGTGAAGTTATATCTAAATGTCTTCGACTGTGCGTGGGCATTGGTGCCCTAACCCCGTGTCGTTCAAGGGGCAACTTTTATTTTCCACGTCAGGTTTTACCGAGGATAAATAAGCTTACTTCCAGATTTGGCCCCTTTTTTTTTTTTTTTTTTTTTTTTTTTTTTAGAAATTAAAGGATGAATTAAAAAAAAACAGTGGTCATTTTGCCAAGCATGGAGTCGTAACTGACAAAGCTAATGATCTAGAAAAACCTATGCTGGAAAATGTCACTTTATTATATGTGTCTGGAAGTGCAGATGGGAAAACAGATTTTTTTCCTTTTGCAGTAGATTCATTAAGTGTTCGGGAAGAGGTTCTCTTCCACACCTTCCCCGGCCTGCGGAGTTTGACACTAAGTCTGAGCTCCGCTTGCTGCCCCTCAGGGGAGGAGGGGGCTGTTGCTCTTTACGGACCCAGGCCTGTCTGCAGGCCGGGGGCTGGGCGTCCACCAGCAACCCCCCCCCCCAACCCTGGGGGTCCAGAAGCCCCCCACAACCGGCAAGGGTGGAGAGTACGTGGGGGGATGAAAAAACCTTAACTGTGGACACTCGGCGAGTGCACGGAAGCCACGGACACCTGCCCCGGGCCATCCATGCGCAGCGCTGGCCGTGGGGACCGGGGCTGGACTGCCAGCACGCTGAACTGTGCGCGCCCACCGCTCACCTTGGAAAGGCAGTCCGCGCCCGACTTGTCACCAGACCCGGAGGAGCGTCACTTCGTGTGCTGATGCAGCAGTTAACTGTCCACATGGAGGTCCCGGCCGGTCGTGTTTCCTCTTGGCTGGTGCCGTCTGATCTCAAGACGGGGAGCGGATTGAGAGGAGACCCGGCCTTGCAGCAAACGTGTGGTCCGTCCCACCTCCCTGGGGGTGACTTACTCCCGGGCTCCACGCCGGGCACCCCAAAGCACTCCCTGGTGTCTCCCATCCTGATTTCACTGCATTTCCGACCGTCCTTACCATCCACTCTCTTAGCTCCTGCCAACTTGTGTCTCATTCCCCTGGGAATTGTTACAGACTCTGCAGGCTGCCCTTGTCCCTGCTTCTCTGAGAAAACAGACCACGGCCAGGAACTAGTCCTTCTTCCTCTTGTCTCCATGTTGGAGCTGTGTCTTCACCTCCTTGCGTCCCTCTGAGAAAGGATACCCCCTCTCCTCCCCAGATGCCAAGGCGAGCCTGTGGCCCGTGCCAGGAGCTCTCTGACGCTGCTTGTCTAGCTTTGTTCCCTTGGTTTACAGAACATCCCTGTCGTTTGACATAATGTCCTATCCATCTTCTGTCTTTAATGACTTTCATCAAAAATATTCCACACTCAAGAGTTCTTCAAGCCCCTGTAGCCTTGGTCGTCTCCACTGCACTGCTGTGACATGCCCTCTGGTGCGTCTTGGGACCGCCAGTCACTGGTTCCCATATCTGTCCTCGCTACCCAGTCTCCTTGCGTTCTCCAGGTTGCAGGACTCTGGGTTGGGAGTCAGATCTATAGTCTTTGACTATAATCAAAAACCATCTTGGGGCGCCTGGGTGGCGCAGTCGGTTAAGCGTCCGACTTCAGCCAGGTCACGATCTCGCGGTCCGTGAGTTCGAGCCCCGCGTCAGGCTCTGGGCTGATGGCTCGGAGCCTGGAGCCTGTTTCTGATTCTGTGTCTCCCTCTCTCTCTGCCCCTCCCCCGTTCATGCTCTGTCTCTCTCTGTCCCAAAAATAAATAAAAACGTTGAAAAAAAAAATTTAAAAAAAAACAAAAAACAAAAAAAAACCATCTTGTAATCAAAAGATGACTTAAGTCAGCGTATTGGATTTCTTGCTCTCTGTTCCAAGTAAACAATTTAATATCTGTCTTAAGGGTAGTAGTTAGGTATTAGGCAATGATTAAACTATTCCACTTAGGGGCGCCTGGGTGGCTCAGTCGGTAGAGCATCCGACTGGCTCAAGTCATGATCTCATGGTTTGTGAGTTCAAGCTCCACGTCAGTCTCTGTGCTGACAGCTCAGAGCCTGGAGCCTGCTTCGGATTCTGTGTCTCCCTCTCTCTCTGCTCCCTACTCACACGCTGTCTCTCTCAAAAGTAAATAAAGATTAAAAAAAATTTTTACAAATAAACAAGGTGGGGTGCCTGGGTGGCTCAGTCAGTTAAGCGTCTGGCTTCAGCTCAGGTCATGATCTCGTGGTTCTTGAATTTGGGCCCCTCGGATTGTGTGTCTTCCTCTCTCTCTGCCCCTCCCCTACTTGGACTCTCTCTCTCTCTCTCTCTCTCTCTCTCTCTCTCTCTCTTTCTCTCTCTCTCTCTCAAAAATAAATAAACACTAAAAAAAAAAAAAAAAACTAAAAAACTAAAAAAAACCCAAAAAACTATCCCATTGAAAATGTTTCCAGAAACTGCTCCACCAAAATAGTATTATTCTTGGAACATGAGATTGGATTTCCTCTGAAAAAAAAAAGATTGAAATCCATTACATAACTGTTGATTAGTAAAACATTTAATTAAGAAAATATAAGGCAAGCCGTGATCTTTATGGACAAGGGGGGCAGTCAGATAGGCATCTTCAGCCTCGTACTGCTTGACTCCCTGGGCTCTCGCTGGGCTTGTCCTCCAGAGACGGGAGCCGGGTGAGGCTCGGGGCGGCCCCTGGGCCAGCCTGGCCCCGGCCCTCCTCCTCTTCGCTGTGTCACGCCCTGTGCAGTTTCGAGGTAGATCTAACTCTCGTATCACTTTACAGAAGAATTTTTCTTTATGACTTCTTCCTCTTCGTTTTTCTCCCCCCTAAGAAATGTTAATACGGATGGAGAAGTAGCCAGTAAGTACTGATGACATCCTGGTACCCGATCTTGGCTTTGGTGCAGCACTGCTTGACTGGTGCCTATTTGGGACTCTGAATGAAAGGAGGGAAATTGCTTTTATCAACTAAAGGGGAATATAAAATCACTTTGCTTCTCGTCTACTCTATCCAAAGTGATGGACACTTGAAATTACATTTGGTTAGTCGGGTCAGTGTCTTGACTTCACGTGACAACGTTCTATTTTGATTCAAATAAATGTAACTTTATAATTCAGTCCGTTGCAGTCTTTTTTTTTTTTTAAATATTTTTTTTTAAACGTTTTTTATTTATTTTTGGGACAGAGAGAGACAGAGCATGAACGGGGGAGGGGCAGAGAGAGAGGGAGACACAGAATCGGAAACAGGCTCCAGGCTCCGAGCCATCAGCACAGAGCCCGACGCGGGGCTCGAACTCACGGACCGCGAGATCGTGACCTGGCTGAAGTCGGACGCTTAACCGACTGCGCCACCCAGGCGCCCCAAGTCCGTTGCAGTCTTAATAGGAATATTTTTACCAGTAAGGTTAAAATATTTGTTGTATTTATCAAATCTCAGGGTAACGCTTTTACTTACAAAGTCCTCTTTTCAGGAGATACAGAAGTTACTAAGACTTTTCAAAGCTATAGCTTTTTATCAGTGACTCTACGTTACAACAGGCCTCTCTACACCTCTCTTCCCTTGGTTGGGAATCATTTTTTTTTATTTTTGAAAAAATATTTTTATTTATTTTTGAGAGGGGCAGAGAGAAAGGGAGACAGAATCCGGAGCAGGCTCCAGGCTCTGAGCTGTCAGCACAGAGCCTCACGCAGGGCTCAAACCCACGAACCGTGAGATCATGACCTGAGCCTAAGTCGGTCGCTTAACCAACTGAACCACCCAGGTGCCCCCCTTGGTTGGAACTTTTGTAATTTGCTGTACTGCCAGTGACCCAGAGAAGTAGAATTGGGACAGCTCATTCACAACTGACCTGTCCACAGATTCTCTGTGGATAGAAGTGACTGCAGGGGCCGTGGGGACGTGTACTTCACCTTGGAGCTGGGCTCTCAGCCC
Source organism: Lynx canadensis (assembly GCF_007474595.2). Lineage (NCBI taxonomy): Eukaryota > Metazoa > Chordata > Mammalia > Carnivora > Felidae > Lynx > Lynx canadensis. Next base: position 140,880,719 of record NC_044308.2, on the reverse strand, counting down.
AGCTGAGGTGCAGCAGGGCCCTTTGCCCTAGATTCGGGATTTGGTTGCATTGGGATTGACCAAAGTAAACTCATGGCAGCTGGTGACAAAGCATATGATGTGTGGACCCCTGTGGCGTGCCTGAGAATGTGGATGTTTCACCAACCCCGTGGATTGTGGGGATCCTCTTACATCATTAGGATCGATTGATTCCGAATTTGCCCCGTCTTTATCAGAACCCCAGGTCTGATACATACGGGTTCAACGTTTCCATGGTATTATTAACTATATTCCCTAAACTGTATGTTGCGTCCACACGTCTTATTTATTTTATAACTGGAAGTTTATACCTTTTAATCTTGCTCCCCATTTGACCCATCCCCACCCCTCTCACCTCTGGTAACCACCAGAGTGTTCTCTGTATTTGAGTCTGTTTCTGTTTTGTTTCATTTTTTAGATTCCACATGTAAGTGAAATCGTATGGTATTTGTCTTTCTCTCTCTGGCTCATTTCACTTAATACCCTCTTCGTCCATCCATGTTGTTGCAAATGGCAAGATTTCATTCTTTTTCTATGGCTGCATAATGTTCCATCGTGTATATTTTTTATGTACATATAATTAAAATATTATGTCACAGTAAGGTATGACATAATATATAATTATATCGTAATATGTTATAATATATATCGTACACACACACACACCACATCTTTATCCACTTATCTATTGGTGGACACTTAGGTTGCTTCCACGTCTTGGCTATTGTCAATAATGCTGCAGTGAACATAGGAGTACGTGTGTTTTTTCAAATTATCGTTTTCATTTTCTTCAGTTAAATACCAAGAAATGGAAGTATTACGTCCTACGGTAGTTCTGCTTTTAATTTCTTGAGGAACTTCCATACCGTCGTCCGAGTGGCTGCACCAGTTTGCACTCCCACCGGCAGGGCAGGAAGGTTCCCATTTCTCCACATCCCCACCGACACCTGGTGTTTCCTGTGTGCTTGATCTTACCCATTCTGGCAGGTGTGAGGTGACATCTGCTTGTAGTTTTGATTTGTAGTTTCCCCGATGTTGAGTGATGTTGAGCGACTTTTCATGTGGCTGTTGGCCATCTGTGTGTCTCCGGAAAGTACGTATTCAGGTCCTCTGCCCGTTTTTTAATTGGATTGTTTGGCTTTTTTTTTTTTTTTTAACTTTTTAATGTTTGTTTATTTTTGAGAGAGAGAGAGAGAGAGAGCGTGTGCATGAGTGGGGGAGGGGCAGAGAGAGAGGGAGACACAGAATCCAAAGCAGGCTCCAAGCTCCAAGCTGTCAGCACAGTGCCCGATGCGGGGCTCGAACCCACGAGCTGTGAGATCATGGCCTGAGCTGAAGTCGGACGCTCAACCGACTGAGCCACCCAGGTGCCCCTTGTTTGGCTTTTTTTTTTTTTGATACTGAGTTGTATGAGTTCTTTTATATATTTTATATATTAACTCCTTATTGGTTATATCATTTGCAAATATCTTCTCCCATTCAGTAAATTGCCTTTTAGTTTGTTGATGGTTTCCTTCACTGTACAAAAGTTTTTTAGTTTGATACAGTCCCATTTTATTTTTGCTTTTATTGCCCTTGTTTGAGGAGACAGATCCAGAAAAATATTGCTCAGACTAGTGTCCAAGAGCTTGCTGCCTTTGTTTTTTCCTAGCAGTTTTATGGTTTCCGCTCTCACATTGAAGCCTTTAATCCATTTGAGTTTTTTTGTATGTGATGTCAGAAACTGGTCCAGTTTTCCCAGCACCGTTAATTGAAGAGGCTGTCTTTTCCCCCTATTGTGTATTCTCGCCTCCTTTGTCAGAATTTGGCCGTGGAAGTGTGGATTTATTTCTGGACTCTGTGTTCTGTTCTGTTGGTCTTTCTGCCAGTGCCATACTGTTTGATCACTACAGCTTTGTAGCCTAGTTTGAAACCTGGGCGGTGATGCCTCCAGCTTTGTTCTTGTTTCTCGGGATTGCTTTGGCTATTCGGGGTCTTTCGTGGTTCCACACAAACCTCAACGACTATTTGTTCTAGTTCTGTGAGAAAAAGCTCTTGGTATTCGGTAGGGATCGCATCAAATCTGTAAATTGCTTGGGGTAGTGTAGACATTTTAACAATTACTTGTTCCTCCATGAACACAGTGTATCTTTCCATTCATTTGTGTCATCTTGAATTTTCTTCATCAGTGTTTTCAGAGTACAGGTCTTTCACCTCCTTAGTGAAATTTCTTCCTAGGGACTTTATTCTTTTCGATGAACTTGTAAATGGGATTTTTAAAAATATTTATTTATTTTTGAGAGAGAAACAAAGACAGCGTGAGTGGGGGAGGGGCAGAGAGAGAGGGAGACACAGACTCTGAAGCAGGCTCCAGGCTCTGAGCCGTTGGCACAGAGCCTGACGTGGGGCTCGACTCCCGAACTGCGAGATCATGACCTGAGCCAAAATCGGATGCTTAACCGACTGAGCCACCCAGGTGCCCCGGGATTATTTTCTTAATTTCTCTTTCTGATGGTTTATTATTAGAGTATGGAAATGCAACAGGTTTGTGGGTAATCAATTTATGTGTATTATTTGTATCTCACGACTGTACTGAATTCATTTATTAGTACCAACAGGGTTTTTTGATGGACTTTCATGTTTTGACATCATATTTTTGCACATCTTACGGTTTTGTGTATCCTTGGATGAATTATTGTAGGTCTAGATGATTTTACTACTTTGTTTTTTAGTCTTTGTACTAACTGTGTACTATATGTTAACCAGTGAAGTTTTTCTTTCGTATTTTTTTAATCTCTGGTTATGGACTTTTCTGTTTAAAGAAGTCCACCTAACATTTCCTGTAAAGCCGGTTTGGTGGTGGTGCTCTGCTTTAGCTTTTGCTTGTCTGGGAAACTCCTGATCTCTCTCTCAATTCTGAGTGGTAGCCTTGCTGGGTTGGGTAGAATACTCTCGGTTCTAAGTTTTGGCCTTCAGGACCATGAACATATTGTGCCACTCCCTTCTGGCCTGTGGTTTCTTTCTTTTTCTTTTTTTTCCCTCCCCTCCCCTCTCCTCTCCTTTCCCCTTTCATTTCTTTTCTTTCTTTCTTTCTTTCTTTCTTTCTTTCTGGCCTGTAGTTTCTTTCTTTTTCTTTTTTTCTTTCCTTTCTTTTTTCTCTTTTTTCTTTCTTCCTTCCTTTTTTCCTTTTCTTTTCTTTCTTCTGAGAGGCAACACGAATGGGAGAGGGGGTGGTGAGAATCTTAAGCAGAGGCTCCACGCTTAACACGGAGCCCAGCATGGGGCTCAGTCCACGAGCCTGGGATCATGACTTGAGCCAAAATCAAGAGTCTGCTGCTCAACCAACTGAGGCACCCGGGAGCCCCTGGCCTTTGAAGTTTCTACTGAAAAATCATCTCCTAGTGTTAGGTGGGGGCTCCCTTGCACAGAACTAGTCGTTTATCTCCTGCTGCTTTCACGATTCTCTCTTTGTCTTTAACTGTTGAAACGGTAATTAGACTGTGTCTTGCTGTGGGTCTCTTGGGGTTCATCTTATTTGGAACTCTCTGTGCTTCCCTGATTTGGCGCGTGTTTCTTCACCAGGTGAGAGAGATGTTCAGCCACTGTTTCTTCAGGTAGGTTTTCTGTCCCTTTCTCTCTTTCTTCTCCCTCTGGGAGCCTGTGAATGTTAGTGCACTTGGTGTTGTTCCAGAGGCCCCTTAACTGCCTCATTTTTTAAATTCTTTTTTCAGGGAGGGTCCTGGGTGGCTCCGTCGGTTGAGCGTCCAACTCTTGATTTCGGCTCAGGTCATGATCCCAGAGTTGTGGGATCAAGCCCCACATCGGACTCCACACTAAGTGTGAAGCCTGCCTGGGATTCTCTCTCTCCCCCTGCCCCTCTCCCCTGCTAGTGTGCAAGCTCTGTCTCTCAAAAATAAAAATAAATAAAAATAAGGTTCTTTTTTGGGAGTGCCTGGGTGGCTCAGTCAGTTAAGCGTCTGACTCTTGATTTTGGCTCAGGTTAGACTGAGCCCCGCATTGGGCTCCACGCTGGGTGTAGAACCTGCTTAAGATATTCCTCCCTGTCACCCTCCCTCTCCCTCTCTCTATCTCTCTCCCTCTCCCCTTCTCGCCCCCCTCCTCCCCCCGCCCCCTTCCTATCTCTCTCTCCCTCCCTCCCTCTCCCTCTGCCCCTCCCCTGCTCACACTCTCAAAAAAAAAGAAAAGAAAAAGAAAAAAAATTCTTTTTTCTTCTTGCTGTTTTAGCTGGGTGATTTCCACTACCCTGTCTTCCAGCTTGCTATTCCATTTTGCATCTTCCGATCCCTGTTGATTCCCTGTAGCGTATTTTATATTTTGGTTATTGTATTCTTCAGCTCAGATTCTTTTTTATATTTTTATCTCTTTGTTGAAGCTCTCACTGTGTTTGTCCCTTCTTCTCCTGAGTTCGGCGAGCATCTTCCTGGTCACTACTCTGAACGCTATCTGGTAGATGGTTCAACTCTGTTTTATTTAGTTCTTTTTCTAAGATTTTGTCCTATTTTATTAGGAGCATATTCCTCTCTCCCCTCAACTTGCCCGACTCTCTGTAAATCAGTTACGTCTCCTGGTCTTGAAGGAGTTGCTTCATGCAGAAGGTGTCCTCTGGGGCCGGGTAGTGCGAACTGCCCTGGTCACCCACGCCACCTGCCCCGGGGGGGTCCCCTGGGTGGGCTGTGGGCACCCTTCTGTGGTGGCTGGGTTGTGGTCGGTGCACGCACACTGCCACCGGCCGGGCTGTGGCCGCGAGGCCCTGGCTGCTGTTGCAGGACCTGCAGCGTGTGGAGCTGGGTCCCCAGCGCAAGGGGTGCTCAGGGGGGCCCGGGTGCCGGCTTGCCAGGTGTGGCGGTGCATTTATGCGGAACTTGAAGTTTGTTTATTAATTTATTCAAGAAATCTCTACACTCGGCGTAGGGCTCGAACTCACAACCCCGAGATCTAGAGTCCCATGCTCTTCTGACTGGGCCGGCCAGATGCCCCAATATGCTGCATTTTACATGAGAGCAGTATCTGCCAGGTACTTTTCTAGAATTTCATTAAGAAAAAATTGTATTTACCACATCAGTACTTAGGCTTTATTTATAAAATTAGAACAACTGATTGTCTTTTGCCTTAAAGTAATCTCGGGGCGCCTGAGTGGCTCAGTCGGTTAAGTGTCTGACTTCGGCTCAGGTCATGATCTCACCGTTCGTGGGTTCGAGCCCCACGTGGGGCTCTGTGCTGACAGCTCGGAGCCTGGAGCTGCTTGGGATTCCGTGTCTCCCTCTCTCTCTGCCCCTCCCCCACTCTCACTTTGTCTCACTCTGTCTCCCAAAAATAAATAAATGTAAAAAAAAATTTTTTTAGGGGCGCCTGGGTGGCTTGGTCGGTTAAGCGTCCGACTTCGGCTCAGGTCATGATCTCACGGTCCGTGAGTTCGAGCCCCGCGTCGGGCTCTGTGCTGACAGCTCAGAGCCTGGAGCCTGTTTCAGATTCTGTGTCTCCCTCTCTCTCTGCCCCTCCCCCTGTTCATGCTCTGTCTCTCTCTGTCTCAAAAATAAATAAATGTTAAAAAAAAAATTTAAAAAAAAAATGTTTTTTTAAATAAAGTAATCTCTAAAAAACAGTGGCCTAAGTCATTTTCCCAGCCCCACCATTTATAAACAGGGTAACTTTGGACATACTGGTAATTCCTTTGTCCATCAGTTAGGGCATCAGTAAGAGAGGGCTAAAAATAGTGCCGATTTCATTGGCTTCATGATAATTAAATTATAGTTGATCCTCGGGCAATGCAGGGGTTGGGGGACTGACCCCCACCACCCCCTGTGCAGTTGAAAATCTGCTTGTAACTTTTGACTCCCCCACAACTAAACTGCCAATAGCCTACTGTTGACCAGAAGCCTTACGGATAATATACGCCATTGATTAACACGTATTTTGTGTATGTGTTATGTACTGCGTTCTTACGATAAAGTAAGGTAGAGGAAAGAAAATGTTACTGAGAAAATCCTAAGAAGAGAAGGTACTTTCGCGCCACTGAACCGTAGCAAACCCGTACGTAAGTGGGCCTGCGTGGTTCAGACTGCATTGTTCAAGGGTCAGCTATATACAAATATGTGTAAAGTTCTCAACAGAGTTCCTTGCACGGCGTGCTTAGCAAATGGCCGTTGTCCATACCAGCCTCCCTCCCTCCCCCTCTGTGTCTCCCTTTGTCTCTCTCTCTTCTCTTTCATGCAGAGAGCTCTCCCACAGGTACTAAGCATGGTACTTCCTTTTCTAGGACAAGAGTTTTATATGCATTCTCTGAATGTCAGTCACCTTATCAAGGAAATTGGTTTCACATTGGTGGTCATAATGCTCTCCTCCTACAAATGACTGGTGGCTCTCATCATGCTGGATTGATTCATCTAACCAGAGTCCAAAGTCTTTATCCTGAATCACTGAAATCTGAAACAGCTGAAACGAAAAGGACGGAGGGATGAAGCCATGACAAGTAATCCTAGCCTGCTTCTTTGAAGCCAGGCTGTCCTTCTAAGACAATGACTGCTGTCACCACTCTGTGCGTTTCCACTTTGCTTACTGATAAGGGTGAGGAGCTGCAGGTGTAAGTACCTTATCAATAAGCACTGACTATGCGGCGAAATGGTCTTCGTGCAGACCAGAGAAGCATGATTCTGGGTCAGAGTCATTAGGTCAGTTAGCAGATTGAGATGCTTAGGTGGGGGGTGTCACAAGGCAAAGAAACAAAGGATTTTCGAACTTTAAAAGAAGCTGGAAGTTACTTGTCCGGCCCCCTTTTCAGGTGGAGAAATGGAGGCAGGGGGCCCCGGTCACATGGGAGGTGACGGGCTCAGCTTGTCCAAGGTGCACGCTGCTGGGTGAGGCGGAGCGCGGTGGAGGGCAGTTTGGTGACCGTGCGGTACCGAGGGCTGCTGTGCTTGGTCCAGCTTGCTCCCTCTCGGATTATTACGGTAGAGTAGAGCTTTCTCAAATAAATTTGCTTAAGGATAGATTTGGAAAAAGAGACTATTTTCTGGCCCCTAGATGGTGGGAGAATATCCTCATCATAAGAGATGGAAGGTAGAAGAAAAGGAGAGGGAGAGAAGCCTGTGGAAACGCCTCTCGGAAAGGGAGCGTGGGGTCCACATTTCCCTGGTCGTAGCTGCACTGCAGCCACGTTACCTAGTCCTCTGGCTCTGCCTCTTACCACTCGTGGGGTCATGGTGGTTTGGGAAGTTGTCCCCTTCTGTTTTCTTGCCTCTTGTTCAGGCCATCATGGAGCGGTAGAGAGGAAATCTCATTCCACAAGGGCAGCGCTCTCCTCTGCCGCCCAGCAAAGGGCAGTGTTTCCTTTGCACTTGGAGGAAGAAGAGGCCCTTGAATGAAGCACCATGCAACCCACTGGGGATTCTCTGGTGGTCAAAATAGGCGTGGTCCCTGCCTCACTGAGGTTCCCTACTGTGGGAGAGAAACATGCCTCAAGTGAGTGTGCTGGGGGGAGGCCTGGGAAATAAACGAATGGGGCCAGGAGGAGGCAGGGTAGGGAACCCAGGGTGATTGGCAAAGTGGCCCTGGAGAAGGGTCCGAGCTGTTACCTCTCCCATCGTGTTTTAAGTGACTCGTCTGACTGCAGCTAGGCAGACCCCCCTACCCCCCGCCCCGAGGGTGTTACCATGTCTTTTTGTCCACCTGTCACACGGCACCTGCCAGAGTGCCTTCCGCTTCAGATAGTAAAGAAGGCATTTGTTGAGTGAACGAATTTCTAGTCCTAACCTGTTTTCAGCTTTTTTCCCGAGTCAATAAATATTTGGTGAGTGCATAAATGGTTGACAGTCAAAAAATGGTGAGTATGATTATATTTGGTTCATGGTTGACTGTCTTCAGGGTTTATAATTGGTAACTAGTAAAGTTTTTAAAGAGGCATATCTTTCGCACTGTTTGAACAAATCTCAATTTTAACTGGGTGTAGGTTTCCCAGTGAAAAACCCAATTCTTCCATCTTAAAGTAAGTTTATAAGTTTACTGAACAATGTGGGTGCTTCTCCACTAATCACATTTTCTTTATTTAAAAATTTTTGTTATGAAGTAATATACATTTTTATAGAGAAATTAAATATGCATATATAAGTGGAAAGCAAATAACTTAAATTTAATGTGTATTGATGTAGTTATTTGATCATATTGAGTGAATTCAAAGAACTTTACGATGCAGTATTCCCTGAAGAGTTGGATGTAATCTGTGTTTAAAAATAAAAGTCTTAAAAATTGATCTTTTTCTCTCAAGAGTCAGCTACACGAACCACGCTTCGATTCTGATTTATGGTCATCAAAACGAAATTTTAGATTCAGTAGATGTTTTGCAGTTTGTCATTCCGTTAAGCTGTGTTATGTGCGCTTAGAAAGCACAGGGTGGGTTGGCGCTCCGGAAGCCTGCGCAGCCTTCCTCGGAGAGATGCTTCAGTGTTTCGAGCAAATCTTCCTCCTGCTCCCCCCTCCCCACCCCGCTCCTGGTGCTCCCCCCTGTTTCTCTCCTGCTGTCCTCTGCCATCCTGACTGTATCCCACTCTCCTTCTTTTTATTTCCCTTCTGCCCTGTCTCCTTCATTCAGCTTCCTGCAGGGGAAATCCTTCTTTCCTTCCGACCCCCCTGTGACCCCCTTCCCCCTGTGACTTTGGGGGGGGGGCGGCGGATGAAGCTGCCTTTTGCCTCTGTCTTTTCTCCTCACCTTGCACCGAACCTAACATTTGCGGAGACCCCGATCCACACTGGGCTTAGGGAAGATGCCGGGGGGCTGTTTTGTGGAGGAATCTCTCAGGGGCATTGAAAACACCGAGGGGCTCTTGCTTATGTGAGCAGGGGCCCCAGTTCCCAAACGTGTAATTGCATGCACCCACATAGTTCAAATCTGAGGTTCTGTGGCTGACTTTATCCTTGTAGAAATAAGAGAAACGGAGCCATCGCTGGAGTTAGGTGCAAGGACCCACAGCTAGTTAACCCTGCTGTCCCTTTTAGTTATTTTTTTTAAAGTTAGTTTATTTACTTTGAGAGAGAGAGAGAAAGCACGGGCCGGGGAGAGACAGGGAGAGAGGGGGGATCCCAAGGGGGTTCCGTGCTGTCAGCACAGAGCCCGACACGGGGCTTGAACTCACCAACCGTGAGGTCATGACCTGAGCTGAAACCAAGAGTTGGACGCTTAACTGACTGAGCCACCCAGGCACCCCAGTCCCTTTTAATATACACTTAAGAAGTAAAGCCAAATACAGTCTTAGCCATATTTTAGTTGGAAAATTGTAATTGCATGCTATTATGTTTTTTGATCAGAATAAATGAGATCCAACTTCTAAATTACATATTTTGCCATTCCTGATACCATAGAGCCATTAATAAGTCACTGAACTACCATATATATTATTGAAACTAACAATTATATATTGTAACAGGCTATAAATACTTCAAGATATAGTATTTAGGAGTCATTTTTATGAACTGAGCCACTGTCCTTTTAGTATATTTAAATGCCTCTTTGAAGAGGAGTATTGAATGTATTCAACTTGATTTCCCCATAAAAGTCGGTCTAGGTGGAAGTGAGTGCTCTTCAGAAAAGTAACGATCTGATTTTGAGACGTGTTTGCTGTTTGTGTCTTTGAGGCCGTTTGCGTGTCCTAATCCTTCATTTCCCCGTAGAGGGGTTTGAATCTTCCCTCAGGTTGAATATGTTCCCTCTGAGAATTATTTTCAGAGATGCCTGTCTCTCTGTAGGTGGGAGCATTTATCCCCGGTTTAAGTGAAAAATGCTTTCTGTTAGATGTTAAAAAGAAAACAAACTTTAAGTCAAATGCGTTTTGTTCCAGGCCGAGCTGTTCCAAAGCTGTTTCGCATACTAGATGTTTCTGAATTAGGAGTTCACATAATAACGAAATCTGCTTATTTGGGTTCTCCACAAAGGTTTGTTGTGTGAGCTTAAAATAAGACTGCAGCTCACCCGAGGCACACGTATTAACTGTTTATTTAGTGGAAGCACATGCCGGGAGCTCTCATTTCTGATCAGCCCGGACCATGCGTGTGCCATGCCTCAGCCATCTTCTTTTGTGCTTTATTAAATCTCTGTCAATTATAAATATCAAGGTTTTACATTAATGTCAAGATAGTGCATCAAAAATTCATGGAATATGTGACTTTTTCCAAGGGTATTTAATACTTAATGCATTCGTGTCATTTTTCTTCCCAGAGATATTGACAGGTTTTATTAAGTGTTTGTTAGGGAGATTTCATTTTTATCAAGGGACTATAAAGAGAAGCTGCATGCTAAATCAATTTTTTAAAGCCAGAATATTGTTCATTTTTTCATCTTCAAACTCTTGTAATCCATAGGTTTTATTTAAATTTCTTCTTGGTTTATTTTTGTTTTATGTGAGTGATCGTTCAAGACAGAACTTTAATAAGGATCAAATATGCTGACGGTGGTGGTTTTTAATTTCCTTAAGCATAGCTACCAGACCCAGGCAATATGGTAAATTCTTCAAAATGTCATACTTACATATTTAGCAATATTACTTCTTTTTATTGAAGCCAAACAAACGATTTTAGATATTAATCTTTCCCAAACACAGTGATTATTTTGTACTAGATACAATATTACTGAGTCTCATCTAGAATACCTCCTTTTGGCAGAAAAGGGAACGGAAGAACACCTCACCGGGTTGCCTGTTGGCCACAAAGAAACAAGAATCCTCTTTGAAAAGTAAGCTCTTGAGGGCCTCCAGTCTGATCATGAGCTACAGCAACTCAAATATTTAGAGTGCTCGAGAAGGTGAAAATACCAATCATTAAAAAAATCTGCAGGAAATCTGCGGCTGGTTTCTGACCCTGACTTTTTGGGGGCTGGGGGTGGGCAGGCAGTCGGCGCTTTGGCAGGACCCCCGGCTTGCCTCTGTTGGGCCCCTGTGCCCGGGAGACCCTGGGGAGACCCTGTCAGGGTCGCTTTCTGACCCCGCCCGACAACCCTCCCCACCCATCCCGGGCGTATCTACCCAGGTTTGCCTCGGGAGCGAGTTACAGCTAAAACCGGCCACCAGGAGTAAGCTTTCTGTTTTACTCTTTTATTTTTATAGTACAAGTTAGGAATGTCTTCTCTTGCAGCAGATACATCACGATAAACCAAACCGTTCTCCGATTTTGCTTTCTTTATAAGGTGAGGAGTGTTCAGTTGTCTATCCTTCCTTTAAAGTATGACCTTAAAGGCTTTTCATCTAAAAACGTTTTAGGAACTTCGAAATAAATAATGTCGGGTTAACACTGTAATTTTTGAAGATGTATTCTTAGGCCCCAACTTGGTCTCCAACAGGAAAAAGACTTGGTGTTTACAGAAAGAAAAAAGAATTCTGTCTAGAGCTTCAGGAGTGTTTGGAATAGTTTCTTTTTCTTACTCTTGTTCATTTTTTTTCAGGGTATGTGAAAATACTTCTTTTCAAACTTAAATGTTTTTCATGTGCAAATCATTTTCGATATTTGAATGTTTCAGGATCCTTGTAAAAATATTATACAGTACTTAAGAAGTAGACTAGGATTTTTTAGAAACCAGGTTTTGCTGGAGTCAGGCTGACACAGTAGCTCTTCTAGATAAGCCCAGTGTGGATTTAGGGTAAGTTGCTGTGAAGGCCTTGCTTACCCAGGCAAAGAATCCAAGAACCTGGCGGCCCCAACCTGTTCTACCATAAGGCCAGTAGGTGGCGATAGTGTCACAGTGGTGAGAGCCCTGTTGAAATGGAAGTTATTTTGCCTTTCTCCATAGTGTCAAATTAAATTTTGCTTCAGTATAACTGTTAAGTGCATGTGTTCTGTGGCAGAATAGCTTTTCATACCAGAAGTACGTACGGTCGGCACACCCTAATTTTTAAGAATATAAGAACGATTATTTCTAACAGATTTCAACAAATGTTATGTAACCCTACAGCCAAAATAATCATCAAAATTAATCTGAAGAAAGCATTGTGTGTTGTGTGTGTGTGTGTGTGTGTGTGTGTGTGTGTGTGTGTGTTTTCCTGAGTTGTCTTTACGACTTCATCAGGACTATGAGCACGAACTTCTGTTTTCGGGAAGAAAGGTATGTAAATAGGAGGAAGGGAGACATTCTGGAGAGTTAATTTTCCGTCGGTCTGGTCCTTGTGGAGGATGTCTTGTTTGACTAAGGGTGCAGAATAGAAAGCCATTTCAGGGTCTCGGAGTGTTGGAAGGTTTTTGCTTCGAGTCGTTTTGACATTGAGCATTCCGTGTTTGAAAATTGTCATCTTTTCTCTCATTCAGTAAGTCAGACTTTCTTGGGAGGGCGGACCAAATTCTTAATACCTATGGGATTTAGTGTTGGAATTTACCAGCTTTCTAAATACCATCCTGCATTCCACAGTTTAAATGAATTAAAATATTTTAAAATAACAAAAACAACGGTGCTTGCCACCTGCTTAGAGTTTGGAAAGCACTGGCTTGGGCACCGTCCTGCGCCCTTGGAGTAGATCCCTCCTGAGGTTTCCTTGTGTTGTAAGTGAACGGGAATCTCAGCCACGGAGTCCTCCCCGCTGGGGTGCTTCTTACGCGGACACTGGCTTGGGTTTTGTGGAGGGACAGTTCTCTGCTCAGTTTGTCCTTTTATAAGGAGAAACCTGAGCGGTGTCGGTGTCGTAGTTAAGTTTCATCGTTGTAAATGGAAAGCATCTTCAGGACTCTTACAACGTAGCCTTGCACTCCATTCATTACAAAGGAGAGGGAGGAAGAAGCTTCCTTCCCTGGGATTCACGCATCTTTCTTCACTGGAGTTGACCGCGGCCTTGCCTCGGGGGTTTTTTGTTTTTTGTTTTAACAGAGATAGGAAATCCCGATCTGCCTCCAGCAGCTAGAAGATTCCTCTGGGCAACGTGTGCTCTTATACACTGACTTAAAATTCGTCATCTTTAATTTCACTTTTGTTACTGCAACACTTCAAGATGACACGAGTGTAATTTCCTATTTTGACTTTTCTTCCAAAGGGTTAACCGCGGGCTAAGAACGCGAGGGGAAGGCAGGCACCTGGGAGCTAACGCCCAGTTGGCAGCCTTTTGTAATATATAATTTGCCTAAAATTGCGCACGGAGCACAAGCTTTTGTTTTCTAATTGATTTACGGTTCGAGCCACTTCTGCCTCATCCCCTACTGTCCTGCGCGCGGTGCCAGCGAGTACATTACAGTGAGCGATGATAAATGGCCGTGCACTCGCCATGCTAATGCGTCGAGAGTAAAAACCGCATGCCGCACGGAGCTCCGCGCATTAACAGTGCTGCAGAGACCCGCCAGCAGCGCCTCCCTGCTCCCCGACCGGAGATCGCCGCGCGCTCCCTCGGTCACTGAACTGCAGGCCGCCTCTCGGGCTGTTACTGAAACCAGAGATTAAAATGATCCCGTCGCAGCTTTTCATTTGTTAATGGAGACAAAGTTGCTGAGCCCTCTCGGGGTCCAAGGCGGGGTCGTTGGGATGAGGAATCAGGAGACGCATAAAACGTCCTCCTGAGCCTCAAGTGGTGGATGTTTTCACCAAATGTTCATCTGACCAGGGGAAAAAAAAAAAGAGTCAGATTTCAGTAGGCCAGCCTCTCTTTTATCTTTGTCTTGTTTGTAAAATTTAGAACCGCACAAAACTACCTTTCTTGATTTTTTCTGCACTTGAGCCGCACTTACCACGTATATGATTCATTTGCACATAAGTTGATTTCCATCCAAATGATTTAAGTCGGAGACAAATGAAAGAACCGTCCATTTATTAGAGTGCCTTTAATTGTTCTTTTTCCCCACATAAGAAGAGATTTGCTGCACTCAGGGGTGTGCAGCGTGTCACGGGTAGAAGAAAACGAGGAAAGCCAGGACAGACGCCTAACTCTGGAGGCCCCCGGTGTCCCTTTGGATCAGACACTCCATGCGTGGGGGCGCCTACCTTCCTCTCTGTAAAGTCGGTCCACCTTCAGTTTTATTTTTGCGTGGTGTCTGTGGGTTCTAGTATCGAAATATGAAGAAGCAGATTTATGGCGGCTGCTGGGCACAAGAAATTAAGTTGACAGTGATGTATGAGAGCATAATAGCATGATGATCCCTCAGTAGCGCGGCTGGACGCCTCCTGCTTCATTTGGCTCTTGTTAGGATCTGTTAGGCAGCTAAATAATGAAATTCTGCTGACTGATTTCTGTTTTCCCTTTTTCTCTTCTCACCTCTGCTTTCTGAAACTTCTAATTCCCAGACCCATCCTCATGCCAACAAACTGCCCTTGAAGGATGCTTTCACTTACGAGGACTACAGGTTGGTGGGGTGGGGTGTGTGCCTGTGTGTGTGTTTTGGGGTGTGGCGGGGGAATGGATATTGGGGGGGGGACTGTGTGTACGCATCTTTGGTGTATGTTGCGTACTGTGTGTGTTGGGGGGTGGTTCCTAAGTGATCTGAGGATCTGGGAAGTGGGAAGTACTTAAGAAGTGACCTGCTGTGACCATGTCAGGCCCCCAGACAGGTCATCCTGCAGAGGTTCTAATGGACAGCTGGGGTAAGGGTCAGCATTTTAATAACCACGCGGAAGTTGCCTTCACCCTGTGGTGGTCGGGGAGTAGCTGAGGTGGCCACGTGATACTGGAGATTAACGTGTAGTGTGGGGTGGTCGTGAGGGTCCCCCCCCACCCCGGTGTTAAATAGACTATTGTGGCGTAAAGTGGGGACTTTTTTGAAAAACGAAAAGATTTAATTGTGCCATGTGATAAGAAAATAGCATGCCACATTTTGTCGATCTCCTAGAGGATTTCTGGTCAGAAAGGAGTTACGTTTGCCACTCACTGAGGCTTAATACAGGTGCAGAGTCAGCGTTCGGGAAAAAGAGGGTGGCATGGGCCTGGGGGCAAGGGTCTCGGCCACTGCGAGGACCAGAGGCCTGGAGATCTCAGTTCCTGGCCCTCCTTCCAGACACTCTGTCTCCCGGGAACATCCCCGGCTTAGTCCTCACCCCTGAATTGTCTGTCTCTCTCTCTCTCTGTCTCTCTCTCTCTTTCTCTCTCTCTCTCTCCTTTTCCCTTCTAGGTCCCCCTTCCTCCCCTCAGCCTTAGATTTAATTTTAAACGATGATGAAGGCCAGCCATCACCTGCAGTAATACTCAGGAAAAAGTTTTGACGGTTGGCGAGAAGTCTGACAAACCATAGTTTCTGGTTGAGTTACGACGGCACCGGGCTCTGAGATGTCCCTGCTGTAACCCACCTCTTCCTGTTGTTACAGGTGGGCAGTCTCTTCTGTGATGACGCGACAAAACCAGATTCCCACGGAGGACGGTTCCCGGGTGACCCTGGCGCTGATTCCTTTGTGGGATATGTGCAATCACACCAACGGCCTGGTAAGGACCCCTCCGTGTTGTGTTTCGTGTGGGGTTGGGGGGGGGGCTGTGGTGTGGACATTCCACCGACAAACCAGCCCAGCTTCCTGCCTCCCTCCAAAGGCAGCAAACAGAACCAGCCGGTCACCCCCCACCTACCCCCCCCCCCCCGCCCCCGACCTCCCGCCGAGAAAAGCTGCAGTTTTTCTCTCTCGGTGTTTGCTTAATCCTGAAAACCAGGGACAAGAATCTTACTCCGCTTTCAGAAACCACAGCGAACTGCATTGATTTGCGAAGCCATAATTCCAGCCTAAACACTCATGTTCTTATCTTATTAAACCACAGACCAAACCAAGGTTTCTTTTCCTTCCTCTCCTTAGAATGCCGATTTATTGAAGAAAAAAACCAAAACTTTCTTCTTTCTGGTTTTTCCTTTTACGGTCCTTGTTTTCCTTGCTGACTATAGTCCCTGTTACGGGCCTTCTCTGATTCCCTCTCCCTTCGCCTGACACGATGGCACATCCCTGGCCCACTTATTCACCTGCTTTGTCCGGGAGAAGGGCCTGGTTTCCCTGGCGCTGGGGCGTTGGGCCCTTGGCCTTGAGTGTGGGGTAGGCATCGCCAGGCGTGGGAAGCCCCAGGTAGGCGACATTAAGAAAACAGGGGAATTTTATGATGATTGTTAATGGCGACGCATAAAAGGAGGAAGCCCAGGAAGGCGGCTCCCTGTCCCTCCACATTCTTTGGATCCCCAGCCACAGCGGAGGCTGACACACTCCCTGTGCTGAGACGGTTGTCTGAGAAACATTTCCTGGTATCAGGATGTGGAAATATGATCAACTTGAGAATATTTTGAATTTTTCAGCGCGGCCCTGGCACGCTGGCTTGGTTTTACTTTTTTGTCCATCTTTCCTCAACGTCTGCTTTCTTTGTGATTATTAGCAGGATTATAAATAGGCTTAAAATATGCTGTCAATGAGTATTGCACATCTAACTCCACAAAATGGCCAGAACACATGTAGCACGAGCCAAATCCTTGCCGATGGAATACCCCGGTGCTAATTTGGGAAGGTCTAGCAGCAAGTAATACTCTTAAATTGTACAGAAAGAATGGTTTCACTCCTATAATTACATTTCTGCCTTCATTTAGATATGCTTGATTTAATTAGCCATATTAAGGGACAGCATACTTTATTTATTTTCATTAATGAATAAAAGTTTTCATTCTTTTTCTGTCCCTCCCCCCCTTCAGAGCTATTTTAAACTGATTGTAAGATTGAAGTTTTCAAAGTTTTCAAAAACGCTTTTAATATTTGACTGTAGCGTTCTCCTTTTTGTTTCCCTGGGTTAGGTCATTCGTTCTCAGACTTGATCGACCATTAGAGGTTTCTCATTTCTAAAATTTGAAAAAGTACACACATTATCGTAAGCAAACAAAATCCGTTAACCAGTGAGATGCCTTTGCAGTCGTGAAATGTGGAGGTTCCCTGCCCCGCCAGCACCCGGAGCCCGGGCCGCGGGCCCATCTGTGAGCGAATCTCTCCCTCCATCATCAGGTGCGCATTTGTGCCCCTTCACACACTCACGTGCACACTAGTTTTTGTGTTGCTTTCGTATAAGTGGGATTAAGCTATTCGCTTTTTTCCAAGAGTTTAAAAAAAAAAAAGTCCGTTTATCTCAAGATAAAAATAAGGAGTCGATGACAACCACTAACACTGTTTTCTCCAGTGCAGTTCATAAGGTCCGTGTCCTATCACAGAGCTGGCGATACGTGGCTAACCTCTAGAGGGTTCCGACAAGGTGGTGGTGCTTTTTCTTACGGTGGCCGTTTTCCTTGCATCCCGCACTCCACACCTTGGCTGAACTGCTTTCGGTTGCAGTTACAAGACTTCAAGGGAAATTGTGTCTGGTAGAATGTGAGAATCTGTTTTAACACTGTGAAGTTGCAAGGGACCCGAAATTAAGGCTTTTGGCTTCGCAGACAGGTGATTGTCTTCTGTGTGTGTGTCTATCCTGACGGTCGTTGTCTGTCTGTTCTGACGCTCGCCAAGGGAGTAGGTAGACATCTGTAACCCAGCAACGCTCTGTGCTTCTGACAAAAGCCTGGTGGTGGGAGCTGAGATGGGAGAGCCAAGCCCGTGACGGCAATTCCAAAGCGGTAGCAGCAGGGAGACGGGGGAGAAAAGAGAAGGCCGGCTGGGTTCCCGGGCCTGAGGTGGTGGCAAGCGTGAGCTGGTTGCCTAGCCACATGGAGACACGGGTTTAGACGAGTTCATGGGACACCATGTTAAACTGGAAGAAATGCTGTAGCTCTGAATTCTGGGCGACTGGTTCAGAACTCACGTAAGCAGCAATGTTCCTTTCTCGAGGTTATTCCGTTTGTGTGGAGAACACTAACAAGTGGTCTGTCCGTTCCAGTGGGTGAAGCATGTTGGAATAAGCAGCCCTTGTATTTGAGCGTGTACCTCTCCTGGTCAGGATGGAAGGGCCTTGGGAAATTCAAGCAGAAGCGAGAGAGGCTCTCTCTCAAGGTCTGTTTGAGTATTGAAACCTCTAAAACGCTCAGGTTTACACAAGGCTTTTTTCCAGTCTCAAAATGAAAGCCTGGGTTTTTGTAAGTAGCAGACAAGGCTCCCCGCTCCACGCGTCCCCGTTGTACTCCCACCACACACAGGTCTGGGCCCCTGTGCTTCCTCAAACACCGGCACACGCCCACCTCAGGGCCTTTGCACAGGCTCTTCCCGCCGCCTGAAATACATGTTCCTCAGATGTCTACAAAGACCACTCACAGAC
Source organism: Lynx canadensis (assembly GCF_007474595.2). Lineage (NCBI taxonomy): Eukaryota > Metazoa > Chordata > Mammalia > Carnivora > Felidae > Lynx > Lynx canadensis. The sequence continues at coordinate 140,862,567 of NC_044308.2, read as the reverse complement.
TTCCTCAAGGAAGGCTGCCCTGGGTCCCCTGTGTGGCATCGCCACGCTCCCCCGTCTGTGAGCCTCGCCTCCTGTCCCGTTATCTGTCTCCCGTATTTCTGCCTGTTTATTTCGGTTTTTCGCTGGCCCTTCCCCATCCCTCCTGCTTCCCTGACTTCCCTCCTGCTGTGTAATGCTCCTGCCAGGTCCCTGTGCAACCATACCATGGAGCCGCAGACTTTCAGGGCTGGGGGTCTGTGGGCAGTTCCTACTCCATGCTTCTCAGAATCCCGTGTGAGGTCAGAAAAGTGATTTTGACTTTGGGCAGGAACCTCACAGAGCTGATCTTACCAAGTGTGGAACCTGTTCTGTGAGGGCAAATGTGCCAGATCCCTTGGCTGCATTCATTTCTTGTTGCTTTCGTGTTTCTCTTGGTCTTTGCGGAGTGGCAGTATGATGCGGTTCATAAACCATGGGTTCTGGGGGTCCTGGGTTGAAAGATTGTCGTCACGTGGCCCTCCGTCCTAAAGATGTTATTCCCTAGACTCAGAAGTCAGTTTTTGGATCCACGCTGTTGATGCCTTTTTCAGTAAGTGGCACTTGCGGTGGTCTTGAACTTTGATTCTCTAGGACAAAATGAAGAGATCAAAGGAATCAATGATTACAGACCGTCTAAGAGATCGGGGGGCCGCTCTAAAGGACAGACTTCCGATAAGGAGCTTTTCGTGTAAATTGGGGGCCCTGTTCTTATCCCAGTGGCTCACGCACCAGTGAGTACTGTCAGAGACAGTGTCGGGGGACACGGTTGACACGGGAGCTTCCAGACTGCTCCTGGGGGTGGGTGTGGGGTGGGAGGGTGACAGTACAGGGACTCTGGGAGTACAGGAGGGTTGGGTAGGATGAGGGGAGCTGTCCCCAAAGAAGCCAGGGCTCAGGCAAAACGGGAGCAAAAGGTAGCTCCAGACATGAAGGAGATGGGAGAGTGGCTGGGCGTGGCAGGCGAGTAGCAGGTCAGGGGCCCCAGGGGGACGTGGGCCTCCCCGTAAACTGGCCTCGCTCAAGAATTTGGATTTCTGCCTGTAGGTAAGGTGGATGGCCACGAGAAGGTTTTTGGTTTTTTTTAATGTTTTTTAACGTTTGTTTATTTTTGAGGTATAGAGAGACAGAGCACAAGTCAGGGAAGAGCAGAGAGAGAGGGAGACCCAGATTTCAAAGCAGGCTCTAGGCTCCGAGCTGTCAGCACAGAGCCCAACGTGGGGCTCAAACCCACAAACCGCGAGTTCATGACCTGAGCCGAAGTGGGACGCTCAACCGACTGAGCCACCCGGGCACCCGCTACCAAAAGGTTTTAAACAGGAGACCGGCACTGTAGTGTCACTAGGGATGCGGGAGGGACAGTGCTGGAATCTGAAGCCAGCTACCGATGGTTAGGACCTCAGCCATGCCAGGGAGTGATGAGGAAGGCAAGGACCCGAAGGCTAATTTAGGAGTTCAAGTGCTGGCCTGTAGCGGCACCAGAACACCTCTGTGGCCTGTGTGTCAGGACGTGAAGTGGCCTGGCCCCCCAGGACGGGACAGACTTGGGGTGGGGGGAGATGTGGGTTTCTGGCCTGGGACCGGGTCTGGGGTACTTACTTGTAATGGCCTTAGAGATGCTTACATACAGCGCTCAGCAGAAAGATAGACCACAGCTGAGTTATTTGATTTTCCCTTTGCTTATCTGAAAGTTTCAATTTCTCTAATTTCAGAGTAAAATAAGTACATAGTTTAGAAACAGGCTTTCCTTTTTCCCCGGTTGTTTACCCGATGGAAGACACACGTTAGTTTCTTAGTGGCCAGAGGTGAGAGGAACGGTATTTGGAGTCATTTGGAGTCAGCTCGTGCTCTCCAGGAGACCCTGCTTCCGTCCGTGGGGCTCGCTTTGGGACAAATGGTGACCGTGCTTGAGACCAACGAGGGCCACTCTGTCCACTGTATTTTCCAAAGAGTCAGGTCCTTCCTTCACTCCACGTGCGGAATCTTGTGTAAGAATTTCTGGTGTAAATAGAACTGATTCCAATAACCAAGAAGTTGTTTGCAGTTTTGTAGCGCATGCGGAAGGCGCCCTTTTAGGTACCTTCGGCTGCCTTCTGTCTTCTGACTGCCAAACCAGACCCTCGCGAGCGAGGGCACCGCTCCCCTCCGTGCTCACAGTTGTCCCCCTCCACCCCGCCTAGATCACCACCGGCTACAACCTGGAAGACGACCGATGCGAGTGTGTGGCCCTGCAGGACTTCCGGGCTGGAGAGCAGGTGGGCGGCGCTCACGCACCGGCTCGCGGACCGGGGGCCGGCCGGTGGGCACAGAGCTCGCGTTGTGTTGATAAGTTTAAAAAGGGATTTAGCTCGGGCACAAAATTAGGGATTTGGATTTAGGACCGTCTGGGGAGTACGTCTCGAGATCTGAAGCCGTAAGAAACGTACTGTGCTTTGGGTCCACGGAGAAAACAGATTTAAGTGCAATTATTTGCACAGTTGACCTCGTATTTGCAATTTATTTAAGTGGCAAAATCAAGGGACTCGGGCACCGTACGTCTTTCCACTTTAATCTGCAGATTTCATCTCATGATTTGGGTGGGGGCAGGGGTGAGCCTTTCGGTGAGTTTGAAAATACGCATCCCTGAATGCCTGCTTTCCACCCCTCGGTCTCAGGACCGAGCAGTTACCCCCAGAAAGCAGAACTGACGTCGACCATTGACGCCCCAGCTGAGACAAAATGAGCAGTGCGAGTCTAACGAAGTGCCGGTCGGCCCTTCCCGCAGAAGAGTTAGAGACCCCCTGCGGGGTGCAGAGTTGCCACAGGAACTGGAAATGAGTTTCTGACGGACACGGCCTGAAACTCTTGTTCCAGAAGAGACCCTTGTAGTGGAAGGAGGCGGGGGGACTGTGACGAACTGCCACGTGCAGTCATAACGTGCCGGCCGGTCTCGCCGTCCCGGGGACGGAGAAGGGGCGGTGCGCGCCCCGGCCGGGGCTCCTCTGTGAACCAGGCAGGCCCGCGCGGTGGCGGGAGCGGACGCCCTTCCTGGCCCATCTCAGCCGGTTTGGGGAAGGGGGAACTGCACGCCTTGCTGGGGCTGCAGGAGAGACACGTGATCACGCGAGGGCTGTTTTGTGTGTGGAGTGTGACGTCCAGTTGAACATGTGAGAACTGATCCTTTGCCCTGCTCTGTATTGAGAATGATGTTAAATTTCTTTTATATCCCTTTATTTTTTTCTTTACTGCATCTCAGATTTACATTTTTTATGGCACTCGGTCAAATGCAGAGTTTGTGATCCACAGTGGTTTTTTCTTTGACAATAATTCACACGACAGAGTGAAAATAAAGCTGGGAGTGAGTAAGAGTGACCGACTCTACGCCATGAAGGCCGAGGTCCTGGCCCGCGCCGGCATCCCCACGTACGTACAGAGACTCCCAGCTCTCCCCTGCGCGCCTAGAAGCATTTCCACTTGCACAGTGTTTCGTTGGTGTGTCAGTAGAACTTCTCTAGAGTGGTCTGTCCCCATGTCTGCATCCCTGCTGCACAGCAGATTTAGACCGGGACGCGTGGAGACTTACGGGCGTTTTCAGATAAACGCCAGCGTCGTTGAGGGCGCTCATGGTCCCTTCCAGGGGACACGGCCTGAACTCCTCATTAAGTTAAATAAATACTGTGGATCATTAGTGTCTTTCACCTTGAAAAGGTTAATGACCCGGATCAATTTGTTTCATTTAATTCTTTGCCACCATTAGTTTCTGTAATGAAGTCATGATCCCTAGTGATTTCAAGAATTTCTGGTTAAATTCTTGAAGATTTTCTCGCATTTGAGTGCAAAATGATAAAGAAGCCAAGAATTATGATTTATTATTCTCCCGGGAATGGAGGAACCATTCTTAATGAAAATGGATTAACCAGGCCTTTTTTTATTGAACTTGTCAATATTTGATTAATGATTAAAATGTGAACTCAACATAAATTATTGTTAACATTTTTTAAGAACCGTGGGCACACTTAATTCTCTTAGTTGTCACACGCACCCTGAGATTAAGGCTTTTAGAAACTGCCGATGGGGCGGTGACGGCCATCCTCCGAGAGAGGCCCTACCTTCTGCACTTTGCAGGCACTGAAAGCAACATTTGCGCGGTTCGGGTGAGGGGTCGGGATGAGTCACGCGGGTCAGTGCCCCTCGAGGGTGGCCGCCCTCCCCGAGTGTGGAGTGAAGGGCTCTCAGTTGCTGAGAGCAGGTGCCCGGGCAGGGCGACTAATGCTTCTGCCTTTGTCAGTTCCAGTGTGTTTGCGCTGCATTTTACCGAGCCGCCCGTCTCTGCCCAGCTCCTGGCTTTTCTCCGCGTATTCTGCATGACTGAAGGTAAATCATTTCAGGAGGAAAAAAAAAAAAAAGATGTTGACTTTTTAAAAAATGCATCAAGTGTAAAGCATAGTGATGCAGATTCAAGATAAAATTGTTTAAAACTAGAGCGCTTTCTCGGGGGAGGGGGGAGGGCAACATTGGAGAAAGAAGTTGATCCGTTTTACCCTGGAAATGTTTTATTAAGTCCTTGATGTGTTGTCAATATTCATTTGTAATAAACAACTAATTCTCTACTGCATTGGAAGAAGAAACATCTGGGATCCTGTAACTGCATCAGAATTCTGTGTTTGTGGAGGGGAGTTTTTGATGTGCTCGTTCCACAGACAGCCGTATTCCCCGCACCGTGCACGGACCTGGGAGTCCCCCCCCCCGAAGTCATGTGGTCAGCGTGGCATTCGTGGGCCACGGGACCTCCCTGGCTGGCCGACTCTGCTTTCGAGATGCGAAATTGCTGGCAGGCTTCCTAACGTCAGGCATCCTGTTAGGTTAACACTGAAGACGACCCTGTTTGCATCACAAAATGTTCTTGTCAGGCAGCCTCTCCCTTCAGGCAGAGAAAGAGTTAAATGCACATATTCAGCATCTACTGTTATGTTTGCTTAAGCTCAGACATTTGGCCTTTCTTATCCTGACTGATTGTGCTTGCGTTTTCGTGTTTGGTCTGAAAATGTCCCCCCACCCCCACCCCAGTAGGCCCAAGCCCATGGTCCTAAGGCTTCGCTTTTACTGTTTTTGTTTTGTTTTTAGTTTTTATTTAAATTCCAGTTAGTTAACCAGCGGTTTAATACTAGTTAAGGGTGTAGAATGCAGTGATTCATCATGTACATGCAACACGCAGTGCTCATCCCAACAAGTGCCTTCCTCAGCGCCCATCCCCCATTTAGCCCATCCCCCCCCCCACCTCCTCTCCAGCAACCCTGTTAGTTCTCTGTTGTTAAGAGTCTGTTTTCTGGTTCCCCCTGCACACACACCTTTTCCCCTTTGTTTTGTTGTTTAATTCCACATATGAGTGAGATCATAGGATATTTGCCTTTCTCTGACTGACTGACTTCACTTAGCATAATACATTCTAGTTCCATCCACATCATTGCAAATGCCAGGATTTCATTCTTTCTTGTGGCTGAGTAATATCCTGATATATACACACACACACACACACACACACCACATCTTTATCCATCGGTCGATGGGCTTTTGGGCTGTCTCCATAATTTGCCTATTGTTGATAGTGCTGCTGTAAACCTCAGGGTGTATGTATCCCTTTGAAGTCGTATTTTTAATTTCTTTTTAATGTTTGTTTATTTATTTTAGAGAGAGAGTGTGTGGGCATGAGCAAGAGAGAGAGAATCCCAGGCAGGCTCCATGCTCAGTGCAGAGCCCGACACGGGGCTTGAACTCATGACCGACTGTGAGATGATGACCTGAGCCAAAATCAAGAGTTGGACGCTCAGCTGACTGAGCCATCCAGGTGCCCCTGTATTTTTGTAGTCTTTGGATAGATACCTAGTAGTGCAATTGCTGGATCATAGAGTACGTCTATTTTTTGTTTCTTGAGGAACCTCTATACTGGCCTCCAGAGTGGCTGCGCCAATTTGCATTCCCACCAACAGTGCGTGAGAATTCCCCTTTCTCTGCAGCCTCACCGACACCTGTTATTTCCTGTGTCGTTGATTTTAGCCATTTCGACAGGCGCAAGGTGATCTCTCATTGTAGTTTTGATATTTATTTCTCTGATGATGAGCGATGTTGAGCAACTTTTTGTGTGTCTGTTGGCCACCTGGATGTCTTCTTTGGAGAAATGTCTGTTCACGTTCTCTACCCATTTCTTAATCGGATCGTTTGTTTTTTGGGTGTTGAGTTTTTTAAGTTCTTTATAGATTTTGGATACTGACCCTTATCAGATATATCATTTGCAAATATCTTCTCCCATTCCATAGGTTGCTTTTTAGCTTTGTTGATGGTTTCCTTTGCTGTGCAGAAGCTTTTTATTTTTATGAATTCTCAATAGATTATTTTTGCTTTTATTTCCCTTGCCTCAGCAGACATATCTAGTAAGAAGTTGCCATGGCCAATGTCAAAGAGGCTACTGCTTGTGTTCTCTCAGATTTTGATGATTTCAGGTCTCCCAGTTAGGGCTTTCACCCGTTTTGAATTTATTTTTGTGTATGGTGTAAGAACATGGTCCAGGTTCATTCTTTGGCATGTTGCTGTCCGGTTTTCCCAGCACCGTTGGTTGAAGAGACTTGTTTTTTTCCCATGGATATCCTTTCCTGCTTTGTCAAAGACTAATTGACCATATAGTTGTGGATTCATTTCTGGGTTTTCTAGTCTATTCCATGGATCTATGTATCTATATTTGTGTGAGTACCATACTGTTTTGATCAATACAGCTTTGTAATATAACTTGAAGTCCAGAATTGTGATGCTTACAGCTTTGTTTTTTTTTTTTTTTCCAGATTACTTTGGCTATTTGGGGTCTTTTATGGTTTCATACGAATTTTGGGATTGTTTGTTCTAGTTCTGTGAAAAATGCTGGTGGTATTTTGATAGGGATTGCATTAAATGTGTGGATTGCTTTGGGTAGTATGGAAATTTTAACGATATTTATTCTTCCGTGAGCACGGAATGTTTCTCCATTTCTTTGTGTCGTCTATCAGTTTTTTTCATCAGTGTTTTATAGTTTTCAGAGTACAGACCTTTCACCTCTTTGGTTAGGTTTATTCCTAAGCCTCTTATTGTTTTTGGTGCAGTTGTGAATGGGATGAATTCCTCAATATCTCACCGTGCTGCTTCATTATTGGAGTATCAAAATCCATCTGATTTCTGCACGTTGATTTTGTATCCTGCAACTTAACTGAATTCGTGCATCAGTTCTAATAGTTTTTAGTGGAGTCTTTTGGGTTTTCTGTATATAGTATCCTGTCATCTGAAAATAGTGGAAGCTTTACTTCTTCTTTGCTGATTTGGATGCCTTTTATTTCTTTTTGTTGTCTGATTGCTGAGGCTAGCACTTCTAGTCTTCTGTGGAAGAGCAGTGGCGAGAGTGGACATCCATGTTGTCTTCCAGACTGCAGAGGAAAAGATCTCAGTTTTTCCCCATTAAGGATGATACTGGCTGTGGGGTTTTCATATATGGACTTTATTGGGTTCCTCTAACCTGCTTTGTTGAGGGTTTTTATCCTGAATGGCCATTGCACTTTGCCAGTGTTTTTCCTGCATCTGTTGAGAGGGTCATGTGGTTCTTCTCCTTTCTTCTAGTAATGCAGTGCATCACGTTATTGATTTGCAAATATGGAACTGCCCCTGCAACCCGGGAATAAATCCCACTTGATCGGGGTGAACTGTTGGATTCGGTTTGCTAGTATTTTATTAAGAATTTTTGCATCCAGCTCATCAGGGATATTGGCCTGTAGTTCTTTTTTTTGTGGTGCCTTTATCTGGTTTAGGTATCAGTAATGCTGGCCTCTGTAATTTGAAAGTTTTCCTTCCTATTGTATTTTTTGAATAGTTTGAGAAAAATGGGTATTAACTCATTACATGTTTGGTAGAATTCGCCTGGGAAGCCGTCTGGCCCTGGACTCTTGTTTGTTGGGAGATTTTTGATTACTGACCCAGTTTCTTTGCTGGTTATGAGTCTGTTCAAATTTTCTATTTCTTTCTGTTTTAGTTTCACTAATCTGTATGTTTCTAGGAATTTATCCGTTTCTTCCAAATTGCCCACTTTGTTGGCATATAGTTTTTCATGATACTCTCTTAAGACTGTATTTCTCTTAAGGTGTTGGTTTGTTGTTTCTTCTCTCTCTCATTTGTGGTTTCACTTACTTGGGCCCTTTCTTTTATTTTGGCTAAGTCTGGCTAGCGGTTTGCAATTTTATTTGTTTTTTCAAACAGCCAGCTTCTGGTTTCATTGATCTGTTCTTTTTTCGCTTCTATATCATTTATTTTTGCTCTGCTCTTTCTTATTTCCTTCCCTGAAGTTTCATTTGCAAGTGTGTGTGCGCGTGTGAGTGTGTGTGTATCTGCTGTTGTAAATGACCTCAAATCCTGTGCAAAACAGATTGGGTAGGAAGAAGTGAGTGAGGGAGTTAGCACCTAACTGAGCAAACAAACAAGCGTTCCTCTGAAGAAGGCTGTCCGGGCACTGGGGAGAGGGCAGTCTGGTCCGCAGAGGTGAATTGTGGCCCGCGGTGGTGGGGTCTGCTGGGCTCTGCTGTCCTTGGCCCCCTGTCTTCACGTCTGGATGCCCAGTCCAGGCTTTGACGTCAGGACAGGCGTGGAAGAAACTTAGGCCCCAAACAGGTGATTTCGACACCCAACCACAGGACCCAAGGTGGGGGGGGGGGGGGGGGGAATGGAGCTTGTCCCTCAGAAGCGGCCACACTGTCGAAGGCCCAGCTTCCGGTGAGGTTTTCCTTTGGTGGTGGCTCATCAGTCAGTTTGGCGAACACCAGTGAAGGGTTTCCCATGGGCCTGTCCCGTGTACAGTAAAGAGGTATAAAGGTGAAGGTCACCATTCCGCTCCCAAGGAGACTTATACCTGAGAAAAATGACAGTGATGCTGATCCCTGTAATGCGTGAGCACCTGCCGTATGCCAGGCGCCATGCTACATTCTGTTAGTTGTCGTCGGGCTTGTGAGGTGTAGGGCTTCGCGCTTGACTGACGTGGAAGCTCCGGTTCCAGGAGATTGAGTGACGTAGCCCTGAGCTGGCAGACGGCCGCCCGAGTCAGGACCAGCTCTTCTCCCTGCAGGGCCTGCGCCCCGGGCATCCCACGTGACTCCCGCTGGCTTGCACAGAACACGATCCGTGGAAGAGACACTAGTTGTCCAGGGGTCTGGAGGAACCCGCGGTTGACATGGAGGCAGGCTGAGGAGCGAGGGCACCGGTCGCTGTCGGGGGTGACCTAACGTGACTCCCGTGGTGGCTGGGGGAAGGCACGGAGGCTCTGTCAGGGCTGCGTTCTTTGTCGGCTGCAGGGAAGCATAGGGAGGAACCTACTCTTGAAGCCTTTGGTCGCATGGTGACGCTGTTGTGTGTCCCCTCTTGGGGGTGTCCTGTCGCCAGCAGTCCCCAGTCTCTGCTCCTGCCCCTCACTCAGCTTGCCAGCTTGGAGGGCAGAACGTGCGTGCGCTTAGGAACAAATCAAAACTAGCGACCTGAGGACTGGGGGGAGCTTCCGAAAAGAAAAGTCTACCACCAAGGAAGCGCGTCCTAAACGGTCAGCACTTTACCCAAAATATAAACTGGAGGATCCAAAATCTAAAAATCCTGAATTTTCTCATGCCCTTTTGTTAACAAATGCAACTTCATAAATTTCTTTTTGAACGTTCGATTAACTTCTATTTTCCTCAAAAAAACCAAAAAACCAAACTGCTTGAATCATTTTAGGTCCGATGATTCTCTGTAGTTTCTCTTTAGTCCTAGAAAGACAACTTGTCATGTCGAGACAATTGCTATATTATCCTTTGAATTCCTCTAACTAATACTAATAAAAGTTCAGTTTGCTGGCAGCAGAAGTTCTCCAATTTGAATTGTAAAGAGTGACAGCTGTGGGGCATTTTGCTCTGAAAGAGATACTGGCTCATAATTACATAAGAAGTACGGGGATATTTCTTGAGCGTGACTAGGACGGGCATATTTGGGTCTTTTGAAGATAATGTGCCAGGAGATGAAATGCTCAGAGCAGTTGCTGAATTCTTTCCTCCTCTTACATATATTTGAAGGTAATTGAGATGTTCACTTGTGTTTACTTGTAATTTCTATTTAATTCCTGACAAGGGAGGGATCTAGGCACATTTTTCATTAACTAAGGTTTTTATAGTCCATTTTCTTGCTTCTTTCAGCTTGGGGTTTGCGTGCTAGGAAGTAAACAGCTTTGTCAGGTCAGCCACTGGCATGAGCGCCGTTCTGACTGACACAGAGAAGGGTCACTGGATTGTTGTCCTATTTAACGGGTTTTTGCTATTTACATTGTCAACCTAAATGTCGTTTTGACCCCGTGGGTGTGACTGAGCTCACGGTTTGTGAGAAGGGTATCGTCAGCATGAGGGCCGTGTCCCTAGAGTTTGTCCTTAAAATGTATCTCGTGAAACTGTGTAAAAGCTCTCGGCGTCCCCCATAAAAACGAGCGACAGTGCTGCCCCAAGGCTTGGTCCGGACTCCAGATCAGGAGGCCCCCCCCCCCAAACACACACACACACACACACACACACACACACACACACACACCCCTCCCGAACCTAGCCCTGACTCACCCTGGAGAGCCTAGCACGGCCCGGCCCCGCCCCCTCCATCAGGGAGAGCTTTCAGCCACAGGAGGACGATGTCATCGGGGAAGATATTTTCCAAGGTGGGTTGCTTGTTAAATGAGAAGCCGAGAAGCCGTGCTGTTTCTTCCCTAACAGATGGCTGTTTGTGTTTCTTGCAGAAGAATTGAAAGAACATTTGCTGGGAGATAATGCTATAGACAGAATCTTCACCTTGGGTAATTCCGAGTATCCCGTTAGCTGGGACAATGAGGTCAAACTTTGGACATTTCTTGAAGATCGAGCCTCGCTTCTTTTAAAAACCTACAAAACAACCATTGAGGTAATTAGATCGCGTAGATGAGGAGTTGAGCTGTGTCATGTTGTTAAGGGTTTCTGATGAGAGATTCCTTCCTAAATGTCAATTACTTTCTTTAGCAAGATCATTGGGCATCTGATCTTTGTCACTCAGCTTACTAAGGTTTTTCTACTTACCGTATGTATACCTACCAGAAGAATCGCATTGAGGCACTGTTGATAAGAAGACAGATTTGAAAAATTTTTTCACCACTCTTCTGTCATTCTGAGTTTTCATTTGTGCTTTTAAAGCTAACCTTCGCGTCCCTAATTTCACATTCACCCAACCAGGTGCCAAGCCCCCTGGGCCACCAGTGCACAGGACAGACAACACCTCCTAAAATCGGCCGAGCTCGCTGTCACATGTGGTGCAGCAGGCATGAGATTTAGGCTCACCGTTTTCATCTTAGGGTCATTTTACCGGGGTGGAATTTAAATACAATAAAATCGTGGCGCCTGGGTGGCTCAGTCGGTTGGGCGTCTGACTTCGGCTCAGGTCATGATCTTGCGGTTTGTGAGTTCGAGCCCCACGTCAGGCTCTGTGCTGACAGCTCAGAGCCTGGAGCCCGCCTCAGATTCTGTGTCTCCCTCTGTCTGTCCCTCTGCGGCTCATGCTCTGTCTGTCACATTGTCTCAAAAATAAATAAATGTTAAAAATAAATACATAAATACAATAAAATCCACACTTCTAACGTGGACGTTCTGCTAGAAGCCCACAAATCCTGCAGCCACCACCACAGTCAAGTTCCAGAACCTTCTGTCACCCCTAACACCTCCCTCGTGCCCCCATCCCTGGCAGCAACTGATCTGCCCTCTGTCGCCACGCTTTTGCCGATTTAGACCTCTCAGAATTAATCTCGCTCTTTTTCGTTGTCCAGGAAGACAAGGCCTTCTTGAAAAACCACAACCTTTCTGTGCGCGCAACAATGGCCATCAAGCTGCGCTTAGGAGAAAAGGAGATTTTGGAGAAAGCGGTGAAGAGCGCGGCCGCCAACCGGAAGTACTACCGCAAGCAGATGGAGGCGGGGGCCCCGCTGCCCCGGTGCGAGGAGAGCGGCGCGGGGGGCGCCAGGCTGCCCTTGGCCTTGAGGAGCCTGGAGGAGGAGGCCGGCGCCCACGAGGCCCTCACCCTGGCCGAGGCCGTGGGCGGGGCGAAGGCCGTGGAGAACGGGCTCGTGAACGGCGAGAACTCTATCCCCAACGGGACCGGGGCGGAGAAGGAAAATTTAAATCGGGAGGAAAGCCGAAGAGCGGCCGAGGGCACCAAAGAATCTTGTGCAGACGGCACGGAGGGCGCCAGGAAGCAGCAGCCCCGCGGAGGTGCCGTCCGCACCGAGCTGAGCTGAGCGGAAGTTCAGGGACCGTCCAGTTGCGTCGCCGTGCTCCCTTGTTCACGTTTTTTCTTTCCGCAGAGAGGAAAATATGTTTTTGCTGCTTTATATAAAAATGATTTTTTTTTAAGTTATTTAAAAAAAATCTAGCTTCCCTTTTTGATTAAGATAGCCATCTTGCTTCTGGGCAAAACAAACAGGTTGCCGGGCCTCGACGGCAGACCGGGCAAGGGGTGCTTTGGCAGCCCCTGCAGACCCACTGTGGGCACCCGTGTTTTCTTCCCGGGGACGCACGCGGGCCGGCCGTCAGCCGTGCTCTGGCGGGCCTGGCCCCCTGCCAGCCGCGGCGGCAGCCTCTCTGCCCCCTGTCAGCAGGACGGGGTGACGCGCTCCGGGTGCTCAGCGCAGGCGGGGCTCCAGGTTTGGTAGCTCGAGGTTCGGGGCGACATCTTTTTTTTTTCCCCCTAAAATAACGCCCCGGTACTGAAAGAAAGGTTAAGGTGGCAACCTTATTTTTAATAGTTTTCAATGTTGGTGATAATCCTAATTATATAAATACACACACACACACACACACACACCACACACAGCCCTAGTGATTTCTAAAGATTTGTTTACCTTTTGTGTTTGGTTTTACCGTATGAAGAACTTGCCCCCTCTCCTTGAATCACCGTAGGACATGCATCCTCCTCCTCATTTTAAATGTTGGCTCTGATTTTAACGTGGTGCGTTTGATTTCCCGCGTCGGTCACGGAGGGTCTGTGGCGGCGGCGGGGCCTCAGCTCTCCGGGGCCGCGTGCACAGCGAGGCGGCTCCCCGGCTCTTCGGTTTTCACAAGCTAGAGATTTTCAAAGCTACACTTTTGAGTAAAAAGCCTTATTAAAAGGAAAACATGATTAATACTTTTGTCTCTTCCTTTCCTTGGAGTGGGACAGGCCCTTCGGACTGAGCTCCGATGCAAACCATCCTGCTTTATTCGCTTTATCCGCGGAGCTGTTGGGAAGCTGCCCGGTGCCCGATGTCCAGTGCTCTGCTTGTCCCGGGGACCCAGGGTCGCGCGGGAGGCCTGAGGTCAGCCCCTCTGCAGCCTGCGAGGGGCTGAGCCGGACGCAGGCAAAGGAGTGCTTGAGGTTGTGGGGGAGGTGAAGGCTCAGGCTAGCGTCCCCTGAAGGCCACTGGCTCCCGGGTTACAGGTTGCCAGCCTTCCTCCACTACGGGTTTTCACGCTGTCTCCGGGGTCCTGACTATTAAGTTCTTTTGGAAAACGCTGTGTAAATAACCCAGCCGCTTCGGTAAACGCTGTTGTGCACAGGTAGTCTTAAAGACATTGTCTGTGTCTCTCCTTGGAGAAGACAGGGCTCTGCAGATAAATTGCTTAATTCCGCACCGAGGATCCGGAGTCTTACAGAGCTCAGGAGGTCGTTGAATGCGAGGGGCAGGTTTCATCCTTACAGGTGCTTAGCAGCATTCATCAGCGCTGACGCCTAGAACTCTCCTGCGTTGTTGGTACGCACTCAACTCCAGCTTATTAATAAGCACACCTGTGGTGGCGAACTCCCCCATCAGCCTTGCATCTGAGACACTTTACCAAACGTATGAAGAGCCTATAAAACGTACATATTTCCCAAAGAAGCACCGTGGTATTCGAGGCATTTTCTACTCTGGATAGGGAAGTCCCAGAGATTAGAACTTTAATGACTAATTTGTCTGTAGATACATTTTCTCATTGGTTTAAAAGTGAAGTCTAGTATCCAATATCTCCTTGGAAAAATTACATACGGTTCAGATGTAAAGTAGTGTCGTGAGACAGGATAGTTGTCAGAATATTTCCTGGAAAAGATACGAGTCCAGATGGAGCTCACAGAGCCCTGGGTGGAAATCGGGCTTCAAGTTCTGGCCCTCACAGCACTGCTGGTGGGTGTCAGGCCCTTCTCTTCACTTACTTGGAAGGTAATTATCAGAAGTCCCTGCTCAAAGGGGTGCCTGGGGGGGCTCAGTCTGTTAAGCGTCTGACTTCAGCCCAGGTCATGATCTCGTGGTTTGTGGGTTTGAGCCCCGTGTCAGGCTGTGAGCTGTCAGCTCAGGGCCTGGAGCCTACTTGGGTTTCTCTCTCTCTCTCTCTCTCTCTCTCTCTCTCTCTCTATCTCTCTCTGTCTCTCAAATAAACATTAAAAAATTAAAAGTCCCTACTTGAAAATTTGGAGACTGTTCATTCTGTCAATTAAATCCCCATCAACAGGTGTATTTGTTAAGGTTATCAGACCAAAAAGTGATTATATAAATTAGGCCCCCAATCAAGGACAATCTTTGCCTTTGTGACATAAAAATGGGGCTGGTAAGAACAGAACTTTTCCACGTGGAAAGAAAGATTATCTGTTGAACAACATCGCTGCCCCAAGTTGGGTGGCCTTGCCCTAGAGTGGCCTGGAGACCACAGCACACATTAGTCTCCGTCCTGCCCCATTCCGGCTCAGCAGACACAGTGCTGGTCACAAACACTCAGAGCCACATCCTAAGCATTTGAAAATTGAGGAAAAGTGATTAAATTGGCATTGAAGAACCCTCATTGCCATCTGTCATGAAAATAGACCTTTCTCTCAAATCATTTTAAAGTTTACTTTCTTCTTCATGCTTTTGGATCGGAGGCTGTTCAGGCTAGTCATTGGAAAAATGCCAGCCTTTGCTACTGTTTCTTAGCTTTGCGTGTTATTTGTGTAAACACTTAGCAATTAGATTTCACCAGCCTAGAAAAACTACCCAGTTTTTCCCACAAACTGGCAATTGATAGGTGACTTCCCCCAATAGTTTCTAGACTGGGCTCACTGAAAGATGTATTTTTTTTTTTTTTGATAGAGTAAGGCATTAAAAATATTCTCAGGTTAAAAAAAAATATTCTCAGGTTCTCCATACAGTACACTGGGTTATGCTAAATTAAGGCTTCCTTTAAAAACAGGGAATTAATTTTCTGCAAATCATTCCTTGTTGCATTTTTTGGTGGTTAATATGTATATGTCGGAGTGAGAGAATTAAAAACAAAGAAATAAAAACGAAGAAAGTACCTGTGACTTGAGCTTAGAACTAAAATCGGACTGTCCGTAAGGAAAATGAGGAGTCGGAGTGGTGGCTGATTGGGGGGTGAGTTTCAGAGAGCCCAGATCTTTAAGTGCTGTAACCATGGCTACGGGAAGAAGCTTTTTATGTGATATATTATGCCATGTTCGTATTATTGATCTGGCAAAATGAGCGTGTTCAATCGGGTCTAGCTGATGCCCTGAGCCAAGATTTGGGCTCACTCGAATTTGAATGTCAATTTCAGGCAGCTCATTAGGGGTCAGCCTCCTGTTTGAATCCGCAGCCCCTTACATAATGTATTCCTAAAATTCTCGGTGTAAATTGAATTTGAGTAACTGGAATTGTATTCAAATGCACTGGCAAATTTGTTATTTAAATGAAACTGCAGTGCTGGTCCAGGGTGGGAGCTTGGGCTGAGAGGGAGGAGGCCATAATGTCCACAAGGTCCGGGAGCATAGGAGGGGTGGGCCCAGTTATGTCTCCGCAGAGGCCCAGCCAGGCCAGCAGGTCGGGAGGCAGACGTCCCCCCAGTGAACCCCGAGCGAGGGAGCACTTTTTAAGCCAGCCGCAGTCTGCAAGGGAGGACTCACGAGCACTGCCCAGGACCTGCTCAGGCTGCCGGCCACCAGCAGGGTGACTGTTGTAGAGGGTATTCTAAATGTCCGGGGTGCTTTGATTTTATTAATCACTTTACAGAGCTGAGCGGGGAGGCCATCCACAGCGGCTAAGCGTTCGCGTTCCGAACACAGACCTGGGATCTCCTGGCCGCGGGATGGGGCCCGCTCCTTGGACGTTTCTGTGCCTTCCTGCAGGATATCTGTGCTTCCTACCTCTACAGGCTCCGGGTCTGCCGAATGAGATCATGCATTTCCAAGCTTCTGGCACCGTGTCTGTGCATGCTAAACATTCAGGAAATGTTGGTTCTTACGATTCTCTAAGCCTCAGCCATTCTCAGGACGCAGAGAATGTTCCTGGGACCCGGGATAGCAAAAGGATCCCTGCTCCGCAGGCCGGCAGCTTGGAGTGCGCACTGAGTGAGCAACTGCGGAACTGGGCCAAGTGACAGCTGCGACCCTGGTGCAGTGCCAGGTTCCGTGGGTCGTTCTGCTTCCTAAGAAACCCTCGCTGCCCTCGAGGTGACGAGGCGGCCACTTGAACCAATAATCCGGGCAGACCATGCCACGGGTCATTAGAGGGGTGGGACCCTGTGCTCTAGTACCGGAGGAAGGGAGGTGCGGGAGGATGGGCCTCTGGCGGGGCTTTCAGGGGGCCCAGGAGAGCCCCAAGTCCCTGCCTCCTGGAGAGGGGTCCTGCAGGAGACGGAGTCCTGGGCACTGTGCCCAGATCCCGCGAGGAGAACTCAGGGAGGGGAGGCCACCTGACTTGTACCGAGTAGCTTCTTTAGGCGGAAAAATGGAGCGGTCACCAGCTCCCTGGGACACAAATGCCACCGTCAGTGTTTCCCTTAGAAACAAGATAAAAAGGCAGAGAAGCCTGTGTTCGTGGACTCCTCAGCAGGACTTGTGGAGTTGGGAACGTTGGCGCCGGTTGTCACACGGATCAGCTCCGACTCCCACACGCCTGCGGGTGAGAGTGTGTGTCAGTACGTTTTATGTGTGTAAACGTGTGCGCACACACACGTGTGCACATACACGCGCGTATAGCACTCCGTCAAAGCTCGGACCTTCAGCTCCAGGCAACAGAGAGCCCCGGGGAACGGCCTCGCCGGCTGCCCCACTGAGGGGACGCCCCCTCCCTCCCGGAACCAGGCTGGCGTGAAATCTCACCCTTGTCCTCTTGCTGTCCTGCCTTGTTGTGCCCTGACCCCTGCAGCGTGTCCCAGGAGAAGAGGACCGCGTTGTGGCTTGCACCTCAAAGCATCCTTTCCCCTCCTAAAACACGGTTCTGGAGAAGCTACTTTTAGGATGAGTGGCTGCTCTCGGGCCCGCACACCCCGCGTGGGGTGGGGGTGGGGTGGGGCTCGGTGCCCTGTGCTCCCTTTCCACAGAGTGTGGGGCCTCCGCCCGACCCCCCCCAGACTCACACACTCTCCACCCTTCACCCACGCCAAACCTGCACTCCTGAAAAGTACGCGATGGCCCAGTTCCCACTCAAGTGTAAATGTCTGGAGAGACTCCGCCATTCTTCCGGAGTATTTGCATTTGGACCTACAGCCAAGGTTTTAGCCCCAGAAGTTGTCCAGAAAACAGGGTCCGGCTCCGATACCAGGCAGAGCTAAGGTGGATCCGATCGCTCTGTTTCCTGCTGTGGTCTGGGCCCCGTGGCGGGTTTCTTGATGCTCAAGGCCTTGATTTTCTCTTCTTTTCCAAGTTTAAATTAAAACAAATTTTTCTAAGTGTTTCTTTATTTTTGAGAGGGGCAGGGAGGGGAAGGTGCAGAGAGAGAAGGAGACAAAGAATCCGAAGCAGGCTCCAGGCTCCGAGCTGTCAGCACAGAGCCCGACGCGGGGCTCGAACCCACAAACCTCGAGATCGTGACCTGAGCCGAAGTCGTCGGTCGCTTGACCAACTGAGCCACCCGGGGGCCCCAAGGCCTCGAATCCCTTATCTGCAAAACGGAATAACCACGTGAAGCTGTGGGGAGGAGGAGTTCTGACGTGGTTCTCAAGAAATAGCTCCTGGCCTTACTGAGAACCGTGGCAGGGAGCCCGCGTACTAAACCAGCGGCAGGACGCCAGGCTCTGGATCCTGAGGGAGCAGGTCCTGCGTGGATGAGAGGGCTGCCCGTCAGCCCTGCGGTCACAGGAGACGGACCTCGTTCTGTGGCCACCGTCGTGCAGGCCGGGTGCTCTCCCAACCTGGCAGGTGTCTCAGCCTCCTATAACGGGCACCTCTGAATGTCTTGGCGTGCAGTTTTCAAGTAAAGCTCACAGGCCCCTCGAAACAGGTGCAGAGGACAAGAGAGGGGACAGTGAGCCATCGAGGTCCACCCGGGCAGACCTCAGCTGGTGCCAGATCCCAGATCTCGTTGTCAGGTGAGTCCCGACGTGCACCTGGGGAAACACTGCTCTTTCATGCAAGAATTGCAAGAAAAGTTTTATTTTGGTCACCGGCAGTCGTCAAAATCGCCAGCTTCGGGCTTCCGTTCTCTAACGAGTTACGTGTCACGCTCTTAAGACTACGGTGTGATTAGAGTCCGGAAATCCAGTCCGAGCGCTCCTTGGATCTTAAAAGGAACCAGAATGGCTGTTTTGGCCAAGTAGTAGCAGAAAAGGGGGAAAGGGGATTCCGCCCCCCACCGGCTCTGCTCTCAGTGCTGACCCACGTGGCAGGGGCAGGTGC
Organism: Lynx canadensis; assembly: GCF_007474595.2. NCBI lineage: Eukaryota > Metazoa > Chordata > Mammalia > Carnivora > Felidae > Lynx > Lynx canadensis. Next base: position 140,843,889 of record NC_044308.2, on the reverse strand, counting down.
TTAAAGCCCGGTTTCACAGACGACAAAGGGTGGGTCCGGTCACCATGTTGAGCCGAGGGGAAAGTGAGATGCTGTCACCCCAGGGTCCTGGGGCAACAGGGACTCACCGCCTTGTGATTTGGATCACTTGATGTCCGCTAAGCGCCGGCCGGACGCCATCACCAGGCTCCAGGTACACACAGCCCACGATCTGGGGCCTGCTGTTGGGCAGCTCGAGGACGACCCCGGCTCAGCCCGCGGCTGCACCTGCTTTCCCTTTTTCCCTTCTCACCAGAAAGGAGGCCAGGGCTTTTCACTCCACAGTATACAGGATTATAGATTACCCGTATGCTCATCTCTGCCCACCTTTTACCCCCTTCCTCCCCCAACAGGTTCATTGTTGGTGTCAAACAACAGAGAATTTAATTCTGATTTCACACCTTCCTGGAAGTGCTTTGAAAACCCACTCCGGGAGCTGGGGTCATCTTCATGTTCCTAGATACTAATTTTCAGGTCTTCTCACATTCCAGGAGGTTCTGAATGGGTAGTGGGATTACAAGAGGGGACCCCAGCTTTCAAGGGACTCAGTAAGTGACCGTGAAATCCCTGTGTCCTTTGTGGCTGGCCTGGGAGAGCCTCAGCAGTGGGGATTCATCCCATTTGCTCAAACCGGTCGGTAGAGGCCCCGTCCCCAAATGAGGTCATTTAAGAAACCACCTGTCGGGGCGCCTGGCTGGCTCAGTCGGTTGAACTTCCGACTTCGGCTCAGGTCACGATCTCACGGTCCGTGAGTTCGAGCCCCGCGTCGGGCTCTTTGCTGACAGCTTGGAGCCTGCTTCGGATTCTGTGTCTTCCTCTCTCTCTGACCCTCCCCCGTTCATGCTCTGTCTCAAAAGTAAATAAACATTAAAAAAAAATTTTTTTTAAAGAAGAAAAAAAGAAACCACCTGTTAATCCCGTTTGGGGTTGACTTGATTGTTTACCAGTACAGGAAAAGTCACAGGGCCACACACACGTACAACACCCTATCCTAAATGGACAGCTAGCGAGGAAAGGAGGGGATCCAGGGTCAGTGATAGACTGAATCAGGCACGGAAGCTGGTCCTCAGTTTCCACTTCGCTCCTGGGGCTCCTGGTGTTTCCTGCCCAAGCCGCCTCTGGTCCAAGCGGGCAGGTGCTCTGCCCGTGGAAGCTGCAGAGCAGCGAACGGTCCAAATATACCTCCCTGAAACAAATATTAAACGACTCCTGTAGGCATCAGATAATTCTGCAGGCTACCTCGAAGGAAGTCAGGATTTCCAGCAGCAATTAAATTGCATGATTGGACACAGGGAAAGTTTTATAATTGCTCCCAGGTAGCAATTTATTAGGATAGATGTTACTTATGACATGTGTCAAAAAGGTCAAAGTTTATACTTCCTTGGACATTAACCTAATCTTTGAAACTCCGAAACTTACACTTTTTGGTCATTAATTTTTTTTTTACAAGCAGAGATTTTGACAATTAACCCAGTTAATAAAGGTCAAATTTCAATTTTTTTTCCAATTTCTGGAGCACTTAACTTATTCTTTTTTGAAAATGGGAAGATAGGGGATGATAAATAGTTATTAAATGAACACAAGGATGTGGTTCCGCTGTCAGGGTGATGATTATAAAACAGCCGAAACTGGAAGAACAGGAGTGCTGTGTATCTGACGGAAAGTAGACTACAAGCCCAGGAAGTAGAAAAATTAAGCTCTCGTGCTGTGTGCAGTTAGTAGGGTGCTGTGAGTACATGCCCTGTTAAATCATCTCCCGGTTCCAGTCATTCAGTTACGTGGACTTCAGGCTTCCGCCGTTGAATCTGCACATTTTAAAGGCAGTAATTTCGGCACACTTGCTCCAAGTACAATGTGAGTCAAGAACCAGTGTCACCTGCTAGACTGGATTCCTCAGATGAACCCGCAGATGGGCCAACAGCAACTGAGGCGGCCTCGTCCCCGCGCCCAGGGGGTGGGCGGGGCCGGAGCCCCAGGGCCCTTCCTTCACACCGCCACCGCGGACAGCGCCCCCAGAACGGACAGCGCCCCCAGAACAGGCAGCGCCCCCAGAACGGGCAGCGCAGGTGTATGAGGGGGGAGGAGGGGAAATTCACCACCGGTTCATGGGCCCGGCAAACAGCAGACCCCTCCTTACCCACCCAAAACAAGACAGACCAAACTTCCCTTTCCGCTCTCATCAAAGCCTCCAGTTGGGGCAAACTCCCCAGGAGGGCAAGCTTCCTGGGGGCTCCTACTGGGCAATCCCCATTGCCCTGCTCCGACAGCGCCCCCTGGTGGCAGTGCCTCTTGGGACGAACCGCCCGCCAGGAGGCTGCCCAGGATAGAAACGACTCACACACCCCTTGGGAGCAGGTACCCTGCCCAGACCCAGCCTGGAGCCTGATTCTCCAAGGGGTGGGTTTGCTGCTGCTGTTGTGTTGTAGAAAACAAGGCCCCTCATGAGATGCGCCCAGCATAAAGAACCAATATATCAAAACCATATTTACATGACATCTGTTTATCCAACAACGATGTGCAAGCAGCCGGCACCCTACGTCTTCCGCCCCAGGCCGTCCTGCCCTGGACGTCGCCCCCACCTGCTTCTCCGTGCTTAAACTCTTGGGCCGAGGCCTGGCTTCCCCCGCACGGTGCAACTGCCCGCTGTATCCGGGGTCCTCCTAGCATCTCTGTCTGCCTGCTGTGCCTCGCACATAGTAGGTACCCAGAAAATGCCAAAGAAAAAGGAAGGCCAAGCCGTTTAGCTCAGCAAGGGGGCTTGAAACTGAATAACAACAAAAATAGTCTCTCCGAAAATACACCATTGGGAATTGTTGGGGGGGGTACGTTTGGGGGTGCCTGGGTGGCTCGGCAGGTTCACTGTCCGGATCTTGGTTTCGGCTCAGGTCATGATCTCATGGTTTGTGGGTCCAAGCCCCGTGTTGGGTTCCACCCTGCCGGTGCGGAGCCTGCTTGGGATTCTCTCTCTCTGCCCCTCGCGCACTCGGTCTCTCCTCCTCTCTCAAAAATAAATAAAAAGAAGGGTGACTGACTTCGTGCCCTCTTCCTACCGATTCCACGGGTCTATGCCAAGCAGACAGTGTGCATGCGTAGACTTTTCCCAGAGATGTCGTCGGGAGACAAGAAGGTGACTCAGTTTACAAAACTCTGGTTGGCTGCAAGGCCTCAGGAACTGTTTTTCATGCCGTGAGGGCCACCTGCCCGGGATGCCAGGGGAAGGAAAAGCAGGGGAGAGGAGCTGCGTCTGCGGTTCCCAAAATATCCCCACAGGCGGCAAACCTGGGTTAAATCTGAGCGCACCTGATGTCTGAGCCCTTTGTGGGGCTTGGTGCTAACAGAGGCTGTTGTGACCTAGCCAAGAAATCGGGGAAGACGACTGTGGCCTTCTGTTTTCCTTCCTTTCGACCTCCACCGCCCACGGGGGACCTGCCCCCTGCCCTCTCGCTGTCTTGCCTCCCTACCTCCTTGGCAACCTCTCACACGGTCCCCCCGCCGCCCTCCCTGACTCCCTCTTTGCCACCCCATCTCTGCTCCTGTTTCCACAGTCGATGGCCTCGCAGATTTTATTGGGATTTACAATGCTAAGGATTTACAGGGAGCCAGCCCCCCCCCCCCACCATGGGCTCAGGGCTGGTCTGGGCACATCAGAGGGACAAGTGCTCATGTGGCGGGGGGTGGGGGGGGGCTGGTGGTGCAGAGGACACGGCAGGGCAGCCTGGCCCCAGTGGACAGGGAGATGGGTGCTGCCTGGCTCTCCTAGGGCCCCGGGGGCTGAGCCGGGGGCTGGGCCAAGTGGAGGGAGGGGCCTCCGAGGGGCCTGTCACACAGCTTTCCGCGCCAGACAAAAGAAGCTTGGCTTTTCTCCAGGGAGGGGCGCTCTGAACTTCCGTGAGGCTCCTGTGGGGCCCCACCCGGCCCTGGGGGGACCAGAGTAGCGTGGGGAGACGCCCAGGTATCTGCAGCAGTGGAGGGAGGGGGAGGGAGGGGCTAGGGCAGAGAGTTGCCTCAGGCCCCCTCTTCCATCACTGTCTCTGATGGAGGCAGGCCTTTAACTGACTTGGGCTTCTCCACCTGCAGGACGGGAGACCCAGGAACGCGGAAAAGCTTGAGCACCAACCTGAACGACCGGATGTATGTGCCGGAGGGACGTGGGACTCTCGGCGGTCGTATCTCAGCAGGAAACACAGCTACATCTTCGGGAAGCATGGGCCTTTCGCTCAATTTCGGCAAATCTACCCAAATCTAAAGTGCCTTCCTTTGCTGGGAAAGCCTGCACCTTCCCCTTGTTGGCTCTGCCCACCCCCCACACCCCCCCCACCCGGGTCCTCGGGGAAGGCCTGCAGGCACATGGAGGAGGCTGGCACTATCCCGCAAAGCCCAGGGCATTCAAGATGGATAGATGGGACTACATTCATTTCTCTTTAATCGCCTGGAAGACAATTCCACCGGGGCGCCTGGGGGGCTGGGTCGGTTAAGCGTCCGACTTCGACTCAGGTCATGATCTCACGGTTTGTGGGTTCGAGCCCCGCGTGGGGCTCTGTGCTGACAGCTTGGAGCCTGGAGCCTGCTTCGGATTCTGTGTCTCCCTCTCTGCCCCTCCCCTGCTCACACTCTGTCTCTGTCTCTCAAAATGAAAAGATGTTAAAAATTAAAAAAAAAATCATCAACTCATGATTTGGGCTCAGATCCTGATCTCACAGTTTGGGAATTCGAGCCCTGCATTGGGCTCTGCACTGACAGTGCGGAGCCTGCTTGAGATTCTCTCTCTCCCTCTCTCTCTGCCCCTCCCCCACTTGTGTATGTGTGCGTGTGTGTGTGTGTGCGTGTTCTCTCTCAAAATAAATAAACATTTCTTTTAAAAAAGAAAACTCCACCATAAACAAAGGCAAAAGACATTTCCTCCCCACAAACTGGGAGAAAGCATTTGCAACATTTACTGTGGACAGAGGACTAGTATCTCTATTACAGAAAGAACTAAAACTCGAGATACAAAGGACCAAATGCTTGAAAGAAAAATGGGGAAAAGATGAGAAGCCAATTCACATGCACGAAGTCATCAGAGAAAAAGTGTCCCAACTCACGCACCACGAACACCCCCCCCCCCCCCCGCAGAAGGCTTGAGCAAAGACACAACATCACCTCCGTGGGGTTCTTGCCCAGAATGCACACCTTCGGGCCATTCCTGACGAAACCTCAGACAAAGCCAAACTGAGGGACATCCTACAAAATGACCAACCACTCAGCCCTCTCCCACGGCGCCAGGGGTGTGAAAGACAAGAAGGCTCCAGGAAGTGTTCGAGCCTGGAGCGGCCAAGGACTCCCAGCTAAAGCAGCGTGGGGTCCTGATGGGGTCCTGCGGCGGAAAAGGACGCAAGTGGAAAACCTGAGTTTGCTGACCAGAAACGTACAGTCTTCTGTAAGTCAGGAAGCCAAAATCTGGGCCCTGGTTCTGGCTAAGACTGCCTGGTCTGGACCTGCCCTGCCACTTGGCGGCGCCTCAGGGTCCCAGTCCTGGCCGCGTGGACAGGGCCGCGGTGACAGGGGCCTGCAACACAGCTCTCAGGAAGGCGCCCGGGCCCCGGGGGCCGCCGGGAAGTCAGCTGCCAGGCTGCACAGAGAGACTACAAAATCAGTTTTCCGTTTCTCTTTGTACAAGTACGGAAAGAAGCAGACAAATCTGTAGCAGCACAGAAGGGTCTCCCTCTCCCTCTGCCCCTCCCCTCTTGTGCTCTGTCTTTCTCTCACAGACAGATAAACATTAAAGAAAATAAAAATAAAAATAAAAAGCTCAGCCAATAGCAATGCTGCAGTTCATCTCCAGGGAAGGGGAGTAACAGGCACTGAGCACTTACCTGTCTGGTGGGTTTCAGGGGCCCTAACAGGTTCCACTCTCCCCCCCACCCCCCTGCCTCCCCACCGGGCCAAGAAGGGTGGGTCATCGCAGCACCTCAAAGGTGGCTTCCTCCAATGCCTCGCCCCGCCTCCCCCTCTGGCTTGGAATGTCCTTCCTGCCACCATGTGCCTAACAAATCCGTCCTTTCTGACCCTGCAGACCTGCCACCCACCTGGTGACCCCCCCCCATATCCTCCCCCACCTGGTGGACCCAATCCCTCCCCCGGGAGGCCGCACGCTCCCCCATGATCACCAGAACGTGGACATTTCATGGGAACTAGTTTTTGGTCTCCCTCTGAGTCCCCTGAGTCCCCTCTGTGAGTTGCAGGGACAGGAGGAAGAATGAATTCGATTCCCAAGTGCCAGCCTTTGGGTCGCCCGCCCCCCTCGGACATTCCAGTGTCTCGCTGGACAGCCGAGGGAGCTGAGGCCTGGTGACGTGAGTGCACGTGCGTGTGCAGGTACACGAGCGTGTGTATGTGTTTGTGCAAATGTGTTACACGTGTGGCCGGTGTGACCGGGCCTGGGGAGGCTGGCTGCAGCCCCTGTGTCCTCGCTGGACGAGGCAGCACGCACTGTGATCACCGGCTTTCTCCAGACGAGGAACTGGGCCCAGAGAGGCCTGCGTCCCCTCCCCAGGGGCCCAGTCAGGGAGGGCCAGGCCGGCTTCCCTCTAAGTGACCGGCCCCGGGTCCAAGCGGCCTCGGGTGGCTCAGGAGCAGCCCTTCCGGCCACACTGAAAGGACAGAGAAGCATCTTGCTATGACAATGGGTCCTGCAGGGTGTCGCTCAGATGGGCTTCCTCAAAATCAGTAGGCTCCCCCCTCTGCCCCCCCCCAGGCCTCCTCAGCGGGCCTTTCACATGTGCTCATGTCCGTCTCCGCCATCAAGCTGTGAACCCCTCAAAGTCAGAGACACCTCACGTTCGGCTGTGATGCGGCCACATTTCTAAACTCTGAGTCCTGCACTCCCAGTGCCCCGCCCTGAAGGATGTTCATTTCTCCACCCGGGAGGCTGAAGACGGAATGCGGCTCCTGAGTCCTCACGACTCGGACCCTGTCGTCAGGCCTCCTTCGGATTGTAAGGATCCCTCCATCCACCCCCACGCCCTAGAAGGACGATGCAACATCTACGCCAAGAAGGAGGACGATTTTATCACCCCATTTCCTGGAGGTGGACAACTGAGGCCTTGGAGGTCAAACTCGTTTCCTCCCATTTGAGGGGAAGATGCTGGTTCTCTTCCCGGACGCGGTGGCCAGTGTCGGGAAGTCCTTCCAGCCCTGGGCGTCTGCCCTCCCGTGTCTGCCTCGGGAGCTCTACCACCAGGATGAAATTCTCACCTCTCTTCTTCTTATTTAAAAACAAACCAAACTAGTTCTCACCACCCACATCCAACTGTAGCTGCATCCGATTATATTAAATACCCCCTTCCTTGACTCTATTCTATTAAGTGCTATCACTTTCCGGTCAGCTATTTCTCTTGCAAAACGAAATCCTAGTCGTGAGGACACTTCCTCTCCATCGGAGAAAAGAGGTTCGGTGCCTGTTATCGGAGTGAGTCCGCGGGGCTGAAATCTGTGATGTGCCCAGACAGCTCGGGGACCAGGGAAGGGGCCTCACGCAGCAGGACGAAGGAATGCTTCTGGAAGTCCACAGTCCCGAGGAGCACAGGTGGTTCACACCGAGCATTTCTTGGCTTTCGCGAACAGCTCCGCAGAGCGAGGCCAGGGCGAGGCTAGCTCACTGGGGAACCTCACGGCCGGGAGACTGGAAGTCCCATCTGACCTCAAAGTGGGGCTGGGGGGGGGGGGGAGGCTGCCCATTTTGTGGATGAGGACACAGGCTCAGAGAGGCGGGCTGGTTCTGGACTGCAGGATCAGGGCTCCTGCCGAGCCAGACTGGGCCTGTTCCTTTGTGACCTTGGGGAGCTCCTGGACCACGTGGTGCCTGCGCCAGGGAGAGTGGGGGGTTGCAGTCACCCCCAGGTGCTTGTGGGGCTCGTATCCTGGAGGGAGACTCCTACAACAGACCAGTAACAGGTAAGATGACTCCAGAGGATGACAAGTACTGGAAAGGAGAGGAGAGGAGAGGGAGGGAGAGGAGAGGAGAGAGAAGGGAGGGGAGAGGAGAGGAGAGGGGAGAGGAGAAGGGAGGGGAGAGGAGGGGGGGAGGGGAGGAGAGGGGAGGGGGGAGGGAAGGGAGGGAGGGGAGGAGACTGGAGGGAGGGGGGAGGAGGGAAGGGAGGAGGGGAGGGGGGGGAAGGGAAGGGAAGGGGGGGAAGGGAACGGGAGGGGGAGGGGAGGGAGGGACGGGGCAGGAGGGGGGGGAGGGGAGGGGAGGAGAGGGGAAGGAGGGGGAGAGGGGGAGGAAAGGGAAAGGAGGGGAGGGGACTGGAGAGAGGGAGGGAAGGGAGGGAGGGGAGGGAGGAGAGGGGGAGGGAGGGGAGGGAGGAGAGGGGGAGGGAGGGGAGGGAGGAGAGGGGAGGGGAGGGAAAGGAGGGGAGGGGAGGGAGGGAAAGGAGGGGGAGGGGAGGGGAAGGGAGGGGAGGGGAGGGGAGGGGAAAGGAAGGGAAGAGAAGGGAAGGATGTTGCTAGGTTGGTTGGTGGCTGGAGACTGAGACCCCTCAGGGAGGCGACGCGCCAGCCACACTGTGATCCACAGAAGTGCCCTGGCGTGGGAAGGAACCTGGGAGGGGGGTGGGGAGGTGGCTCAAGGCACAGAAAGGCCACCGTGGCCTCATGGGGTGCGGGGTGAGTGGGGTGTGGCACCACGGTGACGAATCCTCTGTGAGGAAAAGCCGGGAGCTGGTTGCACGGGTTTCAGCTGAGCGGCCGGGTGGGTGGCGTGGTGGGATGGGGAGAATGCGGGGCGGGGAGGAGGGGGTCAGGAGTCCCATTTGGGCCAGATTGCATTCGAGATGCCTGCCGGGCAGCCCAGCTGAGTGGAGGCAGATGGGTGGGTGTGCGGGAGGGACGGGCACGTGTGGCACAGGCTCTAGACACGGTGGCGTGGGGCCCTGAGCCGCCCGGGTGGCCGCCCTTGTCCCAGTCCTGGGGCCGGGCCGCACCGGCCTGGAGGGGCTGGAGTCTGGCTGTCCCGACCTTGCTCTGCTGTCCCATACAGAGGGACAAGCGCAGGTCCGGAGAGGCGGGCCCCAGCAGGAGCCCCAGCTGGTCTGGGCGCCCGCATCCACAGGGTTCCAGCCTGGCTATGGGGGAGGGGGTCCTGGAGATTCCTGAAGGCCCACCGGGACCCTCACTCATTCAGAAAGTATCCTCTGGAACTTCGTGCCCAGCTGGGGGTAGAGAGTGTGGGCCCAGGTGGGGGAGGTGGGTGGATTTGGGGGACAAGGGTAGTGACAAATAAGGCAGGCTCCTCGTTTGGGGTTCGGGGAGCAGGGCGCCACGATGCCAGGGAGGTCGGTGTGCCCGGCGCATGGGTTGAGGTGAAACCCGATAGAAGGAACCCGCGCTTCTCTGTGGCCGCCATCGGCTGCTCCTGCGCAGGCGTGAAGAATGCAATTTAATCCACTTGGCAAACCCCAGCTGCGGTTTGGGGTTTGGAGGAAAAGGGGCCGGGGCCAGGAGGAAGCAGGGGAGCACTTGAGAGGTGGGGGGGGGGGGCTAGAGAGGCGGGGTGTTGGGCTGAGCCCCAGACTACAAGGGAGGGTGCTGGAGGGTGGGAGGGGCAAGCTGGAGCTGCTTTGGGGGGAGGCGATGAAGGCAAGGTGGTGTGGGCCGGGGCCGTGGGTCTCAGACCAGGTGGGACAGCGAGTCCGTGGCCAGCATGAGGGCCCATGGCGGGGAAGCCCAGGTGCTCGGTGAGGACTTGTCCCTGAGGTGGCTACAGGGACCCCTGGGGACAGAGAACTGAATTCCAAGCCGACCCCGTTCCTTGGTTGGCCACGGACATCCTCAGTGGCTCGGGGGGCTGCAGCCCACGGCAAGTGTTCGCAGGCACGGCCCCTCCCCTTCCCAGGAGGCCTAACACTGCAAAGGGAGCCGGTAACCCCAGCCTTCTTGACAATGCTCAGTAATTTCTGGAAAGACCAGCCAGAAACAAAGAGCAAGCTCTCCTGAAGGTCACTTATCCAAGAAAAGAAAATTATTCCTTTGCCTGGATGTCTGTCAACTTTTGCCTTAATTAATATCAAACGTGCACATGCTCGGCAGTGACTTCAAATGTTCGAGTGGACTTCCTGTGACATTTTTCATAAAAAAATGTAAATCTTCCCGGACCGAGGCGGTTCATCAGAGCCCCACCTCGGTTCTCAGGAGCCTCCGCGGCGGACGGGTGCTGGCCCGGGTGGCAGTGACACGTGTGAACACACAGGATCGCCTGTGGCCGCATCAGAGCTGCTGGGGCAGGTGAGTCTCCCTCTCTGAGCCTCACCTTTATCAGCACGATTTCCCGAGGCTGCTTTATGGATTACCCGGGATGCATTACGTGGCTGCTTAGCCCAGAGGCTGGGAGCCCACCCACTGTGGCCAGAGCCGCAGTCACTTGGTATGTCCCAGCCTGTGCTGGGCCCCAGGGACGAGCTGGGTGGGCGGGCCCTGCTTCAGAGCCGAGTCTCAAGGTTCTGCTCTTCAGACCCCAGGCAACTGTTGGCCTCCTCTCCTCCTCCCTCGGGGCCCCCAAGGCAGGTGCCCCGCCGTCTCGTGGTTGTTGATGCGTCTGCTTGCCCCGACCAGCCTGAAGCTGGTCCATCGGTGTCCAGCTCCACGGGCTGGTCTAGGCTGGCGCCTTGGGGCCTTCCTGGGGGAAAGAGGGAGTCAGCGTGGACTGGGTCTCTGTGGAGGGGGAAAGGGCCTCTGTCGTCCAGGGGTCCGGGTGGGGCCGGCTCCCGGACAGAGACCGGAACTTTCACTTCCCTCCATGTAGCAGCAAAGCACTGTCCCGTCCAATTCTGTTATCGCTGTTTCTATTTTTCCAACAAGAAAGCGGAAACCGAATTATAGGATTTGCCCCAAATCATAAAGCTGATTTATTCCTCAAGAATCAGGGGAATAAACACCTGCTGGTTTGCCTAGACACTCCCTCAGCCCACCGGGATCTTGGATACCCCATGTTATGGGCCCTCAGTGAGGAAGATCTCACCCAGCTCGAGCCCATCTGGTCTCCCACGCCCATGCGGGGCTGCCCACTCCTTTCCTCCTTCGGCGTGGGGGGGGCACCTTCCCTGCTCAGCCTTATCTAACGGCTTGTGGTCTGAATATGCAAGAAGAAAGCCGGCAGGCGCACCGCATATTAAATTTGAGTAGCTGTTGGGGCGCCTGGGTGGCTCTGTCGGTTGGGCGTCCGACTTCGGCTCAGGTCATGATCTCACGGTCTGTGGGTTCGAGCCCCGCGTTGGGCTCTGTGCTGAGCGCTCAGAGCCTGGAGCCTGTTTCAGATTCTGTGTCTCCCCCTCTGACCCCCCTGCTCAAGCTCTGTCTCTCTGTCTCAAAAGTAAACATTAAATAAAAAAAAAAAAAATTAAATTTGAGTAGTTGTTGCCAAAATCAGTTTCCAAAGTGACTTTACCCATTTGCAACCTCACCAGCAGTGGATGAGCGAACTATTTCCCTACATGCTCTCCAAAGCTTGATGTTGACACATTTACATTTTTGCCAATTGATGGGGGAAAAATATGTCAAATTAATTTACATTTCCCTTTTTTTTTTACTAATAACTTGAGCATCTGTTAATATGCGTCTTAACCCTTTCTAATTTCTGTTCTGCAGCTTGTCTATTCATATTCTTCTCTTATTAAAGGAATTCTGGTGCGTCCAGGTGGCGTAGTCAGTTAAGCGGCTGACTTCAGCTCAGATATGATCACAGGGCTCGTGAGTTCGAGCCAGGGTCAGGCTCTCTGCTGACAGCTCAGAGCCTGCTTTGGATTTTCTCACTCTTTCTCTCTCTCGCTCTCAAAAATAAATAAACATTTAAAAATTTAAAGGAATTTCATCATATATATATATACATATATATATAAAGGAATTCTTTATATATTTTGGATACTAATCCTTGGTGCGTTACATATGGTGTAAATATTTTTGCCTTAACTGCTACTTCTCTTTAACCGTACATTATCTTTCTTCATACAAACGTTAAAATCAGCAGTGAAATTTAGGAACTTGCTTTTAAGTCTTCCTTAAGATTCCTCAAGGTCATAAATATAGTCCCCAGTGCTTTCTTCTATTACTCCTGTGTGGTTTTAAACAAAGTTTATGTCTTTATTCCATTAATTTTTGTTAATGGCATGAAGAGGGAATTTAATTTATTGTTCCCAGGTAGTAAAAGGTTCCCCCTATTTATTGAACAATCTGCCTTTTCCTCAGTGATTTGAAATGCCACCTTTGTTCACATACTAGATTTCAGTGTATACATGGTCTATTTTTTTGATCCTCTGTTTTTTGTTCCAAGGATCTATTTATCTATTCATGTGCTAATATCACATTATATTTATTACAAATTACTTTATAATATGCTTTGACATCTTGTCGGGCAAAATTCCCCTCTTTGTTTTTTCTTTTTTCAAGCTGTCTTGGCTATTCTCGAACATCTACTCTTCTATCTGAATATTAGAATCAGCTTGTCAAATCTTATTAAAATCTTGATTGGGTTTTGATTAGGATTGTGTTGGATTTATAGATTTATTGGGGGGATTAAAATGGAGAAAAAAATATTAATTCTTAGTATTATGATAGGGCCCAGAGAACGTGTGCAGTCAGGACCGGGCTTTTCCGTGGAAGGTGGGTCGCCTGTGCTAGCTGGGTCACTGAGCGTGGCTCTGGTCCTGGGGTCCAGGAACGAGCCTAGTGTGTGGTCTGAGTCATGCAGAGCCCCTGGGGCTTCCTCCTGTGGGGCCTCCTTGGGATATGAAAATTCTGCCCCGGAATGGCCGATTCCCACGCCACTTACCCTCAACCAATGCTGAGGGCCTGCCAGCAGGTGTCCAGAGGTCCAGGTGCAGAGGTGACCCAGGCAGGGGGCAGATCACGCACTCTTGCCTGTGGAGCAGCGTGTGGGATCCCGAGGAAAGGACCAGTGGCTGCTTCTTGGAGGGGCCAGCCCAAAGGCGGGCTTTGCAGAATGGGTAGGTTTCCTGAGCAGCACTGGGAACGGGGCCATGCAGGGAGAGGACACTTCATGCACACCCGAGCTGCGTGGACGGGAAAGGAGAGGAGCGGGGGGTGGCCTGCGTCAGGGGAAGGGCAGCTGGAGAGGAGACCCCCTTTGGTTCATGTCAAGGTCCGTTCAGATGTCATGTGTGCCATGTAGGGGTGCCCAGGGACGCCAGGTAGAATGCCAGGGACTGGATACGGGAGGCCTGGGGTGTGTCCCTTCGGCTGGGGACAGAGAGGAGACCAGCAGGTCTGCTGGGGGTTGCTGGGTCTATGCGTTTCCAGGGCCAATGGAATTTATTTCCATGTAGACGTCAATGTTTATGAAAGGGTAAGCCGACCTGACACTTGCATGTATGCCATTAAAACCCACCAGTTACTACCACAATTGCTTAGGACTCAGACTAATGGAAGATTTTTTCCAGGGAGGGTTCTTTATCACCGACATTATACAGAATTGCAGGCACATGGTGCTACTAACCATTAGACTGCTTTTTAGTCTGTTTTCTTATGTTTTGAATTCTCTACCAGTGCACCTGGGTGGGCCCCTGCTACCGCTCCCACCCGGGGTACGCGGCCACTCGGTCCCACGCGGCCCACCAGCACCTGCCTGCTTTCCTACTCCCTTTCATGGCAAGCGCCTTTCCCCTCATAAACCACATCCTTTATAAAATGTCTGCCGAGTTAAATAGCGAGACCAACAAAAGAGTATTTGTGAAAATACATCAGGTCAAAAGAGGAACACTACAGGAATGCTTGTTACCCACCACCCGGCTTAAGAAACAGGACGATGCATCAGCTTTGAGGCCCTCTGTGGACCCTCCCCTTCCTATCGCTGCCCGCCTTCCCTCACGGCGAGCAGACTCCTTGTTTTTTGTTCATGTGTCGTTCTCTCGGCGTTCTTTGCTGTTTCCCCACATGCACGTGGCCCTACACGTGACACAGTTTAGTTTCGTGTGTTTTTTGATCCTCATGTAATGGAGTAATTTTGCGTGGATCCTTCTGCCCTCTGCTTTTGTTGCTCTACACGATGCTCTCAAGATTATTCATGTTATGTAAACAGCAGTTCATCCTTTTTCACCACTGCGTAGCATTCTGGATAGACCACAGTTTATGGATTCATTCTTCTTCCGACGGAATTTGGTAGTTTCCAGTTTTTTTCTATCCGATCAGGGCTGCTTGTACCAGCCCGGTCTTCTGGTGACCATGGGCCAGAGCCCTCTAAGGGACACAGCCTCGGGTAGAACTACTGTGTTGTGGCGTATTCATTCCCTCAACGTTATCACATAATGTGAAAAAACGCCTTTGGTAATTTAGACTCCTGCCAGTATGAGGTTCCCATTTTTTAGATCAAAAGGGCACACCAGATTTAAGGTAGGATCAGCCTGGTGAAATTTCTAAACTCCGGGGAAAACTTTTTTAAAGCCTTCAAAATTCCAGGTAAAAGAAAAAAGTTAACTTACTCTGGGAATATAGACTGAAACCAGACTTCTCATTTGACACCCCACAAGTCATAAGAGAGTAGAATAATGCATTCATCATAACAACCCTGTCACATCAGTACTATTATCAGCCCTGCTTTACAGATAAGGAAACAGAGAGATTGGATAAGGTCACAAATCTAGCAACTCATGATTCAGACTTACGTTGTCTGACTCTAGAATGCGCATTTCTAACTACTATACTCTCCTAAGTAAAGTGGCTCTAAGAAAAGTACTCAGACATGTAAAGTCCTTTAACCCAAACTGAATAGTAAACATAAATTCTAAAGCCACTGCCATTCAAATTAAGACTAAGAGAAGGTGCTTGTTATCACACTGTTATTCAACTCTGTTCTAACTAAGGTAAGGGGAAAGGAGAATGAACAGAGACAATGTAAATATGAGAAAAGAAGTGATAGCATTGTCTTTGTTTGCAGGTTATATAGTTATGTATCTTAAAAAATTCAAGCAATTCAACACTACCACCACCACCACCAACAACAACAAACTAAGGTGGCTGGTTGCTAGATAAATAAACAACAAAAAATAACTTTTCTTTATATTAGCAAAAGACAGAAATGGGAACAGAAAAACCACATTCACAATGGGAACAAAAATATTTTTCCAAAATATTTGCAAAAAATATCTGAACTCTTCCAGGTATGATAGCATCAAAAAGAATAAAATGCTTACGAATAAACTTTTCAAAAAGAAGCACACAGCTTATACTCTGAAAACCACAAAACGTTGTTGAAAAAATTAAAGATCTCAATAAATGGAAAAACATCCCATACTTGTAGACTGTAAGACTTAGTATTGTTTAAGATGACAATACTCCCCAAATTACCTATGGAATCAATGCAATCCCTATTAGAATCCCAGCTGACTTCTCTGTAGAAACTGTCAAGATGATTCTAATGTGCACATGGAATTTCAAGGGACACAGAATGGCTACAACAATCTTGAAAAAGAGAAACAAAGTTGGAGGACTCATATTGCTGCTTTCTAAACTTAATACAAAGCAACAATAATGAAGACTGGTATGGGCATAAAGACAGACATGTAGATATGTGGAATAGAATTAAGAGTGTAGAAATAAATCCATGTGTCTATGGCAAACTTCTTGGTTTTTTGTTTTTGTTTTTGTTTTTTACAAAGGAGCCAAGACCATTTAGTGGGGGGGATGAAAAGTCTTTTTAACAAAGGGTTCTGGGACAACCAAATAGTCACATGCAAAAGAGTGAAGTTGGACCCTTACCTCACACCATATACAAAAATTAATTCAAAATGGCTTAGTGATCCAAAGCAAACCAAAGCTGTAAAACTCGTAGAAGAAAACACAAGGATATACCTTCATGACCTCAGTTTTGGCAATGGATTCTTAGGTATGACATCAAAAGCGTAAGCGACAAAAGAAAGACTAAACCAATTGGTTCATCAAAATTAAAAATGGTTGTGCTTTAAAGAACATTATCAGTCAAGTGAAAAGACAGCCCACTATAGAATGGGAGAAAATATTTGCAAATTATATATCTGGTAAAGGAGTAGTAGCTACAATATACAAAGAACTCATGAAACTCAATAATAAAAAGACAAATAATCCAGTTTAAAAACAGGCAAAGGGGTGGGGGAGTGCAGCTGGGTGGCTCAGTGGGTTAAGCGTCCGATTTCGGCTCAGGTCATGATCCTGTAGTTCGTGAGTTCGAGTCCTGTGTCATGCTCTGTGCTGACATCTCAGAGCCTGGAGCCTGCTTCAGATTATGTGTCTCCCTCTCTCTCTGCCCCTCCTCCACTCTCACTCTGTCTCTCTCTTTTTCTCTCTTTCAAAAATAAATAAACATTTAAAAAAAAACAGGCAAAGGACTTGAATAGACATTTCTCTGAAGAAGATATACAAATGGCCAATAAGCAGCTGAAAAGAGGCTCAACATCATTAATTATTAGGGAAATGCAAATCAAAACCACGGTGAGATACCACTTCCCCTCACTAAAATGGCCAGATTAAAAAAGTCAGATAATAACAAGTGATGATGAGGATACAAAAAAAACCAAGACCATGGTATATAGCTGTTGGGAATGTAAAATTTGTGCAGCCACCCTTAAAAATTTCATTCTGGGCACCTGGCTCACTCAGTCAGTAGAGCACGCAACCCTTGATCTTGGGGCTTAAGTCCAAGCCCCACAATGAGCGCAGAGATTGCTTAAAAATAAAATCTTAAAAAAACAGTCTGACAGTTCCTCAAATGATAAGGATAAAGTTACCATATGACCCAGCAATTCCACTCCTATGTACGTGCCAAGAGCAGTAAAAACATCTGTCTACGCAAAACCCTTTATATAGATGCTTTTTCACGTGGACTTTTATTGCATCATTATTTATAACAGCCAAAAGGTGGAAACAGCTCAAATGTCCACTAACTGATGAATGGATAAACCAAATGTGGTAAACGCATACAACGGAATGTTACTCCACCAGAAAAAGGAATAAAGACCTGACACGGGCTACTGCATGGATAAACCTTGAAAACATGATGCTAAGTGAAAGAAGCTAGCCACAAAAGACCACGCGGTGTAAGATTCCAGTTGTATGAAATACCCAGAGTGGGAAAATCTATAGAGACAAGACAATAGAGTAGTGGCTGGCGGGGGCTGGGGAGGATGGGAGGGTTAAGGGTAAATGGCAAGGGTAAGTGATGGGGCGCCTGGTGGCTCAGTGGGTTGAGCATCTGACTCTTTGATTTCAGCTCAGGTAGTGATCCCAGGGTCATGGGATTGAGCCCCCACACTGGGCTCTGCACTAAGTGTAGAGCCTGCTTAAGATTCTCTCCCTCTCTCCCTCTCTCTCCCCCTCCCTCTACCCTTCTCCCCAGTTGCACACTCTCTCTCCAAAAAATAAAATAAAACTAAAATGAAATAAATGGATGGTGATGATGCTTGTACACATTTGCAAGTACACTAAAACCATTGAATTATATGCTTTAAATGGGTCAGTTGTATGGTATGTCAGTTATATCTCAATAAAGCTGTGTGTGTGTGTGTGTGTGTGTTTTATTTTGTTTTTGTTTTTGTTTTTTTTAAAGAATGGGTTGCGACGATTATACTGGCTTAGAGAGATTTTTAAGATAAATACTTAAGAAAGAAAGTTGCAAAGTGTTATGGGTTGGATTCTATCGTCCCCGCATTTATACATGTAAGTTTTAACCCCCAGCATCTCAGAATGAAGCTTTACTTGAAATAAGGTTGTTGCACATGCAATTAGTCAGGATGTCATGCTGGCGTAACGTGGGCCCCTAATCCAGTATGACTGGAGTCCTTATGAAAAGGGGGAGTGTGGACACAAACATGCACACGGGGGACACCGGGCAAGGGTCAGAGTTAGGCCGTCCTGAGCCGAGGAGTCACCCGGGATTGGGGAGGGACCTTCTCCACCCCTCAGAGAAAACATGGCCCCCCAGGCACCTTGTTAATCTCGAGACAGTACATTTCTGTTGAGCCCATTCAGTTTGTGGTACTTTGTACGGCAGGCCCAGCAGACCTATGGGGAGTAACCATGGAAATAGAAATTATATTTCATTTTAATTCACTTTGCTGACATTGGTTATCTTATGGGGTTGGACGGGGTGGGAGAGGATGTTAGGTTTTTAAATATGCTTTTACTCTTCGGATCGTTGTAATGAGCATGCTCCCCTTTTTTTGCATTTATAAAACAGGATTTTTTTCAATTTGAATTTTAGGGGCGCCTGGGCGGCTCAGTGGGTTAAGCGTCCGACTTCAGCTCATGATCTCTCGGTTCATGAGTTCGAGCCCCGCGTCGGGCTCTGTGCTGACAGCTCGGAGCCTGGAGCCTGCTTCGGGTTCTGTGTCTCCCTCTCTCTCTGCCCCTTCCCCCCCGCGTGCTCTCTCTCTCTCAAAATAAATAAATGTAAGAAAATTAAAACAAAAAAGAGTCTCTTACGGTTTGTTTCCCTCTCTCTGTTCCCCTCTCCCTTTCCCATATGTTCATTTGTTTTGCTTCTGAAATTCCACATACGAGTGAAATCATATGATATTTGTCTTTCCGACTAATTTCGCTTAGCGCGATACACTCTACCTCCATCCACGTTGCTGCAAATGGCGAGGTGCGTTCTTTGGATGGCTGAGTAACATTCCATTGTAAATACCAACACAACATCTTTATCCATTCGTCATTTGGGCTCTCCCCATAGCTTGGCTATTGTTGACAATGCTGCTATAAACACTGGGTGCATGTACCCCTTCAAATCGATAGTTTTGTGTCCTAAGAGTGAAGACCGACCCGGTGACGGTGAGGACGGTGAAGACATCGGTGGTGGCAATGGTGGAGGGGGGATCAACTCAGGCTGAAATTTCTGGCCGACACGCTCCTTTCTCCACGGAGCCTCACGCGGTGTTCCAAGGCGATCGCTTCCGGGTACAGATTTGGAAACTGAGGCTCCACAAGTTCAGGCGACTTATGTAGGGGCCGCCGTCAGTAAATCGGGGGGAGCTGGGATCAGAACCTGAACTGGCCTGCCTCCAACCCCCTTTCCCTTCCCACTCACAGCTGCTTCCCACGCCGCGGAGGCTGGGGGTGGCTCGGCACCCCTCTGCCCGCTGCCCCCCGCCCTGCCCCACCCGTATCCGGCCTGGTCCCCAGTCCGGCGGGCACCTCCCCTGCTTCTAAATGGTCAGGGAAACAGACTGGGAGCCCACCAGCCTTCCTGTCTGCAGTTTCCCACCAGCCCCAGTTGGTTTGCTGGGATGTAGGAGGCCTGCATTATTCAAGCCCATGGAATATTCTGGCTGTTGGGTTGAGGAGCTGAGCCTATCAGGCCCCGGGGGCTGGGGAAGCTGCGGGGCTCTGGGACAGATCTGTCATCCGGGCCTGACCCAGGCAGGGGTGCAGGCTGCCTCCGCCACCTGATGGATGTCCCCATTTAGGGAGAATGCATTATTGAGCACAAGGGCTCTTTCCAACCAGACTCCTGGACCAAATAGCTCAGCTGCGTTCCCCTGGTAGGAGCCTCGAAGAATCCACTCCCAGGGGGAGCTGGGCCACTGTGCCAGGCCTGTGCAGACCACGGTGGCAGACCCTCTGCCCTCAGTCCCTGCAGGGAGTCGCCTCTAGCAAGAAGACCGGGAACTCAGGACACCCTGCTTTTAGCACTGGGCCAGCCATGCGGCTGCAGGCCAGCCGGAACTGTCAGCTTGAAAACCCTCGTTCTCTGTGATGGTTCAGCGCAGTGTGGACGGGGTCCCCGAGCAAGAGGTGGAACACTAAAGCCCGGGCTTCCAGAGTCACAGAATGTGTTGCTCCTGAGTCTTTGCCTTCTTGAACCCCTGGGTATGGCTCTAGAGAACCAAAATACCACGGCAGACAGTTCTGGGACTCCAGAGCCATTGGCTCTAGAATCCTGGTGGACGGTTCTGGAACCTCGGGGCGATTTCCTGAACCTCAGAGTTGGTGGCTCTAGAACCCTGGGGGGTGGTTTGGGATGCTGGTGCCGCTCAGTCTCGATATCCGAGCTCTCGGTCACATTGTGCAGAGCTCACCTGCTCCCTCCTGGGCCTTCTGGGGGCAGAGTCCGTCTAAGGAAACCTGGTTTGTTTTGCACCTGGTAGGAGGCAAGGCCCGCGGTTGGCCGTCAGAGGTACGATTAAAGCAGAAATGCCGGAAAGTTCTTCAACTGCGACACGGTTACTTGCGGTCAGTCAGGGCTGCCAGAGTTCCTGCCTTCCTGTGCGGGCTTATGTGAGCGGAGCCCCACCCTGGAGCACCACTGCTCACTCAGCAGCTCAAGGGAGCATACCTCCCCTGCGAGGCCTCCGTTGCTCCTGGCTCCCTCTTCCTCCCCCTGCCCTCTGGGCCGTGGCAGGGTTGGGGGCCTCCTTGGAAGGCTCCTACTTGGTGTGGGTCCACCCACGTTGCGATGCCCTCGTCCTCCTCCCTCTTTTCAGGTGGAAAATCTGAGGCTCTGAGCACCCCCTTGGCCTAGTCCGGGGTCTCTCAACCTCAGCGCTATGGACATCTCGGACCAGGTAATCCTTTCTTGTGGGGGGCTGCCTTGCGCGTTGTAGAGGGTTCAGCCGCAACCCTGGCCTCAGTCCATTACATGCCGGCGGCGTGTAACGTCTCCAGACGTGGCCGAATGTCCCCGGGGGGGGGGGGGGCGGGGTAAACTCTCCTCCTGTTGGGAACCACTGGTCTACGGGATGGTTTCCCGAGCTCCACGTTGATTCATGGTTGCCATGCCAGCCGTGTCTGCTGCTCCCCTGGCCCCTGTGCCCAACTCGGAGACGCCCCAGGAGGGTCCCAGGAGAATAACCCCGTCATCCCCATTTTGCAGGGAAGGAAACGGAAGCACAGAGGGTTTAGGAGGAGATTTAAGTTGTGCAAGGCCCCACGGCCAGTCAGTGGTGGAATTTGGATTCAAATTCAGACCTGTCTCTCGCCAACTCGGCCACACCAACCCCTCATGTCTGCTGAGATCTGAGCTCACTTGGGCATTCAACAACCACGTACTGAGCACCCCTTGTGAGCCAAGCCCCATTCTAGATGCTGAGGCCACAGCAGCTAACCAGCCAGACAGGGACCCTTGCCCTCATACTGCTGCTCTTCCCGTGGGAGCCGCTGGGATTAAAAACACCCAGGTTGGCATCAGGACTGAGGGCAAACGAGAGGACCCCATGACACGCCCCCTCTTCAGCTGGGCTGTGACTCAGAGCTATAAAAGCCACCCAATAATGTAACCCGCGGATCCCTTTTCCCCCTGCTGCGCCCAGAACCTGGGGCCCAGGGAGGCGTCAGCTCCGGGTTTCTCCTTCAGCCCCCGATGCTCAGCTTCCCAAGGAGCGGGGCTGAGGAGTCAGGTGAGAGCGGCAGCTCCCAGCAGGCCCCCCTCGGGGTGCTTTTCCAATTCTCCTACATCCGTTCAACTGTGAGCAAGCGGGCGCCCAGCCCGGCTGCGCAGACCCAGACCCCCATAAATTATGTACATCGCTCCCGTTTCTGGATGGAGAGCCGGAGAAATTATAACTCCCATTAAGGCACACGCACAGGCAGCCCAGCTGTTTCCCTCGCTCTGGCCCTTCCGGGCTGGAAGGACGGGCTTGGCTGTGGGAGGGCCGGAAACGCACGGCGACGCCGGGCCTTCATGCGCCCCTCTTGTGATCGTTGGCAGCGAGGAGCCTTCCACCCGCAGCATGTTTGGTGCTGGTGCCCTGCGAGCCGGTCCGATGCTTGAAAAGCCAGATGGGAGAGGCAACGGGCACACAGAGGCCAAACAGCGTGTCCCAGGTGCTGCCCGTCCACCGTGTACGGAGGGGCTGGGGGCTTCAGGCCGCCTTCCAGGGGTCGCGTCCTCGAGCCCCCACGTGTGTGACGGCCAGCCTGACCTCTCCCCAGGGTGACGGGGCCGGTAGGATCTGTCCGTCCGCTCACCCCATGTTGCTGATGAGAGGAAGTGACTTGCCCAAGATCATCCGGGGGGGGGGGGGGTGAGGGGCGGTGGCACCTGAAGTGACTTCTCGGCCACTTGGCCTTGGAGTGGGCATCTTCTGCCCTCCTGAAGACAGGGCCCCACGATCACCTGCCTGCATACGGAGCAGGGCGTGGGGGCAGAGGACACGGAGCCAAAGACAGCCACAGCGGGGCGGTGGCGGGCACGGGCTCTGTCCCATAGGAACGCCCGTCCTGGACGCGCTACAAAAGCTCAGGGAGGCCCTCACGAGCCGCCAGCACACCCCCTCCAGGACGGCCGCCGGGTGGGAATCCCCACCACGAGTGGGCGCCGTTCCCGATCTTCCCAGGCGCTCAGGCGCCCTGCGGGTGCCCTGGGACCGAGTTCCCAGATGGTGCCGATGCCCCCAGGTGAGAACTCGGGGCGTCCCTAGACCAGGCCTCTGGAGGTGATTAGAGACCCACAGCAGGGCCACCAGCCATGTACAGCTTCCCACGATGTCACTGCTAGTGGCTTCCAGCATCTGCAGACAGACCGGGGAAGTTATACACTGCAAGGGGCAATGATAGCGATCAACATCAATATTTATAAAAGAGACAGCTGTTTCCGTTTTGAGGGTGTCTGTCTGCTGGCCCTTAACGGTATTAACTCATGGGCCAGAGATGGCGGAGTTGAGACCCAGGAAAACCCAAACTCCCCACTTCACAGGCCGGAAAACGGCGTCTGGGCAGGCGCCGAGCCCAACCCCCACTCCCCCAGGCTTCTGCGCGCGGTTTTCTTTGCATCTGAGTGACCCCACGACCCCTCTCCTTTCCCCTGACCTGCGTTCGGTGGGTGGCCGTTATTAGCGCCAGCCGCCACCTGCTGAACGTGCACTGGCACGTTTACTGCCCGTGACACTTGATAGCAACTCTCCAAACACGTGAGGCCCTCGACGGCAAGCTTCCTCATCCTCTTTGTAAAGATGGGGAAACCGAGGCCCACAGAGATTAAGTAATTTACCCGAGACCTTACCTCCAGAAAATGACCGGGCTGGAACCCACAACCTGATTTCTGATTCCGAAGTCCTTCTCTCGTTGCCTTTCAGCCCTCAAGCTGGGTCTGGACAGGTCCAGCTGGAGAACATTGCTTCACTCACGTGTGCACCCATTCATTCGTCGGGCTGATCTCACGCTTCTCATAATGTCCTTCGGCTTCGGAATCTTTCTCTTGTTTACATACCTGCTTTCTTGGTTGTCTGTCTCCCCTGAGAATGTGAGGTCCACGACGCCCGCGTCTGCGTGTCTGTTTCTTTACGTGTTTATTTATTTATTTTGAGGGAGACAGGGAGACATTGGGGAGGGGCAGAGAGAGAGGGGGAGAGAGAGAGAATCCCAAGCAGGCTCCGCACCGTCATCGCAGAGCCCGACGCAGGGGCTCGATCTCACAACCGTGAGAACGTGACTGCAGCCGAGACCAGGAGTCAGACGCTTAGCCGACTGAGCCGCCCAGGGGGCCCCAGGGTCTGTGTGTTTTGTTGATTCAGTGCCCAGCGCTGTGCTCGTCCTCAAGCGATGTTGGCTGAATGTTGAATGAATTACGGGAAACTGACAAGCCAAGATTGATTGGTTGTTGAATGAATGTGTAAGTGATCAAGGCTGGATGAACACACGGGCGAGTGAGTGAGCTGGGCACACACCCTGTCCCTGGGGCTGCCTTACCTGTGAGGTGTGGATAGCAGCATTAGTATAGACTGTCCCCCTGCCAGGGAAACGGTTAGAGAACACGTGTGTGGAAGTCATGAGGGCCGGTCATGGGTTTTCTAGATCTTCCTTTGCGTTGATTAGGAATGTAGTTCCCTGCCCCCTTGAAGTTAGGTGTGGCCAAGTGAATTGCCTTGGCTAATAAAATGTGAGTGTAAGTGATAAGTGTCCTTTCCAGTGAAAACTGTTAGAAGAACCAGGGAGGGACTCCCTCCCCCCACCCCCAATGAGGACAACCACAGAGGCACGCAGGCGGGTGGACCCTCTGGCTACTCTCCGTCCCTGAGGACTGTGCTCACCTAGCTCCCTGGCAACCTGTGTCAGATAGTGAGTAAGTCCATTTGGCTGAGCTAAGCCACTGAGGGCTTGGGCTGTTCCCACATCATAACCCAGCCCGCCCTGACTTAATGGAGCATGTGCACACGGCCACGGGGCCGAGAGCAGAGCAGGTGTCCCACGAGAGGCCGCCACGGACTGTCCTGTTCATCATCACAGTTAGGCGAGCCTCCTCTCTCCTGGATGCCAGGGACCCCGTCTAGGGACAATGGAGACATTTTTCTCCGGCTCTTTCCCAGTTGGCTCTGCCGCGGGAAAGCAGAGAAACCCAGACATGAAGTCACCGCTTGTTTTCGGCGAGGGAGCAAGAGAAAAGCTGCCGCAGTATTGTGTTTGCCTTATTAAGGCTCATTTTCTCATTACGATTTTCCCTCCTAATTGCTAATTTTTCCAGCTCCTCCAAGAGCCTTTCTACTTCCGCCTTGTTCCTTCCCCCCACTCCACGAGCTGGTGCTTCGAGAAACCGCCGCAGATGGGCAAAGGAGAAACACACATGCTTGTTTTTAATTTACTTGAAATCGTCTTCTCTTGGTGCTACTGGGATGGGCGGCTGCCAGGCTCCTGGATGGCCACGCGGCTGGGGACTCAGCCCTGAGGACGGACCCTATGGACGGAGGGGCCTGGGCCGCGCGTCCCCAGCTCCGTGTCCTTCCCGAGGGCCCGGCTTTTTGGCGGCCGGACGGCCCTCTCACCTGACCAGGACTTGCAGGCTTTCAGAACACCTGTGCTCCACGGGGAGGACCGGGGCTGTGAGTCCCTGGGCTGCAGCGCCCCGGAGCACCCACTGTGCACCCAGAGCAGAGCCTGGAGCCGTGTTCCTGTGCCAACAGCACATCCACCGTCCCCGTGGCGGGAGGGGGCCGTCCGTGGTCACCCCATCTTCAGATGGGAGCCAGACGGAGAGCACCGAAGAGCCTTGGCTAAGTCTGCTTAGCTAGCGGCAGCCCGTCTAGGTCAGTCCGTCTGTCCATTCCTGGGGCTTCTTCCACACATCAGCAAGGAGCCCCTCTCAGGTGGCAGAGACCTTTCTCGGATCTTCTCGGAGCTAGCTCTCAGGAAGATGTGCCACCACACGCCGGGACCCAAGTCAGTTCCTTCCGTTCTCGAGGGCGTGGTCCCCACCTTTTAAGTGAGGGGACGGGATCACGTGATGCCTGTAGGCTTGATGTTTGAGACCCCAGACGTGATATGCTCCCGGGTCTCCCAACCCTGTGAGGCAGGGAGGGACACGGTGTTTCAGGTACTCAGACTGTGAGCCGTGCAGGAGAGGGGTCTGGGGTCGTCACACCAGCTCCGGCATTGGTGGGCTCTGTGAGTTCGGGCCATGCCACTTCCCTCTCCGAGCCTTGCCTGCATCATCCACAAAAGGAAGGTAATCAGCCCGGGGCGCCTGGGTGGCTCAGTCGGTTAAGCGTCCGACTTGGGCTCAGGTTATGATCTCGCGGTTCGTGAGTTCGAGCCCCGCGTCGGGCTCTGTGCTGGCAGCTCGGAGCCTGGAGCCCGCTTCAGATTCTGCGTCTCCCTCTCTCTGCCCCTCCCTGCTCCTGTGTGCTCTCTCTCTCTCTCTTAAAAAAAAAAAAAATTACAAAAAGTTAAAAGCAAAAAATGAAGGTAATAATCCCCACCTCACCGACGAGGGATTAACACGGATTGACACGTTAGCCCAGCGTCTCGCGACAAGGAAACATCCCTAAATCGGTAGCGGCTGCGGCTCTTCACCGTCACCACCATCATCGTTGTCATTATACGGACTTTTTTTTTTTTTCAGAATTGGGGAAAGTCACAGCTGTCATACACCGTGAAGGTCACCTGGCCCAACCTCCATCGTTTTCAAATTGGGAAACCAAGTCGAGAGGGGGCAAATCCAGTGCTCAACCTGGGATCCACAGAGAGTCGGCAGAACTTTGCTCCACCCTTCTGTCCTCTCCCTATCAATGGAAAAATAAAATCGCCTGCATTGGAAAGCAAGTGATCTGACCTGTCAGTTGCCCGAGAGAAGGGATCCATTTGGGGACGATTCCTGCCGCACGATGTGCTGTCATCAGAATCAGGAGAGCCCTGCGCTCCATCAGCAGAAACCTCAAGAGTTGGGTCCCAGCGGTCCACAGTTGGGAGCCCGGGGGCAGCGCTAATGTCATGGGGTGAGCAAAGGTGCCACCCAAGACGTCTATCTGTGGCCACCTGGGCAGCTCTTCGAGAAAGACAAACCCACATCCTTGCCACTGGCTGACCAGACTGTCCTTAGCGTCATCACAGCACGCACTGGGGTGACTGTACCTTCAGAGCCTGACTCCCACTGCGTGGCAAGCTCATGCCCTGCACCCCCCAGGGCTCCAGCCCAGTGCCTGGGGCTTCAGAGGGACTCGTGAGGATAAAAGCAATGAACCGAAGGTTGCTGAATGGAATCCTTTGTTTCTTCCCTGGTTCTTAGCTCATGAAGTCCCTTTGTATCCACACATCTCATTTCATCCCTCAAATCCCCCAGGAGGTGGGGACTCCTAGTCCCGTTTCACAGATTAGAAAACAGAGGCTCAGGGGGCATCTGGGTGGCCCAGTCGGTTGAGTGTCCAACATCAGTTCAGGTCATGATCTCACGGTTTGTGAGTTCAAGCCCCCGCATTGGGCTCTGAGCTGATAGCATGGAGCCTGCTTGGGATTCCCTCTCTCTCTCTCTCTCTCTCTCTCTGCCCCTCCGTCCCTCACTCATGCTCCCTCTCAAAATAAATAAACTTAAAAAAAAAAAGAAAACTGAGGCTCAGAATTTGAAGCTTGGTTGCCACTATGGTAGCCCCAAGTGGCTATTTCCATTAAAATTCCATAAAATTTAAAAAGTTCAGGTCCTCAGTTGTGTTAGCCACCTTGCCACTGTGTAACAGGCACCTGTGGCTAGTGACTTCGCTCCTGGACAGCACAGTGTAGAATAAGTCGATACCGCAGAAAGTTCTATCGGACTGGCTGGTGAGAAGGAACTACCGTATTATGCGTCATCGCGGGGCCCAGGAACCCTGGTTTTTCTGGCTTTGAGTCCGGGGTTCTTTTGAGGGCGCCCTGAGAATGGACTTTGGGGTGTGGAGGGCGGTTCTCAGAAATTCTCTGGGCCTGTGGGTTCCCATCGGGCACTTGGGATCTGGAGGGCACCTTACGGGGGCAGGTGGGCAGGCGTGAGATTCAGGAACACTCTCTCACATTTCTCCGGCAAGAGCGATTTCTGTTTCCTGCTCTGCATAAAACTGGTAAGAAGCACTCCACAAATTCTCATGCGGTGTCATTTTCCAACGAAATGGCATACGTTGCCCCATCGACCGGATGTCTACAGGGTCCCCCCTAGACTCCGCTCCTCTCCCTGCAGAGCTGATCAAGCCCGGAGCGCAGGCATCCGGAAAGGGTGCCTGTTCGTTGTTGCTCCCCACCCAGTTGGACAGGATGTGGCTCTGAGCACTGTGCTCCCTCCTGGGGTAGCCTGTGTCATGCTGTCCGTCCGCTGGAGGATGGGGGTCTGTTGCTGCCCGAGGAGGAGGCCTGTGCCCCTTCCCCAGGCCACGCTTGGGCCACAGGATTGGGGGCTCAGCGCTTTAATCCCACAGGTGGCCACAGTCCAGGGGACCCGTGATCCTTGGTGCTCCATCAGAATAGGGCTGGGCCATCCCCTACCCTTGGGACTCAGCAGTCCTCACTGATTTCTTTCTGTCCACCGTCGGGGACACAGCTCTGCCCTCAGGACAGGGAGCTACTGACAACCAAGGTGATTCGTTGTCACCTGTCACTAGAACAGAGATGGAGTGTGACATTTAGTGGGATCCCTTTCTATATACTTAAAGGGGGGGGGTATGGAATTTGAGTAAAGGGCTGGTTAAAAAAAAGCAAACTTAGAGAAGTCACTGGTCTTGTTCATTTCCTCTGTTTTTCTGGACGGCGGTCGGAGGCCCAGGGAAGGGCAGGGTCTGGTCCAAAGCCTGCAGTGACTGACGAAAGGGTCGGCTCGTGTGCCCTGCCCGTGCCTTTGGATTCTCAGAAAGGTGTTTCCTGGGAGCAGGTGACCTCGCTTTCCTTGCCAACTTCAGGCCTTCCTGTGCTCATTTTCGTGTACTCTGTGGGCAGCCCTGGGGCCCTCCTGGAGGGGAGCTGAGAAGCCTGCCCAGGAAGTGCGGAGCTTGAGCCCTAGCTCCGGGGCGGGGGTGGGGAGGCAGCCCCAGGAGGGGTCAGAGGTTCACTGCAAAGCTGTGATCTGCCCAAGCCCAGTCCCGCCTCCAGGCCCCAGGCGTGAACTTGGACGCGCCCACAACTTCTTCCCTTCCTGTCCACCTGCGGCCGGGTCCTTGAGCGTCTGTCCTGCCTGCCTTCTCCTCCGTCTCTGTCACTGCACCCACGGTCGCTGTTCGTTGGTTTATTGCTATAGCCTGGTCTTCCAGTCTCTTCCCTGGCTTTCCCCCCATCCTCGCCCCAGCAGCCGGGGGTGCCCTGCTCACGTCCAGATAGGACCGCGTCGCTGCCCTGGGGGGCCTGGGCTGGGGGTGCACCATGCGGTAGCTTCCCCGTCGTGGGCAGCAGGGATGGCAAATGGATTTTTACCCCATTTGTACTTCTAGTCAGCCCGGAGCATCAATCCTTCGGAAGGGTTCTGAAGCTACCATGTCCCACCTTAGTGGGGAGGAAAAGTGGGGTCAGTTAGAAGTGCCTGCCAGGGGCTAGAGGGAAGAGCAGTGTGTGTGTGTGTGTGTGTGTGTGTGCACGCACATTCTTGCCATCCCTGATTATAGACAAATGTTTACCCTTTAGTGTGGCACTTAGGCCTTTTATGATCTGACCCTGCCCACCTCCCTAGCACTACTTCCCCTGTTCCTCTTTCTACCATGCACACGACACCATGCCTATCTTGCCCTCGATCCCCACCCTCCCCTCCCCCCCCGCCACTGTTGCTCACGGGCTCTTTCAGCATGGAAGTCCCTTCCCTGTCTGTGCATGTCCAAGGCCACTCTGGCTTGCCCGCCTCAGTTCTAGCACTGCCTCTGCCAGGAAGCTGTCATACTCCCTGTCATAATGGGTCTCTTCCGAGCATCTCAGCCCTTCGCTGGCCTTCAGGGCTCTGCCTTCTCTTCTCATCGACGACGCAGATCCTCTCCTCCACTGGTCAGGGCAAGATGAACGGGGCGTTTTGGTCCTAATGACAGCCACCCAGCTGCTCGGGCAGAAAAAGGCCACAGCCCGGTTGACCAGCTGCCTTGTGGGAAGGGTCAGGATATAGTAGAGAAGCGGGAAAGAATGGCCCGGGGTCTGAAAGGCCCCCCGGGATTGACTCCCCATCTCTCATCCTCTCTGTCTTCAGACTACCTTTGCCGAAGGTTCAAGGCTTAGCCAACACTACGATTCTCCCCACCTTCCCTCTTGTAGAAAAACCCCAGGGAAAGGCCTGCCCCAGGGATCGGTCTGCCTGGGCCAGACGCTCACCCCCGGACCAGTCAGCTGGGGCCCGGAGCAGGCTGTCCAAGAAGGAAGCCACGGGAAGGGGAAGGGAGACCCCAGAGCCTGGGATGGAGGGCCGTCTGCTCCAGACCCAGGCCAAGCCCCCCTACTTCTGTGCAGGCCCACGGCTGTGCCCGCACACCCAGAGCACAGGATGTGATGTGGGGAAGGGAGAGGGAGGGGTTGAGCTGGTGGGTTTCGAGCGCCAGCTGGAGACGGGTGGGGCTGGGGGTTTCTTTCCACGGACGGTGGCTTTTCTCTTCACAATACTCCTTCCACGAGGAAAGATTTTCTATTTACTCAAGGGTGTGCAACTAATAACACGCCAAGAACTGCTGAGGCCGTAGGTGCCTTCCTGGGAGGCATTGTCACTACCCCTCAGCTGGATGGGATTGGGAGAAGGGGGGGGGTGCGGAGAAGTTGAATGGCTTGCCCGAGGGCACATGGATAGCAGGTGGCTAAATCTGGATTCAAACCCAGTCCTGTTTGACTCACTGGCCTGTGGCTCTTAAGACAAAGGTGCCAAGACTTTTTTTTTTTTTTTTTAACCTTGCAGCTCCAGTGGGTTTTAAAGCTGTGAAGGGTGTGGGGCTGTGGGCAGGATAGAGGAGACCTTTCTCCAAATCTGGGGGTCACACTGGAGCGCTCTCCTTGTGATTCTTCTTTCTGCCGCCCTGGAGTTTTCTCTGCCTCTGCATGGTAAAAAGAAAGAAAACAATTTAACGACAACAACAGAAAAAAAAAACTTAGATCATTTAAAAAAAAA
Source organism: Lynx canadensis (assembly GCF_007474595.2). Taxonomy (NCBI): domain Eukaryota; kingdom Metazoa; phylum Chordata; class Mammalia; order Carnivora; family Felidae; genus Lynx; species Lynx canadensis. The sequence continues at coordinate 140,813,627 of NC_044308.2, read as the reverse complement.
ATACAAAAAAGTCTGACTTATGTGAAATTTAATTTAATTTATTTTTATACCAGCAGCTGTCAGTTCAAAGAACAACAACAAAGTAGCCATCTGTGCTTAATTTCATCAATCCACTGCCGATGGTCACGTGAGCGTGGCTTTTGGACTGAGGCAGAGCACGTGGCCAGATCGCAGGCCCCCCCCCCCCAACCCTCCCCCCACCGCCCCAATGAGCCCTCTGTCCAGGCAGGGGTCCGGTGGCTCCACAGGTGTAGCAGGGTGGGGACCCAGGGCAGTTGGGCCAAACTTGTCACCGACGAGGAAAACCCAGCAGTCTCTTAACTGACTTTTGGTTTGCTGAGCCCTGCATGGTATCATCGACTCCTGCCCGTGGTGAATGGGTGGTTCGGCCCGGCAGAACAGATCGGGAAACTGAGTCTCGGAGGGCCGTCTCGCCCCAGGTCACGCAGCTGATAAACGGATCCACACCCTGGTTACACTCTGAACCCATGTTCTCAGTAGCCTCCCGAGCCGGAAGCTACTGCAGTTTGCTTGGGGCTCGGGGATCAGAGATGGGCCCAGCGCGGGAGGGGCTCTCCCGGTCACAGAGCCCAGTGGAAGAGTGTACAACAGGAAGAGTGTGACAATACCGGGCCACAGCTGGCCTCTCCTGGGCGCTTCCCTCCCCTGGGGCCCAGGCAGAGCTCCTCAGGGCTTTGTGAGGAAGGGGTGGGGGGGGGCGCTCTCTTCCCCGTTCACGACCCCAGCCGAAGGCCTGTCCACGCATGGGGAACTGCTCAGGTCACATGAGGAGTGAGTGGCGGAGGCAGGATTTGCTCTTAAACATCGGAACATGGTGTCCCACAGCTAGAAAATCTATGCACGAGACCCCCGACTGCAGTCCCCAGTCTCAGGACCTCGCAGCAGGTGAGCTCAGGGATCCGCCCGGGGAAGGAGGGGGCTGCGCAGGGTCAGCGGAATAGCCAGCCTGGGACAGTGCAGCCTCCGGCTTCATTCACGCTGCAGGGCTGGCTTGTCACCGGCCACCGTGGCCTGTCCTCTTTGAAGTGGGCTGGGGTGGGAGAGGGCTTTCCCAGGCCCCGTTTCTTGGTGATTCAAAGAGCCACTGTGGGATTGAACTGGTCCCTCCCAGCGACAGTCAGGAGGGGTCTAACCTGGCCAAACCCTCCTACCCCCTAAAAAAAAGCCCCAACCCCCCTGAGCAGAATCAAAAGAAGCCCCAGTAGGGAGTCCTGGGCCAATCACAGCTTTATTCACCGCTGAATTAAGAGAAGCAAGAGCGAGCAAGTCAGAATCATTAAAATATAGATCGAGAAAGGCACATTTTTCGATTTGCCATATTAAAGAGAAGGGTGGGGGGAGCACGCCAATCGGTTTGTCATCTTCCCATTCAATAACAGATGGCGGCTGAGTCACCGCTCCCGGCAGTCAGGACGTCGCTGTCTGCTGGCTTCCTCGCTGGGACCCAGACACTCGGGACTCAGGAGGCCTGTGGGGGGCAGAGAAGGAGGAAGCCCCACTCCTTCCCCCTCTTCATCCAGCCGCACCCCAAGCCCCCATCCCCCTAACTTCCGGGAAAACCTATTCATTCCTCTCACAAATGGTACTGAACTGCCCCCACCCCCACCCCATGGGCCCACCCCTGTGCCCCTGCACCCATGGCGGCCCCAGCCTGGTGGGGGAGGCAGAAAACCAGCAGGAAAGTAGCACCTTGAGGTTGGGGTTGTGGGACAGGATGCCCAGGGGAGCCAGGAGAGCCACCTGGCTCAGCCTGAGGGAGTCAGACCAAGCCCCATGTCGAAACTGGGCAGGGGCTTTCCCACCCTAAGGGTCACAGAAGCAGCCACCCCCGGACCCTCCGATGCCAGAGATCTGGGTCCTCTTGCCTGGAATCTATCTGCTCTTCTCTACGGAACTCCTTGCCTCCCCACCCCGCCAATCCCCCCGCAAACCTTCCTCCACCCACTCCTTCCTCCTGCCCCCACCACATATGCTCGCTGGGCACCTGCCACCTGCCAGGCCCAGGAGCAGGCTCAGAGGAGCCTGCAGGGGACACAGTCCCTTCCCTGCAGGGAACATTCCAGCCCAAAGACAGTCATTCACGTGTCCTTCTCCCTGGCCTGCTCCCATCATTGTTGCTCTTGGGGACTCCACTGCTGTGGACATCTCCCCATGTGGGCAGTGTATTCTGGATGCTGTCCCCACAGTGCTCTCCGTGGGCCGAGCAGGGCAGTAGTCATGGCTGCAGGGTCATCTGGAGGGTGTCTGTGATGGGCCAGTAACTTTTCATGAGGTCTCTTTCGAGGAGAAATTTGGGGCATCTGGAATTTTTACGGGAATTGTATTGAGTCTATGGATGCCTTTGCCTGCTATGGACATTTTAACGATATTAATTCTTCTGATCCATGAACATGGGCTATCTTCCCATTTGCGTCTTCTTCAACATCTTTCGTCAGTCATATAGTTTTCATTGTATTGCAATGGAACAGAAAGGATCTTTCACTTCCTTGGTTACATTTATTCCAAAGTATTTTATTGTTCTGGTGTTGAATGGAATAGTTTTCTTTGCTTCGTTTTCAGATATCTTGTCATTTGTGTATAGAATCTCAACCAATTTCTGTACCTTGATTTTTATATCCTATAACTTTACTGAATTCTTTGGCTAGTTCCAACAGTTTGGTGGTGGTAACTTTAGGATTTTCTATATATAAGAGCATATCATCTCCTAATAAAGACGATTTTACTTCTTCCTTTCCGATTTAGATGCCTTTTATTTCTTTGTCCTGCCCGATTGCTCTGTCTAGGACTCCCAGTACCGTGTTGAATAGAAGTGACAAGAGTGGGCATCCTGCCTTTCCTGCTCTTAGAATAAATGCATCCGACCTTTTGCTGCTGGGTGTGAGGTCAGCTGTGAGCTTGTCATACATGGCTTTTATTATATCGAGGTACATCCTTTCCATACCCAGTTTGTTGAGGAGGGCTTTTATCATGAAAGGATGTTGTATTTTGTCAAATGCTGTTTCTGTGTCTATTGAGAGGATCATATGGTCTTTACCCTCCATTCTATTCATGTGACGTTGATTGATTATAGATGTTGACTCATCCTTTCTCCCTGGGGTGAAATCCCACTTGGTCATATGGTGTACGATCCTTTTAATGTGTTTTTGAGAGTTTGGGCCAGTGGAGATTTCCACTGCACTCCTTGGTCTCGTCACGTGGTCACAGACACAACTAGACTGGGCCCTGCGAGCAGAGAGGTCTTGATTTTACATTTGCCCTGATGGATGGTAGGCGTCATGACTGTGGTTTCCGTCATATTCACGAGGAAATAACGGGCCATGCCATGTGTGGAAAACAGCCAGGTGCCTCTTACACACCATTGCTAGTACGTGGGAACCAGCCCACGTACTTAACAGAGCAAACTTGGGTCTGGGAGTCCCAACTGAGTTTTAATTGACCAGATATTTGTTCTGTGAGCACTTTAGAAATAATGACTCATGGGGGCGCCCGGGTGGCTCAGTCGGCTAAGCATCTGACTCTTGCTTCCGGCTCAGTCATGATCTCACGGTTCATGGGATCGAGCCTCGCATCAGGCTTTGAAGCGGGCAGCACAGAGCCTCCTTGGGATTCTCTCTCTCTGCCCCTTCCCGGCTCGCACTCTCTCTCTCAAAATAGATAAATAAACATTAAAAGTTTTCTTTTAAAGACATGATAACTCATTTCACCCCCTACTTCTAACTCCAAAGCATCTGCTGGGTCCCCGCAGTGAGAACTGGGCAAGTCCCTTCCTTCTCTGTCCCTTGGATTCCTCACGAGGCAAATGAAAGGAGCAGTCCAGGTGGCCTGGGTTGTGGGGGAGGACTCCACAGCATAGGATGGGCCTGGCCCCCAGGAGGAGGACCATAGCGACGCTGGGTTTTGGGTCACACGTGTACCACAGGGTGGGTACTCAAAATGGGTCTGGGTCATAGGGATCCCCCCAGGAGCCCAGCTTGGGACATTTGGACCCAGACGCCACGGCTCTTCCTTGGCGACGTCTTTGCCCCTGATGCAGGGCGTCGCTGTAGGTATGTGTCTGACCCCACCTGCCGTCGGTTGGCGAGGGGCAGTCCCCTCCACCCCTCCACCCCTCCACCCCTCCACCCCACCTGGGAGTCCTGTCTGACCTGTAACTCCGGGCTGCCTGCCCCGGGCCTTAACAGACTCTTCTTGTCTGTGGCATGAATTCTCAAATTCTCTGCGTTTTTGTGCAGCCGCGTCTGGTCTCGTTGCCCCACGGCCCTTGGCGAATGGGTGACAAAACCTCTTTCGTGTCTGCCCTTGCTGGCTCGTACCTTCCACCTGCTCGAAATCCACATTCTCTGGTGTAGCTTTTGACATCCTCCTCACCGTACCACGGTCCGGTCTCTCTCCAGACAGCTCCCCACTAGAGCGTTGGCTGGGAGGCACTCGCTGGCTGGCTTAGCCGGTGACGCGATTTCTGGGGTCTCAGCTGCCAGCCTGCCGGGCCCAGAAGCCTTTCCCGTCACCCGACGTCTCCAGATGCCGACAATTCAGCAAGCCCAAAACCTCATCCCCTCTCCCCAGATCTTCTCCTCCTGGCTTTCTGATGTCTGTGAAGGTCCCCGCCACCCCCCACCCCAGTCACCCAGCCAAGAAACCTGCGTGCCTACGACGTCACTGGCGAATTTTATGGCGTTACGTCCTAAATGATGTAGACTCCTCCCTCTTATCTCCTGTTTATAAATACCGGTGAGTAACTCTGTGATTTCCCGGTCTCCAACCTTGTTCTTTTCCTGTATTATTTCATTGCTTGATCCAAATCACATCACTGTTTGATTCCTCTACCTGATTAAGCTCTAAAACTTGTGCCTAATTCATCTCCGGAAAGCACTTAGCATGATGTATGTAGGTCAATAGATAACCATTCGGGGAGTGGACAGATAGTGCTTGGATGGCCATTATTGCCTCCTGCCGGCACACTACTGATGAGTAACCTAGTAAAAGTATACATTTCCTTCATTCTGAGACTTTACTACTCAGATACCGGAAAGGGCAGATGGGGCTGGGGTCCACAAGCCTCCCTCCAGGTGGGAAAAGGTAATACTAACCTTTCTCTTCTCTCACCTTCTCCCAGAATCCCCTGAGAAGCCTGGAGAATGTTTCATGCTCCTGGCCCGTCAGAGTCCTAACACCTGCATGTAGGGTATGCCGCCATGGGGGTTTAGAGGACAGTGGCGCCCAGGGGACCCGGGGGCGACCTGAAGAAGCGGCGGATGCCTTTCGGGATGTGCTGATGCCAGGCAGGTGGGCTCGAAGGTGGTGGGAGGGCTGGAGCCAGAGGAAAAAGATGGGCACACGACATGCCTGTCCCACAGCTACTGTTCTTGTGTACGAGCCTAGGTGAGACCCCTCCAGGGGCAGTCCCCCACATCCTTGAGCAGGTGTGTGTGTGCGTGCGTGCATGTATGTGTGTGTGTGCATGTGTGCGTGTATGGGGTGGCTGAACAGGGCAGTGGGCCCACATTAATCGGCAGGAGCAGAAAACAGTGAAATGTGGGCCCCACATTTGTTCATTAAACCAATATATCAGTGGAAGTCTTACCAGCCTTCGAGCACAGTCTGGAGCCGGGCAGGGTGGGGGTGGGGCTCCTGTTCGCCTGACCCCGGGGTTCAGTAGGGGTTGGACCATGGACAAAGGCCAGTGGTTCTCTTTTGGCTTCATTCACCCCTTGTTCCTCCACCGGGTGCCCCATGTTTTGGAAGTAAAAGGTTACTGCACACACACAACTTTAATATTTGATTTGCTCTTGGGTTTTCAAAAAAAATTATTTTTCACATTTATTTATTTTTGACAGGGAGAGAGAGCATGAGCGGGGGAGGGACAGAGAGAGAGGGAGACACAGAATCCGAAGCAGGCTCCAGGCTCCGAGCTGTCAGCACAGAGCCCGATGCGGGGCTCCAACCCACAAGCCGTGAGACGGTGACCTGAGTCGAAGTCGGACGCTCAACTGACTGAGCCACCCAGGCGCCCCGGGTTTTTTTTTTTTTTTTTTAAACAAAGATATACAAAACCTCCAGTGGGTGCTGACGTGGCCAGATTGATGACTGTCCACCAAAAGCAAGGCCATGTGCTATTTTAGTTTGCTCGAGAGGCTGGAACTTGGGTTAAAGTTGAATTTCCATTCAGCTCCTTGGTCCTGGTGGTGCCAGCCAGGCCGACACTCGAGGCCTCCGTGCACAGAGCCGAGCTCCTGGGGTGGGAGGAGTTGGAGGCGGGGAGGGACGGTCCATGAGTCATGGGGGTGGGGGTGCAGATGAAAGAATAAGAATGAAGAACAGTATTAGGAAATTAATGTTTCCGAAACATTTTTTCCTTTTGTGTAGTTAACTATCCAGCTCCAAGTATGTTTTCTTCTCTTTCAACATTTTTTTTAGGTTTATTTGAGAGAGAGAGAGAGAGAGAGAAAGAGAGAGAAAGAGAGAGAGAGGAAGGGACAGAAAGAGAGAGAGAGAGAGGGAGAGAGAATCCCAAGCAGGCTCTGCACTGTCAGCACAGAGCCCAACTCGGGGCCCGATCTCACAAACCCTGAGATCAGAACCTGATCGGAGACCAAGAGTTGGATGTTTGACCGACTGAGCTACCCGGGAGCCCCTCCAAATGCGTTTTCTAAATGTCACTTCCTATCGTGGTGGCTGATCTCCTCTGGGGACTTCTGCCCAACTGTGTCCACCTAGAGTGGGGGGCCTGGTGCTCTGCCTCTGGCCTGGCCTGTCGGAGTCTCACAAAGGCAGCACCCCTTCTTTGGAAAGGCCTTCCCTCCTCACCGATCCTACTCGTAGACCCAGTCCTGCTCTTGGCACCCGGGCTCTTCCCTCAGGTAACTGGCCTTGGCTTGACCGACCCCGGCCCCTAGGATCTCAAACTCTCTGCATCGACCACATCCCGAAATTGAGGCTTCTTGGTTTCCTACCCAGGTCCCATCCGAGACCAAGTGGCATCTCTCTCCTATCTTGTGAAGAGGTGGGAGGTCCCCCACCAGCCTTACCGGAGCTCCAGCAGGGTGGCTGGGACCCCCACGAATGTGACCCAGAACATTGCATAGCGCCCCATCAAATGCCATGCGACGATACCACACGTTGTGAAACCCCGGCAGAATGCCACAGAATGTTTTGCTCTATCCCTCTGGAGGGTGGCCCTCAGGGGTTTAAAAAATGGGGCTGATGGAGTCAGAATGGACAGATGGCACAGGACTCACTTCTTTCCATCTACCTAAAGTGGATTACAACTCGAGCGAGCCAAGATGGACACGTAAAGGAGCTCAGGCCAGGATAAGCAAGACAGATGCATCCTCTGGGAACATTTACTCATCAACATGGCACTTAGGGTCAAATAAGACACAAATGTAATAACTAGCGGGCAATCCTAAACACCGCAACATCGGCAAACCCCCGCCTGCCTGCTCGACCGCCCCGCAGGGCAGACAGGGAGAGTGGGTGACATCACGCGTGCCCATGTTCAGTGCACGCTCTGGGATCCCGCACCGGGCGTACCCTCTGCCACCTGCTTCCTAGGACTTGGAGGCTCCGGTTCCAAGGCAGAACCCGGTTCACAGAAGAGGAGACATGAATGCCGGGAGCCTTGGGGCCTATCCCGCGGGCCAGCCTCTGGCTGGAGGAATGAGGATCGGAGGCCAGAGAGAAGGGCTCACCCAAGGTCACCAGACCGGAGCCTGCGTTTCTCCATTCTCCATCCGATTAACTAAAAATAAAGTTTTAGAAAGGCCCACCTGTGCCTGGTGCTTAGTGGCTGGCAGGTGGCGAAGCATTATGCTTCCATCCTGACAAAAATCCTGCGAGGGAGGGACTTTCATGTCATTCTGCTGATGAGGAAACAGGCACAGAGGGGGAGGAATGGCTACTTGGAGACTGAAATTTAGAGTCAAAGGCACAGATGTCCTGGATGCTTCCTCCTTCCCTCCCTTTTCTCTCCTCCCCACGCCCTGCCCCCTCCTGGCTTCCCCCATTAGGGCTTATGCCGTCCTGCCGACCTCTGTGCAGAGAGCAGGACTCTCAGCTGTGACTGCACTTGGGGACCGTCGGTCCAGAGGCCCTGCATGGCGGACCAGGGCACAGAGCCTCGGGGACATTATGTGACCCGCCCAAGATTCCTCAGCATCCAGGGTCAGGACCTTGGGTGCTGGCGCAGCCTTCTTTCCACCGACCTGCGCGTCCTGCTCTTTGCCTGGTCCCTCAGGACAGACAGGGAGGAACCTGGCACATTCTCGGGACAGGCCAATGTGCCCGGTGGTCACACGTGGTCTCACTTCATCCTCCCTCTGCTTGGAAGCTGGTTGGCCACGTTTGCCTCCCTGCAGATTTCACCCGCTGAATTCCGAGCTGGGCCCCAGGGGTCGGGGCAAGCCCCACGGTGCGACCGTCATCAGGGAGGCCCTTGATGGGCCCCGCTCCCCTGGGGACTGGCTTATCTGTCTCCAGGAAGAATCGCCGGCCGCCCTCTTCCCGGTCAAACGGTGGCCGGAGCTCGTTTCCCCGCATTTGTGACTCTGAGGCACTCTCTGCCCCCTCCTCTCCTCCTGAGCGCGGATTCCAGCCTGTGCCACCTCGGCCAAGTCCTCCCCCGTCTGAGGAGGGCGGTGTGTCCGTGAGCGTGCGGGTTGCGTGCGTGTGCGTGCACACGCGTGTGGCCCGCGAGTGCCCTCCTCAGCCCCAGGCTCCCCGGCACAAGCTCTGGGTGTGTCTGGGACAAAGTGTTACTGCTGATGGTGTGGCACGTGCCAGCCTGTCCCCGGCGGCCCCGTCACACCCTCCTGCCTTGATAGCCGAGGCCGCCCCACCCGAAGGAGCTCAGGTCCCGGGAACGTTCAGACCAGGCTCCGCATTTCCAACCGGAAACGATCGTGTGTCTTTCAGCAGCCCGGGCCACGAAGATCAACACACGGCCGTGTCGTGTTTCAGTAATCACGTGAGTCCATCATCCCTGTGGTTCCAGGAGTGACGCGTGCGGCTTCTCTTCCTAAAGCCTCCTCTGGTCGCGGGAACGGCGGGCACGGATTCAGCACAGGCTTTGGTCCCCGAGTCACCCCTGGAATCTGACTCAGACACTCCCCCTTGAGGCCGGAGGTCGTCATCACGGCCACTGGAGAAGGATGGTCCCAGTAGGTTGGCCGCCCCCCGCCCCCCTGCCCCCTGCGGGCTTTTGACCTGTTCGCTTTGGGCCAGGGTGGCCGAACCAGACCACGAGCCGGCCGCAACCCCTGCCCCTCTCAAGAAACTAAAGGTCGCCTTGCAAGATCTCTCGTTCCTCGCCATGCTTTCCTCTTCAGGACCTCCCGGAATTTTCTGCCAGCTGGCCTAAATAGGGCCATTTCAGCACCTTGATTTTCAGCCTGTATATTGCTACCTATCCAAAAGACTGCCTCCCAGTTCCCCTTGCAGCGAAGCGAATAACTGATGGCCAGCGAAGGGTAAGCATAAGCGTCCTGTGGGGCTGCCAGGAATTTAACTTAGTAAGTTAGAAGCATGCCCTTGTTCGATCCTTTCTCTGTCCTGCTGTCTGGAACATAGAGGTGATGGTTGGCACTCTAGCAGCCATTTTAGATCACAAGGGTCACACCTTAGTGACGGTGATGCCATCAACACACAGGTTCTTGATGGCCTGTGTCCCTCATAGCAGTTCTGTACTTTCCACTTCTGGATCTCTTCCGGGTGGACGAGAAATAAACTTCTCTTTGCATTTGAGTCACTGTTATTTTGGGTGTTCAGTCCCGTGTGGCTGAACACCATCCTAACTGATACACCAAGCGAGCTTGGTTTTTTTTTTTTTTTTTTTTTTAATTTTTTTTTTTTTCAACGTTTTTTATTTATTTTGGGACAGAGAGAGACAGAGCATGAACGGGGAGGGGCAGAGAGAAGGGGAGACACAGAATCGGAAACAGGCTCCAGGCTCCGAGCCATCAGCCCAGAGCCTGACGCGGGGCTCGAACTCACGGACCGCGAGATCGCGACCTGGCTGAAGTTGGACGCTCAACCAACTGCGCCACCCAGGCGCCCCGCGAGCTTGGTTTCTAAACAAAGAGGAACTCTGAGGGTATTTGCAGACCTCACATGTTTGCTTCCCTGTGGCAGCTACAGCTCCTGTCTTCTCTGAGGGGACACGCAGATCCTTGTGTACCTTGCTTAAGAACAAGAGACAATAGTTACAATCTGTTAATCCCATCTGTTTTCCATAAGAGGGGAAAACGGTTACATGGTAATGCCTGAAATTCTCAGGCCGAGTTGGAGGGGTTTCTCCCTGAGTGTCCCATAGCAGGGACACTGGCGGTGGAGGGACACCAATCATAGAGCCAATCATAGGGGACTTTTTATCGGTACTCACGGAGCTGGTAATTTCAAAGCCCGATTTCATTCTTTATAAACACACTAACTCCTGCCCCTCCTTCTCCAGGCAAGTGCTCCCGGTGACAATATTATCCTCATTTTACAATGATAAACTTATGGCTGTAGGGGTGACGTGGCTTGCCTGGGTAGTAAGTGGTTAAGCAGGTCTGGCTGGTTCCATTTTGTCGTACTTGCTCTTAGTGGAGGAAGAACAATCTGGAGACGACATATCCTAGACTTTCCAGAAACGCTTCAAGTCCGTTAAAGGTTGCGTTCTGCACACCCCTCCCCAAAGCATATTTGTCCTGGAAAAAGCACACACGCTGAGTTCGGGTTTGGCAAATGTACGGGTCATTGAGAAAACACCTTTTAAAACCATCCTCGAGACCAGCATGCATTTCTGAGAAAGAGAACGTGCTGAGGGGTCCAGAGGAAGTCAAAGAAGACTTCCTGGAGGAGGTGGGCCTCGAGCAAGGTATAGAAATCCTGCTGAAGTGGGACGGAGAGATGCTCTCTAGGGGTAACTGGGGCTCTGGAGAGGGGGTGATGACAAGGAGATGGTCATGGAAGGCAAGAACATTCTGGAAGAGGGAAAAGCACATGACATGCAAAGGCCCGGGGGCTCTGGTGGGGCATCAGAGATCTGTGAGGCATGCGACGTACCCGGAGTGAGCCGGAGGAGAGCAGAGCGGACGAGACCGGGTAGCGGTCCCAGGGGGAGATTGGGGTGGCACCAGCTAGAACGAGGCAGAAAGAGGACTGGCTGAAGAGGGCTCGAGGAGGTGGACAGGACAGGACAGGACAGGACTTCACCACTGAGCAGGCGTAGGCAGGCGCGAGGGAGCAGGACGTCAGAGGGCGGCCTTCTCGGGTTTCTGACTCCAGCCACAGGCAGATGCTGGCATCGCCACGCAAAACAGCAGATGCCTTTTTTTCTCAACAGCGAGGCATGCGGTCAGTACATACGAATTAGTAATTACTGTTGTTCCCCACCCCCATGCGTATTCCTTAAATATTTGTTCAAAATTAATTTTATGAGCTCAAGGGGCAAGTCGTTTTCTATTAATAAACACTGCATTCAGAAACAGATTCGCTTGCTAATTCTCTTCCAAATAGCTGGAAAAAGTTTAACCACACATTGCCTATACTTTTTTTTTTTGTTTGTTTGTGGTTCTCGTTCTCAGTTCGGCTTTGTATACGTGGTTGTGTCTTCCGCAGGAGAAAAAGATCAAAAAGGCTTATATCAAAGTATTAACAATCTCATTATCCACGTTTGGTATGATTACAGGTGATTGGTTATTTTCCTTTGTGGTTTTCAAGTTTCCTTCACTGAGCGGAGAGGTATTTAAAAGCAGGTTACCTACAAAGGAAGACAACACGGGCTTGTTCTGGAGTTCACATCTGAATCCTACTCCCAGCCTGAATATATGCTAGAAGGAAATACAGGCTGTTTTCAGAGCCTAGAGTGGAAAAGTTTGTGGGCCAGGAGACATGTACCAGCCAAGCGTCTTTCATGAATGAATGTTAAGGGGCATATCCTTAGGGAGGCAAAGACAGGGTAAGTATGGCTCTTGTTACCTTCCTGGAAAACAGTTACCCCAAGATGGACAGCCAAGGGAGAGGGAATCAAAATAAAGCCCGCGAGGGTGGACATCAGAGGTCTAAAGGGGCTGGCCAGAAGCGTGGAGGCCAACTAAACGTATGGGTTTAGATACAAATGCTGCTCTGAATAGAACAATACGGTGGAATGAAAAAGGCCACAACAATTTCCCGAAAAAAAGATTTATAAAATTAAAAACTACCTGAAGAAAAGGCTAGATCTGTTAACTCCAAATTGAAACAACCAAGACTTGGGGGCAGAGAGGGAAGGGGGCATGTGACAAATGACCAAAAGTATATAGCAGGCAGTCAGGTTTGTTACGTTGGTCTTGGTTTTGGCAAATGTAGAAACAGAAGCTTGGGTGTGCATTTGCTTGTCTATTTTATTTTACTTTATTTTATTTTATTTTATTTCATTTTTATTTGAGACAGAGAGAGAGAGTGAGCACAAGGAGGGGAGAAGGACAGAGTGAGAGTGAGAGAGAATCTCAAGTACATTCCACACTCAGCACTGAGACTGACAAGGGGCTTGATCCCACAACCCTGGGATCATAACCTGGGATCATCACTATAGTGGATGAACCCATAACCCCTAAACATTCCTTCTGTAATCCCTCTCCTCCCCACCCCCAGAACAAACACAAGTGAGCAAAACATCTAATAAAAGGTAAAGACTCTCATAATAATAATAACAATAAAATGTCTCCTTTTGTGCACAGAAATAAAGAATTCACCTTATTTTTAAGCATGGCCAGATCCAAGGATATGTGAGGTCATAAAAATCCTATTGTGTTCCAAAAAAACATAAATCTCACAGATTCATGGTATTAAATGTGTTATTTATCAAAAAAGAAAGCCAAAACATGTGTGATTTAAGCATTCAATTCAATAATCCAGAAAAGGAGGAAAAGTAACCGCAATAAAATACAAAAATATAAAGCCAAACGTAATGCAGTAAAAAACACAGCTGACAGAGAAATGTGAGTTGATTTGGAAAAAAAAAAAAGCTTTAATAATCTGGTGACTCTAATTAAATAAAAAGACAAAAAATACATGCAACATGGCCGGGAAGATATAATTGCAGGGAAGTGGTGTACTTTTTGTATAGAATGTATATAGAATATATATAATTACGTTGATGGTTGGGAAATCTCAATGAAAATAGACAATTATCTGGAGCACCATAAGTTACCAAAAATCTGGTGAAAATATCAAAAACTTCAATGATTATAGAACACATTGAAATTTTAATAAAAATACTTTCAAAAGAAGGTGCAGTTCAGGTAGTTTTATGTATAAGTTATTTTGGATATTTAAGGAACAGATGTGTAATGCTTCCAAAGCATAGAATAGACCCAAAGCCTCCCAGACAATCTCGCAAGCCTAACGCAATCTCATCACCCAAATCTATCAAAGCTAACTTCAAAAACAATGGACCTGTCTCACTTGCGAACACAGGAAAATTCTTAAAACACCCCTAAGTCAAATTCAATGACATGCTAATTATCCATCAAAGTCCAGTAGACTTTGTCCCACGAACGTAAGAATGGCTCAATGTTGAGGAAAATCTATTAGTAGAAGAAATCGCATCAATAGATTATACGAGAGAGAGAGAGAGAGAGAGAGAGAGAGAGAGAAAAGCCATATATAATTATCTCGATTGATGCCTAAAAGGCATTTGGCCAAAATGAACATTTATTCCCACTCTTAAATAGTATCATCTAACACAAGAAAATTTTCCCTATGTGCTGACCACCCCGGCTGAGTTCTAACAGGGTTCATGTTGTTAAACATCCACAGTGACCTTGAGATGGGTCCGTTCCACACTGGGCACATCGGGCCCTGCCTCCTTGTCTCAGGGACCTTATACAATCCGTGAACTACCCCTTTCCTCTACTTTGACCTGTTCTGTGCCCCACCCCCCACACCCCCCTGCCAATCTGGCTCCTTCCCATCAATGTTTCAGAGATGTTTTACACAATTTTATCTCGACCCCGCGTGACTCTCCCCAGCGAAGACTTCCCGAAAGCTTTGTCTATGTTCATTCTCTATTTTCTGAAGCTGCAAGCCCGGGCCCTCTCCAGGCTGGTTTCTGGCTCCCCTGAAGCGGTTTCCCAGATGACCCTGCGCTGCCCAGCCCCCGCGAGGCGCTGCCCTGCAAGGGTGACTAACAGCCCCGCACACGCGAGCTAGCGGAGATCTGCGCAAACAGGGGTGTCCCCCGATCCGGTGACGTCGTGAAGACAGGAGGGGGCCCCCCCGCTTTGCTGCAGGGGGTCTCGTCTGCTGGGCGGCTCTGCTCCTCGTAGTGACTCAGGGATTCAGGTTCCTCCTTCGTCCTGTCACTGATGAAAACAATAATCCCTTATGTACAGATGGTGTTTTCCATCTTCGAAAGCACGGATGTTTCACAAAGCGCGGGACCCCCCTGAGCTATTGATCATTAGCCCAGTTTTGGACGGAACGAGATCGAAGCGTTGAGCCGTCGTCAGGCAGACAAACGCCCCCCAGCTCCAGAGGGGACCGGCCCTACGTCCCACTGCGACTGCCAGGGGTCGCCTTTCGCGGGCTTCGCGGGTTGACTGAGCCACGGTTAGGGGGAGCCTGCCAGCAGGTGCTTTCCTCAGACTGCAGGCTCAGAAAGTTCCCTTGGTTTCTGGAACTCTCTTCTCTCCCCCGCTGGAGTTTTTCCAGTGGGCCCGGCAGCCCCCTCCCATGTGTATTTGGGGTCCTGCCAAAGAGCTTTTCAAATGTTCCCCGAGAAAAGGCCAGACCTGTTCATCGGGCTCCGGGGCTGGCCAGACACCCACCCTCTGATTCGCCGCGTGGAAGGAAAACGCGGAAGAGACAAGCAGCTTGGACGAGTTGAAATGTCGGCACGACACCCTGAAATCTCCGGGCGTGTAACTCAGAGATGGGAAAGGTTGCCCAGAAAGCAAACTGTCGGCGAGGAACCAAGGGAAGTTCCTCCTCTGGGTGCTGGGAGCCAGCAGCCCAGAAGACACGCTTTGGGCGCCAGGAGCCCACCCTGACTCTCAGGCAAGCCGTGCCAGCAGCCTGCCCCGCCCACCCCGCGCTCTCGCCGCCAGACCACTTGTAGCTTCGGAAAGCTTCCCCAGCCCCGTCCCCGTCACCTCCCGCATCCCCTTCCTGAACGCCCCTCCCGCCTCTTCCCTGCTCTGCTCTGCCGGGCGGCCGCCTCCCCGCACACCTGTCCCCCCACCCAGACCCCCAAGGATCGCCTCGTTGATTCCCACACCCCGGGGCCCCGGCACGGAGGAGGGGTTCAGTCAGTATCTGTGTCCAGCGAGCACAGGACCCCTCCTGGAGCCCCAGCATTTGGAGCGGACTGGAGGCCGGGCCCTGGAGCCCTCCCCACCACCTGCTGGCACCCCATCACCGGGCCTCAGTTTCTTCAGACGCAGGAGGATGGGACACCGGCTGGGCGCCCAAAGGCAGAGAGCTCTCGGCGTGGTTAGGAACTAGCCTCGCCGGGGCCCGGCTTCCCCAGCCGTGACTTCTGCGGCCCTCTTTCCCCGTCCCCCACCCCGGGCCCACCTGCCCTCTGCTCCTTCCGGGCCTTAAAGGGGTCCCGGAAGCTTGACCTCTGCACACTTCACAGCAAGTGCGCCGCGGAGCGGGTGCTTATGAGCGTGCATCTGCGTGCCGGCGTGTGCTTACGTGTGTGTGTGTGTGTGTATCTTAGCTAACCGAGAGGGTGTGTGGGTGTGTTTGCTTTGTGTCTTTGTAGACAGCTGTCCCCCTAGATTTGGTTAGAGGCAGATGAGACTCAGGAGAGGGAGCTCTGGGGGATGGACATAGGGTCAGGCTGGGCACTGCCGGGGAGAGCGGTGTGCCTGCTCGTGCCCCAGGGGGCCAGGCACACACACACGCGCGCACGCACACACACACACACACACACACACCCTCCCCCCGGGCACGAGCGTGCACACAGCACCCTGCCACGTGCCTGGCCACTGGGCGTGCCTGTGGGCGGCTGAGGGTGCGTGCGTGCGTGTGTGGCTGTTTGTGGGTCTGGGGATGTTCGTGAGAGCCTGCGCACGTTTACACGTGCGTCTCCGCGAGTACGTTTGCACGCACGCTCGCGGTGCGCGCGTCTGCCCGTGTGTGTGCAGGTGCCCCTCGGAGCTGCTCAGAGGCAAAGCGGGGGGATGTTCTGGGAGGCAGGTGGAGGCTTTAGGAAGCAGACAGCCTGCTGGCACCACCACTCACCTTTCCGTTTTCATCCGATTTTGAGGATTGATTGTCACGTCTGAAAATGCCGGAGCGGCAGCCGCGGTTCTCTGAGCCAAAGTGCCGTGTGAACTGTGAAAATTGTCTACCCCGTGTGGGAGGCAGAGACAGCTTCCTATTTTAATCTTCTCTGAGACTCCAAAGGTTAGTGGTTTCTGCAGCTCAAACCTCAGGGTCACACATGCGAGCCCCTCACAGATGTTCCCGGTAGCTGCTGGTGGCCAGGGAGGCTCTGGTCCTGAGTGCGTGGTGGCCCCGTGAAGGGACTCGGGTGGCTCCCTCGGCATCGGAGGCATAGAAGTGTGAGGGACTTCAGAATCTCACGCCTTGAATCTTTCCCACTTGGAGCTGGGGACAGACATTCAGTGACATGTCCAAGGTTATGCAGAGCAGAAATTTAAACCCAGGTGCGTCCCGCCCCATAGGGGATGTAGAGCAAGCCCAAGCCGTGGGCGGGGGCGGTGGGGTGGCTGGTGGCAGCCCCAGGAAGGTGGCAGGCCAGGCGAGAACTTGAGCCTTTCTGCGAGCAGTGGGAGCCACGGACGGTTTGTGAGCAGGAGAGGCACACGCCCTTTGGCACATTTTAGGGAACTTTGCGTGACCTCTCCTTGGCGCCGAATAGTTTTGAGGGTGGGGGACCCAAGCTGGGACGTCCCTTGGCGCTCTGGGGAGGCTTCGCAGAGGCCACACGTGGTGGTGGTGGGGGAATGGAGGGAGAGCGGAGTTTCAGCAGGTAAAGAGGGGCAGGAGGGGTGTCCTGGGCAGAAGAAACGGCAGCTTCTACGGCAGTGAGGGGCAGGACCGTGTGTGTGTGTGTGGGGGGGGGGGAAGCCATGCGTTCTGCCGGGATCGGAGGGTCCCTGCAGCAGCAAAGCCACCAGGAGGACTTGAGCGCTGGGGGGGCACAAGCCTCCCTGATGAGGCCCCCCCCCCCCCTCCGATCCGTATTAGCAATGGGGCAGAGGGTTACTGAGAGTACTGAGGGCAGGGAGAAGCTTAAGGCTGGGACAGCAGGTGCGAGGGGAGGCAGAGGCCCCCGCCACCCTCCACATCCCCCCTCTTCTCCCTCCCAAGCTGTCTTCGGACATGCCCGGGGGCCAGAGGGATGGCCACGGGGAGAGGGCCAGCCCCTCCTTGCCAGGTCCCGGGTGAAATGGGAGGGGGCGGGCATGGGCGCTTTCGTCCTCCACAGGGGCCCCGAGGCGGGGCAGGGGGTACCCGGCATGCTGAGGTCAGAGGACGCACGTCCAAGCACCGAATTCTCCCGAATGTGGCAAAGGACCAAGAGACCCTTTCCCATGAGCTTGCCAAGAGGTGCCCTGGAATCGAGAGCCAGGGCGTGGGCAGCAGGGTCCGGGCAAATAGCAGCCCCCCTGCCAGGTGTTCCCCCTGCAGGCGCTGCTCCCTGCCCGCCCCTCCCTGTCCACTGCCGCCCGCTGCGCCTCTCAGGTGGCCCTGAGCGCGCCCGCCTCCTCCGGGAACGATCACGATCGGCTCCCGTGCCCTATTCACTCCCCAAGGAAGCCCCTGCGCAGGCTGGGTCCCGGGCACCTGGGTCCTCCCCTCACCACCTCCCGAGGGAGGCAGCGGCGGCCCCCTTTCGCGGACGGCGAGCCCAAGACAGAGAGGTCGTTACTTGCTCAAATAGCACAGCCGCTAAGAGGCAGCGCCGGGACCCGCACGCCTGCCTCACCGGACGGTGGCCTCTGGATTGAGCTGCCTGCGTTCACATCCCGCCTCCTCCCCAGCCGGCCGGCCGCTGACCCGTTTTCTCACCCGTACGGGGAGGGCGAGTCGAGGGCCTGCCTCGCAAGGGCAGGTGAGGAAACACGGAAAGGGCTGAAGCGTGGCTTCTGCCCGGCAGCGCTCAACGGGTGACCATGCTCGCGTTGACGTCCAACTCCGGAGCCCGTCCTTCCTCCGAGGCAGGATGCGGGCAGGCACCTCACTGCCCTCTGCGCCGAATCCCACCAAACTCCCCCCCAGATCGGTACGCAGCCGCTAGGTCTGTTGTAGCAAAGAACCGCGCTCGAGGAGGCTCAAGCAACGGGAAGTTATATCCCCACGGCTCTGGGGGCTGGAAGTCCAAGATCAAGGTGTCTGCTGAGCTGGCTCCTTCCGAGGCGGGGAGGGAGACTCTGTTCCTGGCCTCTCCCCGAACTTCTGGCCGTCTTTGGTGCTCTTGGATTGCAGCCGCCGCAGGCTAATTTCGGCCTTGCCCCGGTGTGGGTGTCTGTGTCCAACTTTCCTCTTCGATAAGGACAAGGTCATGCTAGATTAGTGTCTACCCTCATGACCTCATCTTTACTTGACCCTATTCTGTGTTAGTCTCTGCCCATGAACATCCTGGTCTGGTGGGGCAGTCGGACACATCAAAGGCCAGGTGTCAGATGGGGTGACGTGCGCCCCGAAAGAGAGGGCAGGCACAGTGTCCCGAGGCCAGGAGAGTTCTGGGGCCCCAGGGGCTGCCAGCCTGAGACACAGCAGGTGCTTCCCGCCTCTCTGGACGCATCCATCCCTATGCCCACAGAAGGGGACATAAAGATGTCAAGTCCTAGAAGCTCCGAAGGCATTTAAAGAGGCAGGAGAGAATTTCTTGCTCCAGGCTTCAGCTCCTTAGGTGTTGAAAGATCAAATTCCTGGAATTCGTCTCCTCTGTCCGTTTGGGCCGTCCCTTTATCAGGCACAGAGACCCAGGGCTTGATGGAGGGGCTAGCTGGGTTCCACCTGCAGCCTGGGTCCCAGACACTGCCGAAGCCAGCTTGTGTGTGTGGTCTCAGCAGGGACTCTTTCCATCACCCAGCTCTCCCCATCTAAAAACTGGAGGGAGAGTCCCATTGAAATCGATGTCTTGTCTCCTGGAGCCATACTATTAATAATTCCTGGTGTAGCGACTCCTAAGAGTCCCCCGTGGCCCAAAGCAGGGCCGGTGAAAATGGCTTTGCCGGCCGTGGTGATGGAGTCATTGCTTTCTGCACCGTCCAAACTGGGCTCTTGGTGCTTTGGGGGGCAGGGGTCACGTGATGGGGCCAGGGAGTCCTTTAAAGATCTCTTTATTTCATCCAGTGACCGTAGCAGGCGGTCCTCTGTCAGCCACACCGCCCACCTGCACAATTCTGGTAGGGCGCTTTCCTTCCCCGAGCCTCAGTTTCCCCATCTGTACCCTATGGGCTAAGATACTGGGTGTCGGTGATTTGTTAGAATTCTCTCAGTTTGGGGGCACTTGGGTGGCCCATTCAGTTGAACATGGGACTCTGTGATAACCAGCATGTTATCACAGCTGGTGAGTCGGAGCCTCGCATCGGGCTCAGTGCTGCCGGTGCGGAGCCTGCTTGGGATTCTCTCCCTCTCCCTCTCTCTCTCTGCCCCTCCCATGCACGCTCTCTCTTTCTCTCTCTCTGTCTCAAAAGAAATAAATAAGCTTGAAATTTTTTTTTAAAAAACAGCATTCTCTCAGTTTGAAGGTTAGTGGTTCTTGGGGGTTTGAATGGCTTTTATTACCGCGGTGGAGGGGCTGAAGACCTTGGAAGCTATTCTTACGGGGAGCTTGGTGATAATTTGGGGGCAAATGTGGCAGCACCAAGGTGGTGCTGGACTTCACAGCAGGTGGGGGAGTTGGTCAATGGCCCACTTGTTGCCCGGCAAGGATTCACTTCACGTCCTATGGGGTCCAGGCAGGAGGCAGAGGGTCAGTGGTTTCTCTTCATCCCCCTCTCTCTCTGTGACCCTCTTTCTCTCTGCCATTGGTTCCTCTACCCACGACACAGATAAGACGGCAAAACGTGGGTCCATCCGCTGTCAAGATCCTTCGGCCATTTCTGGCAGTAGCCAGAGACGCTCGGCGGATCAATATCTCATCTCAGAAGACCCAACCACCTTTCCAGTATTTTCACCATGAAATTGGCATCCCTGAAAGTCAGCATTTGCGAGCATTGCGAGTGTGTGGGTGATTTTGTTCTAAGCACCATCAATGAGCAAACCTTTGCTATTTGTTGAACAAATGGATGCATGTTTATTCCGAGGCAGATTGGATATTGGTTGAGTCTCTCCATCCTGCTAATCTTGACCCCTGCCAGATTGTCTGCCTTCCCCGTATACAGAATCGCAGAATCGGGGAGTAAAGAACAAACTTTGGATTGATTGACAGGCGGGACTCTTGCCATCACCGAGGAGGAGGAAAGGAGCTTAAGGGTGACGTAGGTTGCCCAAGGTCACGCCAGGACCTTCTGGGGAAGGAGGTTGGGCCGGGGGTGGGGGTGGGGGTGGGGCAAGCTCTGCCAGTTCTCGGTCCAGGATACTCACCTCTAAGGGCCGGTCAGACACTGGCCGGGCTGGTCTGCCTGACAGTTTGAGGTGTGTAGGTCCCCGAAACAGAAGCCTCTCCCCTAACGGGTGATCAGGGTACTGACATTTCTGTCACAGACTCTTCATGTTCTGCACTCAGAGCATCTGGCCTGCAGGAGACACCCCAGGGGCACTCACCGGAGCTGTTTAGGCTGCTGGCCAGGGGACAGGAGCAATGAGCCTGTGCTCACCAACACGGTCTGATTCCGAGGGCTGAATGTCTAGGGAACGAAGCACCTAGGGCCGAGGCGAGAGAGGTCGATAGAGAGACAGAGACAGAGAGAATTCTGCCGGGGGAGGTGGGGGGCGGGGGGAAGGCTGACGTGGGAAACGAAACCGCACGGGGGCCCTGCCTACGCTGTGGGGCCGCCGTAAGGGTGATTCATGCAGAGTAGGGCAGGGTGGGGATCCCGGCCCCATTCCTGGTCTCTCTGTTCATCCCCGAAAGCTGAAGGAGAACGGGCATCAGAGTACAGGAAAAACAGCAGTGAAGTCAGGAGTGTAGCAAGTGGTATATACGTGAGCCTAGATAGTTGCTCGTCATCCACCTGAAATTTACCTTTACTGGTAAATTTGCTTGTAAGTGATTTTAGTTAATTTTAGCAATTTTAAGTACTTTTAAGTAAATGTACCGAAATTGACCTTTACTGGTGTTTTTATTTGCCAAATGTGGCGACCTACTCCCAGAGGAGAGGGCATGATGGAGCCTTCGGCACCCTCAGTGCACCACCCAGGACCGTCACGGTGGCTTCCCGTACCGTCTTTGGTGTGGGCCGGGGCCATAACACCAAGTGCAGTCCTGCCAGGCCCAGGCTATGGGTCCAGGCAAGCAGGGCTCTGATGCTGAGCTCCCGAAGGGGCTCTTGGCAGCTGTGATGGTTAATTTGATATGTCAACTCGATAAGGTCATGGGGTGCCCAGATGCTTGGTCAAACGTTATTCTGGGTATTCCTGTGAGGGTGTTTTTTTTGGATGAGATTAACATTTAAGTCCGTAGACTGAGCAAAGCAGATCTTTCTCCCCAGTGTGGGTGGGCCAGATCCAATCAGTTGAAGGCCTAACTGGAACAGACAGGCAGACCCTTCCCCGAGTGAGAGGGAATTCTTCCTCCTGACTGCCATTACGCTGGGGCGTTGGCTTCTTCCTGTCTTTGAGCTCGAACTGAAACATAAGTTCTCCCTGAGCCTTGAGCCTACTGGACCACATGGGAACCCCCCAGTTGGCTCTCCTGGGTCCCAGGCCTCAGGTTTGGACTGGTATCAGAATATCAGCTCTCCTGAGGGTCCCGCTGGGTGACTGCAGAGCTTAGGACTTATCGGCCTCCGTAATCATTTCTTATAATAAAATAATACAATAAATAATCATTCCTTATAATAAATCCTTCAGCAACAGATACTGGCTCTGCCTGTCCGGGGGAAGCCTGACTAGTGCGGTGGCCACGGTGACGGGGAGTCCCAGCTCCTGTCCTCGTCGCCCCCCCCGGAGCTGCAGCTGCTTCCTGTGGCTGGGGTCGCACGTGTCGGTGTGCTGAGGGCTCGCTGGGCACAAGTGGCCTTGCCGGGGACAACTGAGGCGCTGGGTGGGCCCGGCACGGACTGCTGCGGTAGACTCTTGTCTCCGGCCCGTGTGGGGACTGAGGGGCTCCGGAGCAAACGCGGATTCTTCAGCAGGGAGACGTGCTTCTTGTCTCTTCTAAAATTCACCAGGATGGCACAACTCTGCTTGGTAGAAGCAAGGAAATGTCAGATTTTGCAGGAAGGAAGATGGGGGGAGGCATTCATCCAGTGCTGCCTGGGAGCCAGGCTCCCTACAGGCTGCATTTCGTTCTGTTTTAATTCTTGTGAGGACCTGGGGAACACAGGACCAGATAATTAGGGTCCTTGGTTTACGCCACCCACTCGCGACTGGCCCAGTGTGTTTACGTTTTATGCTTGTAAGTCACAAACCCCGGGGTCCACCGTCTAACGCGAGAACCAAAACATCGTCGATAACTTCCTTGTACCCCGTGAGCTCCTGGGGCAGGGCCACGGGGTCTAGCTTGCTCGACGCAGAATCACCAGGGTCTGGCATGTGCAGAGTATGCAGTAAACATTTATTGAGCCAGCGAACATCATCCTTCCCTACAGGTCTATATGGGAAAAGGGGCATCGTAGTGGCCAGCCTCGGGAACACAGAGGGGTGGGAGGTGGTTGGATCGTCCTCATGGGAGCTCACACTGAATTTCCCAACTCACCCCCCCCTCCCCCCAGTAAGGAAAAACAAAAATGTTTTCCATTCCACAAAATCAGGGGACACAGAGTTAGGATCCAGGAGCCGGGTGGTATTTCCATGGTTCTGCTACGCCTGCTGTAGCCGGAAGAAGACCCCCCCCTCCCAACTGAGGGCTTCTAGAGGATTCCAGGGGTCCTTGAGTGCCTGTCATTCTCCTCCTCTCCGGGTCTGGTTCCCCCGGGAGACCCTCAGACATTGCCTCCTGTGGCTGCCGGAGCCCGGGCTACCTACTCCACGTGGCCCCGGGCGTGGACTGTCGCCCCAATGTCCCCGACGTGTAGGCAAAGCTCTGGACCTCAAGGATGCAGCCATGTGGGAGCAGTGGGGGGACCCGGGCCCTGCGCTTCCGCTCACCTCTCCAGGGCTGAGCCCTGGGCCTCCTGCACCTGTTCCTCAAGATGGTTCCTCCCTGTGAGGCTTGTTCATCTTTCAGGCAAATGGAGTCTGGGGAGCCCAGCCCCCCAAACCTCCAGGCTGATAGCAATGACAACGGCAGCAATAGCAATAATGAACGTTGACATCTAGTCTGCACGCCAGGCACCTTTGCTACATCATTTCATGTAATTTTCACGATCATCCCCACATTACAGACGAGGACACTGAGGCTCAGAGGAGTCAGGTAATCCGCTGTGGGCCACACAACTAATACACGAGGACCTTGGACTCAAATGACAGTCGGGCCACGCCTGTGTTCTGTATTAGTCTTGGAGCGGGGACGGGGCACATGGGGTGGACTAATGGGGCTCCCAGTCCTCCCCAGGCAGGGCCGCCGGGTTTCTGGGTCACTGGAAAACCTGCCTGTCCCCAGGGCTCCGTCTTGACACCTGGGGAGCCATTCTAGGCAACTCTGATAATGAGACGCTCGCTGGGCCCTTGAACCTGCCAGTTAAACTGATTGATGTCGAAGTTCCTGATGACTCAGACACCATCCGCACACACTTCTTTTCAAGCTCCTGTTTGCTTCTGCAAGTTTGGGTTCTTAAAAGCCAGCTAGGAATCTTGAAACGGTAGGACAAGGACAGGTTTTCAAAGTTGGCGGAAAACGCTGTCATGAAACTGCCAAATGTAGGGGAGAGCGTAGGGGACGATGGTGTGTGTGTTCACACGTGATCTCCGGTGTCCACATGACCGCAAAACAACACGTGTGTCCTCAAGGACAGGCCTGGATATCCCCGTGCAAACATGGGTATGCGTGCACAGGGATATTTCTGTGTGTGTACCTGGGAGGAGGCCTGTGGGGACATCCCGAGCACCCAAGTGGTCAGCCCTTGCCCTCCCCGGGCTGAAATTCCAGGGGACAAGTGAGGTGCTGACTAAGGATGCTCTGGGGGACAGTTCTCTCTCGTGTTCCCTTCTGACTCTCCTGACAATGGGGCAGGCACCCTGGTGTCTGAGCTGGGCACAGAGTTTAGAGCCAGCGTGACTCTGCCACTGTCACCAGGCAGTATGGCCTGAATGTTTGTACCCCCCCAACTCTTGTTTTCAATTTTTTTTTAAATTTTTTTTAACGTTTATTTATTTTTGAGACACAGAGAGACAGAGCATGAGCAGGGGAGGGGCAGAGACGGAGAGAGGGAGTCACAGAATCCCAAGCAGGCTCCAGGCTCCGAGCCGTCAGCCCAGAGCCCGATGCGGGGCTCGAACTCACGGACCGTGAGATCGTGACCTGAGCTGAAGTCGGATGCTTAACCGACTGAGCCACCCAGGCGCCCCATGTGTTCTTCCCAAACTCTTACGTTGAAGCTCTAATGGCCCCATGTGGTCATATTTGGAGATGGGGCTTCTGGGGAGGTAATTAGGGTCACGTGAGGTCATGAGGGTGGGGCTCTGATCGGATAGGGTTAGTGTCCTCAAAAAGAGAGGCCTTGGAAAGCTCTCCCTCTGGCCACACGCACTGAAGACAGGCCACGCGGGCACGTGGCAAGACGGTACCTACGAGACGAGACGAGAGCCTCAGAAGAAACCAACTCTGTGGCCACCTTGAACTTGGACTCCAGCCTCCAGGCCACGGGAAATGTGTGTGTGCTGGGTAAGCCCCCCCGACTCGGTGGTGTTTTGCTGTGGCAGAGCAGGCAGGCAGAGACCCCAGGGCGGCCCCTTCTCTGTGCTAACAGGTACATCTTCCCACGCCTTCGTGTATTTGCAATGCGTCTTCCCCAGCGGTTGTGGCCCCCGAGCAGCAGAGGAAGAGTGGCCAGGCCTGTCCCCCGCTTCCCTCCCCACGTGCCAGTCCCCTGGTTTCAGCCAGACGCCAAGGCAGACCCGGTGCGTATGCTCTGGTCTCCTCTGCGCGCGCCGCTGGGCTGAACCTGGCCAGTGGGGCTTTCTTGCTGCCCTGGACTTGGCCGTCTGGGCTCCTTCGTGAGCGCTGAGCGTCTGGATCAAACTTTAGACCCACAGGAGCCCATCTTGGGGCTGTGTCTGATGGTCCCCGGGGGTGGAGGGAGAGCTCAAGTTCACAAGAAGAGGGGACAGGCAGGTGGGCTGCTGGAGTTGTCTATCATAACAGACTGGCCTGGGACGGGGATTCAAGGGGGTGACCACCCGATGGCCTTTCTTTAAGGTGGAAGTGAGACAGACCTGGGGGTTCGGGCTTTATTTTCTAAGTGCCAGGTGCCCGGTGCCGGGCTCAGCACCCTGGTGCCTTCCTCCCTGAGTCCTCCCTGCACTCTGGAAGCACCTTTTCTATACCCATTGTACAGGGGAGGAAACCGAAGCTGAGATTTGAGAGGTGGAGTGATTTGCAGCCCCAAGGGGGGGGTGTAATCAGGGCTTCTTGGACCCTCTGAGGCCTCAGACACCCTGAACAAACCCCCGTGGGCAGCACACATTGCTGGGCGTGGAGTGAAACTCCTCTCAGAGGCAATTTGGGGAAGCTTGGGGCTTGATGCTAAGTTGAGGGACTCAAGGGGAGGACCATCTCTGAGGCTGGACAACAGGAGGGCTTCCTGGAGAAGGAGACACCAGAAAGGGGAAAAAGGGGAGGGGGGGGTCCAGGCTGGGCCTGGCCAGCCTCAGGGTGCAGGGGTGGGCGGGGTGGAGGCTTGTGGGAGGAACAGAAGCAGCGTGGGAGGGATGGGAACAGGCACGCGAGCTCACCTGAATCTCTGGCTCGGGGCCACAGTCCGCATTCTGCATATGAGAACGCTGAGGCCCCTGTCTCACAGTGACATAACAGGCCAAGCTCAAACCTCAATGTCTCAGTTTGTGGCCTGCTCTCTTCCCTGAAACGGGGTGGTTTTTGAGGCCAGGGTCTGGGGTCAGAGCTGCAGCAGGTGAGAGCTTTGAGGGGGTACAGAGGCAGCATGAGCCTCAAGTGGCCAGGGGCCGGGGTCAGGCTCCAGTCCCAGGGAGGAGGAGGGCTGGGACACAGGGGACGAAGGCAGGGCAGGAGGCACCCTCGGATGGGGCCAGCCTCCCAGGGCAAGGCGGGCTGGGGGCTCCTGGCTCAGGCCAGATGGCTGCTTCCCAGACCTTGTTTCCAATACCCTGGAGAGTAGGAGGCAGGAAACGGGGGTGCCTGGGAGGGAAAACCACCTTGGGAAAGGGGAGCCCCCTTCACAGAGTCCCCGTGATCCAAACTTTGTTGGGCAGGAAGATGCTTCCTGGAGCCTTGGAAGGAACTGAGAAACACGGAGTCCTGGGGTCGCTGCCAAACCCAAAGTTCGCTCCTCAGGCAAACGCTGCGGGGAGTGGGGGCCGAGGGGAGGGGAGGAAGGAGGAGGGGAGAGAAACATATGGAAAAAGCCGTGTCTTCCACATTGCCGGGAGAGGCAGGCACCCCTCCACAGCCTGCTGTCCCGTTTCCTTTCTGTTCCCTCCAGTGCCTTCCAGGGACAATAACTAGGGTCTCTAGGGCCTGGCTTTGAGTGGCTTCTAACGGTGGGTGCCAGGGTCATACGAGCCCCTGCCTTCGGGGAGTCACAGTGCCTAAGGAGAGACAGACATAGGAACAGGAGGGGACAGGGGCAATGTGGCCGGAAGGCAAAGTCGCTGGCTGACCGGGGAGATCAAGGAGGGCTTCCCGGAGGAAGCAGCAGTTGAAGTCAGCTGGAATTAGGCTGGAGCGGAAGAGGTGCTGCAGGCGTGTTTCCACCTATGCAGGTACTTGAGATACAAAACAAACGCAAAGAAGTGGGGGCTCAGAAGTGGGAGGTGAGTTGGGTTCACACAGGAAGCAAAGGGTAGGTGAGGTCAGGATTTGAACCCAAGTGCCAGCCTGAAGCCAGGGTCTGTGTCTGGGTGCATGGAGCCCCTTCGATTCCTGAAGAGACTTCCCAGGAACCAGGTCAGGGCCCCAGGGAGGTGCTGGGGAAGAAGAGGGGCTTGCTCATACCGGGACCTGAACGGAGGGGTAGGTCTTGGGACAGAGAAGAGACGTCCTGTGTCTCGGGGGCTGGGCCAGCGAGGTGGGAGGTGGGGGTGGGAGAAGGAGAGAGCTGGGGTTCCAGACACATTGTACAACATGGAAACCTGCAGCCTGTTTCTTCCTGAGGCTGTCGGTGTTCTGGGGTGTGTGTGTGTGCGTGCATTCCTGAGTGTAAGTGTGTGTGTGCAGGCCTGAGCGTGTGTGCATGCATGTGTGAGCCTGAGTGTGTGTGTGCATGCATGTGTGAGCATGCGTGCGTGTCTGAGCGTGCACACGCATATCTGACTAGGTGAGTGCGTGCATGTGCACAGGAGTGCCCTCAATAAGCAGTGGTCAGTGCACGATGCACAAAAGGAAGGGTGTGGGTGGACCAGTCTCAGTGGCACACTCAGCGTGTCTGGGCACAGACCCCGAGTGCGTAGAGGCCCCCCAGGCACTTGGCCGTATGCCCGGGTCTTGGTGGTGGGCTTGCGCCCTGGAATCTGCTGATCGCCCGTGAGTGGGTGAGGACACCATGAGGGCAGCCAGTCACCTGGGATTTGGTGGCAGTGCCCTGTGACTGTAGCATCCGCCAGGGCTGAGGAGAGCCAGGTGCCCTCAGCCGGCTGACCCTCGGGTACTCTGGCCCGTCTCCCGAGAAGAGAGGCCTGCAGCCTCTACTCTCCGGCCACCTGAGGAGGTGGCCAGGGTCCCAGCATCACCCTGGCAGAGGGCCCGGGGCAGCAGAGAAGCCTCCTCGCTCTGGGCTGGCAGGGGGCCGCGTCCTGTCCTCGCAACGTGACCTCACGGTGAGCCCCGACAGACGGAACGGGGACAGTGTGCCTGGTCAGGGCCAGCATGTCCTTCCTCCTGGATGTCCTCCCGGGGCCTCCAGCAGAATGACCTGCCAGGGCCTCGCCGCCTGAGGACAGTCCAGGGAGGAAGTAGAAGCAGAGGCCACACGGGTGGGCGGAGGTGAGAACCCAGCTCAGCTCGGGGGTGTTTTCTCACCCCTCCACAAAGGCCCGGCCTGGCCGCCCATCTGTGTGGTCAGCCAGCCGGCCCAGGCTCTCACTCCGGAAGGTCACCCTCCTGTGGCCCCCCCCCCCCAATCCCCCAGCACTGGGGGAGGGGGTGCTCCTTTGCTGGGGCTCGTGTGACAGTTGTGCAGACCACACCTTGCAGCTGCCCTGGGCCTCTGCCCTGGGCCTCCCTTAGGGCCCCTGAGAAACCTCCTGACCTCAGCGGGCCTGACCATTTTCTGCTTGTCTGCCTCCCCACTCGGTCCAAACCAGCCCATGGAGGGGGTCCTCCGAGAGGAGGGCCTTCCACCCGCCTCAGTCCCCTTGCACCCCCACCTGCTCTCTGTCCGGGTCGCCAGTCCTTGGACCTCCCACCAGCAAGGGCAGCTGCGACCCGGTGCCGGGACAAGGGTTTGCCAGCTAGAGGGGTGCCCCCTTGTGGCAAGAGCAGGAACACATCTACCGCGACCTCTGCTGCCTCCGCCCTGAAATTCCCGGATTCCTTGAGCTTTTAAACGGGTGATGGCGGGAGGGGAAGGCTACCTCAATTCCAGTCTTGTTCCTTCGCCCAGACTTCATTCACGCTGCCATGGGGTGAGGCCGCAGATCCTCGTATTTGGGTTTCCATAACATGCAAATCACCTGTACGCTGTGTTAGCCTCTTATTCGAAAAGCATAAGCCCCCCAAATCATTGATCAAAAAAGTAAAAGAAGCGTGTTCACGATCCCGGCAAATATTTCCCATGCTCCCCCCTCCCCCCCGCCCCACGTCGGGCTTTCTCCTCGGAGCTGGGGCACCAAAATGAAGAGGCCAGGTCTGTGCCACAGCCTGCGCACAGCCCATCAAGGGAGACGGCCATTCACTGACGCTCCATTTCCAAAGTGTTCTGGACACGGATCCCCCGAATGCTCCGTCTGAGACGAGGACACCTCAGTGCGGGGAGGCACCAGGTCACTTTGAGAGCTGAATGTGGTCGCGTGTGTGGAAGGGCTTGGAGGTGTCCGACATACGGTGGGTGTGCATTAGATGTGTCAGAATTGGAGACAGTGGCTCAGTCAGTTAAGCCTCTGACTTTTGATTTTGGCTCACGGTGCATGAATTTGAGCCCCTCATGGAGCTCTGTGCCAACGTAGGGGCGCTTGCTTGGGATCCTCCCTCTCCTTTCTCTGCCTCTCTCTCTCCCTCCCTCTCTCGCTCTCTCTTCCTCTCAAAATAAATAAATTAAGTTTAAAAAAAAAGAATCGGAGACAGGTACACAGCTACTTCATACCCCAAGTCTTCCGACATTCAGGTTCGAACCCTTCTCGTTCCTGCGTGGCGCCCTCCTTACCACGGGCTATGTCGCAGCAACGAGACCGCGTGAATGTGTGTGGTCACCCACTGGCAGCACTGATAAGAAAGCATGTGGCTCTAATGTCGCTGCTTGGGCACAGGATGGTGATGCAACACTGTGTCCACAGGAGGGGACAGAACACAGAGGGGAAAGAGGCGCGGGGAGGCAGGTGGAGGCACCCCGGTCACTGTTCTATTCCCGCTTCGCCGGCGGGGATAATTTTGGCTTCGGGTTTTCAAACCTGAGGGACGTGGGCCTTACGTGGATGTCCCAGATTTGCCGACCAGTCCCAACTGGGCGGGGCCCAAACGCAACATGGCTTGCCTTTTCCCGGCTCTCTGGCCCCATCTGGACCATGTCACCTCTCCCCTGCCCTCTTTTAACCCCTGACCCTTTGGTCCCCTGGGCGGCTGGCCCTGTCCAGACGCTGGCTCTCATGCGGGGGGGGTGGGCGCATGTGTGAGTGCAGGCGCTGCCCCACTGCAGGGTGGCTGGCAAGGCAGGGCCGGCTCTATTCAACCTTGTCCAGCCCGCGGCCAGGCTCCTATGGCCTCTGGCTGCCTGCAGGCACCCCCCCCCCCAAGGTGGCTGTCTCGGGTGAGTTCAGACCTCATCACCTTGCTCTGGGTCCTCTTGGTCTTAGGGAGACACGTGTGTGCTTTGTCACAGCAAACCGTACCCCTTCTGCTTCCCCCGCCCCAGAAACTGGCTGCCTCTTGTTCTCTCTTCCCCCCCCCCCCACAGACAGGCTGGCTGGGTTGAAGCAGCAGCCAACACACAGCCTAAAAAGACGACTGACAAGGTCACCACCTGTTGCTGCCTGGGGTGATGGCCAAGGACAGCTGGGCGGCCACCAGCCTGTCAGCCTTCCTGAGGTTGGGCTTTGGTCCTCAGGTGGCCCAGGTCCTGCAGTAAAGCAGAATTGCACTCAGGAAGGGACAGTGGCACCGAGAGGGTCTGCGGAGGTGTGAGCCAGGTTAAAGGAACCAACGGGAACGTTGCTGCACCAGGCGCCAGCAGCAGCAGCGGGAGGCTGGGAGCCCCGGCTCAGGGGTGGGGGTGGGGTGGATGTCACCTGATAAAGCTGCAGTCGTGCGAAGACAAAGCTAAGAAAGCCAAGAATACGCCGGCCTCAACCACTACCCATCTCATCCCCATCTGGGGCTTCCTACGAGCTGCACCCAACAGGAAGTCAGGCGGGCAGAGCCACCCAGGAAGTGCGGGCTGCCGGCCACCGGGCCTCAGAGCAGGACAGAGGAGGGCGGAGACTGACTTGTGGGGTGGGCAAGTGGTGGCACGTGGAGAACGGTCAGCAGGGTCAGTCACCTGATCTCTGCTGGCCAGGGCGTCACGAAAAGGCTCAGTCCACATCCATGACCTTCCACATATTTTAGAGAGATCAGAGAGAGAGAGAAAGCCTCTGAGGTGGGTATGAGGACCCTGCATGCTCAGCCCTCAGCTGGGAGCCGTCTGTGGGAAGCCAGGCCTTGGCCTTGGTGCAAATGCTTGAGGATGCTTTCCAGAGCACCGCAGTGGGCGGGGGTGGGGTGGGGTGAGTAGGTCAAGGGAGCCCCCTGAGATTGGAGGCCTGCTCAGTGCATTTTCATGGGCTCCAGATGGTAAGGCACATCTCACAGGCCCGGAGCAAGGATTGCAATTAGTAAAAACAGTATTCATTTAGCGTGTGCCTGTGGTATGCTACAGGCTGTTTGGGATGCTGCTAAGTTATTTGCAAAAATGCCCAAAGCGCTGGCCACATAGCAGGCATCAGTTTCCCTTTCCAGCCCTTGCAGTCCAGCCCCGTTTTATGCTGCAAAGGGTGACCTCTGACAATCTGCACCATCCAAAGGGAGTGAGTTCAGGGAGTCTGGATGGCTCAGCGGGTTAAGCATCCGACTTCGGCTCAGGTCATGATCTCCCGGTTCGTGAGTTCCAGCCCCACGTCGGGCTCTGTGCTGACAGCTCAGAGCCTGGAGCCTGATTTGGATTCTGTGTCTCCCTCTCTCTCTGCCCTCCCCTGATTGTGCTCTCTCTCTCTCTCTCTCTCTCTCTCAAAAACAAAATCAACATAAAAAAAACAGTATTCACCCCACTGTGACCACCCCTCACACAGGGGTGTCCCTGGCCTATGAGACACTACATTCCACTGGGAACATCCAGGTCCCCTTGCTGACCAGCCACAGGCTCTGAGGCCCCAGGAGGGAAGTGGAGTGGCCCAGGGCCTCCCAGCCTGTCAACAGAGCCTAGGAGAGCCCTTCCATCCTGGGCTTTCCTGTGTCCAGGAGCCTGGCACCCACAGTGTGGCCACCACCGCTGTGTTTCTGAGGCCAGTGGTGGACCCTGGATGATCATTTACAGATCAGAGGGGGAGATACGGCTGTTGCCAATGCCTGTTTATGTGCCCTTTGAGGGTTATAAAGAGATGGCACCCCTGGGGGCCATGCTCCTGTGCCAGCGCCCCCCCCCCCACTGTCTTTTTCTGCCTATCTTTTATTGCCCACTCCTATCTTTCTTCCTCCCCAAGCCCCACCCTGGTGCAGAGCCCAAGACCATAACCTTCCTCAAATTGCTGCTGGCTTTTCCTGACCTTCTGCCCCAGGCACAGAAGGTAACTTTATTAGCAGGGCTGGTGAGGGCTTGGCTGGGGCCCCAGCCCTGGATGGTGACAGGGGGGAGTTATGCCGGCACAGCAGAGACCTGGAGTTGCCCAGCTTTGAGAAATAAAGGGGTTAAGGAATCAAGTCCAAGCTAACGATGTCCTGTCTATCTCTAGTGTATTTGCCCCCCACTCCATCATCAGCTTCTGCCCTTGGGGAGGGGACATGGGGTTAGATTCAGTCCAGTTCTACTTGTCTGTCCTTCTCCTGCACAGTGACAATGGCTCTGTTCAAAGAGTGAGGTGGCGGCCTGGGATAAGAACTCCATGTTACCAGGGCCCATCAGGGAGTCCTGGGTCTCCATCTTTGCACCTTAAAAAAGATTCAGACCCAGTTCTGTGTCTAAACCTTCTAGTGATGGTGACAGTAGTTGCTCTTGGATGTAGGCAGCCTCAGTTTGATAGGAAGAAAGAGGACATGGAATCAAATGACCCAGGATTCAACTGGAGCCCCTGTTCACTTGCACAGGAACTGAACTTCATGGTCCTCATCCTCCAAATGGACCCATGATCCCTACCTCACAGCCACCATGAGAGAGCTCAGTGCATGTTTACTGAGGGGGCTCGTCATGTGCAATGGGGTCGAAAGAAGGCAGCTTTGAGTCTCGGACTCTTGGGTTCAGCTCTCGGCATCGCCATTGGGCAAGTCCGCTCTCTACACTATGTTTTCCAATTTGCAAAATGGGAATAGTGAGGCCTACTTTTTGGGTGTTGTGAGAATTGAAGCAGTGTGTCCTTGGTGATAGTAACTGCTCAGCAATGGCAGCGGCCAGTGCTGAGGCTGAGAGGAGATGTTAATGTTCCCATTTGACAGGGAGGAAACTGAGGCTCCAGGAGGATGGTCAGATGAATGGTGGACCTGGGTCAGCTGGGCCTGTCTGATGTCCACCCTTCCCACTGCTCACCCAGCCCCTCTCCCCACCTTGACTGACCCCAGCAGAAGTGTTGCTTCTGGAGCAGGCCCAGCCAGCCTTGCATCTCGGCCACAGGCTAGGGGTGTGAGCATGGCTGGGGTGGCATCTGCCTTCTTTCCCTGAACCTGCAGTGACAAGCGAATAGCCACTACTCAGGATCCTGCATTCCACCACCAGCAAGGGACACATGGTGATGGCATCCAGGACTTGGGCCTCAGTACTTGTTCCCCAGTATTCAGACCAGCTCTGTGGTATGGGGGTGTTGGGAGGGCATGGCCGGGGGTGGGGGGGGGTGCACCATCTTCCTCCAGTTCTGATTCTCTTGAGTCATTCTACTCTGGTGCCCAACCCATGTTTGTTTTGTCTTTCTGGGTTTCAGCCCTTTGGCCAGTGGGAGGTTAAAGATTATTGAGGCAACTGACAATAAAAGTGCCCGGCATGCTGGCCTTTGACCATCCATTAGAAGGCAGTGGGATCACATTCTACACAACCGCCACAACGGTGAAAGTGGCAAGGGTGTGGGCCAGGGGCACACCCTCCTTGTATTAATATTAAGAGGACAGTCGCTGCTGCCTGGGCAATCAGGCCAAGTTTCTCTTTCATCTGAAGCCAGGGCCACAATGTGGCATTGTTCTCTGTCTCAGAAGCCACTGCGCGGCCCCTGAGTGGACCCAGATGGACTCCACCTGGCAGAGTAAACACTCATCTAGAGGTGGCCGGTGGCAATGAGAGGAGCTTTCTTTTTTTCTCCCGGAACAGAGATTTCCTTCCACGTGAGTCTGAAAATCAGAGACCTCGAGGTGTTGTTAACGCCCCTGTCTGGGCCTCAGTTTCCTCATCTGGACCATGGTGGTCAGCTTACACTCCATACCCCAGGCAAGGTTCTTAAGCTTTTCTGTGCTGTGGAAGCCAAAGGATCCCTTCCTACAACCACGTTTTCTTAATGCATAAAATAAAACCGGAAGATTACAAAGGAAATTGATTAGGGGCGCCTGGTGGCCCAGGTGGTTAACTGTCCAACTATTGATTTCGGCTCAGGTCATGATCTCATGGTTCAAGCTCCACATCGGTCTCTGCACTGACAGTGCGGAACCTGCTTGGGATTCTGTCTCTCCCTCTCTGTCTTCTCCTCCCCCACTCTTACATGCTCTCTCTCTCTCTCTCTTTCAAAATAAATAAATAAACTTTAAAAAATGAAAAGAAATGGATTATATTGAAATACAATTATCGAGATATTTAAAATCAAGTTTGAGATATAGAAATGCACGTGCTTTGTTCTGAATGGATTAAATAATAAGATCTAACCAACCACTACATCTATCAACCACTGTCATTTCAAAGTAGGGATGAGTGAAAATTACATTGGATGGTATCTACAAAGGCAAAGTTGCAGGCAGTTTCCGTATTTTTTTTTTTTTTTGCCTAGATTTCTTTGAAAAACAATTTTATTTTGAAATAAGTATAGACTCACAAGAAATTGCAAAAGTCATAGAGGGGTCCCACTGATCCATCACCCAGCTTGGTCCAATGGTGAAATCTGACATAATTATGTGCATTATCAAAACCAGGAAATTGGTGGGCACAATATGATGAACTAGACTAGAGAATTTAACGCAGATTTCACCAGCGTGTGAGTGCGCTGGTCTTTGGGGCATGTTTCTGGTATAGTCCTATGGCATTTTATCACACAGGTAGATTAGTAATGCCATTATCAGAGACAGAATTCTCCCTCAGGACAAAGGAGCCTCCTCGTGATACCCTTCATAGTTCCACACACCCCTCTGTTGTCACCGCTCCCTCCATCCTACTAATCTGTTCTTCATCGTGTATAAATAATAATAGCTAAACCTGTGCCAGGCACTGACCAAGCACTTTCTCATGCCCCAAAGATCATAGTTGAGCCTCAGAGAGGTTGGGTAATTGCCTGAGGTCAACTCGGCAGAATGGGTGCCCCCTGCATCCAGGCCTTCTGCCCTCAGCCTCTTCTATGAATCTCATAGTCTCCAGAAAAAATATCCTGGACACACACTGGGAAACCCACGCTCGGTTTCCAGCTCCACCTCCTGCTGGTGGAAGGATTTGGAGCACCTGAACCTCTCCGAGCCTCAGTGTTTTCAGCTGCAAGATGGCGGTCTCGGTGCCTGGGCAGTGAGAGAAGAAGGCATGATAAGTTCACCTTGATGAGGAAGCAAGCTAGATGCACCTGGAGAGGGCAGGCCTCTCACTTTGGTGGAGCTCCAGGCAACTCCTCTGGGTGAGCTGCCACCCCCTAGGTGGAGTGTGTGTGTGTGTGTGTGTGTGCATAGTGAGGGTGGCAGTGATGCTGATGGGACTGGTGTGCATGTGTGTGTGGTGTTCAGAGCCAGAGTGGCCTTGGGAAAGTTCAGTGGCTACACACACACACACACACACACACAGAATGCTTGGTGGTCAGAGCACCTGGCCTGAGGTCCTGGGTTACAGGCAGCTGAAAGAAAGTAGATGTGGTATCTGGAAAAATTCTGTGCTACTAGTTGCCAGAAGAAATTAATGAAAAACTGTGCATTTTGACTGCGATTGATTGAATAAATAAACAAAGAAGTCCACAGATATTGTCAAAGTAACATAGCACTCGGTTTTCTGAATTCCTCGAAATCCTTTTGATTGTAAATGACATACTTCCAACTCAAATTTTCTTAAGGGGGAAAGAGTTAATGTGATCAAATGTCCTCCAGGGCCCAGGTACAGAATACTTAGAGATGGGAGGTAGGGGGCTTGGACAGCACTGCTCCCTCCTACCCCCCCCATCTTTTTCTCTCTCTCCATTTTATAATCTCAATTCCACTCTGCATGCTGCCTCCATGTGTGTGCAAAACAGATCTGGGAGAAGGTTATGACCCCAGGCAGTTCCAGAATCACACCCGTCCAGTTTAGTGACTCTAGAGGAAAGATGACCTTTCTCCATAAGCTCCATCCAGAAAACACGCTGGAGAAGGACCCAGCTAGCCATCTTTCATCCCACGGCCATGTTTGGACCAATTACAGAGGCCAATGGACTCAGCCTGGACTGTGAGCTCATCCCTGTGGCTAGGAGGTGAGACCTGTTTCCCAAACACCTAACTGGGGAGCTGTGCTAGGCTGAAAAGGCAGCAACAATGGGAGGAGTCAGAAAAGTGTCTGGATGTCCAGGGAATTGCCTGGGAATGTCTAGAGAAGCTCTTTGAGGACAACGAGGAATCTGGAACTGCCAGCGAGTAACCAATAACAGGATGGATCCCTCAGGGAGCCCCTGAATTCATGCTTAGAAATGTTTATTAAAATTATTATGTTATTAAATATATTATTAATGTATCATTAATATATCATTAAATATATTATTAAAATAATAATTTAAATTATTTAAAATTATTTAATGTCCCATGGGGCACCTGGGTGGCTCAGGTCGTGATCTCCTGGTTTGTGAGCTCAAGCCCTGCATTGGGCTCCGTGCTGACAGTGCAGAGCCCGCTTCAGACCCTTTATCTCCCTCTCTCTCTCCCCCTCCCTGCTTGCACTCTCTCTCAAAAATAAATAAACATTAAAAAATTTATTTAAACTCCCATCCAAATATGTAGCTACAAACAAAGCCAAACTAAACTAGCAAAGATGCATTGTATGGCCTCAGTTTAAAGAGGTCAGGCCAAAGACTTCACCCATCCAGCCAGCCAGCCTGCCAGCCATTTATCAAATGTTTGTTGGGTATCTGCAAAGTGCTAGGTGCTGGACATAAATTGATGAATGAAGCAGACATAGCTGCTGCCTCAGTTTGCTTGATGGTGACACTCTCCTGCTCACAAACCTGCCAGGGCTCCCTGGTGTCTAAGAGTGGGGAGGAAATTACTCAACCAGGAATCTGAGGCATCAACTATCCAGTGCCCCCCTTC
Organism: Lynx canadensis; assembly: GCF_007474595.2. Taxonomy (NCBI): domain Eukaryota; kingdom Metazoa; phylum Chordata; class Mammalia; order Carnivora; family Felidae; genus Lynx; species Lynx canadensis. Next base: position 140,776,582 of record NC_044308.2, on the reverse strand, counting down.
CCTTCTAATCTCACCCTCACTCCCCTCATGGGATGACCCATGGTTCCCCACAATCACTCTGCCGCTGTGCTTTGGTCTGTGCTGTTCCTTCTGCTTGACATGCTCTCTCCCAGTCTCTTCCTAACCCTGTCTGAAGCCCCTTCAAAGCCTGTCTCTTAGGCCACCTTGTCTCTGAAGCCTGTGTTCCCACAGCTCTTTGCTTGTAGGGAACAGAGCGTTGTGGCATCAGATGCTGAGGTCAACCAAGCAATGCAAAGGGTCTTTGTGGCATGAAATGACGGACTTTTCTTGGGGTTGGATTCCCGTGAAGCCCTGGACACTGGGCCTTCCTGTGCATCCCCATTGCTTTCTGAGGTGTTCCATCCTGTTTTCTCACAGCAGGAACATTTGTTTACAGCTTAGTTACAAAACTGTTGGCCCATTTGGTCCTCCAACTAACCTGGAGAGCAGGGATAGTGGCCCATTTTGAAGACAGAAAAGCTGAGGCCCCAGAATTTCCATTTCCAGCAACACTGTGGGCCAAAAGGACAATTCTCTTACTGGAAGCAACTAAAAATCTTGGATTGAGAGAACTCTAAATGCATTTATGAGTTGGCAAGAAAATAAAGTATACTCAGCCAGGAAATAAGTGAAGACAGAGACTCAGGAAGGTGAGCAGAGGGTGAAGCCAGCTCGGACTTGAGGATGTTTGTTGAACCAGGTACAATTGCACATTGATTTCATATATTCTGAGATGAGGAAGTAAAAGTAAGAGTGAACTGGAAATCAATGTCCCCTCCTGAGACCACAAGGAGCATTGCCTGTCTTGGACACGGGGCCGGGTGGAAGTGAAAAGGAAGCTTCTTCTGAGAATTTGTCACCAAGGACAGTTTGTAGGCTGAATTAACACAACCTGGGAACCCAAAGAACTTCAAGCCAAAACTGTAGCTTAAAGTGGCCCCATCCTGGTAGTGATCCCAGGCACCTGAGAGGTGAGAACACAAATCCTCTCAAAATGAAACCACGTCCATCCTAGGCTTTAAGCACTTTCTATAAAGCTCCATGAAAATGAGCAACTCTGATTTAAAAATCACTAGACAGTGGCACCTGGGTGGCTCAGTCGGTTAAGCATCCAACTTGTGATTTCAGCTTAGGTCATGATCTCATACTTCGTGAGATAGAGCCCTGTGTTAGGCTCTGTGCTGACAGTGGGGGAGCCTGGTTGGGATTCTCTCTCTCCCTCTCTGTGCCCCTCTCCTGCTCTCTCCTTCTCTCTTAAAATAAATAAACATTAAAAAAATATTTATAAAAAAGAATAAAAAAATAAAAATCACTAGACATACAAGGAAACGGGACACACACACACACACACACACACACAGAGAACATAGAATCAGACAACCAAACTGAAAAGCTTCAGATATTAGGATTATACAATGAATGAAAAAATTACATTTAACATATTTAAGAAATAAGAGGAGGCTAATTTTTTTAAGTTTATTTATTTATTTTGAGAAAGAGAGAAAAAGAGGGAGAGAGAAGAGGAGGGGTAGAGAGAGAGGAAGAGAGAATCCCAAAGAGAGAGAATCCCAAGCAGGCTCCACACCGTGTGGAGCCTGACTTGGGACTCAAACCCACGAATCACGAGATCATGACCTGAGCCAAAACCAAGAGTTGGTGCTTAACTGATTGAGCCACCCAGGCATCCCAAGAAAATGCAGGAGGTTTGAAATGAGTAAGTAAAAAGTAGATTAGAAAATGAACTCCTAAAAATGAAACATATATATAATCATTGGAGTTACAAACTCAATGGACAGATTTAATATGAGTTTAGACAAAGGTTAAGAGAGAAGTAGTGAATTTGAAGATGGAAAAGTAAAATTATTGATAATTAACCCAGATAAGGAGACAAAGATGAAAATATGAACATGAGGCTAGGAGACTTAAAAGATAGAGTGAGGAGTGAGATGTAGTCTAATTACAACTCCAAAAACAAAGGAGAGGAGAGGAGAGAAGGGAGAGGAGGAGGAATACTGGAGGTGAGGGAGGGGAGGGAATGGGGCAAAGCCAATAATATAAAGAGATAATGGCTGAGAACTTTCTAGAACTGAGGAAAGAACAATCCTCAGAAGCCCTAGAAATTCTAAGCAGGCTAAATTAAAAGAAAAACATAATGCAATGCAATGATGCATAAACATCATTGCATAATGCAAAGAAAAACATAGTGCAATGAAACTGTAGGGCACCTAAAACAAAGAAAAGATTTTGTAAGCAGGAGAGTGGAGAGATTTAACATAAAAGAGGGACAGGCAGACAGGTGACTTCTCAACAGAAACAGTTGGAGTCAGGGCATAGTGGAATGACCTTGTAAATGTACTGGAAAACATCGGCCAATTCCATACCCAGTGGAAATATCTTTTAGCAATGGGAATAAATACAGTTAGTTTTAGAGAAATAGAACCCAGAAAATCTTCCACCAGTAGATCCTCACTATGGGAACTCTTAAAAATATACTTTAAGCAGATAGGAAATGATCTCAGATGAAAGGTATGAAGTGAGGGAAGGAATGAAGAACTAAGTAAGTGTAAAATGTGGGTAGAAATGGCTTTATATGGGGTATAGAAAACAAAGTCCAGGAGCACCAGCATGTACATATAGAATAGGTGTTCATCAGTGGTTGCAATGACAATGATGATGACAATGACGATGATGAAGAATACAGCTTGCAGGGTGGGTACACAGAATGGGTGCAGGACTGATATCAGAAAAACTAGGCTTGATCATGAAACTTCCATTAATGAGCTGAATAAGTTTGAGAAAAATTGAACTCTCTGTAGTTTTGTCACAAATTAGATAGGGATAAAAATAGTGCTCACAGGGTTTTTTGTGAGAAATAAATTAGATAATGTGAGAAACAATCAGATCATTAAAACCCTAATCACAGGGCTTGGTGCATAGTTGGAACTTTGATCTCAATTTGAATCTTGACTTCTCAAAGTCTGGAAATAGAGGGATAAGAGGTTGAGGAAGATGGACAGGGGACCAGTCAGTTGTGCATATTAACAACGAAGGTGACCATGTATTGGGTATCTACTATATACTAGGCACTGTGCCATGAACTTTGTACACATTTTTTTTTAACGTTTATTTATTTTTGAGAGAGAGACAGAGCGTGAGCAGGGGAGGGGCAGAGAGAGAGGGAGACACAGAATCCAGAATCTGAAGCAGGCTCCAGGCTCTGAACTGTCAGCACAGAGTCTGACGCGGGGCTCGAACTCACGGACCGTGAGATCATGACCTGAGCCAAAGTCAGATGCTTAACCGAGTTACCCAGGCACCCCTGTATACGTTTTCTTATTGAACTCCTATAGTACCCTTGTGAAGTGGTCAGTAGCAGCATACCTAGTGTGTTTAACTCCTGAAGCAGGTAATTTTTTAACACTTTACATCCTCCATATAATAAAATTATTTTCAATAACAATTGTACAATAATCAGTAATAAGTACTGTTTTCTTGATTGTTTTTCCATTCTAAAACAATTAAAAAAGAAATATCAATATTAAATACTTTTAAATTCAGTAAAATATTTTATTTGTGAACTAAAATTTTCATTTATCAAATGAAAATGCTAAACCTCTCAATTGGCAAGCCTGAACAATTCCCAACCATTATGCATTCACTTTCCAAATGAACACATGTAACCGAGTTCATGTGTATTGTGTACAAGTCTTTTAACTAGAAGTTCTTGGAATTAACTTCCTTGTAGGATGCAATATTCAATAAAGCGTAAGTAATAAAATGTGTTAATTTGAAACTTGTCTACATATTATTAAAACTCAAATGTAATGGCAGCAATTATTTAAGAGTTTAGACCAACAAAAATTTTTGGTTTTTTGCCAGAAGAAGTATTTTATTATTGTCATTATTTAGAATGACAAATGCATGGTGTTAATAACAAGCAGATCAACTTTTTGTTTTACTATTGTTTTAAAATTATCTGTAGATAATTGCCTATACGCAGGGCAGACCATACTCATAAACTTACACTTGATATGCCATGATATGCCACTGACTTAGATATTTTCTTTGAAAATTTTCATATTGGTTGGGACTCTTGAATTTCACATTTATTGTATGTTTGTGCTTCATTCAAAACTATTTTTCATCTATCCATCCATCTAAAATGAATGTGTGTGTACATACACACACACACTTAAATGTATAATAAATAGATCATTCTGAAATTTAATATCATACTATATGATTTTTGTTGTTGTTATTATTTTCCTTTGAGGTGTGTTCATGACATTTTCTTTTTTCTTTTTTTAATTTTTAAAATTTTTAAAATTTTAAAATTTAAAATTTTTATTTATTTTTGAGAGACAGAGAGAGACAGGGCATGAGCAGGGGAGGGGCAGAGAGAGAAGGAAACACAGAATCCAGAATCCAAAGCAGGCTCCAGGCTCCGAGCCGTCAGCACAGAGCCCAATGTAGGGCTCAAACCCATCAACCACAAGATCATGACCTGAGCCAGAGTCGGAGGCTTAACGGACTGAGACACCCAAGTGCCCCAAGGACATTTCAAATTAGTACATACATGGAAAGTTACACCCTTAAAAAATGGCTATGTGACATTTTATAGTGTAGAAGCACCATAATTTTTAAAAAATGTTTACTTATTTTTGAGAGTGGGGTGAGGGGCAGAGAGAGAGGAGGGGAATGGAGGATCTGAAGTGGACTCCCCCCTGATAGTAGAGAGCCCGATGTGGAGTTTGAACCCACAAACCGTGAGATTATGACCTGAGCCAAAGTTGGATGCTTAACCATCTGAGCCACCAAGGTGCCTATATCACTGTAATTTTTAAAGTAATCTTTCACCATCTACTTTCAAAGTATGTCTTTACATTTAATGTATATCTATTGCAGATAGCAGTTAGCAGGGTTTTGCATTTTTTTTCTAGTCTGACAGTCTTTGCCTTTTCATTTTAGTGTGTGATCCATTTTTATTTACCCTAATTACCAATTTGGTAAGGTTTAGGTCTATCATTTTGATATTTGTTTTCTATATGTGTCCTCTTTGTTCTTTTGTTTCTCTTTTTCTGTCTTATGGGTTAATAAAGTTTTCTGATGTTTTATTTAAATTCATTTGATGGCTTCATGGCTATGTATTACCATTTTAATTTTTAATGTCCTAGAGATTACAATGGACATCTTTTATTTATCTACTTAGAGTTTATATTGAAAAATTTCAGATAAATGTAGAACCCTTGAAACAATGTTTTAATGTTATAATCATATATATTACCTCTGTACTGATTATAAACTCAACAATGCAGTGTTGTTACTTTTGCCTTAAACAATCATATGCCTTTTAAAGACATTAAGACAAGAAAAAAATATATATCCTAAAATTTACCCACATATTTGACATTTCTGGTGCACTTTATTCTTTCCTATAGATTGAAATTACCATCTGGTGTCATTTCCCTTCAGTTTCATTTAGCATTTCTTGTAAAGTGGAACTAATTACATAATTTTTTTATCTCTATTTTGCAGTCATTTTTGAAGGACAGTTTTTTGGTTGAGAGTTTTATTTTTCTTTGAGTACTTTGAATATGTAATTTGTTTTTTTTTTTTTTTTCAACGTTTATTTATTTTTGGGACAGAGAGAGACAGAGCATGAACGGGCGAGGGGCAGAGAGAGAGGGAGACACAGAATCGGAAACAGGCTCCAGGCTCTGAGCCATCAGCCCAGAGCCCGACGCGGGGCTCGAACTCACGGACCGCGAGATCATGACCTGGCTGAAGTCGGACGCTTAACCGACTGCGCCACCCAGGCACCCCATGAATATGTAATTTGAATAAAATTTGAATAAAATTTGAATTTTAGTCTTCACTGTTCTTTTTTTTTAAAGTAGGCTCCATGCCCAGTGTGGAGCCCAACAAAGGGCTTGAACTCACAGCCCTGAGATCAAAACCTAAGGTGAGATCAAGAGTCAGATGCTTAACTCACTGAACCACCCAGATGCCCCTAGTCCTCACTGTTTCTGATGAGAAGTCAGCATTTAATTTTATTCTTTTTTCTCTCTATGTAATATGCCATTTTTCTTGACTGCTTTCAAGAATTTCTCTGTATCTTGGCTTTTAGCCTTTTGGTTATGGGATACTTAGGTATCATTTTCTTTGTATTCATCCTGCTTAGGGTTTGTTTGGCTCCTTGCTCTGTAACTTAACACTTTTCACCAAGTATGGGAACTTTTAAACCATTGTTTCTTCAAATATTTTTCTCAGACCTCCTCTGTCATTGCTCTTTTTGAACTCCAGTTATACATATGTTGGATTTCTTGATATTGTTTCCATAGTTCTCTGATGTTCATTTTCCCTCAATTTTTTCTCTCTGCTTTGGATTGGATAGTATCTATTCATTTGTTTGCAAGTTCACTGATATGTTTCCTTCTGCCATCCCCAATATGTTGCTAAGCACCTCTACTACATTTTTATTTTTAAGTTATGCACTTTTCCTTCATAGAATATTTGACTTTTTAATAATTTCATCTTCTCTGTTAAAGTATTCTGTTTGGTTACTTACTAAGTTGACATTTTTGCTTAATCTTTTAAAATACCACGTTTCCCTTTGTACATGTTCAATAACTATAATAGCTGCTTTTAAGTCTTTGCTTGCTAACCTGATGGCTGTACCCATTTGGAGTTTCTATTGATTGATTATTTTTCCTGCATGTGTGTCCCGTTGTCCTGTTTATTTGCCTGTCTAGTATTTTTTTTGTTGTTGAAAACTAGACTTTATAGACAATACATTGTAGTGATTCTGGACTCTGCTACGTTTTTTAAGGATTGTTGGTTTTTTGTCCTAGAAGGCAGTTGACCTGGCAGGTACTCAATCTTCAAACACCATCCCTTCCATCCTCAGTTTTTCCAATTCTCGCTGTATTTTCAGCTTGGTTCCCTGGGCACACCACTGCATCAGCATAGTTTGATGGTTGGCCAAGGATCTGAACAGAGTTTATGCCCACATTTTGGCATTCAATCTGTCTCTGACTTCCTTGTTCCTTTGGTTTTTCTCTTAAAATTTTAGCTGTCTGCCATTCCTGAGCTCTGACCTCTAAAGCCAGTAAGGATTCAACTTTCTGCTGCCTGAGCAATCCGTGTGGGGGAATACCTTTAGTAAAAAAATACAGCGAACTTACAAATCTTTTCCAGTGTAGTTCTATCTTTTAAAGGCAGACTCTTCTCTGATTTCTGCCTGCTTTTTTTGCTGGGCTCCTTGGTTTCTCCTCCATGCATATAAAATTAGCGATCAGCCAGGGATTTGGGCAGAGTTTAGAGTGGAACTTTTTTGTTTGTTTGTTTGTGTTTGTTTGTTTTTAAAATAGGTTTCACACCCAGCATGGAGCCCAGCATTTTCAAAGTGTTATTTTCTTTTTTCTTTAAGAATTTTTGTTTATTTTTGAGAGCCAGAGAAAGCCAGAGTGTGAGTGGGGGAGGGGCAGAGGGAGAGGGAGACACAGAATCCGAAGCAGGCTCCAGGCTGCCAGCACAGAGTCTGATGTGGGGCTGGAACACTCGAACTGTGAGATCATGACCTGAGGCAAAGTCAGATGCTTAACCTATTGAGCCACCCAGGCGCCCCTAAAAATTTTTTTTCTGATGTTTATTTTTGAGAGAGACAGAGACAGAGACAGATTATGGGCAGGGGAGGGGCAGAAAGAGTGGGAGACACAGAATCTGAAGCAGGCTCCAGACTCCCAGCTGTCAGCACAGAGCCCAACGTGGGGCTTGAACTCATGAACCATGAGACCACGAACTGAGCCGAAGTCAGACACTTAATGACTGCACCACCCAGGCGCCCCTCAAAATGTTATCTTATGGTTTGCTGCTGTTATAGAGAAATAAGAGTGATATCTTTATGGTGAGCTAGTAGTTGGCAATGTTGCTAACTTCCCTTATTAATTTTAATATTTGTGTCTGAATGACAGCTTTATCTTTTCTGATTCTTACATTCTTTATTTCTTTTTCATTCTTTATCGCACCATCTAGGATCTTCAGAACCATTCTGATATAAACAGTAGCAGTGATATCCTTGTCTTCTTTTCTATATTAATGGGAAAAGATAAGGATGATGATAATTACAGATTTTAAAATATATAATCTTCACCAGTGTTTGGAGGCTTAGTTCTATTCTGTGTTTGGTAAGATTTTTCTTTTTTTTAATTAGGAAAGGATGTTGAATTTTATCAAATGATATTTTTTCCTGAATTTTCTGAGAATGTACTGGATCAAATGGGTTGATTTTCAAATATTAAACCATCCTTGCCTCTCTGAAGTAAATGATATAAGGTCATGATGCATTATTCTTTTTACAAATCATTTGATTTGTAAAATCAATTTGCTTACACTTTGTTTAGGATTTGGGCATCTATCTTCAAAAGAGGAACTGACCTGTAATTTTTCATTCTTATCACATCTTTCGACACCAAGATTATGTTGGTCTTGTAAAATTAATTGGAAAGTATTTCTTCTTCTTTTTTTTTTATTCTCTGGAAAAATGTGTGTAATATGGACACTATTTCTCATTTGAATACCTGGAAGAATTCACCCGGGAAACTGTATGTGCCAGGACATTTCTTTTTGGGAAGATTTTAAATTACTAAATTATTTATTCATTCATTCATTTATTCATTCACTCATTTATTTAAATGTATATTTATTAAAAATTTTTTTTATTTTACTTTTGAGAGAGAAAGACAGAGTGTGAGCAGCAGAGGAGCAGAGAGAGTGGGAGACACAGAATCTGAAGCAGGTTCCAGGCTCTGAGCTGTCAGCCCAGAGCGAGACGAGGGGCTTGAACTCAGGCACCGTGAGATCATGACCTGAGCTGAAGTCAGATGCTCAACTGATTGAGCCACCCAGGTGCCCCAAATGTTTATTTATTTTTGAGAGAGAGAGAGAGAGACAGAGCACAAGTAGGGGAGGGACAGAGAGAGAGGGAGACACGGAATCCGAGGCAGGCTCCAGGCTCCAAGCTGTCAGCACAGACCCCAACGTGGGGCTCGAACTCACGAACCATGAGATCATGACCTGAGCCAAAGTTGGACATTTAACCCATTGAGCCACCCAGGCGCCCCTAAATTACTAAATAATTTGAACATATTTATATAGTAGTCACATTTAAAATTCCTTCTCATGTCAATTTTGAACACGTTCATTTTTCTACAACTTTGGACAATTTATCTAAATATTCAAATGCTTTGGACAATGTTCATATTGAGTCCATGGAATCTGTAGTGATGCCCATTTTTTTCATTTCTAAGTTGGGAATTCATTGTTTCTTGCCTGATTTTTCTGAATGTTTATCAATTTTAATCATATTTTTCAAAGGAATATTATTTACTTTGCTGATTTTTCTATTACATTTTTCCCCTCTTTCATTAATTTCTGCTCTCTTCTTAATTATTTCCTGTTTCTGTCTTTCAGTGTTTCTTCTTTTGTCGTATCTGCCTGTGAGACCATATATTCCCTCGGACTTCAGTTCCATGCCATGTTTTGGTTTGTTCTATTTTTGGTATCATTTCGTTCAGAATATTTTCTCATTTCTATTTTGATTTATTGTTAACCAAGTGGTTATCAGAAATCTTTTACTTCACTTCTAAGCATTTGGAGGTTTCCTGGTTTTCTGGTTTTTTCCCTCTGATTTCTGCCTTAATTCCACCAGGGTCCCAGAACAACTGAATTATTTCAATCTTTTCAAATTTGTTGAGAAAGGCTTTATGGCCCTCCGTCGTCCTGATGTCTTAAAAAATGTTTTTTAAACTTTATCTTGATGTTCTACTTGTTCTTCAAAGGCACATTGGTCTCCTGAAAGCAATTTCATCCTAGCTGAAAGCAAAACTCCATTACCTCATAATTTAATTAATCACACTTCTATTGGTAAACATTTAGTTAATTTCTAGTCTCCTGTAATATTAAAAACCCTGCAATGGACATCTTTGTAGTCCCTTTTTGTGTACTTCTGTGACTCTATCAGAGAATCAGAATTGCATAGCACAGTGGTTGAGGGCACGGGCTCTGAACCAGATTCCTGGGTTCAAATCCTGGCCCTTTATCTCGTCAAAAACACATTCCTCCGGCGCCTAGGTGGTTCATCTCTTGAGCATCTGACTCTTGATTTTGGCTCAGATCATGATCTCACAGTGGTGGGATCAAGCCTGGTGTCAGGCTCTGCACTGAGTGTGGAGCCTGCTTGAGATTCTCTCTCTCCCTCTGCCCCTCCCCAGCTCATGCTCTTTATCTCTCTAAAAAGACAAAACAAAACAAAAAAACATGCATTTCTGGGCTCTACCTCAGACCTATTGAATCAATAGTATCCCAGGAAATTCTCATGCTTCTGTAAGTCGGGAAACTATTGCTCTAAAATAAAGGCTTGGGATGATGAAGACACATTGACTAGAATTGCCAAAGCACAACAGCAGATCGCAGATGTTCTGGAAGGGAGGAGAGAGAAAGAATGAGGAAGAGAAAGAGAGAGAGAATGAGAGAGACGAGGGAACAGGCATACAGATATGTAACTGCCTTGGATTCCTTTGCCTCTTCCCAAGTTGTTCCCAAACTTGTGTTATAAATCAGGCGTTCTGGGATCTTCCTTTGTCCTCCAGTCATGCTGATGAGGAAAAGCAGAGTATTCTCAGAGATAATATTTAGGGGGTTTTAACTCATAGTCCTGGGTCTTGGTGGGTTCTGGTGGCTGCTGGAGAGTTGATTTCCATTTCACCTTGGGGGCTAAGGAGAGCCATGTCTCAGGCATTTCTTTTGGGGCCACACCAACAGCTGCCTCACTCCCGTTGGAGGTGGGGGTAGGTTCATCAAAACCAGGTTAATTCACGGCACAAGCTCCAGTGACAGCCTGTGGGGATTTTCTATCAGGATCTCCCCATTCATATTTGCTCTCTCTCTTTTTTTCTAGAGTTTATTTATTTAGCAAGTGGCAGGGGGACAGAGAGATAGGGAGAGAGAGAGAATGCCAAGCTAGCTCAATGCTGACAGCTCCCCAATGAGGGGCTCGAACTCACGAACTGTGAGATCATGCCCTGAGCTGAAATCAAGTCAGACGCTTTACCGACAGAGCCACCCAGGTGCCCCTGTTTGCTTTTAAGTATTAATCTTGAGACCTTCACCTGAGAGATGTCTTTGGCTAGAGAGGACTTCATTTCTCAGGTTCAGCTTAACATTCATTTTTCCCACTCATTCACTCAACAAATATATATGAAACACAACTGTGCAACACATAGATTTAACAAATACTTACCATTAAAATTCAGTGGCAATTACTGTTCTAATTGCTGGGCACACAGTAGTAAACAAAAGAGATCCAACACTCTGCCCACATGGAGCTTATATTCTGGTAGGTAAAGACAGACAATAAACAAAATAAGTGAGACGTGCTCTGTTGATTTGTTAAGAACTGCTACAGAAAAAAAAAAAGCACAGGGAGGAGACAGGAAGTGATAGGAACATTTTACAATCTACTGCACTCACTGATTAATGAATTATCTGACATAATTTTATTTTTTATTTTATTTTATTTTTTAATATAAGAAATTTATTGTCAAATTGGTTTCCATATGACACCCAGTGCTCATCCCAAAAGATGCCCTCTTCAATACCCATCACCCACCCTCCCCTCCCTCCAACCCCCCATCAGCCCTCAGTTCATAATTTTAGACTTAACAGAAAATTTGCGAGAATAGTACCAAATACTTTTCAGACACTCTTCATCCAGGTTGCCCAAATGCTAATATTCTGCCACATTTACTTCCTCTCTCTCTCTTCTCTTTCTACTTCTCTTTCTTTCTCTCCTCTCTCTCTCTCTTATGAACTATTTAAGAATGAAATGTAGATATGATACGACGCTGCTTTATCTCTAAATACTTCAGGGTCTTTACTTCCTAAAAACGAAGATTTCTCTTACCTGACTACAGTCCAGTCATCAAAACAGGAAACCGACATCGTTATAAAAGTATTATCTAAATTGTAGTCCTTATAATGCCCTTATAGTAGAAGAACACCCAAGGTCATCCATTGTACTCATTGTCATCTCTTCAGTCTCCTATTTCATGACTCTGACACTTAAAAAAAATTGTTTATGTTTATTTATTATTGACAGACAGAGCGTGAGTGGGAGAGGGGCAGAGAGAGAGGAAGACACAGAATCCGAAGCAGGTTTCAGGCTCTGAGCTGTCAGCACAGAGTCCCATGCGGGGCTTGAACCCACAGACTGTGAGATCATGACCTGAGCCGAAGTCGGACGCTCAACCAACTGAGCCGCCCAGGCACCCCAAACATTTTTTTTAATGTTTATTTATTTTTGAGAAAGACAGAGACAGAGCATGAGCAGGGGAGGGGCAGAGAGAGAGGGAGACATAGAATCCAAAGCAGGCTCCAGGCTCTGAGCTGTCAGCGCAGAGCCCGACGCAGGGCTCGAACCCATGGACCGTGAGATCATGACCTGAGCCAAAGTCAGACGCTCAACTGACTGAGCCCCCCAGGTGCCCCAATGCTGACATTTTGAAGAGCATAGGCCAGTTATTTTGTACAATGGGCTTGTTGACGTCTCCTCATATTCAGATTCAGGTTGGGCACTTTTGGTGGGAAAATCACAGAAGGGACATGTCCTCGGTGCATCATATCAAGAGGCATACACTGTCATTTAATGGTAGTGGTGGTGATGTTATCTTTGATAATTTGGTTAAGATGGTGTCTTCCAGGTGTCCCCAGTGTAGTTACGATTTCACCTTTTGTAATTAAGAAGTATCACATGGGGAGACACTTCGAGACTATGTAAATATCGTGTTATTCCTCACACTTTTATCCATTAGTTTTGGCATCCATTGATAAATTCCTGGCTGATTTATTTATTCCTGTCATCATTATTACCAAATGGTGACTTTCTAAATAGGTCATTCCTTCTACTTTTCTTAGTTGGCTTTCTACTGTAAGGAAGAGTTTTGGGTCTCATTTATTTATTTTTTACTTATGAGTCACAATGGCCTCGTAGATTCTTACTTTATTCTGTAGGTTACCATCACTTGCTGCCATTATTTATTTTGATGGTCAGGTTGTCTCAGATTGGTCCAGTGAAAGCCCCCCCAATCTGGCTATGTGCTTTTCACATGTTTCCATCACTTTGAGGTACCTCCTCACCTTTTGCCACAGGAAGATGTACCAAGCTCATCTCGTACTTTCCCTGCCATTTACTCCTTTTAGTGGAGAATGATGTTTATATGCCGAGATCTGGTCTATACATACGTGCCCTGCTATTCAGGTCTGTTAGCACAGAGAGCTGGGGAATTTCACGTGCACATACACACACACACACTCATATACACAGTCATATACATTTATATTTACTTCTATGTTTAGCTATCCATATGTATTAAAACTATTAGTTCATATTAACAACCAAATCCAAACAATGCCTCATGGTCCATTTTATATATCCCCTCTCTGCATTGGCAACTCGTTTCTTGACAGTGAAGAGTCTGGATCCCACTGTCAACAATATATTTGTATATTTGTTCCATTCTGGAACGTGCAGAGAGTAGTTTCAGAATTGCTAACCCGTTTCTTTGCAAAAAGGAAGGCCACTAATTAGAATTCAGGATTTGTTTAAAGTCTTTTTCTGCTGTCTGGGGGCACATGATGCAAATACTGAGTTCGAAATTTACTTAGTTCTCCCCTTTGTTTTGTTCTCCCCTTTGTATTGTTCTGTGATGTCTGAAACATTGCTCTGTGTTGTTTATATTCTCATTTAGGTCCTCTTCCCCAACCTTGTTGATTTTTCTTTTCTTTTCTTTTCTTTTCTTTTCTTTCTTTCTTTCTTTCTTCTCTATTTCTTTCTTTTTTTTTTTTTTTTTTTTTGAGTATGTGAAACATTAACACGGTCAGGGTTATACAAAATATTATAGTCAGAAAAGTACATTCCACCACCTCCCATCTTCCCTATTCTTCCCACTGCATTCTCACTCAAGCTCTGCATGCAGCTGTTATGGACTTATTATGTACCTCACAAGTCCATATGGTGAAGCCCTAACCCCTGGTACCTCAGAATGTGACTGTTATTTGGAGATAGGGTCTTTAAAGAGGTAATCAAGGTTAAGTAAGGTCATATGGGTGTGACCTAATGCAACAGAACTCTTTGCTTTTAGAAGAGGAGGTTAGGACACAGATAAGCACAGAGGGAAGATGGTTATTTATAAACTAAGAAGAGAGGTCTCAGAAGAAATGAACTCCACCAACACCTTGATCTTGGACTTTCAACCTTCACATGTGAGGATATACATCCCTGCTGTTTTAGTGCCCCCCACCTCAACCAATCTGTGATACTTTGTTAATGCAGCCCCAGCAAACATACAGTAACCAACCTCACTAGTCCTTCATTTCTTTCCTGTTTTTTTTTTGTTATTGTTGTTCAAATGAGCAGGCATGTGCATATTTTTTTATTTCTCCTTTTCTCTTACATCAAATGTAGTATACTATAGTATGCTTGCATTTTTTCCTGTAATGTTATGTCCTAGAAATCACTCCACATCAGTACATCAACTGCTGAATAATAAGCCAACCATACATTCCTAGAGTAAATCCCACTTGTTCATGATGTATCATTCTTTTAATACGTGTATTAAATTTTCTAATAATTTGTTTGGGATTTTCACATCTATGTTCATAAGGGATAAAGGTCTGTAATTTTCTTTTCTTGCGACAATCTTGTCAGGTTTTGGTATTAGTGTTAGTTGTCCTCATTAAAGGAGTTGGGAAGTGTTCCCTCTTTCTCTAAAAAAATGCATAAAAATTGCATAAAATTGGTGTTATTTCTTCCTTTAATGCTTGGTAGAATTCACCGGTAGAGTCATTTGGGTCTTTTTTTTTTTTTTCTTGTTTGTTTTGTTGGGGAAAGGTGAGGAAAGAGGAAAGGAGAAAGGTTTTATTTATTTATTTACTATTATCATTATCATTATTATTTGAGAGAGAGAGAGAGAGAGAGAGAGAGAGAGCATGTGAGCAGTGGAGAGGGAGAGACAGACAATCTCAAGCAGGCTCCATACTCAACGTGGAGTCTGACATGGGATTCAATCCCATCAAGACCTGAGATGAAATCAAGAGCCAGGTGGTCAACCAACTGAGCCACCCAGGTGCCCTGAGGAAGGTTTTAAATTACAGATTCAATGTTTAGCAGACATGACTGCTACAGCTTTCTGTTTCTTCTTATGTCAATTTTTATTAGTTGTGTTTTTCAAGGAAATGTGTCCATTTCATCTAAGTTGTCAGTGTTTTAATGTACAATAGGCTGGTTCAAGAGAGCCTCTCTGTGAAAGCAACATATGAGCAGAGACCTGAAAAGGGGGTGGGGGCAGCACGTCATGAAGATATCTGGGGAAGAGTATACCAGAGAGGGAAAACAGAAGGTGCAAAGGCCTTGAGGCATGCATGTGCCTGGTGTGCTGAAGAACAATAATCAGGCCAGTGAAGAGTGAGAGTGAGAGAGAGAGAGTGATAGATATGAGGTCAGCAAGGTAATGGAGCCCACACCACTTAAGACCATCTAAGCCATTGTCAGGTCCTTGGCTTTTGCCCTGAGTAACTGAGGGTTTTAGGCAGAAGTCTGTTGTGATTTGACTTATGTTCCAAAAGTCAGACTGGCTATTGAGAATAGATTCAAGGATGGAGAAAGAAAGACCACACAGGAGGCCTTTGGTCTAGGGAGGTGGCCGTGCAGGTTGTGAGAATTAGCACATCTGGAAGGTTTTTTAGCGCAGAACCAGTGGGATGCGCTGATGGCTTGGATGTTGGGTGTGGGACAAAGAAAAAGGGACAGGGAAGACTCTGAGGGTTTCAGCCAGAGCAATGACCATTTACTGGGTTAGGGAATATTGTGGGAGGGGCAGGTTTGGGGGAGAGTTCAGAACTCAGTCTTGGAAAGGTATTATTAGTTTATTATAAGACACCCAGTGAGGAGTTAAGAGCACGTGGTTGGGAATGTGCAAGCAGAGTTCAGGGTAGGGATATAAATTAGGGAGACATTGGCATGTGGGAAGCATTTAAAGTCGTTTGACAGGTGGATGTCACCAAAGGAGTGAGTGAGAATTAGGAAGAGGTCTGAGGGATGACTCTGGGGCTGTCCTATGTCCACAGGTCGAGAGATGAGGGGCCAGGAAAGAGATTGCTGACCAGTGAGCAAGAAGAAACAACGAGGGGCATGTGGCCTCCTTGAAGCCCACTGAAGAGGAGGGAGGTCAGCCTTGCTATAGGCTGCCAATGGGTCTGGTACAGTGAGGACTGAGCGCTAGCTATTGGATTTAG
The DNA here is from genome assembly GCF_007474595.2 of Lynx canadensis. NCBI lineage: Eukaryota > Metazoa > Chordata > Mammalia > Carnivora > Felidae > Lynx > Lynx canadensis. The sequence goes on along the minus strand of NC_044308.2, from coordinate 140,760,232 downwards.
CAATGGAGGTCACTGGTGACCTTGACAAGAGCAGCTGGGCACAGCCGGAGAGCCAAAGCTGACAGAGTGGTTTCAAGAGGGAATGGGAAGACAGTAATTCAACTTAGTATGTGTAGACAATCCCTTCCAAGAATCTGGAGAATTTCTTGGAGAAATGGGGTGGCACCTGGGGGAAATGTGGAGAAAGTACAGTATATTTTAATTAAAGCCACAAATACAAGAGCCATGTTCTCCATGCCTAGGATTTGTCACTGCTGTAGCACTCTGGGGACTCAGAGGTGATAGAAGATGCCATCTCTGACCGCGTGGAGTTCAGCAGCAGAGATGGGTCTATAGAGATTGACAGCCCAATGCGTGATGCACTGCGATGGGTGAAGCCCACAGGCTGGTGGGAGCCCCGCCGTGGGGCCTGAAACCAGCTGAGCAATCCGGGAAGTCTTCCTGGAGGAAGTGGTGCTGGGCTGAGACTTGAAAGGGAGGCGAAGGGGCCTCCACCCTGGGGAGGCTTTTCCATAATGTCTCTGTTTGGTAATCTTGCCTTTGTTTTTGCACGGCATTCCCCACCCTTGTCTTCTTAGAACTTGCTTCATTCTGCTTCTATTGGTCATTTATGTGGATTCCACTTCTGGGTATCAGACACCTTCCATACCCAGATGCTAAGCTTGGTACTTTCTCCTGCATTATCTCAGTGCGTCTTCAGAGAAGCACCGAATTGCCCCTTGCCTTCCTTGATCTTTGAAGATTCCCACCACGCCCATCATTTCCCTGTCACCTGGTGTTGTCCTAGGTGACTGGGATTCATGGGCCTGTTCCAAGCCTTTGTCAGGCCTAATGGAGACAAAGTCCTATGGTTTCTCAACATCCTGTTTCTTATTGGTTGATGGCACATTTAAGAGAGAGTTGGGGAATGACTGGGGCCGCAGCCCCAGGCCCCGGGATCAGGGGCATCAAGGCCCACCTAGAGGCCTCAGGCACCCGCTCTGGGCATGTGCCTCCTCCCCTGGCCTCAGACTCTCTCCTGAGGTAGGTGGACAGCATCATCTCTCGGTTCCTCCCAGCTGTAAAGTTCTCTGTTCTAAATCCATCCATCAAACACTATTTTGAGGGTTTCGAAGTGCAGCCTGGGTGTTTTACATTATCCCACACACCTACCTCACACCTTCCAGAGTTCAAAAGTCTCTTTTGATTGGCACGGGCGGCAAACGGACACATTTCCGGACCAGAGGGGCTCCGTCCGCGAGCCTCTTCCGCCCGGGAGCTGACTGGTCGTCACCTCCAAATCCTGCAGGGTTCTGTGCTCCCGGCGGCAGGTTGCACAGCGAGGAGCAAATTCTCCTAAAGTTAGGCCTCTGAACCACCCGGAAGGGCCCTTATTTCTTCAGTGTGGCGCGGCCAAGCACAGGAAGAGTCGGATAAAGACACAGGGCCATCAGTAAACACCGGGGGATCGGGAGCTGGGGGGTGGGAGACCCCGATTGGCTCAGCATGAGTAGCCTAAGTCCAATCATGTCACAAATCCTGCGTATTATCACTGTCACGGAGCCATACTCCCGCTCCGCAAATTGGTGAATACATTTCCAGTTAATTCCCCTTCGCCCTTTCAGTCAGGACGCTCACGCGGTTCCTGGATACGGTGGCCGAGAGGCACAGGCCGCCGGAATCCCACCCACGTTCGCGCCCACATCTCCCAGCCTCCCTTGCGGTTAGGCGGGGTCACGTGAGGAGCTCTGGCCAATGGGCTTGAGTGCGAGCGGGCTGAGGCCCCGGAGAGCCGGCGCGATGCTACTGCGTCCTCCTTCCTCTGCGGTGGCCTCGGAGGCCCCGAGGTGTGGCTGGAGCGGCCGGAGGACCGCCCCGGAGCCCCGTGTGGACGCTTTACGGCCAGGGGTTGGTTTGTACCGCAGCCTGCCTCACCCTGACGGACATGAGGACGTGGAAGGGAATGACTCCCGAGCCCCTGGCAAAGCAGCCTGCGGGCCCCGCCTCTGCTGCCGTGGGCAGGGCGGCGCTGGCCTGGCGCCGAAACTCGGGTGTCCCCTCCGCAAACTGGGATACGGAGTCTCACTGACAGGGCGGACGTGCCGGAAGAGAGGATTTGCACGTCCAGCTGGGGCCTGGGCCCCAGGAGGGGCACGGACCGGTGTCAGTTCTCCGCTCCCTCCGGAGCTTCGCGGCCTCGCAGGGAGACCAGCCCCTCCAAGAGCTCAGTGACATCAGCTTGCCATCCGGGCGTACGTTTGGTCAAAGGTGCAGACGCCTGTGCCTGGGCGTGAACCCAGCACTTCTCAGAAGTGTGAACTCTCCGCTCGCCTCCCCCGCGGCTGCGCACGCAGGACCGAAGGCGGCGGTGGAGCCATCCGGAGTCCGCCCTGCCCTTGGCGTCAGCTTTCTTAAGAGGGTAGGTGGACGAGGAAGGTAGAGAGGCCTCTCCCTGGTCTTCCACATGTGCAGGAGCAGGGCTGGGTCTCTTTGCCTGAATGATACCACGGGTGTGTGTTGGGGGAGAGAGCAGTGCTTCTTCACTCGGTTACATCCAGAGCGGTTTCAGCAAAAACGCAAGAGACCTGTCTTTTATCCAGTTCCATCTTCCTGAGCACTGTATGGTCAGTTACTACCACTACCACTTAGCAGTCGGTTCCTGTTGTGTGTGTGTGTGTGGGGGGGGGGGGGTTAATTCTTTGCTTGTTAAACCCCAAAGTGAAAAATGAAACCCAACCACCCACCAAGCTAACACCTCCAGCGGCGGAAGAGTTTCAGAGAGGTGCTGGCTTGTTTTGAGTGTGCTTCCTTGGGGGCTGTGATCGGAGGCTGCTGGACGGATGCTGGAAGCTCCCGGATATTTCCTCCACCAAAATGTGGCTTTTCCCCAGCTTCTGCCACTACAGTCGGAGTTTGAAGGATGCACCAAGCTCCGAGCTGGGACAAGAGGTTGGCGAGGGATGCACGAGTGGGTTTCTGGGTGGAAGGATGAGTCTGCTTTCACCTTGGCCTCCAGATAGTCATAGTCCAGTCATTACTACCCTTTTTTGAGGCCAACAGTTCTCATTAACATTTTTGCAAATGCAACATTCATGAGTTGTAGGGAGGGCCTGTGGCCTCTGAGCCCCCTGAGGGCAGGGTCCTCATCTGTGTTGTTCAGCTCTGCTCCCCTGTGCCTCGTTCATGCAGGAGCATTATTACTTTCCTGTGGCTGCCGTGACCGAAGTATCACAAACTAGGGGGCTGAAAACAACAGACATTTACTGTATCCCGGTTCTGGAGGCCAGACGTCTGAAATCAAGGCATTGACAGTGTTGTGCTCCCTCTGAACACTCTAGCTTCCCTCTGAAACCCTGTGTCTCCTTGCCTCTTCCAGCTGCTGGTGGCTGCTGGGCTTCCTTGGCATTGGATATATGACCTTTCCCCTGTGTGTCTACTCCTTTTCTTAAAAGAACAGCAGTCATTGGATTAAGAGTTCACCCTAATCCAATATAACATCACCTTAACTAATTACAGCTGCAAAAGCTCTATTTCCAAATAAGGTCATATTCACTGGTACAGGGGTTGGGGCTCAGCGTATTTTTGGGGGACACAATTCACCCCGCCACAGAGCGCAATCCGTACCCACCAAGTGAAAGATCAGATGTTTGGGAGCAGAGAGGGCATGGGAAAATGAGGCAGAACGGGTCACGGAGAGATGGGCTTTGCATGGCAAATGTGCTTATGTAGCAGTCCACACACCGTGGTACGCCGTGATGCAGGAGAGAGAAATGCTTTTTACCCAGTTCACCACTTTGCAGAGGCCCAGGGTCTTTCTCTTCTAAGGGCCATTGTGCACTTTTGCCATTCATTCATTCATTCATTCATTCAGTGACTCTATTGAGGCCAAACCCCAAGCTGAGAAGTAAGATACACTTCACTCGCCCCAGGAGCTCCCAAGCGAGCAGGGGAGGCAGCTGTGACAAGGATAATTCGGATACCTTGGGCCGGTAGATGTAGATACAGAACTCTATAAGGAATCTAGCAAAAATGTGGCAGAGCAAGGTTTTTTTTCTTTTTAAACATGCCCCTTTCTTGAGTTTTATTTTATCCAGATCAGGACCCCTGGCCTGAAAGCTGTTTGACCTCATGATTATTGGGGAAAATCTGGGTGCCTTGACAAGGCTGAGGATGTTCTCTGCAAATATCAGAGCAGTGGCACTGACGACAAGGGCACTTCCCCACGACTGCTCAGGGCTGGAAGCAAAACATCTCGAACACAGGTTGTGAAGGTTCCAGGGGCGAATGTCCTCTGCAGGAAGAATAAGAGCCATCCTGTAGACTTCCCTGTTCCAGAAGGCTCCGTGGTGAATACATAATTAGGCCCTCTGTAATTACCAGTTTGAATCTGCCTAGGACACTAGGGCTCCCACCCCCTAATTTACCTTATAAATTTATTCTGCTAAAAAAGTCGAAAATGTCAGTCTTCTGTGAAAGCTGCATAAATGAATTATCTCCCCGGATGACAGAAGGTGGGAAGGAGGGGGAAGCTTCAAGAGGACATTCTTCATTGTGAGTGTCTAAAAGTACCCCACACTTAGTGTGCACCCAGCACAGAGCCCAGCCGGGCTGCTTTCCGAGGCCGAGGCCCAAGCTGTGTGTGTGTGGGGGGGGGGGGTGGTGGGAAGCCTGAGCTCCACCAGGGCCAAGAGCATGAGCTCCACATCCCTGGTGGGTGGGGGGAGGTGGCGTTTCAAACCAGCCTCTGCGGACCTTAGAAAATCTTAGCTCTGAGAGCCGTTTCACATGCTGGAGGCCCCTAAATGGAAGGGAATGAGGGAAAAAAGAGGCAGCTTCTTGGGAAGGGTCTCATCCAGTCCGACAGTCCCCCTGCACCTAGGATGGCCCCATGCCAGGATGGGGCCCTTCTGTGACCCTGCATGCATCTCAAGGCCAGATGCCCCCATGGAGCTCTTCACAGCCCAGTGCTGGCTTTTTTAATTCTTTCACAAACCTATATAAAAAATGTATGGCGAGTCTTCAGTGACGTTTTAGGAGGTTTGGGAAATCAAGTTCTTCTAAAAGCCCTTCTAATGCCATAACCCTAGCACAGTATCGGCCGCCATTCCGGTATCTCTGTCCAGTCTTTTTTTTTTCCACAGGTGGCTTGTATGTTCCCACCCCCACCCTCCAAGCACTGCTGCCGCAACTTTTTTAACTTCTGGGGGCAGAAGTGCCGATCCTGGGGAATTTCGAGACTAAAAGGAGGGAATGACTGGTGGCACTCTGGTCCCCTTCTCTCAAGTGACACCCACTCACATTCTGAGAGGCTTCCTCCCGGCCTTTGTTCTGCGGGCTTGGCTCTTCCAGCTGCTGTTCCAGGTTGTGGATGTATGAGTCTTGTACTGAGATCTAGCTGGCTCATTCATTGATGACCTACTATGTGCCCACCGAGGGCAGGGGAGAAGAGGCACGTCCCGGCTGTCTGCTTGGAAGAAATCAAGGCCCGGCTCCGTGTGGCAACCCACTTGCCGATAAAGACTGTGGGGTTTTCCTCTGGGTGTTTCCAGAGGCTAGTCGGATCCGTGGCACATAGTAGGGGCTTCATCAGGATTAGTTGAATATGTTCATGAATGAAACCTGGGGAGGATTCCTCTCTTCCTTCCTGAGATGAAGTGCTGAAATGCACGCAGGTTGGGTTGGATGTGGTTCTCCTCCAGAGCCCAGCACGAGGCCACCAAAATAATAATGTATATAAGTTGTTAAATGCTTACCGCGGGCCAGGCCCTGTGCCTGGGGCTTTCAGATAGGTGACCTGAGGTAATCTTCATGATCGTCTCAGATGTAACACAGGGGGACCTAGGACGCCAAGACCAAGAAAAGAGGCTGTTGACCTGAGGTCTACCAGCCACCAGTGGGCACAGTGAGGCCTGAACCTGTGCCTCTCGGAGGTGTACGTCCGAGCTGCTTGTGCCCTGCCCTGCATATCTCACAAGGTTGCTGGAAGGACAGACTCAAGTCAGGGAAGTGGAGGGACTTTGTCCCCCGTGACGCTCTGTACTACTCTGAGTTAGTTGTCTGTTCCAGAACTTCAGCAGCAGAACCCCTGTCTACACCACTCCCTCTCCCTGCAGAGGCTCATTGCCTCTGTGAGTCCTTTTTGGGATTCCAGATCTTACTTCTCTCTCCTTCTTCATCCCATTTTTCTCTGCCTCTGTTATTTTGGTTTCAGAGCCATCGGTCATGTTTTTTCCGGGGATGTTGCCATCCCAAATGAAAGGGAAAAGAAAGCTTCTTCTGCTAATCCCATCGTAGACCTGGTTTCTTTTAAAATTTTCTCCTTCTTCCTCTGTCCTCATCCTGTGCTGACTTGGCCTTTGCTCTTGTGGTTCTGCATCTAGTCGTGTCCCCAGCTGCTCGCTGCTGTGGCCCTGCAGGAGGGCTGGAAACCGAGTCTGGGTGGAGACTGGTGTGGTTGGACATGGAGACAGCCTGGGGTTCATTCTGGCCCTGCCTCTTAGTGGCTGGCCTTGGCTTTCCTGGGAATGAAGGTCCTTATCTTCCCAGGATTAGATCAGGCAAATGAACTAACAATGTCATTAGACCATCGCTCTTTGACCTAGTAGGCCTTGAAGGTCTTGGAGAATTCTGTCATCTGTGACCAAAGACCCCTGCCCCCCATTCCTGTGCTCCCATGGCACTTAGGACACATGGGCTGGAGTACTTTTGGGGGGCTCTATTAGATCTGGCATAGTCCCGTCACTGTGTCACTGACTTCTGCTTTACCTTGTGTATTCCTCAGAGCAGGGGCGGTATGTGAAATTCAGGCTTGTCTGAATGAGGAACCCGGGTACTGACCGTCACACGATGCTGCCATCTGGGGCCCCAGCCCTCCACGTTGTGTCTAGCAAGCTGGCACCTTATCGGTGTGTGTTGTTGAAATGTTACGAAGTGACTGCCATGTGCCAGAGCCTGGGCCAGGCCCGCTCACCTCTGCTCCCACGGGTTCTGAAGCCCTGTCTGATGAGGGAGGTCACCCGGCAGAGAAATAAACGCCCTCTCCTCAGACCACCCAGCTGCTGGGTGCCTTTCACGTGGTGTGAGACGTCAGGTGTGCCCCCGGCTGCATGCAGCACAGGATGGTGCAGGGTGGGGGCCTGTGGCGGGGGGACTTGGGGCAGCAGGCGGCTCTCTTGGCTGGTGGGGAGGGGGCTGACAATTGGCCTGGCTGTCACTCCTGGCAGGCAGGGCTCAGGGGGTGGATGCCTCATCCAGACCCAGTGTCCATTTTTCATTCAGAAAGAACCCTCGATGGGTGCTGTGGCGGTGGCTGAGGCCAATCGAGTGGTGCTGGGAGCCAATGTCCTTGTCACCTTCTAACAACTCATGGGGAGCTTCCGCCCGATTACGTGGGATGTTCAAGGGCCATGTACGTCAGTGGCGGCTGTCACCACCAGAGGCCGGGCAGGGCACCGGTGCAGCTAGGGAACCTGTGCCACTGTGTGTGACCACTGCCCAGCCCGGCAGGACCTTTCTAGTCACCGGGAATGTTGAAGTTAAAGACTTTGATGGGGAGCGGCAGCGGGGAGCAGCCCAGCGCATCGCGGAGGAGACGGTGTTTCCTAACACTTCTGGAGGAGAGAGTGCCAACTGGCGTGGCCATCTCCGCTTCGGGGGTCTCCTGCAGCCTCTGCCCAGGAGTTCTGGGGGCTGACGTGCATTTGCCCCTTACTCGGGAACCGTAACCCTCAGAGATCAGAAGGAGCATGGGAGTAAGACGATTCAATAAACTCACAATAAAACATCCAAAGCCTTTCATACTTTCTCACTTTCTTTAACTCAATTTATTTTTCATTTTGTGGACAGAGATTTAGTCCGGGTATTAGTTTATGATTTTTTGCTGAAGGAATTACTCAACACACACACATATAAAAAGGAAATATTATTTTTATCATTTATTTTGTGCCATGTATACCATAGGAGAAAAAAATGGAGCGAAATCACTTCAGTACCGCTGTGTTTTTCATTACAAAGTTATTACATATAGAAATTACTCCAAATTATCTGAAATGAATGGAAATTATGAGGTTTAAATTCCCCAGGTTACTGCAGGCACAGCTCTGGAAATTTATTTTGTCATCTTGCTGAACATAATTGCTACAACAAAATTTCTTCCATTTTACAACTGCAGCATAACTTATTTATACCGGTGTAGCTGTAATTTTACATCAATAAGTTGAATGGGAAGGAATACACAGGTGGTAATTGAAAACAATAATTTGTGCTGAGGTCCAGGTGGAACGGTTGGCTGAGGAAAAGACTCCAGTTACCATCGGCAACAGCTTTGTGTCACTGCGGCCTCTTCCCGTCCCGTTTGCCAACACCCGTCGCACCATCCAGACATCCTCCACCGTGTCCCCCGGGGCTGCCACCGTCAGAGCCAGGGTTCGCCCGGCTTCGGACGGTGGCCCGTAGATCCTGGTCAGGAAACTGAGGCCTCGGGGCCCTGGGGGGGACCGAGGGGCCCGTGCTGCCTCTGCGGCTCTAGTCCTTTCCTTCTCATGCTTTCCAACCTGCCTGTGGGTTGGGTGCCTGTAGGTACCCGCAGCTAATTAAGGTGTTTGATAGATTTCAATTGGAGTATGAGTTCTTGCCAGAAACATTGACAGTTCGATTCCCCGAACGCAACGCAGAGTGTTAAATCCACTAATGCTTTCTGCGTTACTGTGTTCCTTCCCAGCCGGAATGTGTGGTCTGGGTACAATCCCGAAACGGTCCCCAAGCAGGCGTCCTCACTCTTCAGTTCTCTAATTGTTCCTGTTAAGCAGATACAAATAATGAAACTGCAGATGCCAGAGCTAACTCCCAACAGCTGATGAATCTACCCGCATGAATACAGAGGTCCAAATTCAGATAAAAAAAAAAAAAATGACCGTAAATCTGTCCTGTTTAGATTGCAGCCCATTGGAGACAGGTAAGAGAGAGGTGGGTGTCTATGCTCCCGTCTCGTGTCCCACTCCAGGACACGTGTGGGAGGGGACGAGGGGCTTTGTCACAAGTTCAAATGGGAAATGTTACTGCCACAGCCATATTTTAGAAGCCATTGTTGTTTCAGTGTTCCCAAAGGCTTAAAGTCACAGTGAAATCATCTTTTTTAAAGGACCCAGATTAAACTAATGCCAGAATGCACAGCAACCCAGCATCTCGGTTTTCCCTGGGTGGCATTAATTATCTTTTGTTGTAGCAAATTGTCTGCCTTGTAAATTGAGCCGAGAGAGTGTCTTCAAGCAGATGCAATGGTTTAATATGCGCACAATGAAACAACTTTTATAACTTCCATGTACTCTACATATATTATTCCATCCCCAATTATGTGCCTGCAGTTCAAACTTTGTCACAGAGGCTTGCTTGTCGTCCTGCACCCTGACCCCTTCTCTATGGAACAGAGGGGAATCCACTTAAGTGTTTTCTAGCATACAAAGTACCTTTGTTGAATTCACTGGGAAGCATTTGTGACTGTTTCTGAAACTACAAAACAACAGACGAGACCTCCCAGATCCCTTTTTCTTTTCCAGGTCTGGAAGGCATATCTGAAACAAGGTGTTGGCTGGTTCTTATTTTTATTTTTTTGGTAAGCGCCCCCTTGCAGCATTTCATTAGCTGTGCCTTCTGAGGGATGCTAGCCTGACTCATGCCTCTCTCTCTCTCCTTCTCTGTTTTTCCCTAAGCGAGTACTTCCCTCTCACTTCCCTTTCCCCCACTTCCTTTGTAGAGCGCATCAAGGCGCAGACAGGAGTTTTCAGAGCCTGGGATTGGGGGGGGGGGCGGGTGGAGCTTGCAACTGAGTCACACTCACCTACAACTCCAGTTTAGCATTTCCTGAAACTTACTCTTTCTCAAACTGCTTAAGGATACAAACTAATTAATCCTCACAGCCTCATAAAACCCTTGTTAGGAAGGTGATCATTATTGTCTCCAACCCCAGCTCCTCCCCATCTTCTATCACCAGACACCTCATTGTAGTGCCAGTCCTGACGACAGCGGGTGACAGCCAGACTCAGAACTGAAAATTCCCTTCTGGATCCCGGTTCTTTCTCCAGATGAACCATTTCAACTCTCTATCTCTTCCTTGTCTGTGCTCCAAATAGGGTAGATCGACGGTCACCAGACCACTAAATTCAGACTAGCGTGTGCATGTGTGTATGCACGCATGCATGTATGTTTTGCATTTTCAGTTACACAATTTGTAGGCTCGGTGACTAGAGGGAAAGCAGCATAGAGCCCCTTTCTGTGCAACACACACACACACACACACACACACACACACCACCGCTCAGCCACTCTGTCTCTGTATAAGTAGGGGTGGGGGGTGGGATTTGGTGGAGTTTGATCATCTTTGTGAACAATATTTTTTCCCAAGTCGACCAACTGGGTGATGCCAGTCCCTACCAAATTTGAATTGATGACTCAGAATTAAAATTAGCAAGGCAAGAAAATTCCAAATGAGGTGAGAAAGCAGTAGAAATAGTTCCAGATCCCCTAGTCCTGAGCCATTCAATATCATTTCTGATGACAGGGACAGAGCTAGGAACATTCCATGTGGGTGTGAGTCTTTTTCATATACGGAGAGTTGGGTAAGTATTTTTAAGGAAAATAATACATGAATCAGGAACAGTGAATTTGGTTTAACCCCCTGCAGGCTGCAGCTATAAAGACAGCAGGCAGTGATGTTTCTTAGTTTTCCTAGAGCTTACCTATGCTTCATGTCCTTAAAGCAATAGTTGGAAATTTACCAAGGTATCAAGCCCGTGTTTCTTGCAGAAACAAGTGAGGTGCAATGATAACCATGTTTTAACAAAAGCAACGTTGCTAAATTCATTACATGGAAAGAATCAAGCGAACAATTGCTGGAAGGCAAGTGTTGTGGTCCTGTCTCTGCAATAAAGTGACAATGCAAAAAACCCCTCCAAATCCAGCACAGCCTTAATTGAGTCCTTATGGCATTTAGAGGTTTGCTGTAATTTTCAGAAATGTCTTAAAATAATTCTAGAAGATATGCCAGGAAGCACAAAAGGCCTCTTTCGTCTTTTTATGCTTCTGGATTTGAGAGCTCCTAGAGATTCTAGAACTGTAAGGAAGGAGATAAGGGCCATTTTGAGAGCCTTATTAATATGTATATTAAGAGGCACCTGGGTGGCACAGCTGGTTAAGCCTCCAGCTTCCACTCAGGTCATGATCTTGAGGTCTGTGAGTTCGAGCCCTGCATGGGGCTCTGTGATGACAGCTCAGAGCCTGGAACCTGCTTCGGATTCTGTGTCTCCCTCTCTCTGCCCATCCTCACTCATGCTCTATCTCTCTCTCAAAAATAAACATTACAAAAATTTAATATGTATATCAATATGATTTGCTTAGTACCACGATTACAGTTTCCTCAAAAATTAAAACAAGTCAATCAATCCACTGATCAGATTGATGTGTTTTATATGTCCTCATCTTTAGTCCATAGTGTTTATAGATCCTGAGGTAAAGAAATTAACAGGCAGTTTGCTTCTGAGTTTGCTTTACACCCGTGAATATGGAAAGATCTGCCTTTTCTTTGCAGATTTTTTTTTCTTTTTAAGCACCAGAAATGAAGCCCAAAGTAATTTGGTAAGATGTGTTGCTCAGTTTTCGCATTGCTACAAAGTTATTTGACTACATTTTAGAGGGTGGATCCCTGTTTAAAAAAAACAACAACAAATGAAATGTGGATTTTCCTTCTACAGAAACATTGGGAGTTCCCATTTCTATTGACACGACTTATCTTGGTTCTTTCCAGATTTTTGTAAAGACGTAATATAAAATATAACTGCTCAGAAGGCAAAGATAACATTGTAGGATCTCAAATAGAACCCCACCTCGGCTAAGAGCTAAATATTGAGAATCATTCAAAGAATTTCAAACAAGAAGCCTTGGCTTAGGGGGTCACGTGTGTGTTTAATCTGCCCCCACTGCATGGAATGCTGCATGCGCACACACAGGGAATCCGAACCCCACACAAGGTTAATAAAAATGCACTCTGATTTGATGAAATGATTTATGATTTTTGAACTACTCCTCTATAAAGAAATTTAAAGTGACTAAGAATATGGGGGATTATCTGCTGGAATGCACTGTGAAGCTAGAAAAAGAAGAGCAGGGAAATATTTGTGAGTTCAGAAAGCTTTCTAACATCTGGCTTTCCTCTCCTTCTACCTCCTCCTCCCCCGGAGAAAAGCGTAATACGTGCCGCACGAAAGCCCGGCCTAATCCCTCCTTCCTTCCTTCCTTCCTTCCTTCCTTCCTTCCTTCCTTCCTTCCTTCCTTCCTTCCTTCCTTCCCTTTCCCTTCCTTCCCTGCAGAAAATATGGCATTTCTTTCCATCTAATTCCAGTCTGCACGAAACCCCCAGTCTGGACCAGGCACACAGTAGGTCTACAGCACGTGCTGGAGAAATGAGTTTGAGGTATGGTAATATTACTTCAGGATCACATTTGTACCTGTACTTTTTCTTTTTATATGTTACTGTGTTAAGCACCTGTGCGCACAAGTGCGTGCACACACACGCACACACACACGCTTTTTGAGGACAGGACAGACTTTTATGTATAGAAATGTTTGGTAGATAAAGGGGTGGGGTGGGGTGTGTGTGCGCGCGCGCGCGTGCAGTGACCTTCTCGGAAGGGTACTGGGCACCCCGCCTGTCTAGGGTCCTGAGTAAGGAGTAGGGCCCAAGCTCCGCCACCCCCTCTGGCACCGTCTGTGGTCTGGGCATCAAGAGAGGGGACATATTAGTGGGGGGCTAGCTGCCAAAGCCAGGCGGGGTCGAGGGAGAGGTTAAGGTCGGGGGAGAGGCGGCTATTGATCTTGCGTGGAACGAGAGACAGAGAGCGCGGCAAGACTAAAGGGGGAGCTGTGAGACCAGACATTAACAGCTTTCAGCGCTAATGATGCCCGTGCCAGACGGGCAGAGGGAAAAAAAGGAGACTGGAGCGGCAGCTGGGATTGCTCTCTGCCTGCACCCGGCCGCCTCTCGGGCGAGAAGGAGGGAGGTGGCGGAGGAGGACGACGAGGAAGGGGAGGAGGAGGGCGAGAAGGAGGAGGGGGGGGGGAGGAGAGGGCGAGGGGGCCAGCCCAGGGCTGGGCAGGGGCAGGGCGGCCTCTCCCCGGCCGCCGCGAGGTGGAGCGCGCCGGCGGGTGGCGGCGTGTCCGGCCCTGCGCCGGCCCGCCCGCGCGTCCCTCTTCCCGCCGTCGGGGCAGCGCGGGGCCAATGAGGAAGTGCTCTCCGGGTCCGTCGCGGCCCGCGCCGCCCCCTGCCCGCTACTTCCTGCCAGGGGTGGGGCAGGGGTGCCCGGGTCCGCAGACCCCGCCGCCGGAGCTCCTGCCGGAGCTCCTGAGGGTCCTGCGCAGTACGCGGAGGGGGTCCCCTTTCTTGCAGAGGGCTGTCGCAGCCCCCCCCCCCCCGCCCCAGGCCACAGACCGCGTCCCCAGTCCTGGTAATTAACCCCAAGAGGGCCAGGGTCGCAGGTTGGAATTTTGGGCGCCGGGCCACCGGCGGTGCCGAGCAACAGGCTAGCCTCGGCGATTTGAGTCAGACCTGCCCCAGGCGCTGTGTGACCTTGGGCAAAGCGCTAACCCTTTCTGGACTTCACCGCGCCGGTTCTCAGACTGAGAGCTAACTCCCAAATTTAGGAGTGTGGGCCGGTTGGGATGACAGTTTATGCTTTTTCTTAAGTTTATTAAAGGTGCGTGTGAGCATTTTTTATTTAGGCCACTTTCCTGGAAAGATTTTCACGTTGGGGCTGGATGGGAGGAGGGAGAGGTAGGTACTTCTGGACTTTGGGCCACGTGGAGGTGGGGTGGAGGGCAGCTGTGTGTAGTCGAGGTGGGGGGAATGCCGATTCCTACCCACCCCCTCCCTGCCCGGTGCTCACCTCCTCGGACGCAGACCCTTCAGCCCAGTCCTTAAAATTGCATGCTAGGGCACATTTTATTGTTATTAAATTAGGGGTGGGGGTTTGGACTGGGAGTTCACTGCGCTCTAAGTTGTTGGTGCCTTCGCCCCACCCAAGACCTTGGGGGCGAGCTAAAACTCCATGTGTCCCCCAAGGAAAAGGCCCCGAGGGAGGCGGCGCGCCGGGAGGCGTCACCGCCCAGCCAGTCGCTGGAGTGCAGCCGCCAGAGCCCGGCCTGGGGGCGGGGTGGGGTGGGTGCAGCTGGGCTCGCCCGCGAAGCCCAGCCCTGAGCCAGGCCCCGACCCGCCCTGGCCGCCTCCCGGCCCAGACCAGAGGAACCCTGAGATGGGAGAGGGGTCCGGCGCGTGGCGCTCCCAGCCATGGAGGCAGATCATCACACAAGACGAAGTTGGCCGCGGCCTGCGGAGGGATGGGGCGCGGGGTGAGGGAGATGTCCACGCGGCCGAGGCCTGGCCTTGTCCCCAGGCCACGGACAGGCCCCCACAACTCCTCTTGTCCTCGCCGGCTGGAGATCAAACGGCTGACAAGGCAGCTGTGTCCTTCCCAGTCTGACGGGAGATTTCAAGTCCTGCCCTGGGCGGAGGCGCACTGGGGGTGGGGGTGGGGGTGGATGCTTACTTGCAGGTGTCAGTAATTGTCAGGGGGGCGAGAGGGGACTGGGGGACCGAAGGGGGTCACCCACCCGAGTATCTTCAGCGATCCGGCCACGCCCACTTCTGGGCCAACCCGTGCATGTCCCTCTCCTACGCGGAGCACCCTGTCCCCTGACCCCTACGCTTCCCACAGACCCAGGCCTCAGACCCGTGTTTGACCTCAATGAGTTTATGGGGGAAAGGCACAGATTCGGGTGAATGAATATTCCCTCCGGAATGGGACTCACACAAGGTCTCACGTTCCCTTTTCCCCCAGTTAGGTGCTCTTAATTCTTTCCTTCTCTTACTGTCTTTTATTTTGTCGGCGTGGCTCTCCCAGAGTGTGTAATATAAGGATTTCTATAGGAGACATTTTTTGGAAGTTTAACCCCGACCCCCCCAATAAAACAAAAGTAAAAACAGCTAAGCTCTTCTCCAAGGGGGTGAAATAAACTGACCATGTCCCCTTGTCGACCCCAGTCCCCTCAACACAGCCCTTCCTCCCTTCAGTCCAAAAGAGCTTTTGGCGGGGTAGGTGGGGACTAGCGTTGATTCAACTAACTTCCACGCACTCCTTACTCCTCCTTCCTTCTCAGGGGGTCCTGCTCCCCGGAGGGGAGGAGCGATGAACAGGATTTTCTTTTATTTAAAAATACCCTCCTACCCCTCCCCTTTTGCGCTGCGGGTGCACAGTGAGAAGAGGAGCGCCCAAAAACGCTGTTTGCACGTGTGGCCGGCCTGGACGAGTGTGCGCACGGGCGAGTGTGTGTGTGTGTGTGTGTGTGTGTGTGTGCGCGCGCGCGCGCGCGTGTGTGTCTCTGTGTGTGCTTTCTTGTTCTCTTACAGGGTACAATGTTAAAAAGCCACCGCTAGTCGCCCCCAGTGCTCCGACTCTCTGGGTCTTTTTGTCTCTAGTGCAGATTAAACGTCACGTCCGCACTTGAACTTGAATTTTATCCCATTGTACAGAGGCAGCCCCAGCCATAGAGAGACCGAGAGCTCCCAGAGAACCCGGACTCCGCCATCTTCACGTTGCAATCTATAGCTCCCAGTCCGCGCCCGCACCGACCCAGGCGCACTGGGCGAGCCGCCCCTCAGCCCCGCTCCCCCCGGGCCCGCGGCGCCAGGGGAGCGCTGGGGAGCGCTCGCGGGGACCCGGCAGCTTCTCCGGCCGGCGCCAGCCTGCCAGGTGAACTGGGAAGGAGCCGCTCCTGGAGTCCCCCCAGAGCCTCGGAAGGGTCAGTCTCCGAGAAAAAAACAGGCAGCCCGCAGAAAGCCCAGAAACAACCGAACCCGGGCAGTTTTACATTGCTTTGGGTTTTTTGAGGGGGCGGGGTGAGGGGGTACGAGACAAGTCCCCAAGTTTTCTTTGCTTTTTTTTCCTTCTTTTATTTTTTATTTGTTTGCATTTTTCCCCCCCCCCCCCACCCCACCCCCCCCACCTCCTGGTAGAAGTGCGCTTTCCACCTACCAGACCCTGAAAGAAAGTGTCAGGAGCCGGTGCAAAATCCGGTTTAAGTTCAAGAAGACATTTGGAAGTCCAGGAGGCCAAGCAGTTTGAAGAAGTGTAAGCGATTTTTTTTTCCTTGAAAAGAATATATTTTTAAAGAAACCAGCCAGTCCGCGGCAAGCAACAGCAGATTTTTTTTTTTTTTTGCCTCTTTCTCCTATTTTAGATCGAGAGATTTTTCTTTTCTTTTTTTCCTTCTCTTTTTCTTTTTGCAAACAAAGCAAAAAACAGCATAGAAGAAAGAGCAAAATAAAGAAGAAGAGGAGGAGGAAGAGAGGGCAAGAGAGGAAGGGGGAAAAAAAAACACAAAACACCAACCCGGGCAGAGGAGGAGGCGCGGCGGCAGCGGCAGCGGCGGCGGCGGCGGCGGCGGCGGCGGCGGCAGCGGCAGCGGCAGCGGCGGCGGCTCGGACCCCCTCCCCCGGCTCCCCCCATCAGTGCAGCTCTCCGGGCGATGCCAGAATAGATGCCGGGGCAATGTCCCGCCGCAAACAGGGCAACCCGCAGCACTTGTCCCAGAGGGAGCTCATCACCCGTAAGTGTCCGCTGCGTGCGCGCCAGGGGCCGGAGGATGGGGCTCCGGGTGCCCGGGGCTGGGTACACCGAGCCGGGCGCTGCCAGGCCGAGCGCCGGGGCCGCCCGCGGGCTCGCAGAGGCAGCTGCGTCGGCCCAGAGCATGGTGGGGGGCGGGGGGGGCATAGGAAAGTTTCTTTGCAGCCCCGAGAGTCGGAGCGCTGCGCAGGCAGACGCGCCTCGGGCTCGAGGGCCTGCGGAGCGGGCTCCGGTCCGGGGAGGGGGCGCGCAGGCTGGAGGAGGTGTGTGTGCACGCGGAGCCCGGCTGGACGCTCGCCCCTCCGAGCGGCGTGTGTGGCGGCGGCGGCGCTGGTGGCGGGGTTTGGAGAGGAGGGGGAGGGGGCTGGGGGAGCGGAGGGGGAGGGGGGAGCCGGGAAGTGGGGAAAAGTTGGCGAGCGCGTGGGTCCGCTCTGACGGCGCGGGCGGAGGAGAGCGGGGTGCGCTCCGGCCTAGGGGAGATGCGGGGCTACGGGCCGCCGGCGGCTCCGAGTCCCCGGTCGCTGCACTCGGCCGGGAAGGGCGCCGGCCACGCCGGTCCTAGCATTCCGCCGCCGCCTTTCTCTCCCCTCCTCTTGCTATTTGCAAAAGAATCCAGCTGCGCGGCTGTTTGCTGGGCTCTTGCCTCCCCCCCCCCCCACACCCCATTTCCCCACCTCCGTCTGTCTCCTGGGATGATCTTGTCTTCTATCCCCCACTCCAAAAAAAGGTGGGGGGATTGGGGGCTGGTGAAAAAAACCCCGCCACGGGGAAAAAGAAGGATTGCCAGCCAGGATTGGTAAGACAGGGATGTGCTTGTAAAATAGGAAAAAGAAAAAAAAAAAAAAAAGAAAAAAAAAGAAGAAAAAAGAAAAGGAGAGAGACCTATCAATCTCTTACCCATCTTTCTATCTCAGTATGTTTCATCTCGCTTCTCTAAATAAACAAGGCAGGTCGCCGTGGAAATCCGCCGGCTGAAATCGTGTGGATTTCCAGCAAGGGGCCGGGCAGGCAAAGTCAGGCAGCGGGGCAGAGACGCAGCAGTTTCCAGCGCCCCAGTTGGGTTTATTTAGAAAGGGGAAAAAGCGAGCGCGAGCCGGCCAGGTACGGTGTTTGCAGGGGAGCTCGCCCCGAGTGCCCGCACAGTTGCAGGGGGAAGGACGGCTCGCAGCGATCCCGGCCCGGCGCAGCCCGCGGGGCCGCTGATCCGCGGCGCGCGAACATCTCCCCGCGGTCCTTTCTCTCGCGGTGCCTACCTAGATCGCCGTTGCTTTCTTTCTTTCTTTCTTTTTTTTTTTTAATTGCAATAGAAATAAAACATCCTCAGGGTGCCATCGCGACCATGGACAGGTTGTGTTCCTGGAATCGTCCGAGCACCTCGTCGGGCTGGGGCCGGGCAGCCCGCGCGGAGGTGGAGAGGGCTGCGCGCCCAGCCGCAGCCGAGGACTGGCTGCGGGGCGGCCGAGAGCCGAATATTTATGTTATATTTTAAAAAATTTAAATAAATAAATAAATATATAAAGGGGCTCTCCCCTCCCCTGAACACCCAGCATAGGAGCCATCTGCTCGGAGCATTTGCTGCTGCCGTCTCTCCTTTGTTACAGCAGATACGTTAGTAAGAATTTGTGGATTTATTATTGTTTTTTTTGGGGAGGGGAATAGATTTTAAAGCGGGGTTCGCCTTGGGAGAGGGATGCGTTTTTGGTGGGAGGGAACAGAACTTCCCTTTTATTTTGCACCATTGAAGACTCACTGGTTGCATTTAAAACAAAATGTTTTACAACCAGACTTGAGCATGGTTTGATTAAGGTCCCTTTTTGGCCGGTTGACATTCCGTCCTTTTACCAAGCCAATAGCCATCAGCTTATGCCTCTGCGCCCCCCCACCCCCTTTAGATGGTGGACTGGTGGTTACAATGTCTATATTGGCAGAGGTTAATTTCTCTAGGAGGCAATTTGCCCCTCCATACCCTCTGTGTAATTGTGAGGGGTTTTGAGGAGGGGGAAGTTGAGGGGGGGTGTTCGGGCAGTGGGGAGTAGTCTTAGGGCTGCATCTCCAGGCTGGAAGCAGCGAAAGGAGTCGGGAGTGTTTGCAGTTGTGTTTAAGGGGGGGAAGAAGCAGGTAGGTTTGTTTTGCCTTTGCTCTCTCCTCCTCTGGCATGCCTGGGACAACAGGAGAAAGCCCTGGTCAGGAAGACTGGTGGCAGCTGGGTGTGGGGGACAAGGCGTGCCTGGTGCAACATCCTTCCATCCTTCATTTGTTCCCCCTCTGTCTCTCAGCCTTGCTCGGAGTGGTGCTGGGGACAGACAGCCGCTGGCTGCCACTGGAGCAGGGAGGGAGGGAGAAGAGAGAGGCAAAGGAAAAGAGGGGCGAAGGAAATCTTGCCTGCCTTTCAGGGGCACATGGAGCTCAGGGCATGTGCAGGGGGTCAAGCAGAGAGAGTGGTCCAACCAGTTTTCAGACAAGGCTATTTATGATCAAAAAGCAGCTGGCTTTTCTGTTTGTCCTGTGTCACCCCGGGAGGTGGGAGGGCAGAAAGGGGAATGGCAAGAATTAGATGCAGTTTAGGCTGCGTGGCCTGTGGAAGTGTCTCTACACAGTGATGCAGGAGTCGTGGGTTTAGGGTGCTGGAGAGCCCTGGCCAGCAAAATGAGTGCTGTCACAGCCCTGACCCGGGGTTCGCATTTTAGATTTTAAATGTGAAAGGAACTGCCCCAAATGTGGTGTGTCTTCAGTGGGGTGGCAGCCCGTGGTTCTTTAGAGACGATGCAACTTAGCATAACTGCTGGTCTGGGAAACGGGAAGAGCACAGAAAAAGCAGATAATCTTGGGGGGGGGGTAGAAGAGCTCTGTAGTGAGCTGGTTAGATATACAGACAGGGACGGAGAGAAGTATAAACCAGTGTGGGGGACAGCTGGGGATGGAAACCTGGGCTTCTGGTTTGTTTCAAAATATTTGACCCAGATGGGTATGGCTTTTAGAACTGGAGGACAGACACAGCTATTAATAAAAACAAACACAAAACAACACAGTGACAACAGTGAGGAGGGAAGAAGAAGGGGGCAGTGGCTGACCAGGCAGAGGGAAGGGTTGTGAGCCCACTGTGCCAGACAGGGAGAGTAGGGGGAATGAAATGCAGTCCAGTCCATGAAGGAGCTCCAAGGCTCTTCAGAGAAAATAAGATGTCCATGGCAAATTATACAACCCTAGCGAAGGTGATTTTTCAACAACCTACCAACAGGTTTCCTTGGAAGATCAGTGATTTTCTGTATGAATTCACGATTTTGCAAAACAACTAGAGACCCAAGGTTTGACACGGGAAGTTAGGCTAACTGTGTTAATTTCACGGTTGCCTTTTAAATTGGGTTTTGCTGTGGCTGTGTGTTTTGGAGGTGGCTGGCTTCACAATGACCTTAACTCTCTGGGGTATAGTGTATCTCCAGTTATCCACAGTCTTTCAAGATTGGGCCTCCGATAAATTTCACAAGCCATGGGCCCCTCTTTTTTTGGGGGGGGTGGTGGGTAGGGGGAGTGAAGTTTGTCTCCCACTCTGCACAGAAGGGAACCCCATATCATTAGAAGTGTGATATAAGTCAGCTGCTATGATTCCACGGGAGAATAAAAACGTGTTCATCAGAGGTGTTATGCCAGGCTGATTTTATTCATTTGTAATTCACACCTGAGAGAAAACAGCCGTGAGCGTATTTTAACAACCCTTAATATTTTTAAAGGGTATTCTTTCCCTCCCTGAATATTATGTACATATGCATATTTCTTCCTTTAAGGGTGGGAGCTTGCTATCTGCCCGGACTTTGGCCTTGGCGATTTTTGTCTGGCCTTCAAAATATTTCGTAACCGAAAACGAATCATTTCTCAAGTGCTGGAGCGAATGCGGTGGCTTTGGTGAAGCCTTAGGAACATGGAGGGAGGCTGGGGTCAGACGGCTGGGGTGGGACACTTTGCTGACCACAGTGCAGGACCAAAGGGGGCTTCCTGACCGAAGAGAAGGCCAGCTTTAGGTGCATCTGACGGTAATTGGCGTTGGGTCTCAGGTCAGATGGAAACACGCAGAGCGGTTCGTTTACAGATGCCAGCTGCTGACTGTGGAGCGCACCAGTTTCTAGCGCCTTACCACAAGCGAGCTCTCGACGCTTTGAGCTTAGAGCATGTCTTCGACCAGCCTTTCCTTTTCTCCTTTTTCATCTCCCTTCCTGATTGCTTTGCATTCTCTGTTGCTTGTTGTGATAAAATACTTTTCCAAAACAAACTTTCAGTTGAATTGGCTTCTGGTTGATGGCAAGCCTGAAACGCCGCGCCGTGCCTGGTGCCACTTGGCAGCTAGGGGGAGCTCGGTGCCCGTGTCATGCCTTGGCGCCTGGCTACAATGGGCCAGGAGCGAGCTTCCGTGGGTTTCCACCCGCTGCCGCAGCACTTTGCATTGCTGCTGCAAAATGTCTTAAGTGTGAAGTTGTAATATTGATTTTCCTGCAGAGATTCGAGCGGGACAAAAATGAGAATATAAGTTTGAGAAATCATTTTCAAGCTATTGGCATTGATTTACAAGCCCTCACTAGGCAGATGGGGGCCTTTTTCTTTTTTCTTTTCCCGATTTTTTTTTTTTTTTTAAACAGTTAGAATGGTTAGTTCGAACGGGTGTGTTTCCCCCTATTAGTCTGTGGTCTTGACTTTCTGCAAATTCCATTAGGCTCTTAAGGCATCCGTGATCAGATTGAGGGCGGGACTCTGGGAAGAGTATACATCATTTTGTCCATTTCTGTGTTGTATGTCAGAGACCCGGGGAACGGTCGAGAATCACTGCTTTTGGGAGTCATGCTCCTAAAACAGCTTGATGAATGGAAATCCTTTCAGCTCAGGTTTTATAACACTTGGATTCTCAATTCCATTTATTAGGTAATGTTCCCACTGTACTAAGGGAAATAGCACCATTCCCCAAAGATATCAAATGCCAACTCAAATAATGTGTAAAACTTTGTTTGGAAGGAGTATAGGCTTGCTAGACCCAGCGTTGCTAATACCTTTCACCCCCAACAGTGCCCTTAATGGATGGCTCTTAATGAGACTCTTTCTCTCCTAAACGTGTAATTTAGTGCTGGGGCATATATGTGCTTTTGATCATGGGGTTTCTGGATCTATCATGTCTTCTCCAAGTTCAAGAAATCTGCAGACAGCACAGTTAACCCCGAGTCTTGTGCTTGAGTTCAGTATATGGGCAGAAGAGGTTGCCCTGAGACTGGAAAGAGTGCTTTATTCTAACCTGAAAGAGAAATAAATTAGGTCAGACAAAAGCCTAGTGCTGTCATCAGCTGAGAAAGAGGCTTCACTCTCCAGTGCGGAGGGCCAGCAATTTATCTGATGATTTCTCTACTTCATTCAATGTTTGAATTGAGCCAGTCTCGAGCATATCGCGGCTCATTTGACAACTCAAGATGAAGTGGCACAGTCACCTCACAGCCTTGGGCTGGGCAGTGGCCTTCGGCCTGCAGAATATCGTGAAAAAAATTCAGTTTAGAAATAGCCAATCCTTCACCTTGGAACTTGGGAGAGTTTCACGAGCTGTAACTGAATACGGACTGCAGATATGACGGTGCTTGACAAAAACAGTGTATGTGGGGAGGGTAGAGATGGGGTTCTTGACCTTTGGGGACGGCCTCCTGCATCCCGTGTGGCTAGAGGAAGGCCCCTCTGGCTGTCCCGTTAGGGCCTACCTTTAGCGGAAGCTCTCTGAGGACTTGGGACTCCAGGTTTAATGCTGGGGTCACATCTGGGAGGACAAGGAAAAATAAATGCTCCTTGGGGACTGCACCCAGCACCACACGGTCAAGTTGCTGATGCCGGCTGAGCATCCTTCTCTGAAGGTGGTGTTAGCTGTAGGCACACTGACGTATTTTTTCATGGGGAGAGGGCACAGAGAGATACTGGGAATGAATGAATGTCACCCAGCTGCTCTGAGTATGGCTTTGTCGCTTCGCAGTGCTCTCCATTTACTCACACGATCGGGTCTGGGGTCCTGCGTGCCCTGTGGGCCCCCCCCACCCCATTCCCTCTTCCCACAAATCTCTCTTCCTTTCCAGGGAGGCAGTGAGATCTGCTCGTGTTCTGGTCCCCATTTCTCTACCCCTCCCCAAGAAAAGCTGTTTGTTGATTGCCTCTTTTGAGCAGTACTTTCCCCAAGGCGTGTATAAAAAGTGCCAACAGCAGGCTATTTGGAGACCCGCGAAAGCACAGGGACACACTTCTTTCGTCTACTGCACGAGCCAGTGGGGGGGGGGGTGCGGGGGGTGGGGAACAGCATCGGTTTTACTGGCAAAAGTGACACCAGATCGAGGTTTGATTAATGGTGCTGCGTTCACCGGGACTTTGCGTCCGGCATTTTGACACACGCAAGTCTTTTGTGTAGTTGCTGAAATTCAAGAAATTCATTCTTTCTTTCTTTCTTTCTTTCTTTCTTTTTTTTTTCCTCCAAGAGAGCTGATAATCTGCTTGGGTGTTGAATTAGCCAGCCCGAGTTATTTTACTAGAGTGAAATCCCAGACCACACAAAATTAAGTAACTTCAAAGTAAAAAAAAAAAAAAAAATCCTCTGTTGTATACAACTTTTTTTTATGACCTCCTTCCACTGAACTGCAGAAATACAAATACATTTGTGAATGTGCTGGTGAGTTCTCTACTAAAACAACGTGCATAAATGACTCGAGAAAGTTGAATGCCAGTGTTGCTGTGATTAGCGTGTGCTTCAGAAATGGATGTGCTGCTAAGAAAAAAAAAATTTTTTTTCATGGGGTCATGTTTAAATTTCTACCTTGGAAAGGAGATGTTGAAAATGGCTTCTGTCCTTCCTCTGTCGCTCTCAGCCTCAGAGAATGTCCTCCGGCTAAAGGCTTACAGGCTGGTGTCCTGTAAGGGTCCTTCTTTTCTTCTGCTTAGCACCTTTGGAAAAGCATAGCATTAAATAAAACAAATCTCTTCATTTGGCCTCAAAGCGTGCTTTTATATCCTGCTTTTATATTTATATGAGCCCTGTTGTGGCTCTGCAGATTTAAGGCATTTGCAGCTTTGTGGACTCTGCTGAACGTGCTCGGAAGGGTTTCTATGGTGGTAAATCTTTTTTCTTTCTTTCTTTCTTTTTTTTTTTTTTTACTTTTAAAGCAACTATTTTATTTATCAAAACATAGGTCACTCCATTCTCTGGTTTTGTGGAGTTGGCTTTTTATTAGCAACCTTTTAGTCATGGACAGGATCTGTGAGTGCACCTGTACGCTGTTTTCTTTATTCATTTCGCCCTTTTTTTTTCTTTGGCTGCCTTTGAATGTGTGAGACCAGGCCCCCTGAGCTCAGTTTTTGGAGTTCTGGAGAGGTGGATGCGGTGGGGGGGAAGGGAAGGTCGGGTGATGGTCTTCAGTGCAAGTTGGGATGTTTTTCAAGGAGCTGTTGTTGAAACCAGGCTGGGTTGTGTAGGGCAGTGTGTGCATGTGGGGGGGGGGGGTCCTCCTCCCACCCTCAGACCTCCCCATCCAGCCTCTGTCACAGGGCTGGGTGACTGAGATTCTTCCTGTACCCCCAACAGGAATCCCTGCCTTCCTGGAATGCAGGCCAGACTCAGGCCTTCCCCTGCAGGCCCCGTCAGCCAGACCCCAGGTCATGTCCACGGGTTGCCCAACAAGGAGGTGTCTTCAGTCTTCTCCCTGTCTTCCTACCCGGCTGCCAGAAATCGCGACAGTTTCACTGGAGGCTCCAGCAGGGGTTGGTGTGGAGCAGAAGGGGCCTGGTGGGGTGGTGGCCCCCACGTGTGCCCGTCCTGACAGCGGATTTGAGGGCGGTAGACAGGAGGCCTTTGGAGCATCTGGGAGAGGCACAGGGTCTCGGCCAGCAGCTCTGAGACCTGGACCGGCTGCACTGCTCAGTCCTCCCGAGAGGGCAGGGGGTCAGGTGAAGGAGCTCACCTGTGCCAGGCGGCCTGCTTATACCTGCCAGGCTGTGTCCTCCCAGGGCCAGAGGCCGCCCTCGGCCTTGCTGGCTGCAGGAATTCGGTGGGCAGACGGGGCTGGGGCCCGGACGGTGGCTCCCACCCTCAGACGTGTTCTAACCCCTCCTGGCCCCGTGAGGCCATTCCTCCTAACGCATGCCTGGCTGGGCTGACGTTCTGCTCTTATCTCCGCTGCCTCTGCCGGGCACTTCATTATTCCCAATGTTCGGAGAACTTCATAAAACCTCTTGTCGTGCCTTTAAGCGCCATCTAGTCATAGATTATTTTCTCCACCAAGAATTGATTCCTTCTCTCTCCCATCCACCCGTCTCCTTCCTCCCCTCCCCACGGTTGTTATTTTCTCTTGGATCCAATAAATTAAAAATTGATGGCAGCTCAGAAAGTGTTGTGCTCCGTCGAGTGCGCGTGTTGGTGGCGGTGTCGGTGCCGCCTGGAGTCTCGGCCCCTCCCGGAACGTTCTCGGGGAGGAGAATGAAAAGATCCCTTCACAGATTATTGGTGAGCATGGCTTCCGTCTTCGTAGGAAGCAGGTGTAAAGTCTCCAGTCGGACGCAGAGCTCTGGCGGACAGATGCTGAACATTTCTCGTAAACACGCGTACACATCGTGATGGCGGCTGTGACGTTGGTGGCACACGATTTTAAGAGCCTGGCACCCCTCCCCCCACATCCTTCTCCTACCCACTCCCCCATCACCGAAACAATAATTCTTCATAGGTTTCTCTTGGACTGGGGCTTAGCGGTTAGGGATTTGGATTTGAATCGGTGCAGGGTAAGGGCGACATGGGCCTGTGTGCTGTATGTGAAGCAATGCACGCACACTCTGGGGACAGCAGGCGGTCGGCCCCTTGGCTGGAATCCCCCAAAGGGCAGGTGCATGGGCAGTTGTTACAGATGGACCAGGGCGGGTGGGGCCCTTGGAGCCCTGCGTGTGGGGGAAATCACTGGCCAGGTAAGGCCCTGCTAAGCCTTTGCAGCTGCTGGGGGGTCCTGTTGGCTGCTTGGCCGGGTCGGTGTTAACGATGTCTTTCCATTTCTGTCTTCTGCCCCAAATTCCTTCCCAGCGGAGCTAAGGCATGGGGGAGTTTGTCTTAGGCTCAAGCGCTTCCCCATCTACTTGACAACAAATAACCATTATTATTTGCGAACCCTGATTTCATTGCTTCTAAATGCGTTTATCAGCTGCGAGGAGGCCTACCCTTGTAAATAAAATGTGGTTTTGTTGTAAAAGAAAATTAACTCTGTGTGTGTGTGTGTGTGTGTGTGTGTGTGCGTGTGTGTGTGTTTGAGAGGCAGGGTATGTATTTGTCTGGGAGCTTTAGGATTTCGTAGTTCAGAACTCACCCCAATGTGACAGCTGACCCTGCGTCCACTCGTTTTTCCTCTTAATAAGTCAAACATTTTAGCAATCCCTGTACTTTATTCGGCTCATAATAGTGAGAGCAGCAAGCAGTATTTTCCAGAGCCGCCTGACAGTTGGGGAGCTTTTCACGAAAGCAGAAATCCTCCCAGAGGAAGGACCTCATCTCTGCCTTCTTTCTTTAAGGCCTGAGTTTGCCAGACAAGGCAGCCTGAGGGGCTGGTTTGTTGGGTGGGTCTGGGAATTCGAAAAGCTGTTTTTGTTGTGTGTCTTTTCTCTTTCCTGGTGGTTTGTTGTCTCTGGGTGACCGTTTGGGCCGCTCCGGCTCTTCCAGCAGAGGCATGGGGTCAATGAGCTGTGTGGGGCCCTGAGGCCCCAGGTGCCCGCAGGACAGGGAAAGGAGGGTTCCCGGAGGGCCAGACGTGTCTCCCTTTGCCCTTCCTTGAGCGTGGCCAAGTGGCTTTTTCTCCTTTTATTTCTTCCAGCGTCGATACGGTTCTAAGAAGGGACGCACACGCGCGCGTGCACACGCACCCCACACACCCGGCTTGGTATCCGCCTGTCGGCGGAAATGAAACCACAGCCCGTCTTTGGGGGTGTCTCCGAGGGCTGTGAGCACAAGCCTCCAGGCTCAGCCAGCTGTCTCGGTCCACCCCCTGCGACCCAAAACTTGACAGTTGAGGGGTTCATGCTGACTCTGTTCCCTGAACTTTGGGGGTGATGTTGCCACCTTCCTGGGAAGTATCTCACCCGGCAGGGCCCCACACCCCAGGGCTGGAGAGAGGAAACCCCATTCTTGGAGCTGTCATCTTTGAGTTTGACTTTCAACACTGACAGTGGGAGGCAAGATTTGTTTGTTTCTTTTGCCCCTGGCCCTCCCTGGGAGGCCGCTAGCTGGGCCCTGGGCCCTGGGTCTGGGAAGTCCGGGTTCAGAGCTGTGCTGTGGGACACCCTGCAGGGCTGGCTGCCCAGGAGGCTTGGCTGCAGACCGGGGGGGGGGGGGGGGGGGGGGGGGGGGGGGGGCTGGGGGGAGGGGCGGTGCCCAGAGTCAGGACTGCAGCACAGTGAAGGGTTTTGGATACTTTCAAACTCAGTGCAGGGTATTCACAGGGCCTGCTGCATGAGGAAAGTGAAAAGGCGGAGAGAGCCAAATAAAGGAAAGAAAACCAGATGTTGCCAAAAAAAAGAGAGAGAGAGAGAGAGAGAGGTTGAGAGAGAGAGAGAAAGGAAAAAAGTGTTGGTACTCAGTCCTTAGCAAAGGATAGTAGGCAGAGTCAGGAGAGCTTGGGGACAGGCAGGCTTCCTTGACCTTTGCTAATTCTGAAAGAAGTCTGTGTTTCTTTTGAATTAAAGGGACGAATTGAAATTACGTAGCTTAAACCCTGGGAGCAGAGAGGAGGTGTTGGAGCTTTCTAGAGCTCCTCCCAGGGGAGCGGACAGACAGGGCTGAAAAAGTTAATGAAAAGCAAAACAAAACACAACAAGGAAAAGAAAGATTAAACTACTGAGCAGCAGGAAACACCTCCCGGTCCTCAGCGAGGATGGTCACGCTGGAAGGGTGGCCGCCTCGGTGACGGTGACGCAGCAACGTGCCAGGCCTACTTGCGAGTGGCAGTTCAGACAGGACCGGGTCCGGCCACCCTTCCCACCACGGAGCTTGGAGCTTGCCCCGTCTGTCGGAATGCTCTGTTTCATTTTGTACATTTTTTTTTTTTTTTGCTTTTCATCTCATTTCCTTTGTGCTTCTCTCCTTTTTTTTTTTTAACAAAACAATATTTTGACATCCTCCTCCCATTTATTAGAGCTCCCTCTCTAGAAATGGCGCACAATACATCCTTATATTTCTAAAGAACTGTTTTCACAGCCCTCTCCTTTGGCTCTGAAATTATGTATATGTAATTGGTAATTAAAGGTGCGAGCTTTTCAATATAAACAGTATTGCTCAATGTTAGATCATTAAAGGGAAAAGAAGCACCGAATAATTACCTTTTTTACATTCTGACAAACCGTTCGCAGGAATGTGGGTCCCCCCTACAACCACCGTTCGGGCGTGAGGGTTGTGATTACATTTGAGCCATACCAAAGCATCTTTTCATAAAATAAATTGGTAAATTAATTATGTATCCAACTCCTTTTTAAGTAAATTCTTGATTTCTTTCTTTTTTCTTTTCTTTTTTTTTTTTTTTTTTTTTTTTAGAGTGTAATGAACAGTTCCCAGGGCCGGCTTGGTGAAAACTGTTTCTCTTACCTTTTAGGTTCTTTGTGTTAGAGGTATGCCGGCAACAGATTTAGGATTTCCTCATCTTCGTGGTATTTTTGTGCTGCCATGGGTCTCATGCATGTCTCCGTGTAATTCACGGAGGAATCTGTCTGTTTTTCTGTAACCACAGGCAGGATCTCAAATCGTAACTTCCCTTCCCAGCAACACCTGCGTATCAACCTGTCCACGCGGGTTCGACCACGTTCTGTGGATTACACAGCCCGTTCTAGATTCAGCATCACCCATGGACTCTCACAGGCCCTGAAGAAGCTGTGTTTAGAAAATACAGAACAGTGATTTATATGGAGGATAGAAGATGCCACAGAATTTTTTCCTTAAATTATCTGTTCTTTGGCTCTGGCCCGTCAGTAACTTCACTGCCACGGAATGTGTTTTCCTCCCTTCCATTCCTTCTCTCTGTTCCTCTGTGGTTTTCATCATCCCTCACTAAATACCATACAACTGAAAATTTACCTGCCTCCTCGGGTCGCAGACCTCTGGCTGTCCCTTGGCTTTTCTGAGGACCCCGACACTTGCTCTGTCTTTACGACTAAGTCGTTGGCTCCTGAAAAATTACAACCCAAGTTTGCTCAGACCCCAAGGGAGTGTGCAACCTCGTTGCCCACTTCCCTTATTTATGACACTTTCGGCTGCAGAGCCCTCCAGTTTTCCCCCTGGGGGTTGCTGCTTTTTGAGGCATTTATTGGCTTCAAAATATTTGGGTCCTATGTCCCCTACCAAAAAAAAAAAAAAAAAAGGAAATATATCTGCTGCTAAAGAAACGTGAAAATGTACAGCCCATTGAAAGTGTGGCTTGTCATCTGCCAAGAAATGCGTTTGGAGCCTGAACAGTTTTTTTTTTTTTTTGTTTTTTGTTTCTTTTCCTTTTCTTTTTCTGGGAGTGAAAATAAAACCAACCAACAAAAAGGACAGTGGGGGAGTTGATGAGTGTTGGGAAATCTACAAAGTGGTGGAGGGCTGACCAGGAGCAGGGTGTTTGGCAGGAAAGCCGGCTCCCTCTTTCAGCCAGCCGACTCTCTCGGCGTCCTTTCCCCGGCATTGTGTTTTTCTTCAGCATTTCTTTTTGAACCAACACTCACTTGTTGCTTTCTGAGCATGCGGGCTTCTTTCTCTCCTAAGGACTGGCTGCCTGACGCCCGTCTGGGGTTCTGCTTTCTTGTCTGGGGTGCAGCCAGGTCTGAGGTAGAGGAATACAAGCAAGGCTCCCATGAATGGGGAGGACATGAATGAACGGTGGAAGGGAAGGGGGGAGGGGCGGCCGAGCCAGCCCAGGCAGGGGGAACCGGCTGGAAGCTCTCAGCCTCGGCTGCCCACTGGAATCACCTGAGGAGTCTTAAAAAAACAAAAAGACAATCTGACGTTTGGATCTCCCTGTAACTGGTCTGGGCTGCCATCTGAGCACTGTGTGTATGTGTGTGTGTGTGTGTGGGGGGGTGGTGTTCGGAGCTCCCCGGGTGATTCTCAGAGGATGTAAAGTGGGAGAGATTCGTCTCTAGCTTGAAGCACTGGGCTCGTGACACTGAGCCTCTTGTGAAAGCGGGATGGGTGTTCTGTGCACGCGCACGTGTATGTGTTTACATGCCATGTCGTAGGGGGGGTGCAGGGAGGGGGGGAAATCGACAGCAAATAAACTACAAAGCAGTCAGTTCAGCAGTGAGTTAAGCAACAAACGGGAGCTGCGGAGTTGCTCCTGGGGCCTCAGTTTGCCCATCTGTGGCTTCCAGGGGTCATGCGCGGACTTGGTGACCTCTAGTACCCTGCAGCGGAGGGGCCCCCTCTTGGTGGGGAAGGGTTGGGATGGCCGAGGGGTGCCTGTGATTGCCTAAGCCCATCTCTGTCTTCTCTACCCCCCTCTCCTCTCTCTCTTCCAGCAGAGGCTGACCATGTGGAGGCCGCCATCCTCGAGGAAGACGAGGGTCTGGAAATAGAGGAGCCCAGCAGCCTGGGGCTGATGGTGGGTGGCCCCGACCCTGACCTGCTCACCTGTGGACAGTGTCAGATGAACTTCCCCCTGGGGGACATCCTGGTTTTTATAGAGCACAAGAAGAAACAGTGTGGCGGCAGCCTGGGTGCTTGCTATGACAAAGGCCTGGACAAGGGCAGCCCGCCGCCCTCTTCGCGCTCCGAGCTCAGGAAAGTGTCCGAGCCGGTGGAGATCGGGATCCAGGTCACCCCCGACGAAGATGACCACCTGGTCTCGCCCACGAAAGGCATCTGCCCCAAGCAGGAGAACATTGCAGGTATGGAGCATTGCACTGGCCAGGGCACCGCTGCAGCCACCTCCCGGGTCCCACGCCTGCCTCCCCCCTCGCTGTGCCGGGGGTCGGTACTGGGAGGATCTGGGGCCTACGGGGATAGGACCGCCAGCCAGGGCTGGCCCTTTCTGAGGGGCCACTGTCTGGGTGACCCTCGGGACGAGACAGGCCTGGGGCTTAGAGAGGCACAGCTGGCCGCTGGTGGCTTTGCTTTTGGCAGTGAGACTGTGTTGTGGGGCCTAGTCTGCAGGTGGCCGGGAGTACGGAATGGAAATTCGGAAGGCTAACTGGCCCTCGGTTTGCTGGTGTTCTTGGCTCAGTCTCTGGCTGTGCAGCCAGATAGTCTCGGGTTGGCGTCTGTGTTCACGACTTGGACAAATCAGTTTTTCCATCTATGAAATGGAGCTAATGAGACCTATCTCCGTAGGGTTGTTGTGAGGTGGAATGAGATGTGGCCTGAGGGGAGGGCCTGGCGGGCACTTTGGAACAGGAGCCCTCATTTCCTCCTCTTCCTCTCTCTGGCCTCAGATTCCCATCTGTAAAAAGAGGTGATCTCGGAGGCCCCTTCTGATGTTGCCTGATCCTTCCAGGAGGTCTAGGGAAGGGCCTGTGGGGACTTGTTGGAGCACCGCGCCCCTCCCCTTTGGCATGCCCACTCAGCTGACCACCTGGACAGCCGACTCTTACCACCTGGACGGGCAGGTGTCAGGTTGCGTCCTCCAGCTGGGGCTGCTCGCCACAGTGAATGGGCACCCGTCGGGCCATGGCTGTGGCACACCAGAGCCTCGTCCGGGGAGCCCACGCTCCGTGGAAGCTTCTGGGTCGTACTTCTGAGCCTGGGAGGCCCAGCAGAGAAAGAGGGCCTTGGTTGCCCGTGTTCCCTAGAGCCTACAGAAAGATGGCGTCAGGGTGCCTGCGGATGAGGGCTCAAATCCTGCCGGTTGACATTGGACAAGCTGCGTCATGAGTCTAGGACTCAGTTTCCTCATCTGTTAACAGTGGGTGAAAATACCGGTGGGCCTGGGGTGAGGACTGAATGAGCAAGGGGCTCCATAAATGATTTGCTAGCGGAACTTTCCCATCGGGGTCCCCTCTGGTGCCTCAGTGTGCGAGTAGGTGCCGGCTGAGTTTTCGGCACGGCAGCTAGCAGAGGTGCTGGAGGGACCGAGGCTCTGTGTGTTCCTCCTCGGAGGGTGGGCCTGCTGGAGCAGAGGGCCCCGTCACCCAGGAGGCAGTCAGGGCGATGCAGGAAGCAAGCCACCTGGCAGCTTGGAGAGGTTGGGCCTCAATGTGCCCATCTGTAAAATGGGATGAATGAGCTCTCTCTTGGGAAGAGACTGTGGTTGTGTGCAGACTCCCACTGGCACATGCGGGTGCTGGGGAGACCCCGTCAAATCCTACTGGCCTGTGGGCTTTGCCTTCTGGTGGGGGTCCTGGAGTGACCCCTCTCACCTTGTCAAGTTGCCAAGGGCTCTGAGGAGAATGTCCAAACACGCTCAGGGCCATGGTCATGTAAACCCCGGTTTCTCAGAATGCCCTGTGGAGCTTAGCGATGCTGCCTTCGTTAGGGTTGGAACCTCCGGTCGAGAAAGGTGCTGGGTCCCTTAGGTTGGTGTTGTTGGTGTTCCCGTGGCTTTCTTTTCTTTGACACTGGGGGCGTAGTTTTCTCCAGTAGAATAAACACCTGGCGTCAGTGTCCACAGACCTTTCTGGCACGGGGGGGCTTCTGCCCATGAGACTCTGGTCCCTACTACTGTTTCAATGGATGGAAAGGCATTTTGCTTTCACCAAAAACCATCCGAATCCTCGTTTTACGTTGAAGGTATTTCCCAGCGAGAGCCTGCCGATCACTGTGGGCAGGTTTGTTTAAGAAAGCCACTGAATGCGATTTCATAAAAGGCAAAAGTTAATCTGCAAGGCGGCTTTGTCCTCATCCCCCCACCCCTCCCCGCGCCCCTTTTCTCGGGTTCTAATACTGCAGCAGCCTACAGTATTTTTATTTTATGTGTGACGAAAGATATTCTTGGCCTTTTCTGTTCAGCAACAGGACGAATGGATTCCTTCATTCTCGAAGAAATATGTAAAATAATCCCTTAGAAGTCTAAAGAGATATGTTTGTTCAAAGCATTTAAAATGTTATTTTAATCAAAGGCACAAAACAGTCTCCATGCTGTGTCAGCTGAAGACAACCACGATGTCTAAAGACATCATGCTTTCTTTCCAGTCTCCCTTTTCCCTTTTTCCCCTCCCCACTTGGGCACCAACTTTTCTTTTTCTCCTTCCTCTTCTTCTTCCCCTCTTCCTCCTTCTCCTCCTTCTCCTCCTTCTTCTTCTTCTTCTTCTTCTTCTTCTTCTTCTTCTTCTTCTTCTTCTTCTTCATTTAATAAAAAGGAAAAGATTAAAGAATAAAACTTCAGTGGCTCCAATGTGTAAAGGAATTTAATATGGTGGGAGCATTAATTATTTTAGCTTAATTGAATTCTGAGGACTTGCATTACTTGCATTTCTGTAGACAAGCCCTGTTTATTATTTCTCTGTGTAGATTAACAGTAAAGGAAACACAGATAACTTTCAGTTATTTATTGTAAAATAAATGTGTCAATTCATGTGTAAAGCAAGCTGCTCAAAGATAATTGAGTCTTTATATTTTAAGAGGGGGACTAGGAATCACAGGCGCTTCTCCGCCCGGGCTTCCGGAAATCCGCACAGCTGCTGCCCAGGCCCGTGGCACCGCTGGCCTCGCCCGGGCCTCCCCTGTTCCTGCTTCCCGTCTGTGTTGGGGAGGGATGCGCTCGAGCAGCCCGTCTGTGCCCCGCTGTGCTTCCCAAGGCCGGTTGCCGGTGAGCCGGTGGCTGTTAACCTCTTGGGTGTTGGTCTCTGGCTTGGCTGTCGCGAGTGAGGTGCTCATGGTGACCCCGAGTGCCTTTTCTTTCCTGGAACCAACAGTCTGTGTGTGTTGTCCAGACGGGTTCTAGCCCTCCATGCTTCCAGAGGCGGGGATCCCGAGATGGAGGGGCGGGGCTGGCCTGTAAATATGTGGGCTCCCTTTCACCCTCACGGCCCGCCCCCCCCAGGGTGAGATGGGGGTTGAAATTCGGTCGGTCATTGCACCCCGGTAGGACTCTGGATCAGCCCTTTCCTTGGGACTCTGCAGTTTGGAGACGGGCATAAAAGGAGTAGTTAATTATTTCTTTTCTTTTTTTTAATGACAGAGAAGTAGGAGAGTGGCAGGAGGAACTTTCTGGACTTTGTGTCCTGGAGGGCGTTCATTCTTCGTTCATTCATTCATTCATTCGTTCGTTTGTTCATTTACTAAACAAGCAGCTGTTGCTCTTCCCCTGCCCGGAGCCTCCCCACCTGGCCAAGGGGTGACAGAACCCCCAGGGGGTGGGAGCATGGCCTTCTGGGCTGCTTCTCTGTCCCCCTTGGGGGACATGGCGGAGTATGAGTAGGTAGCAACCTCACTCTTGATGTGTGCAGTTACGGCCCTGGGCCCTGCACCTTGGCCGTGTGCTGCGGCCAGGGGAGGTCCATGGTGCCTGTGTCTGAGGCCCATCTGGGGACAGACGGGCGGGGGCGGGAGGGGGGCGCTTGGGCAGAGGTGGGGGCTTCGGCCTGGAGACCCGACTCAGGGCAGGCGTCTGCCTCTGTAGGAGTTCTTCACATTTCCTAAGTCCCCTTCCCACTACATTCTCCCACCTGTGCGGAGGGTTCTGATGGAGCTGGGAGGTGAGGGTAGCAGATCCTGGGGTGGGGGGAGGGGGAGAGGAGGTGGGTTCCGTGGTTTGCAAAGAGCGGGAGTCTCTGAACCGTTATCTGGGACGGGTGACTTGAGGAGGGGTGGGGAGAAGGGGGCTTGGGGTGCTTGGGGCTCTCAGCCTGCACCAGGGAGGCCACGTGCTGCCTGCCAGCCTTGGCCGGGTGACCTGACCTTCCAAGCTGCAGTTTCCTCACCCAACAGTAACTGTGGGGCGCGGATGATGTGTGCCTGGCACCCGGCCCACGTGCTGCGGCCTTCCACCCTCCTCCTCCTCCTCCCTTGCTGGTGCTGTTACCCCAGCTCCATCGTTCCGTGCTGTTAGTGGTGCTAAAGTAGGCCTTCCAGGAATTGGGGAGAAACTTCCATTGGGCTCGGAGAATTCCGCCGTGGGAAACCGAGTCCGCACAGCTGTTGTGTGTCCCCCTCCCCCAGCCATCTTTGGTCACGTTACTGTCGCGTGGTGACCGCGCGGATAGTGGGTCACCCTGGGGAGGACCGTGGGCAGCATGGGCTTTGGTGGCGGTCGGGAGGGGTGCGATTCCAGACCCCACCCAGGCAGGCCGCCTCACTTTTCTGGGCCTCGGGTTCCTCCCCTGTACCTACTTTTCAGTCCCATGCCAGGGACGGACGGAGGCCTACAGGGCACCCACCTAATGCAGGGTCCCCCTGCAGCCAGATGCCTGACAGGCGGAAGCTTCTAAAAAGCTTTCTGAAAGAGCGTGGACCCTGCTTGAAAGCACGAGGTGTTTGCTCCCCAGTGAGAATCTTGAAAACTCACCTGGGGTATCTCTCTCAGCCATTGACGCCGATTCCTCCTTAGAAATCCCCATTTTATAGCCACTGGAGGGAAGGCTCTTGATCACAGGTAATTCGTTTTTACGTGTTATCACCCCTTCCATAACCAAATGGAGCTGTAACCGGAGGAATGAGCCATCAGCTGTCAGTCATAGGTTTGCCTTTTGCCTTTTTTCCCCGTCCTTTCCCCAAACCCCAAATGTCAGATTTCTGGAGAAATGCAGGAGGCAGGCAGCGGGTGACAGGAGGTGGCAGATCCCCCTGGGCTGGAAGGAGCAGGCAGTTCCCTGCTGCGATGGCCCCACCCGCTCTGCACATCTTCATCTAGAACCTAAGAAGGGACAGGGATGCGCCTGGAGACAGGAGAGGGGGGGTGGGAGGGGGTCCTCGTAGCAGGCGGGACGCAGGCAGGGGACTTGGTTTGGGGTCCCAGTGACCCATCACTAGTCAAAATGTGTTGCAGAAAAGGGCTTCTGATCAGCCAGAGGATTTACATGCCGCTCTGCAAATGTGCACTTCAGACTTTAAAAAAAAAAAAAAAAAAAAAAAAAAAAAAAAAAAAAAAAGAGATAAATGTGAAAAGGAGAATATTAGCTTGGCCAGTGGAAGAAACTAAATAACTTGCTTGTGCTGGAAAATGGAGATAAACCCCACTTGCAGGGTGTCTTTAAAAACTTGCGCTTGATATATTTAGAGTTGTTATTTTGCCTCCAAATTAAGATTAGTTAAATCCGTGTGTGTTGTAGCATGGATTATATTTTTGTATTATTAAATTGTGACAGCTAATTATTAGTTCTGTCTGCACCAAGGAATAGTGGAGGGTGCTGCCTGAGAGACATGGCCCTGGGGCTAGGCATAGTAGGGCTGACCCCAGAACTTGGGCAGGGCTGGTGGCCGATGGGGAAGAAAGAGGGGGCCTACCTGGTAACCCACATCGTGCTAGGTGCTTTTCTTGGCTTATGTCGTCTTGAAATAGATACCAACCTTAAAACAGATACCTCTAACCCCGCTTTGAAATAGGTATTTCTAACCCCACTTTGAGCTGATGCTTGGAGGGGCTAAGGGGCTTGCCCAAGGTCACACGGCAAAGTGGAGTCAGACTCGACTCTGCCTGGCTACCTCAGGTAGCCCAGGGAATGGAGGTTTCTAGGGAAGCGTAGTCCAACGCTGCCTGGCTGGCGAGACCTGTGGGGGCAGGCGCTACCTCTAGACCCTGTCCAAGGTCTTTGAAGAGCATCCCAGGGTATGACACTTGCGGATATGGCCCAGGGCCTTCAGGCCCCAGAGGTCTTGACCCACGGTCTGTGGTAACATCATACTGTTGTCTGTACTTCGTGGTGAAGGTTTTGGAGAGGTGGGCAGTGGGGGAGAAGGCAATAAGATATGAATGCAGATGGGTGGATCTGGGCTGGGATTTGGGGGTTGCCAGTGACTTGTTGAATGACCTTCAACCAGTTTTTCACCTCTCCAAGTCCCCATTTCCTGTAGCATGGAGATATCTTTCAGGCTTGTTGCAAGGTTTGATTTAGACCACGTATGCACGCACTAGGTCCTTGTGGAGTTGTTAGCTGTTATTAATAATGGAGAACCACTGGAGGGATCCGTGTAGGGATTGTGGCCTCTTGGCCTGAGCTGGAAGGGTCTCCTTGCTGACCCTCCCATTCTTACCTGGAACTGGTTACTGGCAGGGCTGAGCCCAGACCCCAGTTATCTGGAGTCAGGTGCCCTCTCGCCACACCAAGCCGTGTGACTGGAGGCAAGCCCTTTTCCCTTGCGGAGACCCAGTTTCCTCACTTGTAAACGGGGGGCCAGAGACTGAAGGTAAATGGTACCAACGGCTGCAGAGTGTCAGCAGCTGTAAACATGACCATCGCACTGAATTGTAGTTGAAAATTGTATCGAATTAAAAAGAAGACAAGGGACGCCTGGGTGGCTCAGTCGGTCGAGCGTCCGACTTCGGCTCAGGTCATGATCTCGCGGTTTGTGGGTTCGAGCCCCGCGTCGGGCTCTGTGCTGACAGCTCAGAGCCTGGAGTCTGCTTCGGATTCTGTCTCCCTCTCTCTCTGCGCCTCCCCCGCTCATGCTCTGTCTCTCTCTCTCTCTCTGTCTCTCGCTTTTGCAAAAGTAAATAAACATTAACAATAAGTAAATAAATAAATAAATAAAGACAGACAAAAAAATCCTAGTTAGCTACAGGGTCATTTTGGTTTTTTTCCTCAGGTTTCCTTTAGGTTTGGGGCCCTTATTATCTGTGATTTCCAAGCTTGCAGAGCCATTCAGGAAGAGGAGAGGAAGTTAAGGAAGGGAGCGAGGCAAGGCGCTGGTTCTCAGGTGGGGAACCCTCAGCCTCAGTTATTATTATTATTATTGGGTTTTTCATTTGACAGTAAATAGATAGCAGTTGGCGTAAGTTTTTTATTAGGCACTTGACAGCTAGCCTTTTTTTTTTTTTTTTTTTGCCAATTTTCATTCCTGACTGATGCATAACCATTAGCTGTAGAAACTGTTAGGAGGGGGCTCTGTCAGCAAACTATAACTAGGGCAGTCCCGCTGTCACCCCTGTGCCCTCGGGTTCGTCTTTTCCCTGAAGAAACAAAAAGACTGCATTTTCATATTTGGGTTTTGAATTTAACGCGTACTTACAAGAACTTACGGTGGACCACTCACTGTTTGAAGGGCTTGGCAACTATTGACTGATTTAAACCTCCTCACACCTCCAGGAGCTAGGGTGCTGGTATGAAGCCCACAATACCAAAGAGGAAACTGAAGCACAGAGACATTGAGTAATTTGCCCAGGGTCACACAGCTGGTGAGAAGGGGCCGAGGGTGTGAACTCAGGCAGTCATGCTCTTCCTGTGGCGCCGCTGTGCTTCCCGTGGTCGTAGTTCGTCCTCTGTTCCCATCCACTGTCTCTGCCCCATGAGAGGTGATAAATCAGTTACTACTTTCGTTTTGTAGATGAGGAGACCGAGTCCTAGAGGGGTTAAGAGGCTTTTGCATAAACACTTCTAGAGGCAGCGACAGAGTCGAGCCTGGGCGCCGGGCTCCCGACTCCTGGCCTGTGACCTCCTCACAGGGAGCCCAGGGGACCACGAGGGTCTGTAACTGCGGCTGGCACAGGCCGCTTCTGCTGCCAGCCAGACGACGGGTGATCTCCACCCGGAGGGGCAAGCTCCGCGACGAGACCTGGGGTCTCGTGGGAGCTGAAGAAGTCGGGACGGTGGACCTGCCCCCACCCCGGTCCTGTGCACGTAGGTGGGTTTTGTGCCGACCGCTGTGCAAAGCCGCCTTGTTAGGGGCTGAGCCGGGCCTACTGAATGCGGGTGGGGACTGGCAGCC
The DNA here is from genome assembly GCF_007474595.2 of Lynx canadensis. Classification (NCBI taxonomy): domain Eukaryota; kingdom Metazoa; phylum Chordata; class Mammalia; order Carnivora; family Felidae; genus Lynx; species Lynx canadensis. Next base: position 140,721,796 of record NC_044308.2, on the reverse strand, counting down.
GGAGTGGGCTCGGGCCAGAGACCCGGGGGGTACGCACGTGTCCATGCCCTGCGGCTGACGGGCGGTGTGACCTTGAGCGGACCCTCCCCCTCTTTGGGCCTGAGCTTCCTGAGCTGAAATAGGAGAAGGAGCTACCAGTGGTTTCCAACAGCTGCAGGCCCACCCCCCGCCCCGCAACCCCTGCACGTGTGGGGGAGGGGAAGCTTCCTACCTACACCCTCCCACCCAGCCGCCCGAAAGGCTTTCCTCCTTTGGGCTTAGGAAGTAACTTTCTTTGAAGACACTGGTGGCCGAAATGAGAACTAGTTCTGCTCAAAGCTGCAGAGAGCCTTCCGGGAGGATGTGCTGCCTTCACGGAGAGGGTGACCGAGTGTGGGCTCGGGACCATTCGTGTATGTCTTCCAGGCCCTGACCCTGATGTTGTGGGTGTGGTTTGGTGTTTTTTTTCGTTGTTGTTGTTAAAAGGACCTCCCTCCCGAATGGTATAAACCTCAGGCCCCACAAAACCTGAAGCCAGCCGTGACCCAGGCGTTCCTAGGTGGTGACCGGTTGACCTAAGGGTGTAGGGGTGTCGGCCTTGCCCAAATTAAGCCCAAGAAGGAGCTCCTGGCTTCTGGTGACCAGGACTTGGAGGCTCCGAGCTGGACCCAGGGACCTGGAGGCCTTTCTGGAGAGGGCAAGGCTTCTAGGTTTTATTTTATGTAATTACTTTATTTTTTAGTTTGAATGTTTGTTTATTTTTGAGAGAGAGACAGAGACAGAGCGTGAGTGGGGGAGGAACAAAGAGAGGGGAGAAACAGAATCCAAAGAGGCTCCGGACTCCGAGCCATCAGCCCTAGAGCCGGACGTGGGGCTCCAACTCACAAACTGCGAGATCATGACCTGAGCCGAAGTCAGACACCCAACCGACAGAGCCACCCAGGCGCCCCCTTGTTTTATTTTTTTCATTTTTATTTATTTGTTTTGGGAGAGAGAACACGTGTGCACATGAGAATGGCTAAGGGGCAGTGAGAGGAAGAGAGGGAATCCCAAGCAGGCTCCAAGCAGAGCCTGATGCGGGGCCAAACTCATGAGCCATGAAATCACGACCTGAGCTGAAATTGGCCGCTTAACCTACTCAGCCACCCGGGTACCCCTAGGTTTCATTTGTATTTTGTTTTAAAATTTTTTTTAAACAATTTTTTTTAAGTTTATTCATTTTTGAGAGAGAGAGAGAGAGAGAGAGAGAGAGAGACAGTGTGAGCAGGGGAGGGGCACAGAGAGAGAGAGAGAGACGGAATCCAAAGCAGGCTCCAGGCTCTGAGCTGTCAGCACAGAGCCCGACATGGGGCTCGAACTCATGAACCGTAAGATCATGACCTGAGCTGAAGTCGGACGCTTAACCGACTGAGCCACCCAGGTGCCCGTTTGTATTTTGTTTTTAAGTGGGTTTCCTTAGGGCCCTCCTGGTGGTCTGCTGGTTTTGATCTGGAGGAGAGGGGATGGCTTAGGAAGGATGATTCTGTGCTGGGGTGGGGGTGGGGGGATGAATGACAGGAGAACGAGTAATCACTTGATGAGAGTTAGGTTGGGAGAGTGCTTGCTGCCGGTCCCAACTGCATGAAAACTGGGACCCCAGGCTCCTTTGGGTAGAAGGATATGAACAAAATGGCCTTTTGTTGGAGGTGAGAAGTCAGAACCCCCCATTCCTGCTGTGGAGAGAAGACAGCTGTTCAGATGCAATGCCGAGGGCAGGGTGAACCTCTCAGCTCAGGACAGCCACCTAGTTTTCTAAGCCAAGGCAACGTTTGATCAGGGCTGTTGACCGCCCCGGGGCTGAGTACCTGCACACCTTCCATAACCTTCTGGTTGCAAGTGTGGACACAGCCTTAGATGCAGGCAGATAAGTCCAGACTCAAAGGTACAAACAGGTGTGTGGGTCAGTGCCCACCCATGATGAACCCCCATGAACAGAGCCCTGCCCCTTGTTAGCCCCCGTGCCTGGATTGTGAGGAAGCTACAGTGAGGACATCTGTCCAACCCTGCAGTGTCCAGAAAGCACAATTCAGCTTTTCTGACTTCAGGTACCAAAGGAATCCTTGAAAGTCATAGAGAAAGCACTCACTGGCTTTGTTTTAAAGACTTTTCCGGGCAGAGCATGGCATCTGGAGAATGTAGTCCCCCAGCTGGGTTCTAGGGGTCCCCCCTTGACCGGGGGGGGGGGGTGGCCAGGGACTGTCTGTCCTGGGCTTCCTCTCTAGCCATCTAGGGTTCTTTGTTTCCCTTATGGAGAAACAGGACAAAGCTTTGATGACCTCTTCCCACCCCAGCAACTGGCTAAAACGTTTGATTGAGGTTGGTAGACCCCACAAAACTAAGTTCTCCAAGGGAGCCAGAGTGGATTCCTTCCCCCTCCCACCGAGAGTTCAAAGCCAGCCAATTAAGAAACCTAAACAGTGTGGTCTTCTCCTTGCATCATTGACATCATTGGCTTGTAAAACTTTCCCTGCAAAGGAGGCGCCTTTATTCGCTGGGAAAAAGAAGTATATAATTTTCCTGACCTGGCTTTTGCTTTTGAGGGGAAGGAAAAGCGAGAGGGAACTCATTTCCAGAAACAAACAGGGCCCAAGATAGCAAACAAGTTCCACACTCCGATGTCCGGGACTTGCTTTCCCACAGCACAGCCATTCGGGACACCGAAAATGGCATTTAGTGGAAGACGCGAGACCCTCGGGGCTGCCTAGTGCTGGGGGTCCCTGGTGGGGGGGCGCCTTCTAAGACTATGGGGAGCGGTGGGGAGTTGGACATCAGAATCCAACCAACCCTGAGACTGAACTTCTGCTCCCATGAAACCAGGCGCCACCTGCCTCACCACCAATGCAATGTCCCGTGTGCCCCGACGGTTGCAACTTTCAAGACTCATCTTGCCCCCTTTCGGGATCTCCAGCGACCCTCCCCACTCCTGGCCTCCTCGCCTCCGTCCCTGACGGTGCGCCCCTAGCAAATCATTCCCTTCCACGTGGGAGGGGGCAGGGGCAGAATTCCTGACAGGCCCGTCGGGGACTTCAGGCCCCGCCCCTGGGGGGGCTCCAGGGTTGGGGTCCGTAAGTCTCCCCTCCTCTCACTTCCAAGCCCGGGCACACCCGAGGCGGGTGGTGCACAGCTCCGGCGGACCCCGCGCGGAAACGGTCGGACACTGGCAACACCGTGATTGCACCGGGGGCCTTCTCCGCGGTCGGTGCCCACCCCCCATCCGGCCGGCTGCGGTCCCGCGGGGGGCTCTGAGGCGCCGCTCCCGGGCCTTTGGGCGCGCCTGGTCCCCTCCGGGCAGCCGGCTTCGCAGATTCGCCCGCGGCCTCTCCAGCCTGCGCCCCGGGGCGCGCGGTTAGGCGACCATCGGCCACGTCTCTTCTGCTCTCCCGGCCCCGGCCCGCCGCGCACGTTGATTGTGTCTTCTTGGGGCGGGAGGGCCGAGGGGGCTCCAGGTCCATGCATAATTCGGGGGCTTAATGGGCCAGCTGCCCGAGCGGGGCGGCGAGGGGCGGGCGGAGGCGCAGCTGACCCTGCCCGCATCTGGCCTCGCCGGGAAGGCGCGCTTCTTTCTTCCTCCCGTGACAGCTCCCCTCCCCCTCTCGGCCCGGGTCCGAGGGGGGCGGGGAGTGGGCGAGTCGTAGGGTTAGCCCCGGGGAGGGGGCTTCCTCGGTGCATTCCAGCAACTTTTGCTTTGGGGGGGGGGGTGGGAGGCGTGCAGTGAATCGGAGCCTCCCCGGGACCTGGCTCCAGAGGGAGCCGGGGGAGTTGGAATGCAGGTTTCCTCGGAGCACTCTGCAGCCCTCGAGTCTTTTTTTCCGAGCCCCTTTCCCCCGCCCCCGGCGGCCCCTTGTCGGCCCCCGCCCGGCAGCAGCCCTGCGAGCTCGCCCTTGGCCCCGGGCCAGCCCCCTTCCCTGGCAGCGGGCGGAGATGGATGGAGGCGGAGACCCAAGGTCAAGGGCGGGGAGCCCGCCGGCCCGGGGCCCCTTTGTGCGCTCGGGCCCGCCCCTCCTCCACCCTCCTTCCCCTCCCGGACCCCCAGGCGCGCGCCCTGACTAGTGACCTTCCCGGGCGTGGGGAATTGCATTTCAGGACCCCTGAAAACTCCCGCCAGTGGCCCCAGCCTCAAAACCAGCGCGCGAGGGGCGGGGCTCCTCTCTGGGGTGGCGTTCCTTCCCGGGCATTTGTCTTGGGTCCTGGGGGCGCCCCGGGATCCCTTCTCCGCCCGCCGCCAGCGCTCTGAAAGGGTCGCGCCCGACCGAGCCCGGCATCAGCCCACCTTGGCCCGACAGAGCCCGGCAGTTCCCCGGATCCAGGTGAGGCCCGTTTGCAGGGAGCCTCAAAGAGTTCCTTTGTGCGTTTGTGTCCATCCAGGGCAAACAGTCCCGTCCCAAAGTGGTTTTCTTTGTAGCTTTCCACACCCCCCACCCCCCGGTGGGGGGAGGAGGGAGAGCCTGCTTTTCTAGAGGGAATTCCTGGGGGCTGGGATTTTAAAACACTCAAGAACAAAAGTGTTTTCCCAATTGTGTGGGAATGGAACCCTCTAGTAGAGTAGGGCACAAAGCCTCGTGGAATTACAGGGAATTAATGTCAGTCCTTCCTCCAACCCGACTTCTCTTACAATAAGCACCCCCCGAAAGAGAATTTGTATGCAAATGGTCACCTTGCTAGGAGTCTCTCTTTATTTTTGCTTCTTAAAAATTGGCCTCCAATTGTTTAAAGCACTCCAACAGACCCTTAAAGACCCAGAAAAGCAGTGGTTGGACGCCCAATGTATTTACCACAAAGCTCTTAAGAAAATGTTCAAACATTTTCCCAAAGCTGTTACTCCAGAAATAAAAATGTATGCTGTTTGCCTATAGAAGATTAAAAGTTTACCTTCACTGTGACAGCTTTTCTAGGCTACAGTTGGAACCACGTCTCTATTTTCCATTATTCAGAAATAGGTCTGAACCAAACGGAATACATTTGCTGTAACAGGAGTCGAGGTAATTTTTAAAAATATGTATATACGTATTTATTTATGATTTGGGCTGACCCAAATCATAACAGAATATCGCACTTTCTGTGCTATCAAAGGCTAAACTATTTTGTAAACAATGCCTTCATGGCATTTAGAGTAAGAGTCAGTCTTAAATCTCAGATTTAGCTATCCCGAACTTTGAGCAGCTTGCTTTTCTTCTGGAGGAATCTGAAGGCATTTGTCAATTTATTTTTTTGAAAGGCCTACAGAAAAGGTAACAAATTCAACACTTGGGAACTCAAAGCTGCTGGCAGTCCTGGACAGGAAGGTTTTCATATCTGCCTGAACTTGCTCGGTGATTTCTCAGACGTCCATTTATAACAGTTCCAACAAGATAGAATCTGCCTTTGAATATCTGTAAATATCTGTAAAGATCACAATCCGGCACTCGTAATGGTCCCAGACTGGAAAGGCAGATTCTCGTGTTTGATTAATATTTATGTTACCGGATTCCTTTACAGAAAGAAAGATGAAACACTAATTATGTGTGTGTGTTTGAGGGGCCCTATCCTAGGTCTCTGCAGTCCCTTTAGAGGGATGTGATACATTTTAGGATTTTTGGAAAGAAGGTGCCTATGGGGGGAATTGTTCCTGTTGGGCTTGAAAGGCAGGTAACTGTGTGGTTGGGTGACTTAATGGCTATTACACGGAGGAGGAGGAGGAAGCCAGCTTATCTCTGCCTTCTTTATTTTGACGACTCCACAGTGATAAAAATTATGGGTGATTTCTCCCTCTAGTTTTAGGTTAAGCTTTGGGGCAGGGCAGCGGAAGTTCTCTGGTCTAGAATCCTCCTGGAAGAGAGGATTCTGTAGCCCTGCCTGGGTGCCCTCGTGCCTTCTGAGGGCACACACCAGTTTGTGTCTGAATGACGGGGTGGGCTGCTTTGTGTTGTGGTCTCTAAGCCACTAGCCCGGTCTGCGAGGTGCAGGTGATTTGCCCTGCTTTATTCAGGAGCCATGTGTGGGACATTTGCTTGGGAATGGGGGGTTTTGTCAGCCCTGATGCTGTTGAAATACCAATGGAATTGTTATCTAGAGGGATCCCGCAGAGGCCTCCTTTGGAGATGCAGTTAAACATCTTCAGTTTTATTTGAGAAATTGAGATTTCTGTGTAGGATTTTCTAGAAGCGTGGCCTCCCGGAGCAGCGCACCTGAGCCCCGGTTAGCCTTTCGATCCCTTTTTGTTGCCACTGGAGTGTTAGGGGCCACTGAACTCGTGGAAGCACCGGAATCAGGATGTTCACACAGTCTCAGATGTGTTTGTTCCTAAACAGCCCCGGGCAGATCAGTTCGTGTCTTAGTTTCTTCACCTATAAAATGGGGATCTCCAATTGATTATGTTTCTGCCACCGTATCCAGATACAAAAACAAACCATTCCGCGAGAGTGAAGTAATTGCTGATTTCAGAGACATCGCAAAAGTATAGACTCTAATGTTGTTCAGTCCACGGGGGCAGGGTGACTAATTTGCAAAAGGGAAAGGAATCAAATAGCTACTTGTGTAGCATGTCATTTTCAATGCAAGGAGGAAGAATTAGGGGATTTAGGGGGGAGTCTAAGGGGGAGGGCTTGAATTTTCAATTTAGTAACCTAATACCAGTAGGAAATACTTCTCCCCGATTCCCATTCATTTTGGGGGACTGACACGCCACCCCAGCTCTTTGTTCCTGTTGGGGACTGTCACGTGATTCAGAATCTTAACACGGAGAGTGGGGTTAGCTGTTACTCTTGACCTGAATATACCAGAAGAGGTATCTTTACTGACGTTTGGAGTGTGGCCCCAGAAGGACAGGGGTTGGGCAGAGGGGGTGTAGACTTGGGGGTGCAGAGGAATGCATACAGCAGGCAGCATTTAAGTGCACAGTCTTGTTAGGTGCAGAGGAGGAAGGAAGTCGGTGCAGACTGGTGAGGAAATTCTCCTTTTTTTTTTTTTTTTTTGGCCACCACCTCTCAAAGCTAACAAAAATAGGCATTTATGCTCCCAGAGCACACAGCTGGCTGTTCTGAAATGGCACCTTCACTGGGGAAACGGGGAGCCCTGACTGTCCTTTTGGGTCTCCATCTTACTTTTGGGTTGTTGTTTATCTTTTGATGAGGCTTGGTTCCTTTTTTCCAGCCAATGCTGAGTGGAACCTGAATTAGATTTTTAAAAGGAAGGACCTCTGGCAGGGCCCAAAACCTCTGGTTTAGTCTCACCAGTTAGAAAATACAGATGCTTGCTTTATGTATTTTGTTGGTTCACCCCGGCAGGACTCAAACCCCAGGCTTGAGTTTGGGGGTTGGGGGGGGGGGCAGCGTGGCACTCTGCCTTCTCCACCGGGGACTTGATAGAGCCCTTGTTCCCTAGCATTAGAGCCAGGGTAGGGTGGGGGGCACAGCAGATACCCGTAGCCTGCTTTGGTGCAGGCAAGGAGCCAGAAGCTGTCTGGTGCTCCTTAATTGAATACAGATCTCGCTCAGTTCCACGTGGCCCTGTGAGGATGGGCAGGGAGGGCAGCGGTACTTACCCCCTCTCCCCTGTGTCTGGACTTCGAAGCTCAGAACCCCCTCCCACCAGCTTGAGGGGCCTCAGCGCCTGTCCCAGCCCCCAGACCAAGGCTTTGCAGAAAGACCAGGGAAGTGGGCAAGAAGATTGCGCGACGCCCATGTAAATATTGTTTGCAGGAGCTGGGTCTTGTATCTTTGTTAGTGGCGGCTCGTTAATTAACTGGCATATTAGTGTTGCCTTCTTTTGACACATGCGCGTATTTCGGGGCAGAAGAATCTTGTTCTCCTAAAACTGAACCGAACAGTTTAGGAAGTCCTCGTACAGAACCGCCTGCCTCCTCTCTCTGTCCCTGTTGTCCCCTGCTCCCTCTTCCTGTCCCCTCCTCCCCACCCTTCCTTCAACCCAAGTGGGCTCCTAGTTGCATAGAGGACAGGCACGTTAAACACAGCTAAATAAACCGTGTTTACGCTTGGCATTCTTGGTAGTGAAAAATCTGTTGCCTGTTTTTACTTCCTTATTTCTCAGCGTTTGCTTCCTACCTGTTTTTGAGCACATGCCCAGAAATAGTAGTTTTGTCAAATGAGGGGATAATGCCAGCCAGCCTTTCTTGCTGCCAAGGAAGCTGCTGGATTTTGCAAAACAGAGTGACGTTTTTTTAGTGACACTGATGTTTTTTTTCTCCCCCCAAGAAATTAGGATGTAGCATAAGAGCATTAAAATGCACTTGGGGAAGAAAAAAAAAATCCCATGCAGTCACCCCCGTGGCACAGGGACACGCGTGGAGCAGGACAGGTCTCACGTTCGTCTGCACTTGGCGGCTCCAAGGGCAGGAGGCAGCCTTCAGATAGGAGAGGATGCTTAGGGCCTGGAGAGCTGAGTCAGGCTCCCTTCCCTTCAGCCCCAAGACTTCATTTTCTCTGCCATTTTGGATGATGTGGTGTAAAGATTCTGTTTTTCTTTTTTTCTGGTTGGTTGTGTGTGTTTCGTTTCTGAGGCCTTCTTGAGCAGTGCCTGCTCTGTGCTCTTCCTCTGAGGTTACCGTTAGATTCTAGTCCTGATCCGGGTCTGGAGCTATCATTGTTTATATAGAAGAGTGGCCAGGGAGACCCCTCCCTTTTTCTGCATCTTTATCCACCCTGTCCTTTGCAGGGGGGGCGGGGTGGGGCGGGGGGTAATCTGAAAAGTCATTGTCATGATATGCTGTTTGCTGGGCAGAGAATTGCAGCCGAGACAACAGATTAAAAAAAAAACAACATTTTTTTTTTTTTTGAGCAGTTTCAAAAACCATTAAAAAAAAAAAAAAAAAAAAAAAAGACAACGCTGAACGCTCCTACCCCAGGCTTGTCTTATCCGGGAATCTTTGCTGGGTTTCTGCAGTGGGTTCTGTCTGAGGCCCCAGCACATCGGCTCCGTTTCAAAGACAGCCAAGGGAAAAAAAAAAAAAAAAAAAAAAATTACAACAAAATCAAAGTCCGCGTGCTATGATTTCCCCCAATTTCTAATGGGAATACCCTGCAATAGAAATGATATTTCCATGGAGGACTGTGCTACCGGTTTCTTTAATTACATTAAATAGCGGCATAAACCTCAGCTGCTTGTAAACCTCTGTTACACTGGCAGTGGCTCGGGGAGCGTGGCTAGATTGAAGCCTAAGGAGCAGCGTTCCCCGTGTTAATGTGCTAACAATCTTTATTCAATTAATCCCGCGAAGTGTTAATTTTTACAAATTTTGTTGTGCACACACTGCATATCACCGTCAGTGTGTCAGGAGAAGAAAATGGATTTCACGTCAAAAAACAAGGAAGAAGGTGGCTGTCAGCCTGCTCCCTTAGAAGAAAATTTGTGATTGTAGCCGTCAAATGCTACCCATGCTGAAAGGAAGGCTCACAATATGTATATTACATGCCGTCTACATGCAGAAAACTCCGTTTAAAGGAGCTACTTTGTTGAAAGTAATTACAGGCCTGCTCAATGTTTTAGGCAGTGACATTTCAGACTTGGCTTGGAAACATAAAGAGGCCACAGAAAGATTTTGTTCTTACGGGATGCAAAGCAGCGCGCCTCAGTATTCTCTATGTCCATTAGTAGGAGGTAAGAAGAATGAAAAAGGAGAGAAAAACAAAAGACTCCGTCAACAGCAAAAGGCAGGGGAGAGCTGGATTTTTTTATTGATGGTAGAGATGGTTGCACGTAATTCTCACACATGTAAGTGAAACCAACAAATGCATTTAAACTATAGCAGTGACTCCTTTTCTACAATTTGTTCTTTCTTTCCTCCTATTTTCCTTTCTTTTTTCATCCTTCCCTTCTTACTCCTCCTCCTCCTCCTTCTTCCCCTCCTTCCTTCCATCCCTCCTTCTTTCCCTCCCACCCTCCCTTCCTTTCTTCTCCTTCCTTTCTTCCCCTTCCTTCCTTCCTTCCTTCCCCACCTACTCACCAAGTTCAATTTCTTTCCCTCTAAAACAAGAAACCCTGCTGGCCCTCATGGTTGCACATTCCCTTACTGTGCAGGTAGGGATTTTAGAGTCCAGTCTTAATAAAGGTTGATGATGCTCTCAACAGTCCTCAAATCCACGACTCCGTCTGTACCTGGGACTGCTGTCCCTTTTCCTGGCTGCCTCTGGCTTGGAGTCCTTGCAGTAACCTCCTTTCTGGGCACTCTGTTTTCTTGATGTGCTTTTTTATTGGCTGTGCTGAGTTGTTTTCATTCTCGATTCTGTGGGATGCTCAGAGTTCAGACCTCCCCCTTCTATTTACTACATCGTGTTCTCTGCGCGTGGGGGCTGAGCCAAAGCCAGTGTTGGGAGTTGGTGGGGCCTGCAAACCGCAACAACTTTTTGAACTCACCAGTTTTTAAACATGTTCTGTAGAGGACCAGCTTTTTTTTTTTTTTTTTAATTTTTTTTTCAACGTTTATTTATTTTTGGGACAGAGAGAGACAGAGCATGAACGGGGGAGGGGCAGAGAGAGAGGGAGACACAGAATCTGAAACAGGCTCTAGGCTCTGAGCTGTCAGCACAGAGCCCGACGCGGGGCTCGAACTCACATACCGCGAGATCGTGACCTGGCTGAAGTCAGACGCTTAACCGACTGCGCCACCCAGGCGCCCCGAGGACCAGCTTTTTAACAAGTGTCAGGATTCAGTGTTTCCAGGTCATTCCTCAGATGTCAGGCACAGTGGATGCTGATGGGGGGGGGGGGGCGGGGAGAGTGTCCTTAGTTTAAAACTCACTGTAGGCACCAAATCTTGAAGAGTCATCTCGTGGTGTATTTCCCTCCTGTGACATGTGGCTTCTGTCTTGACTGAGGTCCCTCCCTGTCCCCCCACCAACTCTAAACTAATGCACTCCACGGGGAGTGTTCATGGGGAGGGACATGCCTAAGAGATGCCTGGCCAAGGCTATCATTGGAGTCTGGCCACAAAGTGCGCATCTGGGAAAGGGGCATGGGATCCTGACCCCAAGTCCAAATTCTAGATGTTTGGAATCCAGATGACTTATCCAGCTTTTTACTTCAGTTCATAGGATGCGCTTTGTCTCCAGGAGTGCTTTGGGAAGGTGTGCGTGATGTACTGTTAATGGCTCCTAGTGTAACGTAATAGGACATTACTGAAGGATCTTGGGTAAATCGCAGTCCAGGGCAGAAACTGGAAGACTGAAGCAGCTACCCAGCCTCTGATCAGAAAGTCTGAATCTGGGGAAAAGGGGCAAATTTCTCTGCTGGGTACTGACCAGCTGTTTTTAATGGTGAGATTCAGAGAATCTGTCAACTCCTCTTTGTCCTTGGCCTCTGTGGATTCCCCGGTATGCATGGAGACATTTGAACGTGGCCTACGTTGCTGATATATGCATGTATGTGTGTATATGCATATATGTATCATCTCTTTACTAGATGTGCATATGCACATTTTTCTAACGGGTGAAACATCTGGTTTCACCTTCTGTTGTGCCCAGGCCTGCCCATTCCAGGAGCGTGGGCCCCGATCTGGTGGACCCTGACTGCTGAGGTCACCCGAGAGGACTCCTGTCTGTTTTTCTGTGTGCGTCTCAAAGCCGTGGTTCAGAGGCCTCAGCATCCCGGCCAGAGGACAAATGATGGCGGTTTATTTGCATTCCAGCAGCTGAGAGGGCTCTAGGGATTTCCCTGAATGACGAGCAGAAGAGTTGAAGCTGTACGTTTTCCCTGGCAGCTGTCCACTTGGGGGTGGAGTGGTCAGCCCCGAGCACTTGGTCAGTTTACCCTGAAGAGTTGGCAGAATACGATTCAGACACATCCTTCCTCCCGAGTAGCACCTGACATTTCCTGTGCTACTTTACCGGGCCTTTTGGAAGGGCCATAGAAGGTTTTGAAATTTGTGATGTAACCCTTACAGATCCTTGGCCCAGGGCGTTGCCCCAGAGTGTTTCGGCTTCTTGCATCTTGAGGAAATTGGGGTCGGTGGCCATTGAAACAGGTGCTTTTGGACCCGGCGATGGGGTGGGCGTGTGTGCCTGCTTCTGACTGCAGGATGCAGTGGCCGGGGACGACCTTCCCTTTCCAAACCTTGGTGGAAGTGTTGTCGAAGGGCACGGTCGTTGCTTTGCCTTGCCTCTCCCTTTTCAGGGATGCATTAAATGTTCAGCATGCTGGGGAGCGAAAATAGTTGAAGCGGTGATTCACTGTGACAGATCTCAGGAGTGCGCGAAGGGGGAGGCGTGAGGCGGAAGGTGGCCTGTCTCAGGGTGCTGGAAGGGATTTGCTTCTTGCTTCCGCTCGGTGGCCCAGCCTTCTCGGCGCCCTGATGTCCACGAGGGCCATGAGGGCATGTAGGGGTCTCTGGATGGTCACTGGGGAAATGGCACTTGGACTGGCCTCAAGCCCAGAGATGTTCTTGGAGGCCCTTGGCAAGCCCACCGCTCCCCGCTGCCTGGCACCCGCAGGAGCCCTCTCTAGGCCTTCGGGAAACCAGGCAGGCCCTCTCACCTGCACGGGAAGGAATCCCCACCCTCCCAGCCATGTGAAAGGGCTGCCGTTTTTAGCAGGAAGCCAGAGTAAAGGCCCAGCTCCCATTGGAGCTTTGTTTTTATGGCCCCCATGTGATGGCCCTGAAGGATGTCTTTAAACACAGCTGTGCAAACCCTGTGAGACCTCATTTCCCCTTTCTGTTGCTTGTCTTATAAAGGACGCTAACACGTGCACCCCCGAACTCAAAGCCGTTGCAGCAAGGACCAGAGACCCGTGATGGGCACTCAGAGTTGGCCTGACTTAGAAGGAGGATCCAAAAGTGGGAGGTGGGGACTTGGTGGCCTCAGCTCCACGCAGAGAATTTCTCGATCCCCCAAATGCTCTGGTGCACTGAGCTGAGCCGGGCTGCACACACAGCCTGCTCTCTTGGCCTGACTTGGGGACCTGTCCTGACATTTGTGGGTTTTCATGGTGACTTACATGGCGTTCACGTAAATGCTTGGATTCCCTTTCTGCTTTGTTGTTCATGATGATGATGATGATGATGATGTATTTTATAACGAAATGAAAAAGCAAGTTCTAGCGTTTGCTGGTTACCAGCCCTTGGTGGTTAAAAATGAAGAAAAAGACATTAAATGATACCTGTGGAGTGAGGGAATTTATTTTCTGAGTGCCCCGCCCCCCCCCCCAACTGGTGTAGCTCTGAAATTGAGTAACAAAGAAGGCTGCTTAGAATCCTTCTCTCTTCCTGCTGTCTTAGTCCCCCCCCCCAAAAAAAAAGAGAGCTGAGAGAGACAAATGGTGGGAAGGCTGGGTCTTGTGGGGTGAGTAGCCATTGCCTGTCTCATTTAAGGTGGTGCTCCACTTCTTTCAAATAGGAAATTGCCAAAATGGATGTCATCGGCTGCTAATTAGATGTATTTTAACTGCAGGATCATTTTACCAGCTAATACTGTTATTATGTGCTTCAATGTGAACCCATGGTGGAGCTGTTAAAATATGAGCCAGCGGCCCTAGCGCACAGCTAATGAAGCCTGCACGCCATCGGTGGGGCTCTTCCCTCGGTGGCTCTGAGGATGCCCAGGCCAGGCCCCGTGGGAAGGCTGAGTCCTTGCAACTTCCCAAGACGTGCCTCCGTTTATTCCCTGTGACCACCTTGTTTATGTGTTTTGACCAGGGTCCGATTCCAGGGGAGCCCCTCAGCTCTCTAGATCTCACCATCCACCCTCTCGGGCCTTTGGGCCAGCCTAGAAGCAACTCATGACCACCCGTCCTGATGTGCCAACCCAGGCCCCATCACTGTTGGCGGTGGGTGCCCCAAAACAGTCAGGCCTGAACCTCAAGCATTGGGTTTTCAAGCCTGAGCTGGCTTCCCTCCATCCTCTCTGTCTAGCAAACCGGAAAAAGAGTCCTGATTTCCCGTCGGTGTTGGGGGGAGGGGGGCTAGAATTGGGATGTTTCTTACATGCGAGCAGTGCATTTGACTTTACTCGGTTTCTCGGTTCCTCGGTCTCTCTCCCCGCGCCCCCCCCCCCCCATACATAGCATTTTGATCATCCTTAAGACAAAGTAGCTGGCAAAATATTTAAGCGATCCGAAAGAAATGTTTTTATTTGCCCGCGTGCAAGTTGGGTTATCTGCCGATCTTGTTTATGAAATTTGGGGCTGCCTTTCCAGCAGTCTCTTCGCCTCTCAAATCTTTCCCGGCTCACATTTCCATATTTCTGCGTGCATGTTCTTTGTTAATCACTTGGCAAGCGCTTATTTGAATATTAAAAATTTCTTTAATCATCAAAGGCAGGAGCACAGTCTCATGAATATTCATATTTTCCCCCCTCCTCAGACTGGATTCTAGTTCATTACCCTGCAGTAAAAGCCAAACAGCCATCAATCGCCCTCATTACAGGCTCTGGCGTTTTGATTGGCTGCCTGCTGCCCAGAGCTTTTTTTTTTTTTTTTTTTAATTTTTTTAATTTTTTTTTTTAATTTTTTCCTCTTCTCCTATGAGCTGTCTTGTACAAAAAAAAATCAACAATGCAAGAATAAATTTCTCTGGTTGAAAAACAACTTTGCAAACTTGTCAAACAGCCCTCATGGCTTGCTGCTGCTGAAGCGGTCACCAGCACTACCCCCGCACCCCCTCTTAAAAAAAAAAAGAACCCAGGAAAAAAAGGGGGGGGGGGAATTAAATAAATAAATAAAAAGGGAGAAACTTGAGCCTCAGAGATGAATATTTGTCAAGAGAGTTGACGTAAGTTTCATTTGCATAATGACTTTGTACTTCTGCATTAATAAAATTTGCATATGAAGCCATGTTAATTACTCCTGATCATGCTTTTTGCATTCATGCATAGTAATTTTCTCCGACTTGTGAGAATTAATGTCTTGGCATGGGGGGGAGGGGGCGCGGGGATTGTCAGGTTTCCTTGCTAGTGGCCCTCACTCACCAGCGCTCGCTCCCTGTCTGTCTCCCTCCTTGATCTATGACTCATTTTTGCGCTATCAGTAGGAGTTCTTGGCTTAAAAAATGTATCAATTGAAAAGCACCAGTAGGGAGAAAAATACACGTCTCCTGCACCGCGTCTTCCCGAGCGCCCGGCGCTCGCTGGGAATCTGGAACCCTCCGCGTGGGAGGGGCGCCCGAGGATTCAGCACTGGGAAAGGTGCTCGCTCCCCTCACGACCAGGCTCGGGCTTTTCCGGGCGCGTTTTTTTGTGTCTACATACCGGTGGGTGTGGGCGTGCTCGCGGGGTAGTGCGCATGTGTGAGTACCAAGCAGGACCATCTATCTGCAGGGCTCCTCTAGGAGAGAGCGCGGCAGGTTCCAGACCCCCACGGAAAGGATGCCTTGCAAACTGCCCTTACATCCTGATTTGGAGCCTAAGAAACGTTTTTAGGGATCTTATTTTTGGGCCTTTTGGGGCCTCTAGAGCAACATTCTAACCTCTGTGAGCCTCCATTTCTTCATTTGTGAGGGTGGGGGTCGCTGGCCCTAAATACTATGATACGTGTATTCGTTGTTTTTTTTTTTTTCTTTTCTTTCCCTAATGAAAGTGAACTTCCATGACAAGGAATGGAGCCAGCCAGGGCTTTATTTTTAAGCCACCTGGATCCTGAATAAAGCTGACATGGCGTCTTGGTGTCCCTGTGCCACATACCTCGGTGCTGTTCCAATCCCAGAGGGGGAACCCACCTAGAATCGTTTGTAAAAGAGTGTCTTGCAGGGCTCTGCGGGTGCTTTCCAGAGCCAGGAGAGCACCCGGCAGGCATTCCCAGCCAGGCTGTGGGAAGACCCACAGGGAGCAGGAAAAGTTCCAGAGTGGAAAATAAATGGACCATAGTAGCTGTTTATCCAGTGAGTGTTCGCTAGAAGCCAGGCTCTGGCCAGGCTTGTCCTGACCTTCCTTTAGAGGCAGGGCCCCCGAGAAGGTGACTCGCCCCAGGTCACGTGGCCAGGAAATGGCAGAGGGGATTGGACCCACGCCTCTGCTCCCTCTGCTCCAAGGCTGCTTCTGAGCTCCGGGCTTCCTCTGTGTTGCCAGCGTGTTGCCTCAAGTGCTCTGTCTGGTGCATTCTCAATTTCCTGTCTGCTCTTCTGAATGCACACACTTCTTCCTCGAGGACCGGTGAGGGCTGGGAGGTGGCCTGGGAGGCCTGCTGAGGCCAGAGACAGTCCTCGCCTTGGACTTCGCCAGTTGAACGATTCTAAGTTGGTGATTTTGAGTATATTCGCGGCGTTGTGCGACCATCACCACCACTAATTCCGGAACCGTTCATCACCCCCAGTGGAAACCCCGTTCCCACCAGCCTTCATGCCCCTGCCCCCAGCCACTGGCAACCTCTTGTCTACATTCTGTCTCTATGGATTTGCCTACTGTGGACATTGACTATCACACAATGGGTGGCTTTCGGGGTCACCTTCCGCTTTTGCTCTAGCTTCAGAAGAGGTTTTCTGGAGTATCCACCTTTGGACTGAGCTCCAGGTTTAAGTTGCTCCGGGTGAGGGGGATCCCCCCAGGTCGGAGGTCCTTGGAGAGCACCTGGAGTGTCCTCTGTGGGCAGCTTAGGGTTAGAAGCCACTCGCTCTTGCTGTCCTCTCCCTGCCTCCGCTGAGCCAGCCCCTAGAGCAGGTGGTCCTCAGGTTGGAATTCTTAAGGAGGCTTTTGGAAGCCCCTCCAAGGGGCAGCACGGCCCTCACTGCTACCTGAGTTGGGGGACGACTTTGCCTTTACAGGCCCTGGCCTAAGCCTGGCCCTTCCAGAAGGAGAGGTTTGTGGCTGGACCTGCCCTTTGACCCTTCCTCGCAACCTTGGAGACCCAGGTCCTGCTCCGTCACCGCTTGGGAAGACAGTCATCAGGCCCCGGACACTCCTGTCACTCTTTCTTAGCCATGGTAAATGGTGGTGGCTGTGTCACCGCTTCACCCAGAGCCTGGAGGCCTGGGTTTGCTCTTTTTCAGCCTCCCGTGGCCTTACTGAGCCCAGGGACCCTCCAGCTTCCCTCTGCTCCACGCGGCCCTTCTTCTCAGCATCCCAGGGCACCCCGGTCACTCCACCCCAGCTGTAGCCCGAGGGCTGGCGGGACATATCCGGCCTTTGGAGATGCAACTGGGTTCAAGTCCCAGAATTCCCGGAGCTCCAGCACCCCCTCTGGGACGGGGACAGTTTTCCCTGCTGAGTGACGTATTGGTGGTGGACTGCCTGCTGTGGTAGGTGCTCTGCACAAAGCCGTGTCGGGAGCCTTCCGTGGGGCGAAGCCAGACTGACGAGGACAGGGCCGAATGTGCAGTGTCCAGTGCTGGGGTGGGGGTTTAGGCAAGGACTGGCCAGGGCAGGCTTCTGGGAGGAGGCAGGTGACGCTGGCCTTAGGTGCCTACTTTACTTGGGGGCTTGCACCGAATGTGTGGCTGGAACTGTGTGGGGTCATTGGCCGTGCCCTCCTGGGACCGTCCCGGGCTCAGCAACACCCCGGGTCCCGAGCTTAGCCTCATCCGAGGTCCTCATTGGCCCAGGGGAGCCCACGTGGCTTTGGCTTCTTGGCAGGACATTTGCAGGGCTTCTCAGGGGTCCCGAGGCCCCCAGCCCTGGATAGCACACGTTTTGTAGAGGCAGGTGCTGTAGCTAAAGAGTTCTGGTTCCCGGAGCCGGGCGGCCAGGGTTTGGCGGGGGTGGCTGCTGGCATCTACAGTTTTCTGTGGTCACGTCACCGGCTTCCTGGTCTGCGCAGTGGGTCTCCCAAGCCCTGCCCCGTGGATGTGTTGGGAAGCTCACTCAGGATGAGGACTGACAGGATCCTGGCTCGAAGTGGGCTTGCAGGGTCCCGTGGTTCTCCTGGATGGGGGAATCCCTTGTGGGGGCCACAAAGTGGGCAGACCTCCACCCTGCAGATCCGTGCGGGGTGGTGAGCGGCCTCGGGTGGCCTCCTTGGCAGAGCTGGCCCGGGGCCCAGCTGCCCCTCATCTCGTTGATGTTTTCTTTTTGTCTCCCTGATGCTTCCCTGCTCAATTATTTACCCGGGGAATTTGGGCTTCTTCACTTGTGGTTTTGGCAAGGGCTTCACACAGACTTTTGCCCTGGTGGTCTCTTAGCCATTTAAGATAAACGGCCAAATCAAACGCAGGCCTTGCTGGGGAGCCTGCGAGCTGTGGGGCTGGGCGGAGGCAAGCCAAGCTCCTGGCCCTGTGTCGTGGCTGTTAGACTGGGGGGCGGGGGGGGGGGCGGAGACGTCCCAGCCAGGGCTGAGGTGTTAAGAGGGGTGGTGGGCAGTGCCCGGGGTTTCCTGGGGTGGGGGAGCGTTCAAAGCCTCTCGAAAAGCCTGGGGGCTTGTGTGCCGTGTGCTTCCTGCTCAAGTTGCTAAAGAGGACGCTGGGCTGGAGAGAGACACCAGCTGGCCGTCCGCCAGGCCGCAGGCTAACTGGTGCCCAGGTGCTCAGAGGTAGACTGAGGTGTTCGAGGCCTGAACACACAGCCCGTCCTGATAGGGCCAACGGTGGTGGCTTGGCACTTCCCAGCTCTTCCAGAGGGGGGGTGGCCCAGATTTCTGGGAACGAATCCCCAAAGGAAGCCAGATCCAGAACACTCTAGAAGCCCCCACATGGCGGGTGGGGGGTCTTCCTGGGTACAGGGGCCCTGACAGCTTCTTTTGCCCCCGCCCACCCAGGGATGGGAGTCTGGTCCCAAGACGGCCCAACCTGGCAGCTGTGGAAGTAGGACCCCCTCACCCCTCACCCCCCACTTCCCATGGCCTCTTACCCGCTCCCCCAGCCTGTGCCCAGGTGCCTTCCCTGCAGGGAAGCCTGGCACCCCGGGGCCTCCCACTCTGGAAGGGTGGCCTGCAGCCCTCTGCCCCGGGCCCCTGTCCCGCACCCCGGGTCCCTTGTATGGTCCAGGGCCCGACTGACCAGTCTTTTTTATTGTTTTTTCTCCAGGGCCGTGCAGGCCTGCCCAGCTGCCAGCGACGGCCCCCATAGCTGCCTCCTCCCACCCTCACTCATCCGTGATCACTCCACCTCTGCGCACCCTGGGCGCCCCGCCGCCCTGCTTCCCCCTGCCGTGCTGCAGCGCACGCCCGGTCTCGGGTGACGGGACTCAGGGTGAGGGTCAGACGGAGGCTCCCTTTGGATGCCAGTGTCAGTTGTCAGGTAACAGACGGCCGCGGTGGCGGGGGGGGCGGGCTCCCAGGGGTGGCGGGGTGTGCCCTGGGCAGGGCCGGCCGCTGCCTCTCCCAGGTGGGCCGGGCAAGGTGGGGACCCAGGGAGGATGTGTGGTCCCACCCCAGTGGGGCACCGGGGAAGTGGTGAAGGACGTCAGCGGAACTGCACACTGGTGCCCCTGTCCCCATCACTTAGGAGGTCCCTGGACGCCTCCGCCCTTTGCGAGGGTCTCACTCCCAGAATGCATTCCTTCAGCTTCCAGATTTCATCTCTTTGGGCTGTTTAGCTAAACCTTAATTGGATAACGCTTAACATCTGAGGTTTTCTTCTGCCCCCGCCACGGCCATCCCCTCTCCCCCACCCCAGTCGCTGCCCCCCTCCCCGAAGGCAGCGCTGGGAGAAGATTCCCTCCCTGGCTGCCTGTGTCCATCGCTGGAGTTTCTCTTTGCCAGAATGTGTTGCCCATTAACTCTGAGACAGAAGAGTCACTCCGAAGGAGCCCTTCAGCTGTGGCGGTGGGAGGGGGTGAAGCCTTGTGGGGTTCCTGTGGGGTGGGGCTGTGCACACGCCTACTGTGCGCCTCTCTGCAGGTCTTTGCGGCTGCCCAGTATTCAGATGGGCAGACGGGGGGTCAGCACAGCGGAAAGACCTGTTTTCCATCACCCTCCCCATCTCCCTTCCCGAACACGACCCGCACTCGTGCTGTGGCCCAGGGTCCCTGGAAATGGCAGGCCGAGGCCTCCCGCCCCCTCCTCTCCTGGTCAGGGCCTGGTGCCAGGATGCTGACATAGACACAGGTGGTGGTGAGGGCCCTGAGGCCTGGTTTCCAGGCAGGGGCCAGGAAAGGAGAAGGGTGGGTGCAGAGCTGGGGCAGATTCAGTTTGTCTCAGCTTTGTCCCCAGGCGTCTTACAGGCTTTCCCTTGATTTGGGTAGAGAAAGGAAAACGATTGTTACCGGACAGATTGTGCTTTAATTGAAACTGTCTGGAGGGACTGTCCGTGGTGGAGCCAGGTGGCCCTGGCTGCAGGGGCCAGAAGTCCCTAGGCCTTCCTGCTGGTCAGGTGGCCTGCAGCCTTCAGCAGCTCCCGCTCCGATGTCTGGTGGGCTTATACCTGGAAGTCACAAAGCGAAGACTAAACATGTCCGGGAAGGGGTCGGCACCACTGGCAAAGAAGCCAGCTCCCTGCTCGCGGCCACCCTAGTGCCCCTGGGGGATTGGGGCTCCCGTCCCAGCTCTGTAGGTCCGTGCTGTGATCCCTGCTTGCTGAGCGAGGGATGCCTGCTTCGTCTGGGCGGTTGCCCTGCTCTCGTGGCTTCCTGTAATTAGTGCTGCAGCCCCTGCAGCCACGCGGGGGGTCGCGCTATCAAAGATCAGCCTGAGTGTTTATGACTAGACTCGGTCAAGGTCTGCGGTACAGAAACATGATTTCCCCGGCAGAGGTGCACCCGGGGCTTTGCTTAACCCTCTGTTGGCTCTGGCTCTGCTTAGAAGCTGCCGCTGTGCTGAGCGGGAGCTGTTACATCCCCATTTTGCAGATGGGGAAGCAGAGGTTCGGGGAGGCTGAGTGGCTGTCTTCGGGATGCCTCCCACCCAGGTCACCCTCTTCCCACGGAGCCTCGTGCCCCTGCCTGCATCCAGGGGTGTTCGCACTGGATGGGCTCACATGCTCGCCCGCAGCCGCCCTACCGCCCACTTCCTTCTAGGGACCGTGTGTGGAGGGCCTGCTGTGTAGCCAGTGCGCTGGGCCTTTCGTGTGCCTTCTTGGATTCAGTTCTCATAGGAACCTTAGGACGTCACTCTCCCCACTTTACAGATGAAGACATGAGGCTCAGAGATGTGGAGGTCTGATAGCTCACATCCATTCATTCATTCTTACACGAAAAGCCCTTTCTTGGGCACCTAGTTTGTGGCACTGGGCAAGCCAAGGAGTCAGGCACGGTGGACCCCTGGCCTCTGGCAGCTTGCATGAGTGGAGATGGGGAGAGCGGGATCAGGGTCCCGCAGAGAGTTCGCTTTGAAGGGGATGGGAGGGCAGGGGTGGGATTTGACCCTGGCTGATCGTCCAGAACCTGCTTCATCTTTCGTGTTGGCTCTGCTGGCTTAGAGGCCTTCTTGGGTTTTAGAGCTTGATACTCTGAAGGCTTAGAGTCCGTGAGCAGCCCCCAAATTGATGTCGGTGCTCAGGGAGGAGAGTGAGGCAGGGTGAGCTCTGTTCCTGGGGTCTCTGGGACCCCCCCTTCCTGACCCTCTTCAGAGGCTTGTTCTCGGCCTCTGGTGCTAGCTAGGCTGTGATTTCCAGGACCGTCTTCGTTCCCTGTCGGGTCCCCGTTCATTAGTCTGCTCCGGGTTGTTCCCCCCATCCTTTCTGATCAGTTTCAATACCTGAAAATATCCTGCTCCAAGGGTTTTTGTCCCTTGGTGGCTTCTGTCCCTGGCACTGGGCTGTTTGCTGAAGTGTTTTTAGTGCCTATTTAATTAGTAGTTGGAATGCAGTCATTAAATCCACAGTAACCCGTTAGGAAGAAGCAGTCCTCTGAAAAGACGGAGAGGGGCCACCGTCCTCACTTTGTTTTGTCTCTTTTCAGATCAGGATGCACTGAACCTATCTCTTCAAATTAATACGGAAAACCCCGGAGTAACCGTGTTTCACACAGGTTAATTGCATGCCCGTGAATGCGTTCAGAGTTATTTATAGAAGGATGTGATTTTATGGGGGAGAAAGCCACACAGGTTTGTGTGTTTGTGTATCTCTCTGGCTGCTAGTGTCCCAGACAGCCCCGCCTCCCAGGACCCCAACCCCAGACCTCCTGATGGTCACGGTGGGGAGAAGGGATTTGGGCTCTTTGTTGCTTTTTGACTCTGCTGAAATAGTGGGGGGGCTTTGAGTCTGGGCATTCCTGGAAACTGAAGTTTCTCCCCCAAGAAATTTCATGTAGGAACCACTCCAGGGTGCGCCCGTGGCGTCCGGAACCTCGGCCTGTGGTCCTGGCCTTTGCGCCACCTGGCCGGTAACCTTGAATAAGCCAGTCTCCCTCTCTGGGCCTGTTTCCTCTTCTGTAATAAAAAAATATATATGCCTATATACGCTTACCTAGGTATCATATCATCTATTTACATGACGTTTAAAAATGAGACTCCACGTTTGACTTCTAAAACAGATGATACTGATCATTGTAGTTTCAGTTACAGGCTGCTGTGGATGATTGGGCATGTGACTTGGTTAAGGTTCCCAGGGCAGGGGTGGGGTGTTCAGAGAACAGTTTGAAAACCTCTGGGCTTTGGCTCCCCTGAACCTTTCCCCTTTCTGAGGTTTCTAAGAGTGGCAGGCAGTCATTAGAATGTATCCACTGCCTGCGTGAAGGCTGCTGCCCTTTATGGCTTTGTGACCTTGGGCGAGTCATTTCCCTCCTCGCTCCTCAGTTTCCTCACCTATAAATTGGGGGTAATGATAGTACATGCCTTGCAAGATTGTTTTCAGGATCGAATGAGGTCATATATGCCAGGTGCCGAGCCCAGTGCCTCACGCTGAGTAAGCCCTGTGGAAGTTCTGATTCATGCTCGAGCAGAACGGGTTTTACAACACCACGTCATTACGTGTCCCTCGTGTGGAGTTTTACTTCAAGCTGGACCTCCAGGTTCCACTCTTAGAGGCCTTCAGCCTCTTGGCTGGCTCAGATCATGTACCAGCATCGTGAGGTAGACAGGGAGCCGAGAAACGTCATTGCATATTTAAAAGCCACAAATGGTCATCAGCCGCAGTGATTGATACACGCGCTTGGTGAAGTTCAAGGTCTCACGGGAGTGGAAGTGTTTGGATTTAATAGAAGGAGTCAGTTGCAGCCATTAGTAGATGCTGAAATCACAGGGCAATCTTGTAAAGTTAAATTCAATTTACTTTTCTACTGAAATTGTGCTTGCTGTGTTATTTAACTAATCTGGGGTTTCTTGGCACGGGTTAAAGGGACAATAAAGATAAAAGAATACCTGTAAGTAAATAGTAGGGTTTAACAGTAGACGGTATCGTGTCCTCCTTCAATTATATCCCAGTGTTCATTTGTGTTGGTTTTTATAACCGGAGCCATCCAATGGGACACTGCGGACTAGACCACCCTAGCTGTGGAAGCTTGATGCAATTAATACAGTCTGTCTGGAAAGTGGCCTTATTTCTGGAAGTTTTATGTTAATGATATGGTCTGTGCTTTGCACATTTTATACCAGAACAAGAAGCACGCTGTAGTTTCATTCTGGACTGGGTTTGATTAACACCGGAGGATCAGTGGGAAGCCAGAGGGTGATGCCGACCGAGGTGGCGGCACCAGCCAGGCCCCCACCGGCTCACCGCCTCTCTCCTGGTGCAGGGGGTGCAGGGGCGCCCCAGTAGGGCATGAGGGCCTCCCTGGAGACTCTGGAGGGAGGGGTGAGTATGGGGGTGAAGAAGAGAAGTGAGTGTTGGGGGAACGCGTGTGGACAGAAGCACTCCGTCTGGGGAAGGTTCGCGACGTGCTCTTGCGATTTCCTTTGCAAAGTTGCATCTGCTGTGAGTCTGCCTGGGCTAACCGGGTCCCAGTGTCAGTGGGGGCTGGCTCGCTGCAGAAAAAGGGCTCGCAGGGGAGTCATTAAAAATTTAAAGAGTCATCTGTACGCCTTGCGATGTCTACCTTGCCGAGGGGGCCGGTGGTCCAGCATTTACAACCCATGAGTGATTCTTGCATGCCTGTTCCGCGTTCTGTTGTGGTGTCCTCCTGCCTCTTGGGATCACGCCGCTGCAGAGGCTGCCCTGGACCCTGTCTTTAGAGCCCAGATGCCTCCTTTCGTGACTGGGGGAGGTACCAGGAGAAGCCACGGAGAGCTGGGGATGGAGGGAGGGGGGCAGAGGGCAGCAGGGCCTGGGAGCACCCCAGAAAAGCCCTCTATCCGGGAAGTCACGTCTGCCCCGACACCTATGGGATCCAAAGGCGCTGG
Source organism: Lynx canadensis (assembly GCF_007474595.2). Classification (NCBI taxonomy): domain Eukaryota; kingdom Metazoa; phylum Chordata; class Mammalia; order Carnivora; family Felidae; genus Lynx; species Lynx canadensis. Next base: position 140,697,718 of record NC_044308.2, on the reverse strand, counting down.
GTCTCCAGGGACCAGACAGAGCGCAGTGCTGTCTAGTGGGGGAGGGGGGCGGGACTGAGGCAGGGGCACCTACCGGCATGACTGTCCTCGGATAAAAGGGGTCCCAGCAGCGTCCCGGAGAGGAGACCGCTGCAGCCACGCCAGATTCCATTTCACTCTGAGCCGGCCCTTCGGACGTTCTGAAGGCAGAGCTAAATCAAAGAATTCTGTTCAAATCCGTACAAGATGTTGCTGTTTTCCTGCTCTGACAGGAGAGGCATTTGGAAGTGCAGTTTCTTTCTTTCTTTCTCTTTCTTTCTTTCTTCCTTTCTTTTTCTTTTCTTTCTTTCTTCTTTTTTTTTATAGCTGTCTTAAAAAGGAGTTTGGCTGTTTAGCACAGCTGGTGCTCATTACATTATGCACTGGCAATAAAATAGCATGTGTAATTAATTTTTAATGCGGCACTGGATGCAGCGCCTTAAAGCAGTCAGTGGATGTGAGGAACCAGCACTGGCCACCGACATCAGACATCTCAGAGCACGTGGCCACATTCTGCGGCCTTAAAGGGCATCCGAAAGTGGCCGAGGAGGCTGGGGCCCTCCACGTGGAGTGGAGTAGTCCAGACGTGGGTTCGCCTCGGCAGACCTGAGGCTTGAGTTCCTGGCTGCTGACCTAGGACCAGGGGTCGCAAGAGATCACCCCGTCGAACGCCTTCATCATCTGGGTGGGTCACCGGGGCACAGGCTGCGTGTGACACGAGCTCTGGGTCCTTGATGCTCTGCCCGCTAGGCCCTGTTACCTCCTTGAGTTTAGACTGCAAACCGGGGAGGGGGTCACCGTCCAGCTGAAGCCGCGTGAAACGGACGATGTGAGTCGGCGGCAGAGTTTTTGCTCCGAGGAGCCCTGAACGTTCAGCTTCTTGGGCCCTCAGTGTTGCCATCTGCGGTTGGAACACGCCTCCGTGTGCCCTAGGCTTGAGACGTTCTGTGGTTGTGCTCTGATCCCTGGCTTCTGCACCCCTTCTCAGGGCTCTGTGATGCCGATTGGTGCTTGAAACGAAATGTCACTGCGGACGCGTACCGTGCGGAGAGCCGTGGGCCCTGTGGGACCGTGCTCCGTCCTTGTTCTCAAGGTGCCTGGGTGGGGATATGTGACCCTGGGCTGGGTCTCAGTTTCCTTCCCTGTGAAACGGAGCCACTGGGAGTACCTGCTCATCATCTGGAGGCTCCACCGCGTGGCCACTGTGTTGGGGTGGCCACGGCTGAGCACCAGCGTGTGCAGAAGCAGAGGCAAGGGGAGAGGGGAGGGACAAGAAGGAGGCCGCCGGGCTGTCGAGAACCCTCGGGTGCCCCGTGCCCGATGCCCACGTGGCTGCCGTTTCTTTGCAAGTGTGCTTGCTGCCTGGGAGATTACCGTTGGCCCTGCTCCTGTGACTTGCCAGTGTTTCCCACCGGGCCTACTGTGTGCCAGCACCATCCTGGTCACTTGGCAAACTTTGCTCAGGCCACCCCATCCTCCTAACGCCCCTAAGAAGAGGCAGCCCCCCTCTCCTTTTGCTCATGAGGACCGTGGGGCTCCCAGATTGTAGCTCTCCCCTCCTGTTTCCCGTTGGGGTGCACAGTGGCTCAAAAAGGGGCAGTGGGAATGCAGCTCGAGGTGGGAGAGCAGACCACATTTGAACATGGGCCTGGGAGCATCCCCAAGGTCTCCCTTCATTCAACGGCCGTGCTGCTGCCTGATCGGGGGCAGGGCGTGGGGGTCAGGGCGTGGGGGTCCGGGAATGAGCGCAGTTGGGGGTCTTGCCACGGTGGTCGGGGTTCACGATGAACGTGAACCACGTGCTCTGGGATACCCTTTCTCTGCTGAAGAAAACTGAAAGGACCAGGCTTACAGGAGCAGGGAGGTCCCTGCAGACCTTCTGGGATTTTCCTGATGGGGAAGGTGAGGCTGGAGGCCAGGCAGCTTCTTCCAGCGGGTGCCCAGTGACAAATGTGGATGTGGGTGTCAGCTGGGAGGGGTCCTGCTGACCCAGAGAGCCCCCTCCAGCTCTGGCTGCCCCCGAGAGGTCTGAGCTGTGAGTGACTGCTAGGCACACAGAGTAACCAACCCTCAGGCCACCAGAGGGAAGGTTGAGGCCTGGGGCATGGGTAAAATTTTTTCTCATGTCCTCGCCCTCAAATTGGGTTTCTGGGGTCTGGCTGGGGGTCTGGGAGCCGGCAGGTGGCCTCATTGAAGCCTCTATCAGGTCCGTGTGACTCCGCATCTCTGGGTTTCCAGTGCCCGGGTGGCTGTGGTCCTGTAGGTGCCCCGGAGATGCTGGTAGACGGCCAGGCCCCAGGAGGGGTCGTGTTCGTGTCTGTGAGAGAAAAGAGGAGACACAGAATGCTGTTAGTTACCGCCTCATTTTTGGTACACAGTCCCCTAGAAGCAGTTTTTCTTCACCGGAGAGAAACAGACTTGTGTCGTCCTTAAAGCTCGAGGTGTTGTCTTTTTTTTTTTCTTTTTTCTTGGTGGAGGGGAACAAACTGTGCTTGACTTTTTAAACCCGAGGGCCAGGCAAGGTGGAGGGGCTGTGTGCTGTACATATTTCACAATCAAACCCAAATAGTCTAAGCCGTGAAATATAGTTTATCCAAACATAATCAAGGCTGGCCGGTTTAATCCAAAAATCTGTGGGGAGAAACCCTTGGTGGGCAGGGGTCCCTCGGGGTGGGATTTCGCACACAGCCTGCCATCACACCTGAGGAGAAGTGCCACCTGCTGACCTCTTCAGGCCCCTCCTTGGGGGTGGGCGTGTGACCGTGGTGTGTGGTCAGTGGGCGTGGGAACGTCAGCCCTGCAGGGTCTTTCTTACATTTGGCAGTGGGGCCACCCGGTTATGGTCGGGTTACCATTTCTGGGCCCTCACTGCGTGTCAGGCCCTCGGCAGGGCCTTCCTAGACATTTCAAGCTTCCCAGCACCTTTCCCAGGAGGCAGCCTATTCTGTAGTTTGCAGGTGAGGAGACAGGCCGGGGAGGTGGTAGAATGTGCCCGAAATTGCACAGCAGGTCGGCAGTGGACGTGGGATTTGAACCCAGGTCTCCTTGGGTCTAGGGGACACAGCCTGCTCCTGTCCTTGCTCTCTGGCTCCCAGACCACCCTCCTGCTGGCCTGCTACCTGGCAGGTGTGAGTGGGAGCCCCAGAGGGAGAGGCGTGAACTAATGAAATTATCCTGGAGTGCTGGAGGACTGGCCGGAGCCCTGGGTAATAAGAACGCCTGTACTTCAGGCCGAAGACTTCAGCCGAAGGGGTCAGAGGACTTGGGACTTCTTGGAAGAGGTTAACGCAGAAATGGAGTCACTACCTGCAGAGACAGGGGCATTTGGAATCTTTTCGTAAATCCAGACATTTTTAATCCATGCCTTTGTTAATAGGAGGTAGGGAATGGCTGATGGGAGGGGCCCCTGGATGCACACGTTGGCCCTGAGAGCTGTATTTAGCCCGTGCCTCCTGATGCACCCTTTCTGGACTTGGCGTGTGCTTTGTTAACAAGTGCCTCATTTTAGTCTTCTTTTAGAAAGTTTATTTATTTTGAGAGAGAGGGAGAGAGAGAGAGAGAGAGCGATCTTGAGCTGGGAAGGGGCAGAGAGAGGTCCCCAAGCGGGTTCCGCACCATCAGTGCAGAGCCCGACGTGGGGCTTGAACTCATGAACCCTGAGATCATGACCTGAGCCGAAATCAAGCGTCGGACCCTCAACCGACTGAGCCACCCAGGTGCCTCTCATTTTAGTCTCGATCTGATAGCAGAAGGAGCCACTGCTTGTGGGCCCACCGTGGCTCTGTAAGTGTCCTCTCCGCCGATTCTTTCTCACAAGGGTGTGAAGATATGTCTGCTGCATCTTTTTTTTTTTTTTTTTTTTTTTTTTTTGTAATCTGTGGTAAAGCGTACACAAGTATTCCTTTTAGTCGTTTTTTAAGCGTATGGCTCTGCGACATGAAGTATATTCACGTTGTTGTGTGTTCCAGTGCTACACCCCCGCCCCCGCCCAGCTCCAGAACTTCTGTTCTCCCAAACTAAACTCCGTCCCCATTGAAAGCTAACTCCCCCACTTCTCCCGTCCCACATTCTACTTTCTGTCTCTACGAGTTTGACGTTTGTGAGTATCCCATGGAAGGGGAATCAGACAATGTTTCTCCTTCTATGACTGGTGTATTTCACTCAGCACGATGTTCTCAGGGTTCGTGCATGTTGTAGCACAGGTCAGAATTGCCTTCCTTAAAAAAAAAAAAGATATTTACTTTGAGAGAGAGCAAGCACGTGTGAGTGAGCAAGGGGCAGAGACAGAGAGAGTCCCAAGCAGGCTCTGTACCATCAGTGCAGAGCCCGACACGGGGCTCGAGCTCACGAACCGTGAGATCATGACCTGAACCCAAATCAAGAGTTGGACGCTTAACCGACCGAGCCACCCAGGCGCCCCAGAATTGCCGGACGAATGATATTGCCTCGTGTGGCTACGCCGCGTTGCGTTTGTTCATTCGTCCTGCAAGGGATGCTTGTTTTTGGCTGTGGCGAAGGGTGCTTCTGTGCACGTGGAAGTGGAATCGCTGGACCGTGTGGTCATTCTGTGTTCAGTTCTACTTACTGAGGAGCTGCCCACCTGTTTTCTGAAGGTGGCAGTATTTCACGTTCCGCCTCAGCAGTGCTCTAGAGTCCTGGTTTCTACACTTTTCACCTGATACCCACCCCCCCCCCCCCCCCCCCCCCCCCCCCCCCCGCCCCCGAGACTCGGGTGTGGACAACAACTGGCCCAAGTTACATGGTAAAACGGGAGGGTCTGGAATGCGGCCGGCTCTTGCTGAGCTCAGACGTGGCGCTTGTGGCTGTCGTGCCGGGCCACGTCCCCCAGGATGTTTCCTTTGAGGGTCTCTCACCCTGGGGTAAGGGTCTCTTATTTTTCTTCTAAGTGCTTCTTCCCAGGGACGGCCTGTCTCCCAGGCTGCTGATTTTTAGCAGTCAGCTAAACATTTTGCTAAGCTTGAGAGTTCGGGGAAGAAAATTCTGCAAGTGGACAGTTTTCACTTTCCTTTCTGCTGTGTCCTCAGGGTGTTGGTTTGGGTTCGGTGTAGCAGGAAGAGCCGCACACTTTAGAGTGGGGACACCTGGGAGCAAGGGAGAGCCTGCTGGTGTCCTGGGTCCCACCGTGCCCCTCTGCGAGCCTCTCTGGGTCCCCATCTCTTGGGTATCATCATGCCAGCCTTGCTTCCCCAGCTGGGCTGGGAGGAATGGGAAGGGCGGCCCCCTGAGTTGCACTGTAGGATGTCTGCCTGGGTCTGCCTCTGTGATGGGGTGGCCTCGGGTCCTTTGTGCAAGGGGGCTGGGGGAAGTGATTCTGGGGCTCAGTGATGATTATTATGTAAGGCTGTGGTTTCTGTTGCCCTGTATTAGTTCCTAGGGCTACGGTAGCTAATGACCACAGGCGAGGTGGCTTCCAACAACAGAAATTTGTCACCTCGCAGTTTTGCTGGCCACAAGTCCAAACTCAAGGTGTTGGAAGGTCTTTGCTCCCTCTGGAGGCTCCAGGAGAGGATCAGTTCCTGGTCTCCTCTAGCTTCTGTGGCTCCCGGCGTTCCTTGGCTGTGACCACATCCTGTAGCTCTGCTGCTGTGGTCATGGCCTCATCCTTGGGGCCTGTCTTCTCCTCTCCTGGACAATTAAAACTAAAAGAACAGTTGTCATTACACTTAGAGCTCACCCGGATAATCCACGGCGATCTTATCTCAAATCTGGAACTTAATTACACCTGCAATGATCCTTCTTCCCAGTGAGATCACGGTCACAGATTCCAGGGATTTGGTTATGGACATCTTGTTGGGGAGGGCACTCTTCAACCCACAACATACCCCTTGCTGGATTGTAAGCCCCTTCAGGGCAGGAACCCCATTTTGGTGTCCCTTGTGAACAACCAGGTTTTGGGACCGATTCAGGCATATGCGACAGAGATGTACTGGGTTGAGCCTGGAGCCGGTCTTCAGTGAGATAGCCACCTTGCCCCCAGGAATGTGGTGATTTTCAGATGCTGCCACCTTTGGGCAAAACTCAGACTTCCATGTTTTATAGAAGGTTGTGTACCCCTCCCCCCACCCCGAGTCCTGTCCCTGTGCCAGATCAGAACACAATTATTAACAAGGGGGGGGGGTGGCTTTAAAAAAAAGTCTGCAGTGATTATTATGAGAAAAAATTAGCAGAGCTGAATAGGAACTAAAAATAGCTGGACACATACTTGCCTATAATCTATTTTTTTTTTAAGAAAATATAATTATTTTTGTAAACTGGCTCTGAGAAGCCAGGAGTATTTTTAGTCTGCATCTTCTAAGACGTGCATCTTTTCAGGAAGAGCAGCTTGGAGCCCACTGGAGTGTGATGTCACCCAGCCAGGCTGCAGAGGCTTGCAGAGCAGGGGCGGGGGTGGGGTGTGTGTGTGGCGGGGGGAGTCAGAGGGTCAGGACCCAGTCCCGGCCCCGGATTGCTGAGCATGTATTTGATGGGGAGATGGTCCACGAGCAGATGGACTGTGGCCTCCGTGGGTGCCGGTTGCCTGGGATGTCCCGTCCCAGCCCCACCGGGCCAGGGGCTGTTAGCATCAGGAGGATTGCAGCTGGCTCGCCATGGGGGTCGGGGTGGTCAGGGGTTCCTTGTGGGCAAGGCTGACCTGATCTGCCGCTCTTGCTTGATCCGGGTCTGAGTGGGCCTGTAAGAAAATACCCAAGACTTGAGGGAAAACATTCCATGGCTTTTTTATTTGGAGCCAAACATTGCCTCATGTAATTTTCTCCCTGGTTTTTCCCATTGCCTCTGCCAGTGTCCTTGGGCCTGGCACAGACCCCGTAATAAAAGGCCCTGTGTGCTTGTGTGTTTATGTGTGAGTGTCTCTGTGTGTGTGCCTGTGCGTATACGTGTGTAGTGTGTGTGTATATGTGAGCGTGTGGGTGTGTGCACGTACGTTGGCGGGTATGTGAACGTGTGTGTATGCATGCACGTGTTCATAAATGTGCACGTGTGAGCGCGTGTGTGGGTACACGCATATACACACTCACGCGTATGTGTTTTCATGCGTACACGTGAGTGTAGACGAGCAGGTATGGTGTGCGTGTGCATGCATGTGTGTGGTGGCGGGGCACTTAGTGGCACAGCAAGGGTCACCTCCCCTCCTCGCCCAATGCAGGGTGTTTATGATGGAAGCACTTGGATTATTTTCCTTCCTGAACTTTGTAATTCTCCCCGGATCGTGGAGTGCGATCGTGTTTCAGTACCGAGGCTTGCTGTGAGAGGCTTTGAGGGCGAATCTCTCTGGGGGTGAATTTGTCTTCTCACTCCCTTCCAGGGGAGGCCGCATCCCCGAGCCTGCCCCAGCCTCAGACAGGACCCACTGTTCACAGTGCTAGAAGACGTGGCCATGCTGGTGTGACCCACCCAGGAGGGCGTGCGTGAGGACCACGGGCTTTGGATCCAGATGGCCAGTTTGAAATCCCCGCTCTGACATGTACCAGCTCTTTGACCTTGGCGAGTGACCTGGCCTTTAGGACATCGGTTTCCTGGTCTGTGAAACGAGGTGGTGGCAGCTTGGTGGGACGGGTAGCAGCCGGCTAGCCATTTAGCGTGGGCTTCACCCTCAGCACCCCTCACCCGGCCTCTGCAAGGAAGGCACTGCCGCCCCCGTTTTACAGGTGTGGAAACTGAGGCAGCCTGACTTCAGAACCCTTAACTGCACTATTAGACTTGAAAACCTCTCCCAGTTACCTTCTACCACCTTCAGCAGCGGCTGGTGTATGAAGGTGGCGAATGGCGGCAGGTATTACTCTAACGTTTTTGCTGTCATTATAACTATAATTATTACTATCACAGTCATCATCATTGCCATTTCCCTGGGTGGAAATATTCCAGCATCCACGTGGCTTTTCCCCTTGTGGCCGAGTCCCGCCTCCCGACATCTCTGGTTTCCGGGGAGGCCGTTTTCATCCCGTCCTACCCACGGCATGGGCATTCTTACCTTGCGTCCCTTGGCCCGTCCCCCTGTCCTCTCCCCCCCCCCCCCCCCACTTTAGGGTCTGTGTGCATTTGAGTTTTCAGAAAGTCTTTCTCCTCTAATCGAGATAATGAGCACAGTATTTCCAGAACCGCTGCACTAAAAGTCAAGTGCAAAGTGATGGTTTTCATTTGTTGTTCTCTCTCCTTCTCTCTCTCTTAATATGCATCTCTTTAAGGAGGGATTGGCTGAAAGCAAACGGCTAATAACCTATGGATTTATGGAGCCAGCGCGAGCCGGCTTAATAAGCTTTTATACCTGGAACCGGCGTTCTGTCCCTTTAAGTTGAAACTCCGACTTGCTTGGTATTTTACAGTGCCTGGTTTCATTTATGCTGGAGCCAGACTTACTATGTGAGAGCCGTCCGCATGCTGGAATTAGTCTTAAGCTTGCTTCTGTGGCGTTGCCAAATTCCATGTTTGTGTTTTATTTAGAATTCTTTTCACGGCCAGCCGATTCTGTTCCGGCACACACAGGCGCTGTTGCGCCCCATGGAGAAAATAAGCAAGCTTGCGTTTTCTTTGGCAGAGGCCGCGGCCACAATAGACTGCGGTCTCCGAAACATTTTTTAAAAGCTATTTTAACCCATAACAGATGCATAAAGTCGGCACAGGCATGCCAGTTTTCTTAGTTTTAATTAAAAAATAATTACGGTCTAATGGGATGTTAGTGACACATTTGGATGAATGGTGGGTGACATTATCTGCAACTTAGAAACGAGTGCCTCTCCCTTGGCCGGAGCAGAGGTGGGGAGGAGTTGGGGAGGGGATCTGGATATCTGTTCTTCATTGCGGGTTGGGGGTTGGGGCAGTGGGTGCCGTCCTGGGCACCGTGGGGCTAGTGGAAACCTCCGTGAGCGGTGTGCCGCACTCAGAAGGGACATCCTGCTGTGGCCGGCCGGGTGACAGAGCTCCCAGGACGCGGCGACGAGCGTCCCAGGAACAGTGGTATTTTGGTGCAGCCTCCGTCCTGGCATGCTCGATGGGGAAATTCTCACCTACGGGGCTCCTCAGCAGGCGACAGTGGTACCTGGGCGCTGTGGCCTCAGACCAGCTTCTCGGCTCCCGTGATCCCCCTTCCCCCTCAGGAATGACCCATCAGCTCTGGGACCTGCTGGGGGCCGTGTAAAGTAAGAAGATGCGTCTGAAAGGTACAGAGGCAGAAAGACTGTCTTGCCCGGTACTGCTGTTTCAAGAAGTCTGCCCCCCAGATGCTCATCCTGGGTTCCGTTTTTATGCAAAACTTGACTCTCCTCGGAATCCAGAGTAGAGTGTGGTGGGCTGGGACATCCCCGGGAGGCAGGGTCTCTGTGGAGACTCAGGGCGGGGATGTGGACGGAAGCATGCGGACTTGGCCAGGAGGAAGGGATGGATGAAGGGATGGGTGTTTCTGGGGCTTCTGTGATGGATGTCTCATTACCCCCACTAACTAGGCAGCCCCCACTAGGGGGTGGCGACAGGTTGTTCTGACCTCCGAGCCTTGGTTTTGTTGGCCCGTACCCAGCGTGAGGAGCACGCCCTGGGCAGAGGGAGGAGTCCATGTCCTCGGGCTTAGTCTCCCCGGAGCCAGCTCTGCTGGGAGGAGGACCCCGTAGGGTCGGAATGATGGGGGCGTAGCTCTCTAATAGGCGCTGGGAGCTGTGTTATCCAGAGCCTTCCAGATCAAGAGGAAGATGCCTAGCCTAGCTGCGCCCTTGCACCCTTCTTGCTGTTGGACAGCCTCATGTCCGACTCACGCAGCACGCCCTGTCCGGGCCCCTGCGCAGCATTACCGGATGCCCTTTGAGTGGGCACCCCCGCAGAGTGCCCCAGAGACAGGCAGGTACTGGCTCCAGGCCACCACATTGAGTTAGGGCCTGCCTGGCTGGCCTCAAACCTCTGGGCAGGCCCACGGGGGACCACCCCATGGCTCACAGTGGGTTCTGAGAGACAAGGGACAGGCTGGAGACCTTTGTTTTTACTTCAGGGGTGTTGCAACTCACTGTCGGTGGAGTAAAACGAGCGCTTCTTAGACAATGTTTCCCTGAGTCCAAATTCCTCAGAAGTGAAAATTAAGTTCCTCTATTAAAAACATGAGTCATACCAGCCCAGATGAGAGCCATCGTGGCGTTCCTCGAATTTTTGGAAGGGAAACATCGCATTCATGTTAATCCTTTTCAATTATACCTCATTGCTGACAATCCACTGGGCGTTTCACATCGCGGACCTCTGCACTCTGATCGCTGTGGAGGCTTGCACGCAGCACCCGAGAGAGAGAGAGAGAGAGAGAGAGAGCGAGAGAGCGAGAGAACGAGCACATTGGGCCTCTGTTTCCCTTCATGTGGGCACACCTAGGTCCGGGAGCCTTGCTGCCTAGCGCCCCAGGGCTTCCTTCGTTCCCTCTGCAAGGAGGGAATCTTGGGTCTTAGGTATCTAATTGCTGCAGATGATTAATGTCCACTTGCAAAGATTCCATGTCTGTCTGCCCATGCGAACTGGAAGCAGATGGGAGTGGGGTGGAGTGGGTTCCCTGCTCCATGCCTGGCCCTGGCACAGAATCCCGGGGTCCCCTCTTCCTGGTGGGTTTCCTGCCCGGGTGACGGTGCAGACAGGCTAGGTTTTTTGTTCCCTCAAGGAAACTGGTCTGTAGATTTGGTGTTATCGTATCCTTCCCAGAATGCCTCCAATAACCAAGTCGGGGACCAAGATAGGGAGGTGTCACTGGAGGGGCAGGGACAGACCCAGAGACTTCTTGTTTTGGGGGAAAGCAGCCAGAGATGCTGGGGAAGTGGGAGAGGGTGGTGAGGCTGGGGTTAGCTTCCCTTGGCTGTCGCCTCTCACCTTGACCATCACGACCCACCAGGCCTGGGCCACAGGTGGGCTGACCTTCGGCCCCAGATGCAGCTTGCAGGGGGCAGGGGGGGGAGGGAGTGTCCTCTGGGAAACTGCAGCTTTCTGTATGTGAGAAATCTGAGACTTGCAGTTCAGCAAGACACAGCTGTCAGACCAACCCGGACGGAGTTCTGTCTCTCCTGCTTGGGGTGTGCCGCTTGAGTTTTGGAAATTGAACCGTTTTGGGGAGAGGGTCCATTTTGCTTCTGCTCCTCTTTATTCAGCAAGATGCTGCACCCTGCCCGCTGCTCAGGTGAGTCCTCTGGTAGGAGGAGCAGTGTTGAGGGATGCATCTGTGGAGGACGGAAGATGAGTGGGGCACGTCAGGACAGTGGAAGTCATTGACCCGAAGGGGACAGGCTCTTGGATTTGGAATCGGATACAAAGTGTGGTTTCTGAGTTGGGAACCATCACGGTTTTTTGTTTTTTTTTTTTTAATGTTTATTTATTTTTGAGAGAGAGAGTGAGAGAGAGCATGAGCGGGGGAGGGGCAGAGAGAGAGAGGGAGACCCAGAATCTGAAACAGGCTCCAGGCTCCGAGCTGTCAGCACAGAGCCCGACGCGGGGCTCGAACCCACAAACCACGAGATCACGACCTGAGCCGAAGCCAGACGCTCAGCCAACTGAGCCACTCAGGTGCCTCTGGAGCCATCACGTTTTGCAGGGGTGATGTGTGTGGGAGATTGGAGGGGGCTGGACGTCAAGTTCATATACTCCCGTTCAGCCGAAGTTTCCTCTTTTTATAAGAACAAGCCCCTGTAGCCGATGAGAAGGTCAGGCCGGAAAGCAGACTGTGTTACTCATTACGTCCCTCAGAAAGTAGACAAGGACTTAGAATGGTGGCACCAGCAGTGGGGGCTCCAGAGAGCAGGGAAGAGCATGATGAGAGCCCCTGGACGGGAGGTGGGCCAGCGTGTCAGCTGTGGGACCTCTCCGTCGGCACATTCATTAACTTTAAGGGGGTCAGGGGAGTAAGAGTGACGGCCCCATGTGTCCGGAAGTTGTGTGTGTGTGTGTGTGTGTGTGTGTACATGTGCACATATGGGTGTACGTGCATGTGTGTGCGAACGTCTGGGACCAGGCTCCTGGCCAGCTGCTCTGTGGTGCTTTGTAAAGGGCCAGGGAGCAGACCAGGAGGCAGTGAGGTGCCCAAGTGCCACCACGGGCTCTCCTGAGGATCCCCGGATCCTTACCCCTTTGGGTGCCCACAGACTGCCCTGAGGCTGCTTTCAGAGGCAGAGCCTGGTGGGCAGAGAGCCCTGCCGGGGACCCACCAGGCCTGAGATTGCTCTGGCTCTGCCCTTTCCTCACTGGGTGACCCTGGCCCTTCACCTCCATCTTGGAGCCTGGGTTCCTCGATCACTGAAGGGAGACGGTGAAGGGTGTGTGCCCAGTGCTAAATACAGGGCCTGGCATGGAGAAGGCCCCAGCGAGGGGAGCGATTACTGATCTCATGATGACAGTTGTCACCGTAGGTAGAGGACAAGGAATCTTCTCCACGGTGACCCAGCAGTCTGCGGTGCTGCTTGCGGCCGAGCTGAGCCGGTGGTGGTGAGGGCTGGGCTCCCTCCCACATCAGGGACCTCCCACATGCTAGGTGTGGAGCCCCCAGGTTTGGGAGTGTCCAAGTCCCCTCTCCTGGACCAGTGTGAGCTGTTGTGTGGGGGCAGCAGTAAGTGCCTGGATTCAGTTTTGGGGGCATTCTTGTCCCTAGAGGGGAGCCCTGCCCTCAGTCTCTCTGCTCGGGCCACCTGGAGTCCCCTGCCAGGTACCGGCTTTCCGGTTTGCTGGCCTGTGTCTGCTTCTTTCCTTGAATGGCCACCCACACCTTACCGTGGACTCAGACCTCAAGCTGTCGGCTTCTTGGTGTTCGGGTATGAGCCGCTGGGGCTCCTTAGGGGCCTGTTCCAGGCCTCGAACAAAGGGGCTGGAGCCAGGGAGCTGGCTAGCTGAGTAGAGAGCTCTATTCTCAGTAACTTCTCCCTGGAGAGAGCCTTCTTAGTAAACACCTCTGCAGTCAAGGTGGACTGGAAAACTGTGCCCTTGCATTTACTGTGGCTGATAAAGCCCAGAGATGTATGGAAATTCTAGGCAACTCTTCCTCCCCTTCCCTGGTTTCAGCCATTCTTTTGGACTAAGTCTCCCAGCTTTCCTCTTTTCTGCAATCTTTGTTGTGTCTGTTTTTGTTTGTTTCCCAGAAGAAAGGGGATGCTGTGGTCCGGAGATGTGTTAGGGTCCTGTGTGGATATAGCAGGCACACCTCCAGTGCTGCCTCCTATACCTGTGGCAGACATCACTAGTTGATCACAGCACCTCTTCCCTCTGGTGGTGGGGTGGGGGGGGGGGGCTGGGCGCCTCAAGTGGACAGGTGAGGCAGCCACTACTCATCGATCACACCGGCCCAGAAGTTGAAATCTCATTTCCATCCTGGCATGCCTTTGAGGAAAAGTCGACGTGCAGACTTAGGCAGAGGGCATGGTCGACCTGGCCAGTTCAACCCTGGGCTGCGGTCTCTGGGGTCCTGCCTGGGCCTTCCTCTGATCTAGCTTCCGGGAGCAGTGGGTCCTGCCGGCCTGAGGCCCAGGTTGCCCCCCACCAGGCCCAGCCAGGCTCCCCAGGGGTGTGTGTTCCAGCGGCACCTTGTTGACATCACTGTGAGCCCTGACGGGTGAGCTTCTCGTTCCCTCTTGTCCCAGTGCCACGGGGGCTCCGTGGCTGTTCTCCGCTCCCAGCCGGGAGCCCTTGCACTGACCTTGTCCTGGCCTGGGACTTGGCTTGTTCTGTCACATGGCCTCTGTGGTCTCCGTGGATTTCCACCCCAGGGCCGTGGCCTGCTCTCCGGTCTCTTGAGAATTCCCTGCTGATGTCAGCGAGGCTGTGTGTTTTGAACAACAAGCAGCAGAGTTTTGGGGTCTAGTGTGCACAGGGGCTGAGAGAGGTGGGATGGCAGCTGCGTCTTACAGATGAGGAAACTGAGGCTCAGAGAGTCAAGGCTCCCCTTGGAACTGCATGGCTGGGAAATGGCAGCAGAGGACTCCGTGCTGGTCGCGAGGTCCCAGCCCTTCTGTCCTTCTCGTGAGGCACGGTTTGAGTGCAGAGCCTATCCCGTGCAGCTGTCTGAGTCTCGTCCGCTGTCACTGTGCTGTGCCCGGGACACGTTCTGGCTCCTCTGTGGAGCTGCCCCCACCCTCTCTCCGCCTGGGCGTCCTTGTTCCTGTCCACGCTGGACTTGCCAGCTGCAGTGTTTGTGCCTGTGTGTGTGTGTGTGTGTGTGCATACGCGTGCACACCTCCCCTCTAGACCGGACCTTGGCTGAGGCAGGGACGGTGTCTTTCGACCTGTGTATCTCTGACATGAGCGTCGTGGATGGGTATCAGACTGATTCTTCCAGCAAACACGCCTCCGTGCTACCCCATTGTGCCTTGGGCCAGGAACGTGTCAAAATGGGGCCCGGCCAAATTCTGGAAAGGGGCTTTGCCCCCAGCCTCCTTGGACAGGGTGGAGGCAGCTGCATGTGTCATCTCCCAGGCGAGCGTTATAACCAGAATCGTGAAGTCTGGAGCCACAGGGAACCTGAAAACCTTCTTTCCTCTTGTTAAAGGCCACCCCGTACTTGGTCTTGCTTTGGTTGGTTCCCCGTCTGGGCCGTGAAGGGATGGCTCTTAAGCGCTTCTGGAGACCTCGAGAAAGCTAGGTGTGAATATTAGAGCCTGCCAACAGCCAGTGGCAGCAAGTTCCTAATAAACAGACTCCCAAGTAAATAACGTGGTGATTATCAGGCCAGCAGCCCCAGAGACGCTGGGCTCTGTGGGGGCTGGTCCCCGCCCGCACCTGGGATCCAGGGCTCAGGGCCTGTGGCTGACACCCCAGCTGTCAGCCTGGCTTTGCCGGAGAGGGAAGAGATGGGGCACCTGGGCCAGCTCAAGTTCAGACTGTGTGGCCCAGAAGGATGAGGGCTGAGGTCCTTCAGCTCTGGCTTTGAAGGGCTCAGAGTCCCCCACGAGAGAGTGAACTACCTCTGGATGCGTTCACGGCCTCCAGGGCCCGCTGGACTCCTCTCCCAGTGCTGCCTGCTGTGCTCAACCATGCTAGCCAGGCCTCTGTCGTAGCTTCCATTTGTTATAAGATGCCCACTCTGTGCCAGGCCTGGTACACCTGTTACCTCATGTCCTCCTGAGGCTGCTACTGTGATATTGGTATGAGGAGGCGGGGACGTGGGGCCTCTGTGACTCGCCCAGAATCACCCATTAACACATGGCGTGTTTCCAGCTGGAGCTGTGGGACCCTGCTCGGCCAGAACCTCAGTGCTCAGGGCAGGTTACTGTCATGTGTCTGAGCCTGGCCTCATGGGCTTCTCGCTCTCTCAATGGGCCCTGGGTACCTCTGCCCTCCAGCCTGGCCAGACTCTGTCCAGGGAGTCCCTGGGTCTCCAGGCAGCCGGGACCCTACTCGGCGAAAAGCTCCCCCAGGCAGCGCTCAGTACACGCCTGTGGGCCCAGCTGGTCAGGTTGTATCCTTGTGCGGGACAGCAGGGCTCCCAGGGCACAGGGTGTGCTTCGCGTGTCTGCCTCTGGGTCTCAGCACTCAGTGCATGACTTGGCACCCAGGAGGGTCTGCATGAATGAAGGGTGTGTTTGGAGCCTTCTTGCTACCAGGAGTGGGTGGGGGACTGGAAGTGACTGGAGTGAGTGCCTGAAGCTTGCTCAGCTGCATCATATGCAAGAATTTGAGTCCAGAGGACTTGGCTGGAGGGGGCTTAGGTAGGAAGGGAAGGAGTGGGGGGCCTTACCCAGGTGAGGTCTGAGAGTGGCATCTGCAAAGGCTTATGGTGATGCAGAGGGACCCCTGAGCTGGAGTGCCATCCCGTTCTCATGCCCTCTTTTGTTATTCATGCCGTAGCTGCTTCCATAATAAAGGGATGTGAAATCTCTTACTTTAAGTAAACCAGTGGCAGGAGCCTTCAAACAGCCATAAAAGGATGGGAGTCATACAAGCAAGGAAGGGACTGGAGAGCTCGTCCGGCAACCTGTATTTCAGTGGAGCACAGAATTTGGCTCTGAGCCTCCTGGCAGCCTGGCCACAGGGGAACCCGGGTGAATTCTGCTTTGCTTAGGAAAGAAAAATGGTTCAGGATAGAAAGATTTTTGCGGGGCGCCTGGGTGGCGCAGTCGGTTAAGCGTCCGACTTCAGCCAGGTCACGATCTCGCGGTCCGTGAGTTCGAGCCCCGCGTCGGGCTCTGGGCTGATGGCTGAGAGCCTGGAGCCTGTTTCCGATTCTGTGTCTCCCTCTCTCTCTGCCCCTCCCCCTGTTCATGCTCTGTCTCTCTCTGTCCCAAAAAAAAAAAAAAAAATTAAAAAAAAAAAAAAAAAGATTTTTGCATCAACCTCAATCCTGGGAGACTTCCTCCCATGGTTTGTTAGCTCAGGTAAGGCCTTTATCTAACATGAAAGTCCAGATAGTAAATATTTTAGGCTCTCCGGGCCAGTGACCTCTCTTGTAGCTAACCAGCTCGGCCATCGCAGAACGAGAGTATTCATGGACAGTGTGTATGTACCCACTTGGGTACGACTGTTGTTTCAATAAAACTTTATTTACAAAAGCATGTGGCCAGTCCATGGCCTGTAGTTTGTGGATCTCCAAGATAAGGAGTAATGAATGTGATGCTGAGGGATCGTTCTAACATTAGCACACACAAAAAGCAGGCATCTTCTCATTGACCCTGGTGGTAGTTGAGACAAAACCTAAGTAGAGAGTCTGATCCGTCTTCCGTCAGATCTCCTCTGTCCAGACCATCTCCCAGACCTCATTCTGCCCCTGGAGAGAGAGAGAGTTACATGTACATCCGGTCGGGGGCCGCTGGCCCAGGCGTTGCCCTCCCAAAGCCTCAGCCTGCAGGTGGAAGGCAGCCCTGTGGGCTCCCCTCCTGTGGGACCAGGCTGTCCCTGTGGGGTTGATCTTCCTTCAACAACTTGTTTCTGGAAAACAGATACGTGAAGGAGGACCAGCAGTTGTTGGAGGCAAAATAGGAAATTTCTGTGAATTCCACATATTACCACATACTTATTTTTTTAAAATGTTTTTATTTATCTTAGAGAGAGAGAGAGAGAGCCAGAGTGCGAGCATGGGAGAGCAGAGAGAGGGGGAGACACAGAATCCGAAGCAGGCCCCAGGCTCCGAGCTGTCAGCACAGAGCCCAGCGTGGGGCTCGGACTCGTGAACCTCGAGATCATGACCTGAGCCAAAGTTGGACGTTAACCGACTGAGCCACCCAGGCAGCCCCTTTACCACGTCGTTTCAGTTTGGTTGTTTACTCACTCCTCACCCCCGTTCCACAGAGGCTGTGAGGACTGCATAGACGTGCGTTTTGCTTCTTTTTCTTCCTCTGCAAAATGGAGGTTCACAAAGCACCAGGACAGGACAGGCACACAGGAGGTGCAAGGAATTAATTTTCTTCTTTCCTTCAGTGCTAGAGTGGCCAATGCCTTGTAGTATGGTTGCTTTTAACTAACAACCGTCAGAAGTGGGTGGTGCAGCCTTCGGGACGATCCTTGAATTTTTCCAAAACTGTGGAAAACCTGAATGAGGGCACCAGAGTAGACAGGAACTCTCTGGGGGCCCAGCTGGCTCTGGCATCCTGGGTGGAGAGAACCTCTGGCCACCGGGTAGAAGCACTGTCTGTCGCTGGCAACTCCGGAATTCTCTCTCAGCTGCCCAGATGGTCTTACTTTCACGGACCTGCATTATTTTAATTCTCCCTTCCCGCTGCTTCGAAAGATCGCGTTTCCATTAAGTAATGATCATTGCATCCAACTGGGACCAGGTGGGCAGAGTCTCGGATCACCTGCGGGCAGGTGTTCAGAAGATGTGCCTCCAGACTCTGCCCACCTGGTCCCAGGTACCTGTCGGTGAGGCAGTGGCAGTAACGGTCTTGTCGCACCAAGTGGGCTTAATTTAGGTTCTAAGCCAAGCGACTGTGTTTTACTTTGCCCCTGCGGCCCTGTTTTGGATACATTCATAAATGTCTTTAACATTTTGAACAGTTTTAAAAATGTTCATTTACTCACTTTGAGAGAGAGAGAGAGTGCGTGTGTGTGAGCAGGGGAGGGGCAGAGAGAGAGGGAGAGAGAACATCCAGAGCGGGCTCTGTGCTACCAGCACAGAGCCTGACTCGGGACTCCATCCCACGAACCATGAAATCACAACTTGAGATGCAATCAAGAGTCGGATGAGCCACCCAGGCGCCCCCTTGAACATTTTTGAACAGTGTCGTTCATGATGACCTTCAGGGACCCGAGGATGGAATCAGGACACTGGTGCTCAGTTTCGTCCACTTGGGCTCAGGCTCGTGCTCTGCCTGGGAATGAGGCGCGTTGCCCATGAAGAAGAAGGATTTAGAAGTCTTGTCGGCTCATGTCTGTGCCCAGCTCCCAGCTGCCCAGCGCTGGCCTGGGCACGGAGGATGTGCTCGGTGCCCTCATGTGTTGGGAAGGCAGCTGAGGGGCCACTGAGTGCCCCACCCGCCTTCCCGGGCACTGTTGGGGGGAAATTCCGGGGCAGGGGGGCAAGCTTCTGAACCCGCCACCTGCCTTGCTGTGCCGGCTGCCCCATCCCCCACCCCGTGCCGCACCTGTGGTCACTGCAGACGGGAGAGACTCGGGGCCGCTCAGGTACAGGCCAGCAGCTCACAGCTGCCTCAGCCGCTGTGCCGATGATGCCAGGGAGGGAGATGCCTTCGCTCCAGATGCCTGACGAGTGGCTGGCCCCCAGAGTCCACCGGGGGCCTCCCACACAGCTCAAGCATGGGTGCTGTCTGCAACAACTTCCTGGGACGGTGGCTGTCCCCCTTCAGCTGCACACCCCCCATCATTATACCCGAGGTGGCCTTTTCCATTCCAAGGCTAGGATGTGACTTGAGCAGGGTCCCAGAGGGTCCGTGCTCTGTGGGCTGGGGCCGGGGCAGTGGGAGAGGTTGGGGTTGTCCTCGAGAGGTAGAGAGGGCCACTTCCTCCGGTGCTGGGCTGCAGTGATGCTTTTAGGGGTGTGTGGGGGGGGAGGTCCCTTCATAACTGCGCCCCCACCCCCCACCTGAGACAGCCTGCTGCAGAAGGTGCATATAATGGACCCATTTGTGAAATGAAAGAGCAGAGAATGAATGAAAGAGTGAGCTCTTTGAAGGCGGTCGTCTTGTCAGGATCCCCACGGTGCCTGGTGCGTAGTAGGTGCTCAGGAAATGCTTGTTGAACAAACAAACAGAGGAGGAACCCGTTTTGAACTCGCTTTTGAGACATTAAGGCCACGGACACAGCACCGTGTGTTCTGTCCATCCCACATCCTGAGGATGTGTGCGCTGTTTCTGCTGAGGTGTAGACAGGATTTACAGGTGCGGACCCTCCATTTGGTGCCTGCCGTGGAGACCTGCTCTGCCCTGCCGAGGCCGCAGGGGACGAGAAGGGGGCCGGTGGGCAGCGGTGCTGCTCTCGGGTCCTCTCCAGTCTCTGAACCTCTCTGGGAATGGGCGATCTTTGACATAGCGCATGGAGGGGCCCCGCCTCATGCCTGGGCCCGCTGGGGCTTTCTTCTGTCAGGGCAGGGTGTGGCTAGTGAACGGCCGACGACCGGGGGTGAAGGGGCCCCGTGGGATTCTCTGCGGACGCAGTTTCCAGTGGCTGCCCCTCCCCCGGAGCACGTGGGCCACGAGGCCAAGTTGTCTGGTCCAACTCCCTGCCCCACCGGAGACCCAGGTCCAGGGAGGGGAAGGGTCTTGTTCGGGTCACTTAGCAGGGGCGGAACTGCATTAGACCCCAGGCTTGTTCCACCTTGCTGCCCCACTGCCCCCGGGGTGAGCTGGCCTGAGCGAGGCTGGGGTCAGGGGTCACACTGCCCTGCACTCATGAGGGCTGTTGGACGTGGCCTCCAGTGGCCACGAGGTGGCTTCTTCTGTCTGCCCAGGGCTTCGGAAGGATGCAGGCCCTGCCCTGGCCTTGGGGGGAGCCTTTGGGGGAGGCGCTCTTGCTTTCCCCTCGACCCTCCATCCCTTGAGCTGTCACGTGGTGCCACGGTCTGAATATTTGTGTCCCCCTGCCTCCAGTTCATGTGTTTAATCCTAGCCCCCAAAGTGATGGTATTAGGGGGCAGAGGCTCGAGGACGCGATTAGGTCACGAGGATTAGTGCCCCCTTTTGTAAGAGACCCCAGAGCGTCCCCACACCCCCAGTCTCTTCAGCCACGGCAGGAAGGCTGCTGTCTGGGAACGAGGCAGGGGGCCCTCACCCGACGCCCCATCTGCTGGTACCTTGATCTTGGACTCTCGGCCTCTGAAACCGTGACAAATAAAAGTTGGCTGTTTGCAAGCCGCCCGGTCTGTGGTACCGTCAGAGCGGCCCCAGTGGACTGAGACGGCTTCAGGACGGGGAGCCCCTGGGCTTTCCTTTTCATTCCAAGGCACAGTCGGCTGACCAGCCAAGTGCTCCCCGGCACCCTCTCTGACCAACGCCAGCAGACTTGGTGAGCTCCTCCTGGGCTCTACCCCATAGAAAGCTTTCACAAGAACAAACAAACGACCCCGGGTGTTCGCACGGAGGCCAGCGTGTCTGACTGGTGCCTGGGTGCGTCCCACTGGGTGGTACCTGAAACCCCCGCCCCTGGAGGCACCAGGGTCCCGAGACAGGTGCGGTGCCCAGAGGTGCCACGTAAAGAGCCAGGGGACCTTCAAGGAAGGCGGGGAGCTCTGGAAGGGGGTCTGAGCCGGACGTGACGGAGGCAGAAACATTCCCCAGTGGTACAGAGCGCGAGAGACCGTGTGAGGCAGAGGGACTGGACCGCCTGGGGTGTGAGGGAGCAGGAGACTCTTCGGGACTCAGGAGTAGCTGCAGTGGCTCGATGTGGGGTGCCCGTCAATGAGGGCAGAGAGGGTAGAGAAGGCTGCTGGCAGCAGATGAGGATGAGTTTGGGACCCCGGTGTGGGGGTCTGCTGTTTCCCCAGGAGGCAGTCCTTGGTAGGCCCCTGGGGGCCCCTGGCTGTGTGACCTTGGATAAGTCACCTCACCTCCCTGAGGCTTAGGTTCTCATTCATAGACTGGAGGGACCCCGCCCCCACCCCACCCCCACAGTGAGATGATGATCGTGCTGATGAGGACGAAGGTGGTACCTGCTTCATCAGGCGGTTGAAGGTTTGAAGAAGGGTCTAGTGTGAGTGTGCCTAGTATTTGGGAAGGTTGCCCTGATACCGTGTGGCCCCTCAACTCCCCCAAACCCCTAGTATTTGAAGCGTAAATTTTGATAGTTTTTCTTTAAACAATTTTTTTTTAATATTTATTTACTATTGAGAGACGGAGGCAGAGCGTGAGTGGGGGAGGAGTAGAGAGAGAGGGAGACACAGAATCTGAAGGTGGCTCAGGCTCCGAGCTGTCAGCACAGAGCCCGACGCGGGGCTCGAACTCACAAACCGCGAGATCGTGACCTGAGCCGAAGTCGGACGCTTAACTGACTGAGCCACCCAGACGCCCCAATTTTGTGATAGCTTTGCAACTACCGATTGGCTTTAAGCACTTGATGGTCAGTTTGTTTCTCAGACATTCTTTAAAGTGAGTCTTGTTTGGCTTCCAGGACTAGGAATCTCTGGCTCAAGTTGCTTTTTCCTTTGTAGAAATATTTGCATGGGCCACTGGCCACTTCCCTTGGGCAACTGGGTGCTCTGCGGTGTGGATCCTGCCCTTAGGAAACCACTGGGTGTCTGAAAGTTGGGGTGATGTGTGTCCACTCTCTGACTTGCCTGGACGCCAGGCCTCCTCCCCACCATGCTGGGCCTGGCTGTGCCAACTTCTCTGTGTCAGCGGAGTCTGGTCTGGGAGGAAAAAGGCTCCAAGGGCTGCCTGAGGCAGCTGGCCGAGGATCGGGAGGGAGGGGGTGCTTTGCATTTGGTTTGGGTCAGCAAACACTGACCAAAGCTTGCTCTCTGCCAGGCCTGGGGGAGGCCCTGTCCTTGAGTGCAGCCATTGTGGTCTCCCAGTTTCCATTGTGGGTCGGTCCGGAAGTGTCCGTGCCAGCCTCCTGCCCTATACGTGGGCAAGTACGTTTGTAGGGGAGCCCAGGGCCCTCCCTGGCCATGACCCTGTCTGGAGGAGCGGGCCACGTGGGGTGAAAACAGATGGCCTTCCACCCTAGTCAGGGTCCCATGCAAGGTGGCTTCCCTGGGCTGGGGCAGAGGGTCATCTCCCTTTTTGGGGAGCAGACGAAACGCCTGGACCCCAGAAATAGGCCTGTCATGGTTGAAGGGCTTCCAGATGGGGGATCCTGAGCAGAGCGTGCTGAGTAGACCCTTTGCCCGATGGCTGCTGTGCCTGGGCCTCAGTTGCCACCCGCGTCCCCCGCCTCCGGCTGTGGGCGCTGGCCTTTCACACTTGGCACCGGCTCAGCTCTGGGCTTTCTGAGCAGGGATGTCAGAGTTCCAAATGGGACTTCCGCGGGGCCCTCCCCTGCCCACCAGGGTGGAGCTGGCTCACCCCTCAAGTCTGACCGGGCCTGGCTTTGGGGGCCAGGGAAGTGGGCGGGCTCTCTCTCCCCTGTGACGTGGATCCCTGCCACAGCCCAGATTTCTAAACACTCACGGGTGGGCCTAGTGGGGTTTCACTGCTCACCCGTGCTGTGTTAATAAGATGGTTTAAAAAAAAAAAAAAGAAAAGAAAAAAGACAAGAGCCCTGCCTGCGGTGGGATTTGGTGCCTTTAGAAGCAGAGGGACAGAGAAGTAAGGGGGAGCTCTTCCACAAGAAATAGACTCTCACATCTTGGGATTTGGGGAAACAGAACAGGCGAGGCTTTTTTTTTTTTTTTTTTCTTCCTTCCTTCCCAGGCACTCCGTATTATTAAGACACTCTGTCTTATAAGGGATGCCGGATAATTAATCCTGTGGCGAGGCAATAGCAACAAACGTTAGAATATATTTAAATAATGAGGAAGCTCTTTAATGTGGACCTGTAGAATAATTGTGGGCCAGTGGCATGAAGGAGCGGGGATCCAGATTTATTGAAATGTGGATTCACCCCTTCAGAAGACGGGGGGTGTGTTCTTTTGTGTACATGCACACGCACACGCACGCATGCACACACACAGCGTTTAGCCAGAACCCTGCTAAGTCTTTTCCCTTTTCAGTCGAAAGGAATCAATTATGCCTTGTGGTCGCTTTCCAAAAACCACTTTTGATTGTGTGATTTTGTTTCAGTCGAGAGCTCCAATCAGCCCCTCAGAAACAAGCCGGGGAATAAACCCTCTCACCAAATATCTGGGCGTCCGTGCACATTCTCAGCAATTGAGAATATTGACAGCGATCAGAATTCCGTGGCTGTTGAAACCTCGCCTCTAATTGAACTGGGAAAGGTAAACCCAGATTCAGGGCTCTGCACGCTGTAATTGCAATAATTTAATTTAGCTATTTAACCTGTAATTCAGTGGTATTTATTAAGGAGCACGGGAGAAAATGAGGCCATTAGGAGCCAGAGATGAATACATTGAAATGAAAACGAACACTTCTAACTGCCAGTTGACCTTCGGTTTGTAGCAGTTTTTATTAGGCTGGTCACGGTAATTACCAGGACGTGAATCAGGGAGGAAAGTGAATAATTCCGTAATGAACATTTTTATTCATTATCTCGCATTTTCAGGAAGCGGAGAAGCACTGCGCAAAAGTATCGGCAACTCGCCTTTTCTGTTTGTTTTTTGAAAAATGATTGTTTGTGGACAATGGCCCCGTGCACAGCGTCATCCTGAGGAGGGAGTTGGCAGCCCGGGAGTCGGGAGAGAGGCGCACGGGTGTGTCGTCCACGCTGGGCAAGCTCCTGGGCTGTGCCGGGGAGACTGCTGTCCAGACGCGGTGGGCATCCACCCGGCAGGGACCAGGAGAACCACATGCCTGCCGGGCCGGCCGGGGATGCTTTTCCAAAATTAGTGATCAAATGGGAAGTTTTCTTGACGTGTGCTGACCCAGGCGTGGGGTCAGCCAGCTGTTCTTGCACCCTGTCAGGGTGAATGGTCTAGAGGTGCAGGGTTTCGGGGGCCCGGGGGATAGCTGGGAACACGTAGTGAGATGCTTCATACCCCTGGACCTGCATATGGGGCGCCATCCTGAAGGTTCGCCAGGGATGTGCGGGAGAACGTGTACACGCGCCTGCAGGCTCCTTGTAATGATGGAAAGTTCTGGAAGCAAGTAGATCCCAGGAGGGAGGAGGATAGCTAGAAGGTGCAGTCTCCCGATCGTATGGTGGGACACACAGAGCAACCAAAAATAATGACTTCACGGTGTCTCTAGCGATGTGGGAAAATGCTCCCAGTGTAACTCCAGGAGAGAAAAGCCCACACCAAAACTGTACGTGATATTTCTTTAAAACTCAGAAGACCCTGTCACGTTGATTTCAAAAGTTATGGTGACTTTTGCTGATTGGAAAGAGAAGTTTCTAGCCGGGCACCTGTGATTTCATTAGCTCCTCCTGGCACTTCCCAGAAAACCATCCAGCCCTTTGATGTAGCAGGGGCACGTACATGAGCTGAAGACTGTGTCAGCCCAGCCGTGGGGACAGCTTCCCAAAGTGGCTCAGTACCTTTGCGCCATTGGGAGGCGCCTTTGGGAGGCGCCTTCTTTCGTTGACATTTCCATCTCTGCTAGTGGCTCCAAATGGGAAGTCAGGGCCTCTGCGGTGCCCAGGCCTTCCTCCTCTGGGGCTGGGGTGCATGCATCCGAAGTGGGACATCTGTTGAGTTGGTGGCCCTGGTCCCTGCATCTCCTCTTCTGCTGCTGCGCACCACATCTCTGGCTGTGGTCCTTTCCGTTCAGATAGAGATGTTAGACTCGCACTCTCTAAATGCAGCTAGAGGAGCAAGTATAGTGTGTACATGTGTGCACATGTGTGCGTGTGTGCATGTGTGTATGTATGCATGCATCTGTGTGTATGTGTGTGCACATGTGTATGTGTGCGCACGTGTGTGCATATGTGCGTGCGTGTGTGTGCATGTGTGCATATGTGCACGTGTGCACGTGTGTATGTGCATCTGTGTGCATGTGTGTATGTGCCCGTGTGCATGTGTGCATGCATGCATCTGTGTGTATGTGTGCATGTGTGTGCATGTGTGCATATGTGCATGTGTGTATGTATGTATGCATCTGTGTATGTGTGTGCACATGTGTATGTGTGTGCGTGTGTGTGCACATGTGTGTGCATATGTGCACGTGTGCATGTGTGTATGTGCACGTGTGCATGTGTGCGCATGCATGCATCTGTGTGTATGTGTGCGTGTGTGTATGTGCATGTGTACATGTGTGTGCATGTATGTGCACGTGTGCATGTGTGTGCACGCATGCATCTCTGTATGTGTGCATCTGTGTGTGTGCGTGTGTGCATGTGCATGTGTGTGCATGCATGCATCTGTGTGTGTGCATCTGTGTATGTGTGTGCGTGCACGTGTGTGCATGTGTGTATGTGT
Source organism: Lynx canadensis (assembly GCF_007474595.2). Lineage (NCBI taxonomy): Eukaryota > Metazoa > Chordata > Mammalia > Carnivora > Felidae > Lynx > Lynx canadensis. Next base: position 140,672,334 of record NC_044308.2, on the reverse strand, counting down.
GTGCGTGTGTGCATGTGGGCGTGTGCATCTTGGTGTTGTCAGAGGAACCTCATTAGATACACGGATGATACCCGTTCCCCCTCAACAGGGTCTTCAAGTCCTCCCTGGAGGCTTGCTTCTTGGGGGGAGGTTGGAATTCTCTTTCCAATTTCTAATTTCCCAGCTCCACTCATTTTGTTTCTTAAGTGCACTATTGGTTATTGGGGGAAGAAATACAATGACAGGTCAGCCCTGAATTCAGAGTGTCTGGACCCCCCTTTGTGTAACAACCTCGGCTGACTGGCAAGAAGGGGGGAGGGGGGTTCCTGCAGGCCCCAGGGCGGTGCCTGCCACGTGCTGGGCCCTCTGCCCATGTGCCTGTCTGCCTCTGGTCTCCTTCTTGCTCATCTGCCTACTGTGTCCGACCTGATACCTCCATCTGTAATCCTGTACAGGCGCCAGAGAGATGACTATTGGCAAAGGCAGTGTCGGGTCCCTTCTTAGAGCACAGGCTAGGGAGGCTGGAAGGCCCGCCATTGGCTTCTGGCTCTGCATCTCGGGTCTGGGTGTACTCCCAGGTGTGAGAAGGAAGTTCCCGAGAATATGTCCATGTCTTCAGGCCAAGTTCTAGCACAGAGTAGGCTCCTGGTGAAGGTTCCTTGTTCCCCCTCCAGCTCCGAGCTTGCTATTACCATGCTCAGCATGATAATCACAACACCTCCCTAACTGCAGAGGGCCCAGTGGCACCTTGGATGTGAAAACACCCGGCTTATGCCAGATGCCCATCGAAAGAGCTAGCTGGGCTTTTGAGGCATCTAATATGGCTTCAGAAGCATTTGCATTTTTCAGAGTAGATGGGTGCACACGCTCTCTGCACACAGGGCTTCTGTGTCATCGTCAGGGGCCCCAAGATCCCCTTGCCATCTCTCCCTGTCCTGTGGACACAAGGTATGTCTTCTCGGCCATGGGCACATATTTCCCCAAAGTGCAGCCGAGCCCTCTGAACCTCTGAGGCTTTGGGTCTCCTGGAATCTCGGGAGCATTTGCCAGAACAGCTGCAAACGGTGCGTGGCCAGAGGGAAGGGGCCGCTGCTAAGCAGGAGCCTGGAAAGGCTGTGTGCGTCCTGGGACCTTTGGCTGAGGACGCATTGATGGCCATGGTCGTTGTTGGAGGGGGCATGGGGCTGTCTCCTCGCAGAGCTGGCTGGCCCACCTGCCTTGTAGGGGAAGAGGGAAGGCCAGAGCATCTAAGCCTCCGTGTTGGGGGGATAGCTAGGGCACCCCCTCCTCATTTTCTTAAGGTTCAGAAGAGAGGGTCACGGCGCTGTGTCCCAGCAGCCACCATAGCAGAACGCGGCCTCCTCGTTCCTGTGGAGGAACTTTGGAACCTTTCCTCGTGGTTGCCTGGTTACAAGATCATCTGCCCAGAGTTCCCCAGAAGGGGCTTGGCTGGGGAGCCACAGGCAGGGGAGTCGGGGGAGAGTGGCTGCTGTTGGGAATGCAGTGAGTACATTCGATCATATCTAATTCCCATTTATGTTACGTCGGACAGCCCCACTGCCCAGCTGCCCTCTTGAAGCCTCGGACCGCTGGGGTTTTTTGATGCATGAATGAAGCCTGGGAAGTGGGCCAGGACTTGGCTCATGGGCTTCTTCATCATTTATTAGCTTCTAGTTTTAATTGTTTCCCGACTTCTTTCCAGATATTTATCTAGCAAGAATTGTCAGTCCTTGCTGCGCTGTGCAGACGCAAGGGGCGTGCGCCAACTGCAGAATGCTAACGGCTCTTCTGGGCGGCGGGCAGGCATTTCAATGGAGTCAAGCAGGTGTCGGGAAAGCAAGCTCCTACTGTGCGTCGTCAGCCGGCGCCGCGTGATGAAGGGGCCCGGATGGACCGGATGAGGCTCCTATTACAGAGAGGCCTGCTGTCCCTGGGGAGGAGGGGGAGGCAGGTGCTGTCACATAGAGACGTACATTTTGTTTGGAGCGCCACCTGGGTTACAGGCCCCAGGACGTGTGGCCTCAGGCAGAGACCTCTCTGAGCCTTGGGTTCTCTGTCTGGGATCTGAGGTGACAACCCTAGCAAAGGTTACTGAAAACGCTGAGATACTCGGGAAGTGTCTGATTGAGGGGACAGGCAATTGTTTTGGGGGTGCTGTGTCCCAGGGAAGTGTGGTGGGGCAGGGTGAGGTCAGGACGCTGGGCTGTATCACCTGCCATTTTGTACTGGTCCCCCCTGGGAAACGGGTTCTGGGGGAGCTCTGCAGACGACCTGTAGGGCGTGATGGGGGCGCCACTGGCAGCTTCTCTTCCTTCCCTTCCAGAAGGAGCCCTGGGTCCGCCATGTTGGTGCCTGAGGCAGTTTGGGAAGGTTCCTGAATCAGGAACCAGGGCTTGGCTGGTGTGTGACCTTGGGAAGTCCTTTCTCCACACCGGGCAGCCTTGGTTTCCCCATCTGGTACTGGTTGGGGTTGGGGTCTGGGCGACCTTGCTCGTCACCTACCCTTAGTTTCACGATTTGGGTGGCCTCAGGCAGGCGTGAGTCAATCCTCAGCCTCGGCTTCCTCGTCTTTGAACCTCAGTGAAAATCCGTACTTCAGGGACCGCCGTGGGGGTGGAGAGGGGCCCTGCTGACCAGGTGCCCGAGATGCAAGTCTGTCGGCTCTTTGAGGGTCACCGTCATCAAGGGTAGTCGGCTCTGTGGCGGAGATGATGGGCTCTTGTGCCAGACTGTCCAGGCCTGGGTCTCGGCTCCTGCACTTCCCTTCGGACCCTGGGCCTCGTAAATAAACCCGTTGAGTCTTATTTTTCTCCCCCAATGAGAGAGAGATGAGCTTACTGTTGAGGCCATTTTACCGATGAGGACTGAATGAGAGGCACAGAGAAGTTGAGTGCCTCATCCATGGTCGTCAGCTAATAACTACTGAGCCTGGACCAGAAACCCATAGTACACATGGGGCAGCACTCCTGGGGGGCCAGCCTTACACCCAGGCCCCTGGCTCTGCCCCGCACTGTAGAACAGGGATCCAGAAGTCCCAGCTCCTTGGCAGGCCTGGCCCACCAGACCTGGGTGTGTTTTCTGAACCAGTGCAGGCCATGCACTGACAGCTTCCTCTGCCACTGGGGACACTCTGGGACTGGAAATGTTTGTCTTCCAGAGGGGGAGGAAGTGGGGACAGGCACCCCGTGTGGCAGCCCTACCCCCAGCCCTCAGTTTCCTGATTTTGCTTCTTTCCCTGTCATGTTTCGGAGATTTATGGTGGAGACCAGATGCTTCGTGTGCAGGGACATACACGTTTGTCACAGAGTTCCCATTCCTTTGGGAACCTGTTGAATTTGCAATTTGCTCTGGGGCCGTATTGATTGGCAGAAACCATCAAAACCCGCGGTGCCCTCGTTCATGTTGACAAGCGCGGGGTCCGAGAAAATGGCTGGATCTCGTGGCCCTAAGGCCCTGGTTTGAGGCGGCTGTAGGAAAGGCGGGGGAGGGGGGAATAAAATCCCTCGGTTTTCAGCTTGCTTCTTGAGCGGGAGGTTAAAAAGCCCATTTTCGACGTGGGGTTTTTAAAGACCGATCCCTTCTGAGATTTGGCCCAAATGATTTGAAACAAAATGATCATAGGGTTGATTAAAAAGTGTGCCATCAATCTGTCTTTGTGGTCTGGACTGAAGCCCCTTGTTCACAGTGGAGTTTGTAAATGTTGTGTGTTTGACCATTGTTTCTTCACTCAGTTATGTTTCTTATCCTAGATTTGGGTGTACACACTTATTTCTTAGAAGGGAAGTTTTTTTTTTTTTTTTTTTTTTTGCAGAAGGGAGTGGTGAAGTGGATGGGGGAGTTCACCCCTCTGCAGGCAGAAGCTGAGTTCTCTAGCATGTTCTGCCCAGCCGATGGTTATTATTCCCCCAGAAAATAATGTCCTTTTTTTTTTTCTTTTCCAACTTGCTTTTAACATTCTGCCCTTGGCATCTGTTCTAGGCATTGTGGACGAACCGTAGACTGTGTTCTGACAATGGGTTAAAGCAAGCACTTATTGAAAAGCATTCTCTACTTAATTACATTTCCTTCTTCTGGAAGCTATTTTAATTTTTTTTTTTTATAATCACATGTTAATTGTGTATTAGCGGGGCCTTTCTGATTAGTTGAAAACATAATGAAACCTTTGTAAACAACACAGAGAGAAAGAAAGGAGGAACGTGTGAAGCACAGGCAGTGCTGAGAGGCCAGAATGAGTGCATTTCTTGATTCCGGGGAGGGGTGGAAATTGTACCTGGATGTCCCTTTTTTGAGTGATGACCCCCGCTGCCCCAACCCCCCCTGTTGGGGGAGGGGTGCGGGATCATGGCTACCGATCAGTGAAGGGAGGAGGGGTAGCTTCCTGAGGGGTCCTGCTCTTCCTGCCTCTGAGCTCTGTCCTGCTGCCATTCATTCATTCCCTTACTCATTCATTTCCTTTGCTCATTCATTCATTCACTCATTCACATTCTTAGCAGTAGCTTCCTCTGCTGAGCACCAATCAGGTGCAAGGTTCTTTACACGCACGCTGTAGACCCGCGTACAGGGGTTCATGCCACTTGGGGAGAGGGGAACTTAGCTCACACTTGAGTTCACTCATTCACGTTCAGCCGAGCCTAGAAGCCGGAGAACCGGATCTGTCAGGCCCAGGGACCCACATCCCCCAGTGCGGTTCTGAAGTCCTCGTGCCCCTTCCTGCACAAACTTCAGCAGGCTCGGAGACAACCTGGTACCTGTCTAGAGGGCAGATGGGTAGGAGGAGCCAGCCGGGCTGGGCCTCTGCCCGTGTGTGTGTGTGTGGTGGGGAGCAGGGGGCGCACGGAAAGGAAGCGTGCACCCGTCCCCAGAATGTGGCAGCATTGTTTCGTTTTCCACCTTTTGACATCTTTATTGAAAGCCCCAGCCCCCGTTCACGGCCCCTATTGTGGCGGGAGGGGCCCCGAAAGCCCTGCTCTGTTCCCCATTTGGAGGGCTGGGCTTACAGGGGTTTTGCAGTTCCCAGGCTGTTATTAGGGAAGCGTGGCCGGGGCGTTTGAAATGCAAGCGCTACTGTGAGCGAGCGCCAGGTTCACCGTGCGCGCTCCAAGGAAACGCGGCCAAGGCAGTGTTGTGAACAGCCGCCAAGCAAAACACACGCATGCCGTCCAGCGGAGCCAGCTCACTTCTGCAAACAGAGGAAAAATTGACTTTCTGATTTGGAGTGTTTCTGCAACTAAGAAGAACCACTCCAGTGATTGTTCTAAAAATATTCTGGAGGCAGCACGTTCTCGAAGGCCTCGGGATTCTGAGCGGTCCTTAATTGTACTTTTTATGTAATCTCTCTGGATCGTGGTTTTTAAAAAAAGGAATTTGCTTAAGCCTGTGCGGTCATCTTCCTGCCCCCCCCCAACCCAGCCGCTCATGTCCCCCCCCTGCCCCCCCCAAGTATTGCTGCAGCGTGAAAGAGTGCCATACACAGCAGAAATTGTATTTTTATCTCTTTGACTTCAGGAAGTATATTTGGGTTTTCATCTCCTGCAGCCGCTGTCGCAGGGCTCACATCTGAGCAGCCGAATCTAGGGCAGCCCCTCACGTCCCTGCTCTGGTGGCCGAACCCAGTTCTGGAGGGAGGCGTCCCCCAGGCGAAAGGGCTTCTCAAGGAGGGCTGGGGCGAGGGGGTGCCGGCACCTTTGATGCCCCTGCTCCCTCTGCCCGTTCAGCCTGGCGTCCCCCTTCACTAGGCGCAGAGCTCCCTGGGAGCCCCGGACCCGCCGTTCCCGGCGACTGTGGGATTCAGATGATTTCTGCAATAATGAAGCTGACTGGGTTGCCACCAGCTCCTTTACTGCCAAAAAAGTAAACGATGTCGGCCCCTCCTCCTTCTCTCTGATTCTCTGTTTTCTCTCCACCCTCTCTCCCCACCCCTCCTCGCTCTCTGCCTTTACCCCGACTCCCCACTTCTCCCTGGCTGTCTGTTTTGCAAGTTCAGCCCACAGCGCCTACAAGGCTGGAGGATTTCTTGTCGTTGGGTGTTGAACAGCATCCCTGCCTTGACCCAGTGCCAGTGACACCCTCACCTCCCCCAGTCGTGGCAATCAGAAATGTCTCAAGACATCGCCAGTCCTCACTGGAGGGGTTTTTGTTTTTTGTTTTTTTTGTCCCAAACTCTCAAGCAGAAAAAGGCCTGGAGATTATTAGGACCTATTTTTAGGCTTACAAATAAGCAATAATAGGGTGGGAGCAAAGGCCTTGGAAATGGAGAATGAGTCCCCACTTGAATTTCACCCCCCAGAGTGAGTTTTTAAAAAAGGAAGTCGCAGGATGTTCCCGGTTTGAGGGATGGCCCCGGTGTGGCCGATGAGGGGCGGCGAGCTGTCCCTTCACAGCTGTGTTTGCAGGAGTTAGAATGACCAGTCTGTGCCTTCACGTAATCAAGCTGTTTTCTCTAAAACGTCTCCTGTGCTGAGCTTATCAGACAGCTTTGCTAGTGTTAGGTAACTGATCACCTTATTAGTGAAGCGACAATCGAGAGGAACTTGCCAGTGGTTTTGGCATCATATGCCAGGACTTGCTCTGTACGATTGCCCTCCCTCCCTTCTTCTTTCCTTCTCTGCCTCCTTTCCTCCCTCTCTCTCTTCACTTCCCCCCTTCCCTTAGAGATTTTTACCCCCGTGGTAGGAATCAGACGTTGCCTGCTCACTGGCAAGCACCTCATTTTGACGACACAGGCCGTTCCCCGTTTGCAGGAATCCCGTCCTGTGGCCTTAAACGCTGACTCATTACTGGGGCAGCCAGGAGGGGTCAGGTGCCAGGTCATTTCGCCCATCGGCAGACTCATCTTCGAGGGATCTGGAAGTGGGTGGTCAGCGGGTCTCGTGCCGGCCTTCCTTGGGGCGTGCGTGGCCAAGGATGCGTGTGACCGCGAGAGAGCGATTTCCTGGGCTCAGCCAAAACCCATGCTTCCGCCGGCTTCTCTCCGCCAGCTGGCCACCAGAGCCAGCCTGGAGGTGCGAGAGCCATTTGGAATCACGGGACTCCACCTCCCCTGAGGCCTGGGCTTCTCGGCTTCGGGTTCTCCAGTGCAGCCCGGACGGCACCACCCTGGGGGCCTCCTGGCCCCAGATTGTGCAGTCGGTTTGGGCTGCTGGTCCCCTGCGCGCCCCCCTCACTTGCTCCGCCCACCCCCTGTGTCACTAGCACGGCCCCCTGCCCCTTGGCATTGCTGCTGCTTTCATGTGCCCTTTTGGGGGGGGCAGTGCTACGAGAACCAGCTGGCACCTGCTGGGTGTGCCACCGGCAGGAGCCACATCTCGCCCAGCCCCCGAGCCGTGGCTGGCTCTGGCCATTGGGCCTGCCCAGCCACCACGCTGAGGCAGCCGGTGTTTCCAGAGGGGCCATGTTGTAAGCGTGCCCGTCATTCTCTCCCCTTCGCAGGTGTGCGTGCGCGCCTGTGTGAGAACCCGTGTGTCTGGGAGGTGGAAGGGTTAGGTCTGTCTTCTCCGTAACCTCCGAGGCACTTGCTACATCTCTGAACCCTCTGATTTTCTTGGCGGCACCGGGCAGCTTGGCTGCGCGCGGAGCGCCCCGCACTGTGGACGCGGTGCGGCGCCTGGCGAGGATGACCATCTCCCCGGCTGCCGGCGGGGCTGGAGGAAGCTGGCACCGTGGCGGAGGCGAAGCTCTGCAGAAGTGCCGCGGGTTTTTCATATGGAAATGTGAAATAATGGGGTGATTAAATAGAGCTGTATATTAAAGTACATCTGACATTAGAATTACCATAATGTGCTGTAGCCTTAGGCTGAGTACTTTATTTGCCATCTGCGTCGGCCCAAAATCCCCCGGGGAAGCGCTAAAATATTCTGAATAAACTCAGCCCGAGTTCTTATTGAGAGTAAAATACCATTTGTGGCACGTCGTATTGATTCGTCTTAATTGTGGTGCAGAAAAGAACATTCACTCGCTGATGACTTTTGTGCTCGGTGACAAGCTGGCTGGAGTAACTCAAACACTGCAGTTGGTTAACCTGGACGGGGCCAGGCGGGCACCTAGGCCCCAGCCAGGGTGCGGCGGTGCCCCCCCCCCCCCAGGGGACGCGCCACAGCTGGGGCTCCCCGCCAGCCCCACCGCGCTGTTCTCCAGGGAGGGTGCCCGGGAGATGGGTGCCCCATTCGGGGGGCAGGGGAGGTTCCCGCGCTGCCTGCGGGCCCCTCGCTGTGCCTGGCCTTGCCCCTGCAACCGGGGGAAGCGCTGACCGGCTGCGGAAGGACGATGTGTGGCCCGTTGTCCTCAAGGGGCCATGGCTTCCGTCTCAGCCTGTGGTCGGAGAGGCGTACTGTGCCTATTGAAGAAAACAAAACTAAAGAGAAGGAGAAGGGGAGGAACCCACCCACCCAGGCAAACCCAAGCGTGGCCGGTTGCCGGTTAGTGGCGGTGGGACCGGGTAACCGTCCCTGCAGCCCTTTGGAAGGGGTGGGGGGAGGGAGGGCGGCACAGTAAAGACAGATGACTGGTTGGTGGGAAAACACTTGGTGATCCAGACAGCGCTCCCCCATTCGCGCGGTCCAGTTTTTATCCTATAATTGCCTATCATTATACACAATTTAAATATTCAAACATTCTCCACAAACCTTGGGCTAGCGTGTTTTTATTACAAATTCAGAACAAGGGAATAACCTTTAACTTCAGAGACAAATGAGACAAATTTACAAGTGCATGTCTGCTGTTTTCTTGTGTTTTATCAATCCCCGTGGACCGGAACACTTTTGCTATAACGCCACTCTGAACAATATACATATATTACTACTTGTTTGTAGTGTGTCGGTAATGAGTCCCCTCTGCATTCGCTAACCTATATAACTCGGCGTCGAGGCTCTCCATAACGTCAATTATCTCCTCGGAGCTAAACGTACACTCCATTAAAACGAGATTTACTGCCCCTGCAATACTTCTTGGGGTGGAATGCGGAGATTTTTGTGGATTTAAGGAAAGGAAGGAAGCCTTATTCCTGCCTGGTGAAGGAAGTCATGAATAATGGAGAAGAGAGACTTCCTGTGTCAGCCAGAACGCGTGCGTGAGGCACCACGAGGTGCGCCCACGTCTGCTCACAACGGCTCTCAACACACACCCGCGGCGCGTGCCTTGATTTTTTTTTTTCTTACCTGTTCGTTTCTTAATTCACTCTTTATTTTTCCATTAAATGATAAGGAGGATTTGCACCATGCTTCCTCTTCACATCCTCTGCTAAGTTCCTGTCCCCAGAGTGCCGGAATCCTTTCAGAAAACCTCATATTTGGGGGAGGGGGGGTTGGGAGGGGGGGGCCAAACCACCAAAATACGTTTATCTGTCGGCCCGCCACATCCCACTGTTGTAGGTCCTTTTCAGAGAAGTCTGCAGAAAGATTTCAAGGGAATCTGACGACGCGTTCGTCTATTTTGGGGAAGACATACTATTTCCAGCTGATTTGAGCGCCTTATGCAAAGGGGGGGGGAGTTCTATAAAGATGATCTTGAGGAATGTGCCATAGTTTTTTGAGGGTGCTGTAAGTGAGTTGCCACGTCTCAGATCACTCTGTGTGTCCTGCCTCTGGCTCCTCCATCTGACTAGCACACAGTGCTGTTCTCACCCTTCCCCGAGATGCCCCCGCGGTCAGCAGTATTGCTTTGTTTCAGGGCTTGGGTGGCTGTTTCCTGAGCCTGAAATGCACACCTGGTCTGACCACAGAATTGAGCAGTTGAAATCGAGACTGGGGGGGGCGGGGCGGAACCTGGGGTGCATGGTGTCAGCAGCTGTAGTTGAGTTCTGATACTTTGTTCCACTGAGAACCTGGCCCGCCCTGTTCCTGAGGCTGGCTCACGGGTCTACGGGGTTCAGATGGGAGTCTTGCTGGAATGATAGAACTCCTGCTGGAGAGAGTGATTTAGAAGCCACCTTGTCGGGCCAGCGGTCCTCACAGATTGGATTTTAAATTTCCTCCTTGCATTTCCCAGGCCCCCCTGGCTTCCTTTCTTTATATCTTACGGTTTCATAGTTGGGGAAGGGTGGATCTGGTCTCAGAAAGAGCCATCTAAGGGGTTCTCCTGTGTCCTTTGGCTGTACTGTCATTTTGTAGTATGGAACAGTTTCTGACTCGAGTAGGCCTTGAGTGTGGGTTTAGAAATCTTCATATTAAAAAAAATATATATATATCAAAGCTTTCACCGTGATGGAATTTCTAGCAATGGAATTTGTTCTGTAGCCAGCTCAGTTTCTTTGTGGGTTTTCAGAGCCTCCTCAGATTGATCCAAAACCACATTTTCAGTCCCATATCCTTTTCCTCGCCTCTGTGAGTCTGGGGTCCCATGACCCTTTGTGCATGCCATTTCCTCTGCCTGGCACCCCCTTTCTCTCCTTTCTCTGCAAGATAGACTCATTTTTCCATCAGAATTCAGCTCTAGGACCTCCCCTTCTGAGAGGTCTTCCCTGATCCTCCCACACTGCCAATCTCTCCCTCCTCTGGGTCCCGTGCCACATGTCACACTGTAGACCTCGTGGCCTGAAGCCTTACTAGAAACGTGTGGAATTATTAGCTCTTGAACTCAACTGTGGGCTCCATGTGGGCAGATGTGCATTTCTGTGTCCCTTCACTCAGCACGGGGCCTGGCACGCGGCAGATGGGTCCTGCATTTGTAGAGCAAAGGGAGGAGGGGGGAGGGGCATACGGCTAAATGATATTGAAGACATCCTTTCATCCCCAGCCCCCTACCTGTGGCTCCCTGGAAGGGAGGGGTCACGGCCGGTCCCCCTGAATAGTGCTTGCCAGGTTGGCATCTGGTGCATGATGGCCGAATGGAGAATGAATGAATGAATGAATAAGAAGGGCATGTCTCTAGAGCATTTGGGGCACAGTTAGATTTCCTTGGGTTCACTAACTTCCCAGGTGTGCCTCTTTTGCTGGAAGCAAGATTCAGTGGTGTTTTTGTGCATGACCAGCTGTCTAGAGGAACGATAGAGGCTGTGGGGGAGGCTGGAGGCCCAGTCGCCCAGCCCCGAGTTAACTCTGGGCATATGAAGCACACAGCTTACCTGGGCCGCAAGGACGCTGGCAGGGTCGGCGGACTGTCCCCCAACACTGCGAGGCTGCGTGAAGTTTTCCCACCCGTGTAAGGTCTCCGTTCTCAGCCAGGGTACGTGTGCTGTCTTCTGCGTGAAGTCCGCAGCTTGCTGGTGTTCACCAGCGGGTAGAGTGGTTTGCGTGCCTGCTCCGGGTCCCTCCCCGGGGCCGGTGATAGTGGCCTTTGTGGTTCCATGGACAGGGCAGCCAGGTGCGTGTCTGGACACAGCACAGGCCCTGGGCTCAGACCCTGTGTGAATCTGGGGTCTGTGAACCGTAAGCCGTGCGAACTCACCTGTGATGAGACTTAGTTTCTTTTTTACACCAACTCTGGATTAAAACCCACTTTCCAAAGTTGCCGTGAGCATCTGCCTAAGAGCACAAGTCCAACACTGGCACGTGCAGATCGCAGGCAAGTTGAACACTCCAAGGTCAAGGACAGATTATGATAGTACGAGTGATCAGTATCAGGTAGTATTCCCTGGTTGCTGTGGAAACATACTGGCGGCAGGGGGGTGGGGTGGGGGTGTGCTGGCTCTCACAAGACGTTTTGCAGGTAGAGAAGCAAAGGCAAGTATTCTGGGCACAGGGAAGGGCGGGTGCAAGCTGGCGTGCAAACATGAGGACTAAATGGGGCCTTGCGGACGAGAGCCCCACAGCGCAGGCTCTGAACCCAAATGCAGCCGAGCCCAAATATTCTCCCCTCTTCCGGCACCACGGCTGCCTACGGAGCAGTGCTCGTACCTTTCATCAAATGACTGAGAGGGGGCATCGGGTGTTCCGTGAGCTCTGGCCGCCTGGGGAGAGCCCCTGGTGGATAAAGGGTGCCCGGCTCCTGTTTGTGCAGTGAATGAATGAAGAGCCCGCGTGGCCTTTGCCCTCAGCAGGACACCCACTGCTGCCTACTGAATTCAGCCCCGTCTCACCGGGCTCCCCACTTACCGGGCTTCTGTGGCCCGGGGTCCACAGATCCCAGACAGTGGCACGCTTTACGTGGTGATGAGGGTCGAGAGGATTCCGAGGCCTGGAGGGAGAGCGCAGGGATGGAGCGGCCGTGTCTCTGCCACAGGCACTGGTGGAGGGCGTGGGCTCTGCTAACCGAGCCAGCCGAGGCTGGCTAAGCACCCGGGAGATCGTACAGGATGGTGTATGGCTTTTATCACCGCCACCAGGACCAAGAAAGTGCATCTGTTCCCCAATCAGCGTGACTTCACAGAGTTACCGCGGTGCCAGCCCAAAGCAGCACATCTCCACTTTTGAGTTAGCACACGGGCTGGAATGAAAGGTCAGGTAACCAAGGCATAGCCTCCCCATTACCATGTCCAAGTGCCTGGGCCGGGGCCGAGGTCTGTACATTCTCTCCCTTGACCAGGCTTTTATCAGTCAGCACGTAGCTCAAGAGCACGCCGCGGGGCTGACCGCCTTCTCTCTTCCAGCCCTCCGTGTCCTCATCTGTGACACGGTGCCTGGGACACCATGTCCTTAGTTGGGGGTTGTCTGGAGCCTCGGCTGAGGTCCCGTTCTAGTCAGCTGCGGCAGGCTCGTGTAAGGATTTAATGGCGGTTAAGTTACTGCTGTCATTATGCCTGTAGCCGTACCTTCCTGCTCCAAGAGGCTGAGGTTTGACAGACCATGTTCAGAACGAGCAGGGGTGGTTGTAGATTTTGTAGATGGCCATGCTCAGAAATAATACAGACGGCAAAACCCACGAAAACCGCTGGGGTGGCCAGCTGACATTTTCTCTCTGGGATCACGAAAGGGGAGACCGACTGTATTTAAACTAAGAAGGGGTCTGCACATTGGAGGGATAATAGTGATGATAATTATTATCATTTTGGAACTGTGGGGACGGTATTGTTAGCAGTCACAGACACTGGAGGAGGACTGGGTGATTGGCTGGTGACCCAAGTGCACCCTGATGTCCAGAGACGGGAAGGGCCTGCTGTAGGGGGACCCTGAGATCCAGCATCCTGCCCCTGCATCCAGGTCCTGGGTCCTGTTGCCCCCCCCCCCCCCCCAGCCCCCCTGCCATGGGCTTATTTGCTTTGTGAAACATCTCCCTCCAGGGGCAAGGCCTGCGGTGGCCCCGAGTGGGTTCCATAAGATGATCGGTACCCTTCCCTGAAGGGACACGCAGCGTGGCAGGTGAACCTCTTTTTTGGGTATTTTCATTGTAAAACAGGCCCTGACAAGCATACAAAGAACCATCCATCCCTCGGTGGCACTGCGTGCTGGAGAGACGGCCGGGACCGAGCCTGGGGTCTGAAACCCTGAGGACGGGCACGGCCCTCTCCCTGCTGGCTGTGGGACTCTCCCTGTTTCTCAGAGCTTCCGTTTCCTCACGTGCCGGCAGGATACAGCCCTCGCCTGGCCTTCCTCGGAGGTCATGTGAGTAACGATGAAATGCGCTAATGCACGCAAAAATGCCAAACCAGCTGTAAAGCACTTTGCAAACTGTGGAGGGCTGTGTGAAGCCAAGACCCAGGTCTGACCTCTGCAGCCGGGTGCCCGGATTCTAATTTTGCTGCCGGCTTTGGAGAACATGGCCCTGCTCAAGCTGGGAGTTCAGGTACCCTTGCTGTCCCCCTCTGAGCAGCAGTGACCCACTGTGTCTTCCACAGGTCCGAGTGCCCTTCCAGGTGGTATCAGCTGGCCTTTAGAGGGACCTGTTAAACTAGCACGCTCAGTTATGGCCTTTTCGTTGACTAATCAATTAAAGGTGTGGTTTTTAAAAAAAATTTTTTTTTTATGTTTATTTTTTTTTTGAGAGACGGAGTGAGACAAAGTGAGAGTGGGGGAGGGACAGAGACAGAGGGAGACAACAGAATCTGAAGCAGGCTCCAGGCTCCGACCTGTCAGCACAGAGCCCGACCTGGGGCTCGAACCCACAGGCCGTGAGATCATGACCTGAGCAGAAGTCGGACGCTCAACCGACTGAGCCACCCCGGCGCCCCAAGGTGTGTTTTTTTATTGAACATCCCCGATACCTTTATTGGTGTTATTAGAATAACCGGCATGCCAAGGAGGAACAATTATTTAAATGCTCATTAAAAACAAAACAAAACAAAACCCCTCCTGGCAGAGGGAGACTCTCATTTCATCTGCAAGAGTCCAGTTGCCTGTTGGTTCCCAAGAGGCACAATGAAAAATGATGTTTCCTCGACGTTTGCAAGTTCTCACTTCCTCGGAACCTCTAATGCATTAGGCAGGCCGCGTTACAATTCCTCCCAGGTTTCATTACTGCCAGACTTACACAGAAAGGCATCGTTGAAACGTGGATGCGCCTGCCAGGTACGAGGATGAACACTAAACACCAAAACCTACAAACTTCTGCACAGTGGTGCACGATTTACGGGCGTGTGTCCACATACAGGGTCTCATTGGATACCTCCAGCCCTCTTTGGAGGCAGGCGTTATTATTCCCATTCTACTGATGAGGAAACCGAGGCTCAAGGAGGTTGTGATTTGATCGACTTCACTGAGCTGGAAATGTCAAGGCAGAGGTGTGAACCCATGCCGCCGTCCAGGCTCGTGGGAAGGGAGGGTTTCGAACTTGAGAAAAACACAAGGACTGCCTTTAGAGCTGTTAAAGCGAAGCAGCTCCAGTCTGGGTTTCTGCCAACTGAGGAGTAAAAATGTCTGAGGAAGGAAGCAAGCAAGCAAGGACAGACACGGGCCCTGGCTTCTGAGTTGCCAAGCCTGATTTAGTGATGCAAGTACAGCTGACATTTCTAGGTCTCTAGGCCGGGTCTGACGTCAGTTCAGAATAATCTAGGCATCCACCTGTCACTCGGAACCTCAGCAGCCCCAGCAGCAGCGTGGTGGGAAGTGGATCCTGTCTGGGCTGCTGGCAAAGTCATCACCTCATGGAGCCTCCGGCTCACCTCTGGGCAGGTGGCCCTGAGCTTGAGGAGGGAGGGGATCATCACCTCTGGTCCCGGGGAGGGGAGGGGAGGGGAGGGGGCCGACCCTCTGGACAAGAGTCTTCCCTTGCGTCTCAAAAAATGAGGTGTCTGTGACTGGTAGGCCGTGAGTGTAAAATATTTAGCGAGTTTTCGAATAGAAAAATGTTCCGAGTGGCTCTTCAAAGACTTCTGACACTGTTCACTTGTGAAAAGTGAGCAGCCCCTAGTGCTCAAGGCTACTTCGAGGCAAGAGAGAACCGTGAACTGGTAATGTGGAAATGAACGTTTTATTAAAAAAAAAAAAAAAGGTCGGGGAGAGTGGAAAGGGACTCGTCTAGGGAGGGCCTCTGAGGGCTGTGAGGTTTTTAGAAAAGTCAGAAGCTGTCAGGTCCCGGGAAGGCCGTCCCTGGCAGTCTTGCCTCCGCGAGAAGGAAAGTCTGGGAACCGAACCACAGCGGTTCATTTAGGGGTGCGGGAAAAGAAAGGGCTTCCTCCGGCGTGAGGAGTGGCCCTGGGATCCGATGTGACAGACGCCTAGCTCTTCCCCACCTGATGGTGGTTTACGGACAGGTGACCCCCTCTTTCAGCCGCTCCAGAATTTTAGCGGACATCTTTTTTTTTTTTTTTCCCTTTTCTTTCCTTTTCAGAAGTGGAAACATCTGAGCTCTTTAGAACATGTAGCTACATGCTTCCCAGCAGCTGCCATTTTGAGTTACAAAAATGTTTTCATCGGCCATTTCGGCTAAAGAGCAGTCTTTATTCCTGGCCTGCCAGGGAGTTCTGCGTTTTCTTCTGACATCCCCATCCCGCACCGGCGGTGGAACTTTTAGAAAACGTGTGGCCATCAGAACAAGAAACAGGAAGTGCTCTGGAGTTGAAGCCCAAGGAACGAAGATGATGAACAAAGAGATGGGGGGGGGGGGGAGGCGGAAGGAGGTGGCCCCACTTAAAAACATGAAGAACAGCTGTGTGCCATAAATCGATTAATTAGAGTTTCCGAAGCCAAGGTGAAGGGTACAGAAACGCTCTTTAATTTGAAGATCTATGACCTTGTGGGACGTGGCACTTCATTTGCGTTATTAGCTCCCGTGTCAGAAAGGGACATTTTATTTATCTTCTTGTTATTTATTACGTATTTATTCTGCCTTGCTCTAGAAAAGGATTTGAGCGGGACTCTAAATATTATGGCTTCTGGCCAGCTCTCTTGTGAGGCAGTGTGAGGCGAAGGGTTCTGTTCTCCCAAGTACATTAACTAATAAGCTAGGACGGGAGATGGCGTCTTCTTTGCCAGCTGAGGGACGTGTGCCGGAAGGGAAGGCCCAGGGCCGGTCCTGCTGAACGGCGTCCCAGGAGAAACATGGCGGCCCAGGGCCTTGGGAGGCCCCCTGCCATTTTCCACGTGGGCAAAAGTCTCCTCAGGGACTCCCAACACGGGGAACTGAATTACCCAGACGTACTGGGCACACCGGAGGAAGAGAATTGCCTCAGCAGATCTACTTGAGCTGGTTTTAAAAGTGAAGTGAAGTTGAAGCTCAGAATTCTTTTTTTCCTTCTCCGTCCTTCCCCCTGCCCGCTGGTGTCCTTGCCACCACACATGTATATACAGACTAGGAGACGAGAGTGGACTGATGATTCTTGGAGGACACCAAACCTGGAACGCACGTCTTGGTTGCCGGTGGGGGGTGATCTGGCCCAGTTGGTTGTGTGGTCTGGGAGGATCTCCACCCGGCGCCATGGGATGTGCGCACGCTGCCCCCCGAAGCTGTACGGCCTACCCTGCATAGGACTCAGGCCGTTGGGTCTTTGAGTCGCTTGGTTTTTACAGCTAAGCATGAAGTCCTCCGGAAACATAATTCGAACAAGTCAAAATAAAAACAAATCTCTGCATGGGATTTCAGAAGTCCTAAAGTCTTTGGGGGAAAGGTCGAGACGGAGGGGGTCTTCTCCACTCTGCACTGCGCTGTGTTCTCACGTCATCTTCCTGACTTGGGGCGTGGAAATTCATCTGCACCTTTGGCTTCTCCGGGGAGTCTGCGGCTACCATGCCTTCTCAGCGTTAAGACCTTCCAGCTACAGGAAAGCTCTTAAAAGGGGTTTTTCAACATCGCGGCTGTGATGTCTTGTTCTCTTTTCCCTCCCGGCCAGCGAGCGAATCTCGGGTAGAAAGCAGGGCCCACCCGCACCTGCGCCTTTATAGGAAGCCCGAGCAGAGGTTCAGACGGAAAAGGCAGAGTTTGGCCCGCAGGGTGAGGAGGGAGGCCACGAGACAGGTTCTGGCTGAAACATTCAGCCTCCATTTTGTGACGGCCCCGATGATGGACAAAGACAGTAACGTTTTTGGCTCAGTGCCCACAAGTGTCCACTACGATTTGCTTCCGACGCCACGGGAGCCAGTATGTAACAAATCCACACTTGCCACCATTCATCCTGACCACCCCGTCAGATTTGACATTCCCCCGTGCGGTTAGCATTCTGGCAAAGGACTTCATGGAGGCCAGTGGCCCCCTATCCAGCCCCCTCCCAGCGGCTGGTGGAGGCCGGCTTCCGTGGTTAGGGCCATGGGAGGAATGGGGGGGGGCCTCCGTGTGTGAGGCCGTAGGAGGAATGGGGGGGGCAGCTGCCACACAGCAGCGATCTTCTTATGCTGAATTCCTTCTGTTCCTTCGTATCCACGTTTGAATTTGATGGTGCTTTCTGCACGCAGTGTGGTGTGTGAAACCCTAGAAGGTCCTACAGCAAAAACCCCCAACGATGCAGAGGGATCAGCCATGTCACTTCGAAACAACGTCCGCCAGGCAGTTGAGTGTGACTTGTGTGCTTTAGAACCTCCTTGGATCAAGTGTTGACTAACCAGTGGTTCTAAAGGGGGGGGCATTGAGCTGCGGTTTTGCCCCCACCAGGGGACACTTGGTAACGCCTGGAGAGTTCTGTGATCCTCATAACTGGGGGAGGGAGTGTGACTGGCTTGTAGGGGGTGGGGGCCAGGGATGCTGCTGAACACTCTACAAGGCACAGGACCCCCCTCCCCCCAACACAGTCATCGAGATCCAAATGTCACCAGTGGCCTTGGTGGATAAAACCCTGGTCCCTCACGGTTGTGGTGTCCCTGCTGTTTTCTCGTTGACATCGGTCATTCTCACCAACGCGGCCTCATTTGGCTTCTGAGGCAACGGGGACAAGAGCGCCTCTTCTTTAGGGAAAGCAAGCAGAAGCCTAGGAATTTGGGGTTGCTTGCTGAGGTCGTGTGGCCGATCTGGGCTCCGCGGGGGCAACCTGCCCACAGAGCCAGCTTGCCTCAGCCTTCCAGCCCCGTGGAGCCTTGGCCGGAGCGTCCAACACGTCGCCGGCCTCGGCCTGCTCCGAAGGGGCCCCGACGCCGCCCTCCAGAGCCGCGCGGATCCGGGACTCGCTTCGCGCCCCTCCCCCCCCCCCCCCCCCCCCCCCCCCCACCGCCCCCCTACATCCCCACCGCGCGCCTTCAGGTCCGTGGCCCCGCGGCGCGCGCGCCCCGTCCGCTTCTCACGCTCTCTCTGCCTTTCTGTCCGTGTGTCTCCCCAGGTAAAGATGAGCCTTCCAGCTACATTTGCACAACATGCAAGCAGCCCTTCAACAGCGCGTGGTTCCTGCTGCAGCACGCGCAGAACACGCACGGCTTCCGCATCTACCTGGAGCCCGGGCCGGCCAGCAGCTCGCTCACGCCGCGGCTCACCATCCCGCCGCCGCTCGGGCCCGAGGCCGTGGCCCAGTCCCCGCTCATGAATTTCCTGGGCGACAGCAACCCCTTCAACCTGCTGCGCATGACGGGCCCCATCCTGCGGGAGCACCCGGGCTTCGGCGAGGGCCGCCTGCCCGGCACGCCGCCGCTCTTCAGCCCGCCGCCGCGCCACCACCTGGACCCGCACCGCCTCAGTGCCGAGGAGATGGGGCTCGTCGCCCAGCACCCCAGTGCCTTTGACCGAGTCATGCGCCTCAACCCCATGGCCATCGACTCGCCCGCCATGGACTTCTCGCGGCGGCTCCGCGAGCTGGCGGGCAACAGCTCCACGCCGCCGCCCGTGTCGCCGGGCCGCGGCAACCCTATGCACCGGCTCCTGAACCCCTTCCAGCCCAGCCCCAAGTCCCCGTTCCTGAGCACGCCGCCGCTGCCGCCCATGCCGCCCGGGGGCACGCCGCCGCCGCAGCCGCCGGCCAAGAGCAAGTCGTGCGAGTTCTGCGGCAAGACGTTCAAGTTCCAGAGCAATCTCATCGTGCACCGGCGCAGCCACACGGGCGAGAAGCCCTACAAGTGCCAGCTGTGCGACCACGCGTGCTCGCAGGCGAGCAAGCTCAAGCGCCACATGAAGACGCACATGCACAAGGCCGGCTCGCTGGCCGGCCGCTCCGACGACGGCCTCTCGGCCGCCAGCTCCCCGGAGCCCGGCACCAGCGAGCTGGCCGGCGAGGGCCTCAAGGCGGCCGACGGCGACTTCCGCCACCACGAGAGCGACCCGTCGCTGGGCCACGAGCCCGAGGAGGAGGACGAGGAGGAGGAGGAGGAGGAGGAGGAGCTGCTGCTGGAGAACGAGAGCCGGCCGGAGTCGAGCTTCAGCATGGACTCGGAGCTGAGCCGCAACCGCGAGAACGGCGGCGGCGGGGTGGCCGGGGTGGCGGGCGCGGGCGGCGTGGGCGGCGCGGCCAAGGCGCTGGCCGACGAGAAGGCGCTGGTGCTGGGCAAGGTCATGGAGAACGTGGGGCTGGGCGCGCTGCCGCAGTACGGCGAGCTGCTGGCCGACAAGCCCAAGCGCGGCGCCTTCCTGAAGCGCGCGCCGGGCGGCGGCGACGCGGGCGACGACGACGACGCGGGCGGCTGCGGCGACGCGGGCCCGGGCGGCGCGGTCAACGGGCGCGGCGGCGGCTTCGCGCCGGGCGCCGAGCCCTTCCCGGGCCTGTTCCCGCGCAAGCCGGCGCCGCTGCCCAGCCCCGGGCTCAACAGCGCCGCCAAGCGCATCAAGGTGGAGAAGGACCTGGAGCTGCCGCCCGCCACGCTCATCCCGTCCGAGAACGTGTACTCGCAGTGGCTCGTGGGCTACGCGGCGTCGCGGCACTTCATGAAGGACCCCTTCCTGGGCTTCACGGACGCGCGCCAGTCGCCCTTCGCCACGTCGTCCGAGCACTCGTCCGAGAACGGCAGCCTGCGCTTCTCCACGCCGCCCGGGGACCTGCTGGACGGCGGGCTGTCGGGCCGCAGCGGCACGGCCAGCGGCGGCAGCACGCCGCACCTGGGCGGCCCGGGCCCCGGGCGGCCGAGCTCCAAGGAGGGCCGCCGCAGCGACACGTGCGAGTACTGCGGCAAGGTGTTCAAGAACTGCAGCAACCTGACGGTGCACCGGCGGAGCCACACCGGCGAGCGGCCTTACAAGTGCGAGCTGTGCAACTACGCGTGCGCGCAGAGCAGCAAGCTCACGCGCCACATGAAGACGCACGGGCAGATCGGCAAGGAGGTGTACCGCTGCGACATCTGCCAGATGCCCTTCAGCGTCTACAGCACCCTGGAGAAACACATGAAAAAGTGGCACGGGGAGCACTTGCTGACTAACGACGTCAAAATCGAGCAGGCCGAGAGGAGCTAAGCGCGCGGGGCCCCGGCGCCCCGCACCTGTACAGTGGAACCGTTGCCAACCGCGAGAATGCTGACCTTGACACTTGCCTCCGCGTCTGCGCCACTTCGGCACCCCCCCCCCCCCCCCCGCCCCGGGCCTCCCACCCCCACCCCCGCGCGTCCCCGGGGGCCCCGGGGGAGGCGGCGCTCCAACCTAACCTGTGTCTACGAAGTCCTACGGAAACCCGAGGGTTGATGGAGGCAGTAAAAATTGTGGAGCCTTTTAACTGTGCAATAATTTCTGTATTTATTGGGTTTTGTAATTTTTTTGGCATGTGCAGGTACTTTTTATTATTATTCTTTGTGTTTAAATTCTTTTAAGAGATTTTGTTGGGTATCCATCCCTTCGTTGTTTTTTTTTTTTTTTGTTTTTTTTTTGTTTTTTGTTTGTTCGTTTGTTTTTTTAAACCCAGTAGTAGCCTGAGCAATGACTCCCGAGCAGTGTAGAAGGGAAGCTTATCTTTTAAATTATAATTTGGGGGGGAGGGCGCTGCTTTTTTGAAATTTAAGCTAAGCATGTGTAATTTCTTGTGAAGAAGCCAACACTTAAATGACTTTTAAAGTTTACTTTTTTTAATTCCTTCTTTGGTCCTGAAATAAAAAGTGGCATGCATTTTTTTTTGTTTTGTTTTTTGTTTTTGTTTTTTGTTGGTTTTTTGGTTTTTTTTTGGGGGGGTGGATGTACAGCGGATAACAATCTTTAAAGTCGTAGCACTTTGCTTCAGAGTTGGAATGGAGATGTAGCACTGATGATGTCCTGAGTAACAGAGGCCTTTTCTGCAACCTTTACATTATACAAGGAAACGTTTTAGTGGTGGGGGCCCCCACCCCGAAAATTCCACACTGCCGGAGAAATGCCAGTTTTTGAGAGCTGCGGGGGGGCGGGGGGGATGGCCTGAGAGCATTCTACAGTGGTGTGGCATCAGCAGATACTGTCCTTTTCTTGGGGTGTGGGTGTGCCCTGGGGTGCCGCCTTGGCTCTTTGCTGTAGATTAGGCTACATAAAATGGGCGGAGGGTACCTTTTTTTGGGTAGACGGTGATCTGCAGTGACACAGGAAGAAAGCCACTGTATTCTTTCAGGCTTCTTCTGGCTTGATGGCTTCTCTCTCTCTCTCTCTCTGTCTCTGTCTATCACCCCCACTACAAAAAGTCCCAAGTCCTATGTTGCTACAAGTGATAATTGACCGTGTCTCAAGCAGACAAGTGCCCTGGACGAGGTGAATTGAGAGACGTTAGTATTCTCTCATTTAATGCACACTGATGACATTGTATGGACAGGGGGGAAAATCTTGCAAATTTCTGTTCCCTTTTACTGGAAAAGCAGGGAAAGAGTTCCATCCGAAGGTGCCCAGCGCTACTTTCCAATTTTTTTTTTTTTCTATCCCATTAGGTTGGAAGGTACTAAACATTGGACTGTTAAGATTAGACATTGGAATTCTGTTGACCCGCACTTTAAAGCTTTTGTTTGCATTTAAATTAAATGGCTTCTAAACAAGAAATTGCAGCATATTCTTCTCTCTGGCCCAGAGGTGGGTTAAACTGTAAGGGACGGCTGAGATCGAGTGTCAGTGTTGCTAAGCATGGCATTCACAATACTGGCACTATAAAGAACAAAATAAAATAATTTATTGGACAGTTTTTCTACTGCCATTCAATTTGACGTGAGTGCCTTGAAAACTGATCTTCCTATTTGAGTCTCTTGAGACAAATGCAAACCTTTTTTTTTTTTTTTTTTTTGGAAACGAAAAGACTTTTTAAGAGTAAAACAAGAAAAGTACATTCTTTAGATACAAACAAAGCCACCTTTACCTTTAATTAGATTAAATTTTAAAAATCCTGGCTGAAGATAGAGGACGTGAAAATGCCATAAGGACCCAATCAAATGAAGAAATAAACCCAGCACAACCGTGGACATCCTTAGCTGAATTATCCTCAACCCCTTTTGTTTTTGGGACAACGCTGCTTAGATTTGGCGTGGAGGTGATTTACTGCTGAATTAAAACTCAAGTGACAGAAGTTACACGCTGATATCGTTGAATGAAAAACAAAACAAACAAAAACAATTCAGGAACAATGGCTAATTTTTTTTCTAAAGTTGAATTTAGTGCACTCTGTCTTAAAAATACGTTTACAGTATTGGATACATACAAGGGTAAAAAAAAAATCGTGTGTATGTGTGTTGGAGCGATCATTTTTTTTTTTTCAAAGTTTGCTTAATAGGTTATAAAAAAAATGCCACAGTGGCTGCGTGTATATTGTTTTCTTTTGGTGACGGGGTTTTAGTATATATTATATATATTAAAATTTCTTGATTACTGTAAAAGTGGACCAGTATTTGTAATAATTGAGAATGCCTGGGCATTTTACAAAACAAGAAAAAAAAAAAACCCTTTTCTTTTCCTTGAAAATGTTGCAGTAAAACTTAAATGGTGGGTCTATAAATTTGTTCTTGTCACAGTAACTGTAAAGTCGGAGTTTTAGTAAATTCTTTTCTGCCTTGGGTGTTGAATTTTTATTTCAAAAAAAAAATGTATAGAAACTTGTATTTGGGGATTAAAAGGGGATTGCTACACCATGTAGAAAAAGTATGTAGAAAAAAAGTGCTTAATATTGTTATTGCTTTGCAGAGAAAAAAAAAAATCACATTTCTGACCTTGACCTTATTTTTCTCTTCCCGCCCCCTCTGGAATGGATATATTGGTTGGTTCATATGATGTAGGCACTTGCTGTATTTTTACTGGAGCTTGTAATTTTTTAACTGTAAGCTTGTCCTTTTAAAGGGATTTAATGTACCTTTTTGTTAGTGAATTTGGAAATAAAAAGAAAAAAAAACAAAAACAAACAGGCTGCCATAATATATTTTTTTAATTTGGCAGGATAAAATGTTGCAAAAAAAAAAATTTGTATGTTAAGTCCTATTGTACAGGAGAAAGAGGTTGTTTGACAACCTTTGAGGAAAAGAAACAAAAGGAAGTCGTTAAATGCTTTGGTTCACAGATCCTTTTAGTTGTATATATTTTTGTCGGAATTGGCCTATACAAAGGACTGTTCGAGCAGGGCTTCTCCCTGAACGCCCCGAACCTTGCATCAAGGCTCCCTGGTGTGGCCACAGCAGACCGGATGGGAAATCCTTTATTCGCGTTGAGTGGGAAAATCGGTTTTCGTAAAGATGTTGGTGACATCTCGCAGGGTCCTCTTGTTCTCTGAGAGGCCATCTGTAAGATGTCAGGGGTCCGAGGAGAGAGCGAGAGCATCTTCCTTCTCTACCGTCCATCGTGGCGGTCACCACCACATCTCCCACCCGTAAGAGCAGAAAGAAATGCAAACCGAGCTTTCTTTAGTCCTTGGGAAAACCTGAAACAGACAAACGGAAGATGTAACAACAAGAGCTGGTGAATCAGCTAGGCACAGGTGACGTGAGCTGCTGTTGAGAGCAGCACACACTGGATTTCAGGAAGGAGTCCCCGTCACAACCAGGGCCTTTCATGCCGCGGAGAGTGTTGGCCTGTTGTCTTTCTTACCTGCTCTGCTGCTTTTCTCGCTGAAACCTACATTCCGTCAGTTTCCGAGTGCCGAGGGCCTGGGATGAATTCGGTGCCTTTCCATATCTCTCTCTCCTTCCTCTGCGTTTCCTCTCCCTCCCTCTCTATCAGCCCGTTGTTTGTCTTCTTCGTCTTTATTTAATTTCTTCTCTTTCTCCCTCCCTGTACCCCCCTTTTTCTTCGTCCTCTTTTTTTTTTCTTCTTCCTTCCTTTTCTCTTTCTCTCCCTTTCTTTCTTTCTTTCTTTCTTTCTTTTTTTTTTTTTTTTTTGTAAAGCCAAGTAGCTTTAAGATGAAATAAAGTGGTGGTTTTTTGGATGAGGGAATAATACATTAAAAAAAAAATACCTATATCAGGAAGCCATTTTTTTATTTCAGGAACTGTAAAAACCATTATTTCAGGTTGTGAAAGTATAACCAAGCATCTTTTTGGGCAATTTCGTTACCAAATGCAGAAATCTTTCTTCTGGGAGCTTTTCCGTTCAGTACGCCCCTCCCTCCTTGCCACCTACCTTTGCAAAGTGAACAGAAATGGGGAGGAGGGGAGAGAAAGCTGAGATGTCAGTTTCTTACCTGCCCGACCCGACCTGAAGACCCAGGGGCTGCCCTTTCCTTCGGATGCCCTGTTAAGGTACTTGAGAGCCTCCAAGGTGGTCCTCCTGTCATTGCGAAAGCTAGCCAGCCCTCACCAGCTTACACAAAGTCACCAGAATGCCAGGACTAAGCCATCCTAAAGCACAAAGATTGTGTCTCTGTCGACCGCAGAGAAAAGCGCATTATGCTTCTCTCTCATGTTTAAGAAGCCAACACTGGAGCAGATGACGCAGTGAGAGGGGCCCTGAGCCTGGGTGACCCAGCCGACCTCAGGCCGGGTTCCATACTGCCACAACTTTGTTCAAAGTTGCCCCAAATTGGAACCTGCCACTTGCCATTAGAGGGTCTTTTACGGGGAGAGGGGGAGGCTGAACTACTCTAAAGCAAAATGTCAGAAAGTAAGGAAGCCAGCCTTTCATCCCGGTCCGAAGCGACGTAGCGAAGGTTCGGTTGCACACAGGCAAACCCGTGATTTTGGTGCTCTTTGTATCTCAAACCCTGCAAAGCAAAGTTCCATTGATTTAAGTTGTTTGCATTTGTACTGGCAAGGCAAAATATTTTTATTACCTTTTCTATTACTTATTGTATGAGCTTCTGTTGTTTACTTGGAGGTTCTGTCTTTTACTACAAGTTTGGAACTATTTATTATTGCTTGGTATTTGTGCTCAGTTTAAGAAACGGGCACTTTTTTTTTTTATTATGGATAAAATGTTGAGATGACAGGAGGTCATTTCAATATCGCTTAGTAAAATATTTATTGTTCCTTTAATTCTCTGTACAAGATTTTGGGCCTCTTTTTCCCCTTAATGTCACGATGTTGAGTTCAGCATGTGTCTGCCATTTCATTTGTACGCTTGTTCAAGACCAAGTTTGTTCTGGTTCCAAGTTATAAAAATAAATTGGACATTTAACTTGATCTCCTAGCCTGGTCCTCTTCTGTGTCTTTGAGGGGTGGGTGGGGGGTGGACAGCTCATTTCCAAGGGGGGACTGGAGGTCTTTCTCCATTTTCCTCTTGACCCAAACCCTTGTGCCCACATCTGGGAAGACAGGAAATAATGGCCTGAGACACCAACAGTTCTCTTTGTTTATCTTGCGGAGCCGCGTGATTTAGATCAGGGGTCCTCAGCAGCCAAGGTGGAGAAGGAAGAAGGCATTCTTCCGGGTTTCGGCCAGTTAGGCACACAGTTCCCTTCCGTCTCCTCCTCGTGAGTGAGCATCTGAGCCCACGGCTCTGGGTGCAAAGGGATCAAAGGTCCCCTGGGTTCTCGTCCGCTCTTATGTTTCCTGCTCTTAAAGACACACAGAACATTCCACGCGAGTCATTTCGGCAACCTCACTGGGCACCACCGTGAGCCAGGTCCCCACCTAGGCAGCCCGGGGAATCTTGGCAAGGACGCTGCAAAAAAATGAACACACACCGTGAAGCCATGCTTTGTGGGGGCTGTGCCCGCAGAGATGGGAGGAGAAACCCGGCCGCGCGTTCCTCTGTGTCCCGTTTTCACCCCAAAGAGGTCACCGTTCTCCCGAGGCCATGCCTAAGCACTGGAGGACAAGACGTGGGATTTGAACCGCAGCACCAAAAATGGTAGCCATTCAGGAGAAGACCTGCCCTGCTTTCTAGGGGCTCAAGGAAGAAGAATCCCCAGAGAGGAATTCTCTTCTTTCCCGTGGGCCCTGGGCTCCGAGTCTTTTCCCAGCTGGCTTTAAAACACAGGTGTCCGAGACTTTGTGTGTTTTCCCACCCAGAAAACCGGGCAAGGGACAGACATGAAAGGCTCACCTGCTGTCTTGTAGCCTGTTCCCTCCCTCAGCCCTCCTAAGAAGGCCACGTTTGAGGCTTGCCCGTGGGGGCAAAGGAAAGGCTCTACTTGATTCTCACCGTTGTCCCATAAGTAGCCCTACCAGCCCAGGTCAGTCCTTTCCCTTTTCTGGTCTCAGTTTCCCCACTCGTAAAATGGAGACTTAAGGCGATCTGGAAGGACACCTTTTGCCTTTGAATGGTTGGACCCCGATGACCTCTGTGTGCCCAGAGTACCAACATTCGGTGGGCATGTGTATGTCAGAAATGTTCCCCATTCTGATGACACAGATCAGGGCGAGAGTGAGTTTCCCGGGCTTTTGCTGGTCGCAGTGAGGTGTCCTCAGCCACCCTGCAGGTCACAGATTCTGGACGTTTTCCAAGGAGTTCCTCCTCGTACTTGGGGCATCAGAGCAGGCTGCTGAACACCTGAGTCCGGAGCTGTAAGCTCCTCAAAGTTAGAAAACATTGCCTTCTGCCTTGGAGAGAAAACGAGGTGGATAGAACCTCAAAAAATGTTAAATGTGAGGGGCGCCTGGGTGGCTCAGTCGGTTAAGCGTCCGACTCTTGATTTCGGCTCGGGTCATGATCTCACGGACTGAGCCCCGTGTCAGGCTCCACGCTGAGCGTGGAATCTGCTTGGGTTTCTCTCTCTCCCTCGCTCTCTCTCAAAATAAATAAATTAGCATTAAAAAAAAATGTTAACATGTTAAAATATATGACGAAACTTATGTGACCTCCGAGCCAGGGAGACGAGGATTCTGACCTCTTGTGTAGATGAAGTCTGGGTTACCAGCTGCCTGCATGGCATAGCCTTCAAACCAATTTTTACTGGATTCTGGTGACAGACCATCTAGGATGCTCTAAAGAAGTTGAAGCTGGTTGAGATCAGGAGTCTATTTCACTCCCCAAGCAAGGCCTGAGCTGGATATCAGGTCTGGGCACAGAGGGAGGTCTTGGGCCCGGTCTTTCCTCTTAAGCAACTCCTTGTTCAATGAGACAGATGCACTATGAAACCAGACTGCAGGACGGGGTGGTGTGGGCAGCGAGAAGGGCGCAGGGGGAGGACAGCTGATCAGCTGGGGAGAGGGAGGAGTAGGGAAACTGTGCAGCTCTTTAAAAGATGAGTAAAGATTCACCATGATGATGAGGACAGTGAGGGAGAAAAGGCACGTCTTACAGTGGGTATGACAGGGGAAGATGCATGGATGTTGGAAAAGCACAGTGAAGCCCACGGACAAACAGAATTTTATAGTTGGCTGAGACTCTTAAAGGTCATCCTGTATTATCCCATATAACATGGGAATCCTCTCCCAAATCCTAAGGTATAGCACACCCATCCATCTACCCATCCATCCACCCATCCATCCACCCATCCATCCATCCATCGGTGCATCCACCCATCTACTCACCCATCCATCCATTCACTCATCTATCCACTCACCCATCTATCCATTCACTCATCCATCCATCCATCCATTCATCCACCCACCCACTCACCCCATCCATCCACCCACCCATCTGTCCATCCATCCATCCATCCATCCATCCACCAACCCACTCACCCCATCCATCCATCCATCCATCCACCCATCCACTCACCCATCCATCCATCCATCCATCCATCCATCCATCTGTCCATCCATCCATCCACCCATCCGGCCTTCCACAAATAGTTCATTTAATAAACATTTATCAAGGACCTAAGCTGTGTCACAGACTCTTCTGGGAAGCTACAAATCAATAAGGTGCACCCTTGCCTTCCAGAGGTTTCCTTTTCAGTGGGCAGGATAAGACATCCATCATTATATTCAGTTATTTGTTCCCTTAACTATCCTGGGGTTCCTGCAGAGAGCCCCCATTCTTAGGCCTTGGATACAGTCATGCCCCGGCTGACGCTAGTTAGCTGGGGAGGCAGAAAGTGAACAATCAACGTTCTTTCTTTTGGATGGGAGCATGGGCTCCAGCAGGAAGCTGGAGGGGACATTAGTGTTCTTCATTACAGATTAGGAAACCCAGTCTTCGGCCCATTTCATACTGCCGCCATCTAAACTGTCTTTCTTTACTATGGCTTATTCCTCACAGGCTGTAATGAACATATATTTGTGTTTCTGTCATCTCTTATAATTCAACATTTTTAGAGTAAGAAATGTCCAATTTAGGACACATCCCAGCATGGGAACCCAAGGCTCCTGTCTGGAGGAAGTGGTGGTTACTCTTCCTGTCCCAGTTCCCACATATGATAATGGTGCTGGCCTATCGCTGGTGAGACAGGCCATATGCAACTTCTCTTGCCTCCAGATGCACTGCAGGCTCCAAAGGGGAGGCTGGTCTCCCACCACCTTCGGCGCTCAGCACGACCTTTGTTTGGAGGTACCCGTGAGAGTTCAGGTTTGTTCCCTATATCATGTTTCAACCACATTCTCCCATTTTTCTCTCAAAAGCCCTGGATTAGTGTGTACCAAAAGCCTAATGATATCCTGACTCTTTGATCTGGTGATGTAATCCTCAGAAACGATACTAAGTATACTAGTTAGCGACTTCTTGAGAGAGACCTATAGACAGGTTGCCTCAACATTTCGTTCAATTCCTTATTAATAATTTCCATCCTTCTTCCCCCCACAAGGCTGTGAGCAGGCCAGTAGGAAACATAGTAAAATATGAAAAAGCAGTAAAACATCAGGAGCGGAGAGATGAAAAGACAGAGTAAAATGTAAATACCTGCGTAAGAATATAGCCTAGAGAAACAGGCTATATGTTGCTATGCTTAAATCATGTATTGGAGCCTAAGCTTCTTGGGA
The DNA here is from genome assembly GCF_007474595.2 of Lynx canadensis. Lineage (NCBI taxonomy): Eukaryota > Metazoa > Chordata > Mammalia > Carnivora > Felidae > Lynx > Lynx canadensis. Next base: position 140,642,992 of record NC_044308.2, on the reverse strand, counting down.
GCAAAGGGAAAAAAGAAACATAGACACAATGCTTATGATTCAAGAGGAGAAAACATGCCAGCGAATGACACATAATAGCAAAATTTTCAAAGCAGCCTCTGTGTTCAACAATAAAAGAGTGAGTGAATGAGAAGGTCCATTATGGGATGTTTATATCCCCCTAACACGAGAGGTTGAAGACTTATGTAATACTAGGAAAACTGTGCGTGAGATAATGTTCACTTTCAAAAGAACGGAGACCGTGCGCGTGCTAGGGTTCCACACGATCGCCGCATGACGCGGTGTCGATGTCTCTCAGATGCGAATGCTGGAAGGAAAGCCTCAACAGAGGTATTTTCTCCTACCCCGAAGTTTCAGGGGGCTTTGCCCTATTGCTTTTGCAACTGAAAATATTCGAGTGGATACTGGGAGTTAGGCCCTCCCAAACGCCTTCCCAGCCTTCGCTGCCTCTTGGAGCCATTTGTTCTGGGTAATCATTCCCCAGGAGGTGCACAAGTGGGGCACACGGTCAACCACTGGACAATATGGAAATGCCTGCACATCCCATAACCGAGCACTGATTGCAACAGAAGCAAACGTGTCTTTTTTGATTAAATAAGCAAAAAGGGTTTTTTTTTCAATTTTTTAATGTTTATTTATTTTTGAGGGGGGGGGAGGGGCAGAGAGAGAGGGAGACACAGAATCGGAAGCAGGCTCCAGGCTCTGAGCCGTCAGCACAGAGCCCGATGTGGGGCTCGAACTCACAGACTGTGAGATCATGACCTGAGCCGAAGTCGGACGCTCGACCGACTGAGCCACCCAGGCGCCCTATGATTCTGGGTTACATTTCAGTGAGCCCCTTCTGGCTGTATGTGGTGGGCCGACTGTCATGGGCAGGAGGTAAAGCAAGGGTTGGGGAAGGAGACAGGAGATTAGCTTGGACTGACATCAAAAGAGGCGGAGGTGGCCAGCAGAGGTCCGATTCAGGACTCCTTCCGGAAATGGAGAGAAGGAAATAGAGACGTGCTGAGGGATTGGTTGCGGGTGTGGAAGAGAGGTCACCGTCACGGATGACGGTGCGTTCTTGGCCCCAGCAGCAGATGCATGGCCACTCACGGACCTAGGGGGAGACTGGAGGTGAGGGGCATCATGGGGCAGGTGGGAAGGGGCTCGGGGTTCTCTCTGGCCTGGGAAGCTGGAGGTGCCCGCTGGTCAATTGCTGGTGATGCCTCTCTCACCAGGTTATCAAGGGAATTCAGAAATAAACATCTGCAGAGCAACAGCAAGGCACCGTTAGTGACCGAAGACACCAGGGGTACAGACTGCCTGTGTTCATAGCTTAGCTCCGACACCGATGAGCTGGAGATCTTGGCCCAATCACATAACCTGGTCGTGCCTCAGTTCCTGGCCCGTAAAATGGGGATGCTAATAGTGCTTCCCTGTTACAGACTGTTTGTGTCCCCCACAAATTCCTATGTTAAAACCCTGACCCCCCCCCCCCCCAGTGTGTCGGTATTTGGAGGCGGGGATTTTGGGGTGTAATTGTGGTTATGTGAGGGCATGAGGGCAGAGCCCCTTATAAGAAGAGGCACCAGAAGCTTGCTCTCTTACTCTCCCTGGGCACACAAAGACAAGGTCATGTGAGCACCCAGTGAGACGGGAGCCAAGTTCGGAGGCCTCAGCATGGAGTCTACCCACCGACACCTTGATCTTGGACTCCCAGCCTCTGGAACTCTGGGAAGCAAATGTGTGCCGTGCGAGCCCCCCCTCCCTCCCACTCCTCCCCCCCCCCCACCCCCCGTCCACACTATTCTGTTATGGCAGCTGAGCGGATCAAGGCAGACTCAGGGTTATGATGGGGATGTGCTTAATTATTATTTGCGCATGTGCCTCTGTATCCGGTGACCCAAGCACCTGGAAAGCTCTGGGCCACTGTGACTGGGCTTCAAGTCTGCCCCCTTTCTCAGAGGACCAGGTCTGGTGTTCTCACCGGCGTTAGCCCATGCTTATCGGTGAAAGTAGCCCGCGGACCCTCGTGCCCTCTGAACTGGACGTTCGGCTCTCTTCCAAGGAGCACATCGCACGCCTTGAGATTCACCGAAGCTCTGTTCTACCCACGTCAGCCCTCACCACCAGGTTCACTGTGATGTTATGTTCTCATCTGCCAGCGACGGTCGTTTCCAGGGCTGGCCACAGGAAGAATCAATCACTGTCACCTAGCGGTTGTCTCCACCACGGCCAAGGAGAACCAACGGGCGAGTTGTTTAGGATGCTTTCGGCCGCGTGGCCATCGGTTCTACGGTTTTGCTGCCGCTACTCCGGGTTCTCTCGTGTCGAGGATTCCTCATGGATCTGATGCCCTGGTGGCTGGTGGTTTTAGATTGTGAGCTCATCTTTGTGGGTTTTCCCTCGGGGTGGGTCCGATGAGGTCAGGTTATAAGAATGTCCTTCAGATCACATCCCGCTCCTGTGGGAGCCCGGGGTCTTCGGCCGGGAGAGCGGGTCTGGGTCCCGCACGTGCTTTTTTCCCACCCAAGCCCCAGGAGGGCCACACGCTTCATCCCCAGCGGGTGTCTTGTTCTGTTGTCGCTGACGGTAGCAGCTCTCGGAAATCCAGGCTTTACGCAAGGGGTGCCCAGCTTCCCAGGGGCTGATGCCGAACTCCAGCGCCTGGTTACACAGTCCCCTTCCGGGTCCGAAACCCACGAGCTACGGAATCAGCTCTCCCAACTCCGGCGTCAATTTCTCTCACTTTCAGTGATTCCCTTTCTTTCGGATTTAGACACACACACACACACACACACACACACACAGTTTGTATAACCATATACTATAACCACGCATTATATAACTCTACCAATATAGTCCTGTGTGTATAACTATATCTGCACCAATGGATACACACACCAGCTGTATAATTATATAGTTATACAGTTTGTAACTATATTGTTATATATATATACACAACTCGATTGCTATACACACATATGTTGCATATATAGTTAGATACATGTATGTGTATAACAATATGATAAGATAAGGGTTTGCGACATTTTATTCATCTGGAAGTCTCATCCATGATCTCTAGGACTTGGCATTGGGAAATAAAAATCTCTCTTGGTAAGTCAGTGGGTTTTGTCTTGTACCAGAGTCCCTCTTGTCCTCAGTTTTGTTCTCGAAGGTTCTAGTTACCTTCCGTCAACTGCAGTCTGGAAGCTGGTGAGCCTCTGTACTGTCAGGAGTAGTCTGACACTCCCTCACCCACCTCGCTTCACCCCCCGCCCCCCCACGTGGGCATTTAACCATCTCACATGGTCACAAGCAGGGTGGTCACAGGACACTAAGATATTCTGAGAGAGAGACAGAGAGAGAGAGAGAGAGCATGTTCATATAACTTTTATTACAGTAAATTGTTACAATTGTTCCACTTTATGGTTAGGTATGGTGGTTCATCTTTCACTGTGCTTAATTTATCAATTAAACTTTATCATCGATACGTATATACAGAAAAAAACCGTGTCTATCGGATTCGGTACTATCTACGGTTTCGGGCAGCCGCTGGGGGTCTTGGAGCTTATCCGCTGCCGATACGGGGGACTTCTGTGTTTGAGTCATGTAACTGGTTGTGTTTCCCTTTTCGCCACGACTTCCAGGAAGCCCAGGGTTAAAGTCGGGGTTCAATCCAGCATCCACGTATATATGTGATCTTACTGTTGCCTCTTCACTACTTTTGAGAAGATGGTAGGGCAGGGAATGAAGTAGGCAACTCCCGTCACCCCTGATGCCGTCACGCAGCTCTGCTCTTGCCCAGACCCCCGTCGTATCTGAAGCTTCCGGTCTATGGTCCACCACGCCTGCCTCGTGGCCGCTCTGATATCACTAAATTGCACGGTTTAAAAATCTAGCGTCCTGTTCTCTGTCTTCTCATCAACTTGGGCACTTCAGTGTGGCGGAAGGAAGTCCACACTGTTTAGGATCGGACACACTTGAGGCTGAGTAGGAAACTGAGCTCTGCCTCTAACCAGCTAAATGCCTGGGCTCTGTAGTCTCTTAGCCTCAGTTCCGGATCTGTCATACGGGGCCGAGGTATCAGAATCACACAGGAAAACGTAGATAAGGTACCTGGTGCATGGAAGGCGCCAACAGAATTCCATTTGCTTTTCCTCTCGCTTCCCAGCTGGGGTCCTGTGCTCCCAGCAAGCCCCTGACCCCACCCCACCCCACTCGGGGCCCTTCTGCTGGCTGCCTCCCGCCCCCAGGCTCCCCCACACTCTGCAGAGGCCCCGGCAGCTTCTGGCCTGCCTCCTCCTCTTCTTGGCGCTGTGCTCCTCGCTCCATCCCGCCCCCCCACCATGTGTGCGCCTCCGGGGAGCCTCGCCTGGCACAGTCACAGAGACACCCACTTGGCACAGCCCCGAGCGCCTGGCAGCTGGGCGGGGGGTGGCTGGCACGTGGGAGGGGGCCGGCTCCGGGGGTGGGGTGCCGACCCGGCCTGGGCTGCCCCTCACTCGAGGGAGGGCTCAGAAGGCCCGGCAGATGGGAGCGCGCCCTCCCCTCCCCTTCCCCCCACTGTCTTGCTCTGTCCGTCTGTCTATCCCCGAGTCTCCCTTGCCGCTGTCTCTTCCCTGTCACTTCCTGTCGCTCCTCGTGTTCCCGATGTCCGCACGGTCTACCCAGGGCCCCCGTCCCTTCTCCCTGGGCAGCGCCCAGCCTGGGCCGTTTGGAGGGCCCTGGGGATTGGTTGGCCTTCCCTAGAGCCCCACGGTCTCCCTGAGGACTCGGAGCCCCCCCAAACCTTATACTGTGAAACTCTTTGGGGCTCCCTCCGATGGAGCCACTGCCTTCATTCTGGGATTTTCCAGGAACATCCTTTGGTTTCAGCCTCAGGTGGCTCTGGGGCCAGACCGACTTGGGTTGGGATCCCAGTCACCCTCTTTCTATACGTGAGACCACTCTGTGCCCCTCTTTCCTCCTCTGCAAACCGTGGATCACGGCAGCACCTCCGTCCTCCCGCTGACACGAGTCAGACTCTCGGGGCCACTCACGCCAGTGGCCGCCACCCTCCCGCCACCCCAGCGACTCGGGGAAAGAAACTCGGTGTCGTCCCAGGCCCGCAAAGCGGATGGCGGGCGGCTTTCTGTGTGGCGACTCAGGGCTCCGGCCCCTTCCGTCTTGTGTTCCCGCCGTCTTGTCTTCTAGAACTGCGCTGTCCGACGAAGTAGCTGGCAGTTAGTTACATTTAAATTAACTAAAACATCAACGGAGCTAACATTCGGTTCCCCGGTTACACGAGGCACGTGACAAGAGCTCAATAGCCACTAATGGCCGTCGTGCCGCGCGGCACAGACCCGGGGCCTCTCCGCCACTGTGGAAAGTTCTACCGCCTAGCGCCGCTGGAGTCTCCCGGGGGGGCCCTCTGCACCGAGCCCTCTGCAGTAGAAGGTATGGGGGCCCGCACGCAGGGTCCTTCTGGGCCGGGCTTGGGAGTGGTGAGTGCCACTCCGTCCCCACCCCCTTGACCAGAAAGCAGTGACATGGCCCCAACCTAGAACTTCAGGGGAAGCTGCCGAGGCTTCCGCGTGGCATTCAAGTCCTCTACGAGTGGATTCAACGTATCTCCTTCTCTTCCGTTTCCCATCCCCACCCCACCTTTGCTCCCTCACCCCACGTGGTCCTGAAGGAGAGAGGGCACCGGTTTCCAGAAGCTCCCTCCGGGAAGACAGAGAAGCCCCCTTTCCTAGAATCCGCTGGCCAACTTCCCTCACCTGGAAATGGACCACATGGCTCTTCCGGAACCAATTCTTTGGCCAGAAGAAAGCCATAAGCCAATTGACTTAATCCCGGTTTTCGAAACCAATCAAGGTAGCGGCGGGGGGTGGGTGGGGGAGCTAGAATTGGAACGGAGACTGGGGGCCATGTTCCCTCCACCCCCAGGAGATAGCTGCGGCCCAGTGCGGGAGACACGGGAGGGATGGGGGGGGGGGAGGGGGGCACCACTGACGCTCTGCTGGGCCCTGGAGGTGTGGGTCTGACCCGAGCCTGGTCCCCGCTGCCAGCCAGGTCAGAGCCAGGTGGAAGGAAGTCTGAGAACCTGGCACGGGTGAGGGTCCGAGGCACGCTTATCTGGACTGCACGGCATCTCCAAGCACGTTCGGGAACCTGGCCGCTTTGTGCTTAGATGCTCTTTTATGCTTTATAGGTCATCGGTCACCTCCGGCAGGAGGAGCCAGAGTGAGTCAGCTGATGCTCATTTCTCTTCTCTTTCTGTTTCCCCGGGTCCTTCCTCACCTGCCTGGCGTTCCCTGCCCTCCTTCAGCTAGGTTTTGGCACGCCGGGTAATTTTTTGTATGTTGCTTCCCCCCCTAACGAATGCAGAATGCTTTATTTACTTATATTTACTTATTTATTTATATATAAATATATAAAATATATAAATATATTTTTATTTATTTATTTATTTATTTTGTCAGAGGCGCCCAAGCATTTAGCGGTTACCAATGATCAACACTACATTTTGCAAACAAGTAATACATTCTAAGGGCAATTTGTCTCCGAATTGTGACCTTTCGATGATGCCTTTGGTTCCCCACCTCCCGCCCGCCCCCCGGGGAAGTTGAGCTTCTTTGTCATACAAGTTTGATTCATAGTTTAATTTTTTTTAAAAGCAAATGGTCTGCACAACACATTGCTACACTGAGCTGATTGCCAACGCCGTCGTGGCTGCAGTCAATATTTCTAATTTACGCCCTTCGAGATACACAGGGAGCCCCCGGCCCACTTCGCCAGCAGCCGCAAACGCACACATCTCTGCCCCTGACATTTTATAGTCTGTAGTTTTCTTAATGTTATATGGATTTTTTTTTTAAAGGAAGGATAATTTATGCCAGTGCCTGTTAATGATGCACCTTTAAACAAAGATAAAACACGTCCCTTTTCCTCCCGATTCCACCCTTCTGGCCTGGGTGCTGCAGATCGTTTTTCTACGGAAAAGGAGGTCGGCTCTTCGAATCCCCCGACCGGTGCATAACTTTGTGTTAATTACCTCAGGACGAGAGAGCGGCTCAGAAGCAATCATCTTTGTTTGTTAACACACCCTCGCTGTGCCACCACTCCCCATAAATAAAACATAACTGAGATTACAATGTCATGTTCGCCGGGACTCCGGACCCTGCTAGCTGCTCTGGTAGAATGCACAAGACAGCTCCCGGCAGCCGGGTTCCGCTGTGAGGTGGCCCCATCAGGATCGCCTCTCATTTGCTCAGTCACCTCGTGCCCACCCGGCCCCGGCTGGGTCTGCAATCCCCAGGCGCTCTGATGTCGGGCAGGCTGGCGAGAAGCTCCCTTCGTGGCTCCTCCAATTCACGAGTCAGGCTCGTAAGTATGCGATGGTGTTGTTCGCCGCCCGGAGGGGTCCCGAGTGGACCGGCAGGATGCAGAGCTGTGGGCGGGAAGTGGGAACAGCTGGAGTCACTGACAGGCATGCGATTATCCCTCCACGCCGGTGCCTCGTCCCCCATGTACACAGATAAGAAAACGAGAGACGGCCGATGAGACGAATAAGTTGGCACAACGTAGTAAGAAGATTGAGGCAGGCGCCGGTTTAAATAGAATGAAAACACTCAAGGCGTGGGTTTTCCAAAGTCTGGTTTGCAAGTTTGGCTCTGAGCTTCCTGGCTGTCAGAGAGAAAAGGGCTACAGTGGGTATTACGCAGTATGGAAAGAATCATTGTACCTCAGGGCGAGCAAGGTGCTTCTGTGTACTTTAATCTCAAAACGGTTTCTCTAATGGACCCTCCTATGGAGTTATGTCTCTCAATGTGTGGTCCGTGACCCCCGGGGTGTGGTGGGGTGGGGGGCGGGTAGGAAAAGGACTCCCAGGCAGTCACAAGCTGCTTAAAACTTCACATTCTGGGGGCGCCTGGGGGGCTCAGTCGGTTAAGCGGCTGGCTCTTGATTTCAGCTCAGGTCATGATCTCACGGTTTGTGAGTTCAAGCCCCGCATCAGGTTTCGTGCTAACAGCATGGAGCTTGCTTGGGATTCTCTGTCTCCCTCTCTCTCTGCCCCTCCCCTGCTTGCACTCTGTTTTTCTCTCTCAAAAATAAATAAGCATTAAAAAAAAAATCTTAGAGATCAAATGCATAGACAGAGTTGAAATTTCTTTCATTTGGGGTGAAGGGCACTTCGCTTTTAGTGAATTATCAATGTGCTCTTGAACTCATGTGGTTTTCAAAGTTTTCTAGTCTTATACTGGTAAATAGATTGGTAGAATAAGTTAAGTGTTAATTTTGTTAATCTTTGTTTTTCTTGGTAATTGCTTTGGAAAGCAGGAATGGGTAGGGTACTGAACCTCAGGGCATTTGCTTCAGACAAGAGTTGAGAATCACTTATAAAAAAGACCATGACAAACCTCACCTGCATCCCAACACCAGTGTATATTTAGGCTGTGATAATCCTACACGCGTTATGTCACTAATAACCGAACTTTAAACTCTATGCAGCAAAACCTGATACAATTAAAAACAAAAATAGACAAATCCACAGGTACAGCTGGAGAGTTTTATTTTATTTTATTTTATTTTATTTTATTTTATTTTATTTGCTTATTTTGAGAGAGGGAAAGAGAGAGAATCTGAAGCAGGCTCTGCACTGTCAGCTCAGAGCCCAACGCGGGGCTCAAGCCCAGGAACTGTGAGATCGTGACCTGAGCCGAAATCAAGAGTCAGGCGCTCAACTGCCTGAGCCATCCAGGCGCCCCCAGTCGGAGGTTTTAATATTCCTCTCTTGACACTTGATAGAACAGACAGACAGCAAGTGAAAAAGCACGTCAAAGGTAACATTATCAATTAACACCGTCAGCTCACAAGGACCTGACTGACCCGTATAGAACACATCGATCAACAGAAGAACACAGGGAACATCCACCAAGGCGGACCATTATCTGGGCTATCCAAACAAGTGGTTTGGATCAGGAGAGACAAACTTCCAGTTGTCAAACAATTCATGGAAACGGAATGTACAACACAGAGAATGCAGGCCAATAATATTGCATTAATTTTGTATGAGGGCAGATACGAACCAGAGTTATTGTGATGATCATTTCCTAATGTACAAAGATGTCAAATCACTATGACGTATACCTAAAACAAATAGGATATTGTAAGCCAATTATACATCAGTAAACACGGAATTGTTATTTAAATCAACAAACAAATTAAAAAAAAAAAAACCCAAACCGGGCAAATGAAACATCAAAATTTGCGGGACACGGCTAAAGCAGTGCTTAAAGACAAATTAAATGTTTGTTTTAAAATTTTTTTTTTCAACATTTATTTATTTTTGGGACAGAGAGAGACAGAGCATGAACGGGGGAGGGGCAGAGAGAGAGGGAGACACAGAATCGGAAACAGGCTCCAGGCTCTGAGCCATCAGCCCAGAGCCCGACGCGGGGCTCGAACTCACGGACCGCGAGATCGTGACCTGGCTGAAGTCGGACGCTTAACCGACTGCGCCACCCAGGCACCCCTAAATGTTTGTTTTAGAAAAAAAAGTTCTCGGGGCGCCTGGGAAGCTCAATCAGTTGAGCATCTGACTTCAGCTCAGGTCATGATCTCGCGGTTCGTGGGTTTGAGTCCTGCATCGGGCTCTGTGCTGACAGCTCAGAGCCTGGAGCCCGCTCCGGATTCTGTGTCTCCCTCTCCCTGGCCCTCCCCCACTTGTGTTCTGTCTCTCTCTCTCAAAAATAAATAAACATTAAAAAAAAATTAAAAAAAGGAAAAAAAATTCTCAAATCAGTGATCTTCCACTTTAAGAAACTAGAAAAAAAATGCAACAAACTAAACCTAAAATAATAAAAAAAGAAATAATAAAGAGTGGAAAGCACTGAAACAGAAAACAGGAAAAGCTATAGAGAAAATTAAAGATAGAGTTCTTCAAAAGATCAATAAAGCTGATAAATGTCTAACTGGACTGATTAGGAAAAAAGACAGAAAACACAAGTTACCAATATTAAGAATGAAATAAGGGACATCACTTCATGTCCTACAGGCATTAAAACAATAATAAGAGAATGCTACGAACACATTTATGCCAACAAAGCCCACAACTTACATGAAATGGAAAAGTTCCTTGAAATTCGCATATTGCCAAAGGTCATTCAAGAAGAAATAGACAGCCTGAATAGCTCCATGTTTATTAAAGAAATCAAATTTGTAGTTAAAAAACTTCCCACAAAAACAAAACAAAACTGCCAGATTCAACTGGCTTCACCAACCGTTTAAGAAAGAAGTATTATTAATTGTACACTAAAACTTCCTGCAAATAGAAGAGGAGGGAGTAATCTAACTCCTTTTACGAGGCTCGCATTACCCTGATGTTTGAACCACATAGAGATATTACAAGAAGAGAAGACTACAGATTAATATCTCTCTTGGACATAAATCCTTAACAAATATTTAGCCAGTTGAATTCAGTATGAATTCATTATATGAAATGATGATATATCATGACCAAGTGGGTTTTATTCCAGGAATTAAAGTATCAATTAATGTAATTCACTATGATAGCAAACTAAAAAGACAAAAAATGTATGCTTATTTGACAAAATTATTTGAAAAATTATATTGACAAATATATGATATTTGACAAAATTTAACACTCAATGTTGGTTAAAAACCTTCGGCAAACTATTTATAAAGGAATTTCCTAAATCTACAAAAGTTTACAGCTAACATCATACTGAGTGGTGAAAAACTGAATGCTTCCCCTTAGATCAAGAACAAGGCAATGATATCTGTGTTTACCACACCTATTCATCATTATATGTGATATCTTAGACAATGTCGTAAGAAAAAAAAAAGACATATGAATTGGAAAGGAAGAAGTAAAACTTTTTCTTCCCAGATGACATTAATTTTTGCATGGACGATACCAATGATTTGACAAAAATCCATTTAGAACTGACAAGTGAGTTTGGTAAGGTTGCAGGATACAAGGTCAGTATACAAAAGTAGACTGAATTGTCTTTTTTTAAATGTTTATTTATTTTGAGAGAGAGAGAGAGAGAGAGAGAGAGCAAGCAGGGGAGGGGCAGAGACAGAGAGAGAGAGAGAGAGAGGGAGAGAGAGAGTCCTAAGCAGCCTCCGAGCTGTCAGCACAGAGCCTGATGCGGGGCTCGATCTCACAAACCATGAGATCATGACCTGAGCTGTTATCAAGGATATTGGATGCTTAACCGACTGAGCCACCCAGGCACCGCAAAAGTAAATTGCATTTCCTGCATAATATCAGTGAATACCTGTCATTTAAACTTTTAAAAGCAATACCATTTATAATTATATGAAAAAAGAAATGTTAAAGGAGAAATGGAACCAAAAACATGTGTATGTATACTGAACACTGAAAAACATTGCTGAGAAGAATTAAAGAAGATTCAAATAAAGGAAGAGATACATTATGATTACAGATCACAGGACTGAGTATTTTTTTTTGATGTTTATTTAATTTTGAGAGACAGAGAGACAGAGCACACGTGGGGAAGGGGCAGAGAGAGAGGGAGACACAGAATCCGAAGCAGGCTCCAGGCTCTGATCTGTCAACACAGAGCCTGACATGGGGCTTGAACTCACGGATGGTGAGATCATGACCTGAGCCAAAGTCAGACGCTTAACCGACTGAGCCACCCAGGCGCCCCTCACAGGACTCAGTATTAAATCTCCCTATATTTATCCATATAGTCAAAGAAATCCTAATTGAAATTTCAGCAGAAATTTTAAAAGTAGAAGTTTACAAGCTGATTCTAAAGTGTATGTAGAAACAACAAGCATTTAGAATAGCCTAAATAATTAAAAAATATTGGGGGTATTCATATGACCTGATTTTAAGACTTACTGTAAAGTTGCAATAATCAAGATTGTTGGTATTGGCAGAGAGGTAGATTTATAGATCAATGAACTAGAATACAGAGTCCAGCAATAGACCCAGACGTACAGGTTCACTTGGGTTTTGACTGTGGTCCCAAGCAACTCAATGAACCGTTGGATATCCATATGCAAAAAAAATAAACCTCAACTTTTACTTCCCATCTCAAAAAAAAAAAAATTAGCTCAGAATGGTTCACAACCTTAAATGCAAGAGCTTAAATTATAAAATCTCTAAAGAAAACGTAGGAGAAAATCCTCATGACCTTGGATTAATTAGGCGAAGATTTCTAAAATTTTTTTTAATGTTTATTTATTTTTTGAGAGACAGAGAGAGACAGAGCATGAGCAGGGGAGGGGCAGAGACAGAGAGAGGGAGTCACAGAATCCAAAGCAGGCTCCAGGCTCTGAGCTGTCAGCACAAAGCCTGACTTGGGGCTCGAACTCACAGACCGCAAGATCATGACCTGAGCCGAAGTCAGACGCCCAACCGACTGAGCCACCCTGGCGCCCCTAAAAATAGGCAAAATATTTGAACAAACGCTTTGCTAAAGAAGATACATGAATGTCAAATAAGCCCAGGGAAAGGTACTCAATGCCATCAACCATTAGGGAAATACAAAGTAAAACCAGAATAAGATACCATGACCAGCTAAGTCTAATTGCTAAAAATTGAAAAAAAAAATTGATAACCACAGTGCTGACAAGGATAAAGAGGAAACAGAACTCTCATACGAATGTAAAATAATTACATCGTAATGTAATGGAAGGTAAAATAATTCATAGCTTTGGAAAGAGTTTGGCAGTTTCTTACAAAGCTAAACACGCCTTTACTGTGGACCCCTGACAGTAGCGTTCCTTGGTACTCACCTAAGAGAAGTACGTAAGTTCGCACGAAGGTTTTCGCTTAAATTTATTCATAATAACTGAAGAGCCTGGAAACCACTCTAATGTTCATCGGTGATGATATGAATAAGCAAACAATGGAATGATAGTCAGCACTAGAGTGACAAGCTCCCCTTCTGTGCAAAACACGGTGACTCTCAAACACGTTACGTTACATGGGAGATGCCAAGTGGAAGAAGCTAGAGATTCTACGTGCGTTAGCTTCACTTGCGGAACATTCTAGAACAGGTAAAGCCGCAGTGATAGAGGGCAGACCCATGAATCGGAAGGGCGGGAAGAAGGGCACGAGGGAACTTTAGGGGTGATGGTGTTCTAGATCATGAATATAGTGGTGGTTATTGCGGTGGCTACATTTGTCAACACTTAACCAAACTGGACATTTAAAGTTGGTGAAGTTTATTGTACAACAGCTGCACTTCACTAAACCTGACTGAAAGAAGAATGCCGAGACTAAAATTCAGCTGTTCACAGGAGAGCAGGAAAGGTGAACTGGGGAGGAGTATGCCGTTCTGCGGTATTCTGAGCAATTTTAATTATTTGGAGGAAGTCATACAACAAAGGTTTGGGTTAAGTTTCTTGAGTCTGAGGACTTGGAACCAGACTGAGAAATTCCCAGAGTTTATGGTCCCGGTGCCTCTCGTGGCCACGGCCGACCTGACTAACCAATCATTGCTCTTGCTCACGAGCCCAAATGTAACTTCGAATCCTCCTTAGTTTAGGTCCAGCGGTCACAACCCTTTCTTGGACTTAGCCTGAGACACGAGATCGTCATCGGTAGGTAGATGTTCTCTCCATGGGCTGAAACACAGAATCCTGATGCTTCCAGGCGGATGGACCCTTGGACTTGACCTCCTCCCCGCAGGGGCTCCAAGTATATCCTGGGGGAAGGGCCCCCATCTGGATGTCACGGGGCTCTTTGTGGCTCACCGGGAAATTCCGATTCTCTCAATTCCTGGAAACCAGACCAGAAACACCTTCCCTAACAAGTCATATGACCCTAGTGTGTGATACCCCCAAATTTCTAGATCGCAAATTATTCTTAATTCCTAAGTATGAAGTTGCATTTGAGTAAAGATGAAGGCAAATGCATTTGAGTAAAGATGAAGGCCTTCCCATTGTTTTAATGGGAGGGGTGGACGCGGTGGGCTGAACCGGTGTCTGAAGTCAAAGTGCTGTTGGACACTGTTCTTCGACTTCCAGCCCTGCTGTCGTGACAGGGGAACGCACAATGCGCTCCTCACGGACTTACTTTGCGCTGTAAGAAGCCCCCGTTTTTAAACTTCTTAGAATCGGTATTATTTTTATAAGCGATGGATGTTCATTGTTCTAAAAACGTAAGCAACATATAAAAGGACAGAGATAACAAGAAAAAATCGCAAACACCACGCATTTGGTCACACCCCCTCCCCCAGGAAGTGCGCCTCATTCAGGAATCTCCTTGTACATGAGTCAGGTAGGGACGGGTGGTTCTTAGTCATGGCGCTTTGTGGTGAGAGATGGACATTTAAAAGAGATCCCTCTAAGATTAAAAGAAAAAAAGACCAGCCACTCTACCTTTCTCTGCCTTAGTCTCCTCCTCTCCAAAACGGTGGGTGACACTTGCATCACAGAATTGTGACAAGGGTCAAATGAGGCCACACGGGCAGAGTGCCTGGCCCCGTGTGGGCACGCTACAAATGCGCATCCTTTTCTTTCTGGTGGTTGAGTGGATGGAGGAATCGAGGTTTAAGTGGTGTAGGTCTGGGTCCTGGAGGGGAGTGGGTCACGCACTCACGAGGGTGTGGCTGGGGAGAGTTTAAGTAAATGATGTTGAGAAGTCAACGAAACCAGCAAGGTCTGGTGAGTACCCCATCGTAGCATAGGTGATGAGCTGTCCCCATCAGGTCTGGTTTGGAGGGGTGGTTGCTGGGCCTCGAGAAGGGGCAGAGGGCCAGGGGCCGCCCAGTAGAGCCGATCCACATGCTGCGGTGAAGCCTTTGCATGTGCTGTTCCCCCTGCCGGGGATGCCCTTTGCATTTTCCCCAGGCAGCCCCGTGGGGCCCCTCCCAGGGCGTGGACCCCTACCTTCATTCCACCCCTCTTGGAAACCAGTGTCGTATTCGTAGAGTAACTTTTTTTTTCTTTTAAAGCACAAAACAACTTTGTTATTGTTTTAAAAAGGAAAGCTGACTTGGAACCCGATGGCTAAAGCAGATAAAAGTGTGATTTATGAGTAGACGTGCTGTGCGCGTGCGTCTGTATTTGTGGTATTTACTGAGTAGAACTGTAGCGTGACTGGGAGGGAAAGGGTCCTTGCCACCAGGCCACGCTGCCTCCTTCCACGAGTTTGAGCTTAGAATTGGCCTTCAGCTGGGACTCGGCTTGACAGAGCCCCAGTGGCCAAGAGAGACAGAAGAACGTGGCAAGTGTTTGCAGAGGGGGGTTGGAGCGAGGCTGTCGGAGGAGTTCATGACGGCGTAGGTTCTTGAAGGGTGAGTGGGGTTTGTCAAGAGGAGATGAAGGGGCAGAAGAAGGTGGGGCAGCAGGGGTGACGGCAGAGAGACCTCGAGGACATGGCGCCTTCAGAGAACTGCCTGGCGTTCGTGTGAGGCCGGAATGTGGGGTGCATGTGGAAGAAGATGGCAAACGGGGACGTGCTCTTGTCATAGAAGAAGGACTGCTTCTCCCAGGAGATGGGATTCACTCTTGGTGGCTCCCCAGCCATTGACTGGCTCTCAGAGGCATCCAGAAGTAGGGTCTGGGGTCCCAACGTTGCCAAGAGGACAGGATTTCCTGCGGAAGATCAGTGTGTGCTCCTTTGACAGAATCTCCGAGAACCATCTTGCCCCGGCGGGTGATCCTTTGGGTGGGGGGTAGTGAAGGTGCGCCAGCCTGCCTGGCGGTGTGATGTTGGGGACGGCGCGGACCATTTTGTAGACAAGGTCCTCGAGCTCTGAATCTGTAACCTCTCGAGGTGTTCTTGAAAGGAGCGTTGTAAAAGGCAGAACTTGGAGGTGCCAGGGGGAGAGCAGGACCTCTGAGCTGAGTTAATTACCGCCCTGTAATGTGGCAGGAAATAGGGCCCCGAGGTCCAATTCCATCCTCAGTAACATTTGGACATTTTATGGAAGATGCGGTAGTTAACGACAATGCACAAAACAGGTAATTGTTTAGCAAAATGCGCCTGTCAGAACTCCGTGACCTCTGTGAATCATATTCCGCTCCTGGTGTCTTCTTGGGGTAATGAAATGCACTTCTGTTCCTTCTGTTGAGCTCTTTGTGTTCTCCCAGAATAACCGGCAAAATGGATGTCTGGGGAGGCTTTGGCTTGTCGTCCGCTTGCGTGCTGGGGAAACGTTCGATCGGGTTTCAGAGCAATTCCCAAAGTTTGGGAAAAATAAAATGAGGGAGGTGGCACAGCTCTGGAAAGCTCTCCAGGGTTTGCTCCGGAAGACCCCCGCGATCGTCAGCTCCTCCGGAGGAGGGATGTTCGAGGGGCCGAGCGTGGGCGGAGGAGCCCCAGCCGGAGTGGGGCTCCGGAGGGGACACCCTGGTCCCCGTCCTGCCAGATTTGCTGTATCACTCTTCGGTTATTTACCGCTCGCACCTAGAGGCATGTGATGAGTTGTGCCAGAGGACAGAATCCATAAGGAGGACTTTAGGATAAGAAGATCGAGAAAAGGAGAAAGAAAACGGAAGCCGGGCTGAACTAAGTTCATGAGATGCCACCACGGGCCCCTTACGCTTGCTAGAAATTTGGCTCTGATCTTCCCGCTTGCCAACGCAAAGAGGGGAATTTTAGCCACCCCAGATTACAGAAGAATGGAGGGTGTTTGGGCCTGGCTAAGTCAGTTTGTCGGACTACAGGAGTAGAGATGGGGCCTGGGGGCGGGCAGGGGACACGCTGGACAGCCCGGCCGCCTTTGCTCACTGTATTGGGTGGGAAGCGGTCAGGACGCTCCCCGGGGAAGGTTGAAGTGTCACAGGAAGCCGCTGGGCCATGGAGGCTCCAACCAGAGTGGTTTTCTCTACCCCAAGTGACCCTCTTACACCAGTGGGCGGGCTACCGAGGGCGCAGATGAAGGCAGGACGTGGGGTGAACCACAACAGCTCACGATGAAGGCCGCAGCCAGAAGCTTGTCAGGGATGTGAATTCTTGGGCTCCACCCCGGCCTGCAGACTCGAGTGTGGGATGAGGCCCAGGATTCCGGATTTCCGGGATCTCCCAGCTGATCTGACGCAGGCTAATGCTGAGAGTCACTGACGTCAAGCATGCTAAGTGGGGCGGGGGGGGGGGCGTGAAGCCGCCCCAGAAACCAGCTGAAGACACAAACCCTGAAGAAGTGCCTTACACGGACGTGAGTGCTGGGGCCCGTGTCAGACATAGGTCCCTGAACCCGGTGGTGGCTGAGCCAGCTGGACGGGGCAGCACGGGCCTTTAGGAACAGGGAGAAGAGTCACGTGATTCCCCAGTGTCCCAGAGGAGGGACTGGAGCTTGAGATTGGCAACCTTGCCCCGGAGGAGCTGGGAATGTAGTTTCTGGCTCACTGCTTGGGGCCGGGGGTGGTGGGGGGTGCTGAGGGGGGAGGGGGGGCGCAGACCTGCGGGGACTTCTTCCCTCCCAAGTCCCCACGCCACCGGCATTTCTCAGCATTGAAAACGAACATTCTCACGCGTGTCTCTGTGACGCGTTTTCTCCGACGTATGTGAATTCTGTTGATAGAGAAAAAACACAAAGTCATTTTAAAGGGTTTACTGAATTCTTCGTGTGTTTTCTGTCTCTCTGGGGATTCGAAAAGTGTTGGTGTTTTTTTGTTTTTGTTTTTGTTTTTGTTTTTTTTGTGGGGCTTTGAGAGATTTTCCTTTTTTAAAAAAATTTTTTATTAAAAAACTTTTTTTAATGTCTATTTTTGAGAGGTGGGGGAGGGGCAGAGAGAGAGAGAGAGAGAGAGAGAGAGAGGGAGACACAGAATCCGAAGTAGGTTCCAGGCTCTGAGCTGGCAGCACAGAGCCTTATGCGGGGCTCGATCTCACGAACCCTGAGATCATGACCTGAGCCGAAGTCAGACGCTCAACTGACTGAGCCACCTAGGTGCCCAAGATACTTTTATTTATTTATTTATTTATTTATTTATTTATTTATTTATTATTTATTGAGAGACAGAGCACAAGGGTGGATGGGCAGAGAGAGGAGACATAGAATCTGAAGCAGGTTCCAGGCTCTGAGCTGTCAGGACAGAGCCCGATGCGGGGCTCGAACTCACAAGCCATGAGATCATGACCTAAGCTGAAGTCGGAGGCTCAACCGACTGAACCACCTAGGCGCCCAAGATACTTTAATTAATTAATTAATTAATTAATTATTGAGAGACAGAGAGAGACAGAGCACAAGCGGGGGATGGGCAGAGAGAGGGAGACACAGAATCCGAAGCCGGCTCCAGGCTCCGAGCTGTCAGCACAGAGCCCAAAGTGGGGCTGGAACCCATGAACTGAGAGTCGAAGTCGGACGCTTAACCGACTGAGCCGCCCAGGCGCCCCGCGAGATTTTCTTTTTGACATTATAACGCAGTCCGCGACCTCAACGGGGTTGGGAGCCAGCGACCCCGGAGTTCACTGTGAGTGTGCTGCCGGTGGGCCATTCCTAGTCCTGCATTCGGGCTCCGTGATACGCACACATCTCCGTGGCGTTTCCATTCAGACCCGACGAGGAGCCCCTCGATGGCCCGTGTTGGGTCGGAGTCCCGTGACGACGGCGACAGAACCCAACTCGTCTGGGTTGGAGGCCAAGGGCCTTACTGTTCCGGGTGACTGAGATATCCGTGGGAACTTTCACGTGCAGCGGGGTCCAGGGCCTCAAGCGGTGCCCGCAAGCCTCCCCACTCCCTCACGCACCTCCCGGTCCTGCTGTCCACTTCTTGGCTTCATGTGGTAGGTAAGACGGTGCCGGCATCCTCCAAGCCTAGCAATCCCGGCGGAAGCCTGTGAGTGGCCTCTCTTGCCTCACGTAGCCATCCCTGGACGAACTGCTCTGGCCACCCGGCCCCTGCGGCAGAAGGGGGGAAACAGGACCCATGACTGTCCCCCGGGTACCATATACAGTGGGGGAGTCCTCCCAAGGAATGCCAAGGAGAGGGAGGGCGAAGGGTGAATGCAGACACAGTGGTTTACTCCATGGGTGCAGGTGGACCCCCTGACTCTCAGGAGGCAAGATTCAGAGGTCCTGAGGGGGCCCCGGTGAGCAGGATCCTGGCTCGGGGAGACCCATTTGCACAAAGTGGCACCGTGTGGTGACACACACATTGCGTGTCCCCGGGAGGCTTCCCGTGGAGATGGGGACGGTGAGCCCAGGGCAGGGGCTGGGCAGGGACAGGGGCTCGGGTCCCTAGGTGATGGGCTGCCTCCCTAGAGCCAGGGTCACATGAATGGCTGGCCACAAAGGTCTCTGGTAAAAGGGTAGATGACTCAGTCTAGCCCACCGGCATCTCCTGGAAAGGTGACGAACAGCTGTGCCCCGCAGGGTGTGGGCTGCTCAAGGCTGGGGTGGGAGGGGGAGGTGACAGTGGCTTGAGATCCAGAAGCTGGGTCCAATTGCTGGCCTTCCGCTGGGGTTCCCAGCTCCCCGCCTCCCGGCCACTTCCGGGCTCCCACAGGGAGACCCTCTCGGCACCTCCAGGCCCTGTGTTGTCCCTCCCTCCTCCCTCCCTCCTTCCTCCCGCCCTCCTTCCCTTCCTGCTTATCATTGGGGCTGCAGAGACAGTAACACCCAGCCTAGGTCTGGGGAGAGGGAGTCTCTCCTCGTAGCAGGACTGCCCCCAAGAGCATTCGGCCCTCTGGGGACCACACGGGGAAGCCCACGCCACAGCCAGCGCTGGATCCCAGGCCTCTCCGGAGCCCACAGGCCTCCCGCTGACTTTTCTTCCACAGCCGGGGAGCAGGGAAGGGGGCCTTGAGCAGGACCTGGGTGGGTCCCTGGGTGGGAAAAAATGCCGTCTGCCTTCTCTTAATCAAAAGCACAGCTCTTTGGAAGGGAGGAGAATGCGATTCCACGATTGGTTTCAATTAGAGATTTGCTACTATTTGATTAAGATGTATTATTGATTTGGGATTGTTTCAGGCAAGCCCGGGCCCCTTTTCTGAGGTGAAGGGGGGCGGTGGCGGCTTGGGAACTGATGGGCGCCAGGTGGGCTGGGACCCTGGGGGTCAGAGGCGCCCTGGCTGTTGTCTTCTGCAGATCCGGCTGTGATGACCACATCGCTGCTGTGGCCAAAGCCCGGCGGCCGGCTCTAGAAAGGTGACGTTAGCTAGCCAGCCTCCCTCCAGGCTTTTCCTGCTCCAGGCCTGCGGCTGCGTCCACTGCCCCCAGGCTTGGCCTCTGGCCCCCTCCAGCCTCCCTGGGCTCCCCTACACACTCTTCATTCTGATCCTTCCATCTAGAACCTTCCTCTGTCTCTCCTCAGGTTACTCCTGCTTAGTCTTCAAGCCTCCAGGTAAGCTTTAACCCCTGCCCCTCTGCAGGGTCCCCCTCGATTCTCTCCAGGCCACTTGTGTGTGGTCCTCCCTCCTCTCCGTGGCCCCGGGATGCAGCCCAAGTTTGTGGAGTGTCAGAGAGCTGGTGGGGGACACGGCTCCAGCCCACTCTTATGGAACCCGTGGCAGGTAGTCTGGTGGATTGTTCTTTATTAGCCCAGACGCCCCGTGGCAGAGGCCAGAAAGGCTGCCTTGGGACGAGAGGCCTGGGATCGGGGCTCTGGGCTGAGCCTCTGAGGTGGTGGCACAGGGCGAGGGCACCCAGTGTGTCCTCACTGTCTAGCACGTCACAGCCACCTAGCAAATGTCCGTGGCACTGAACGGAACCCCCTCCCGTCCAGGGCTTCCGTTTCCTAATCTGGAGAGGGGATGCGGCCACCGTCCCCTCCTCTAGGCCTGCTGGAAGGTTCCAGCGAAGGGAGGTGTACGAAGGTCCAGTCCACAGCCTGGCCACGCCAGGAGTGCAGTTAAGCACGATGGGCTGTGCCCTGGAATCCAGCTTCCTCCGGGTCTCAGATGGGCTTGGAAGGGCCCCCCCCCTCCCCCGTCTGCTGTCTGTAGGCTCATCCTCACTTTTCCTGGCACCTGCAGAGAGAACGCGGGAGCAAAGGCAGGCAGAGAAGGCCGGCGCCTGTAGAGGGAGAGACCTTCAAGGCTTCCAGCAGGCTGGGAGCACAGGGCAGACACGTGGGAGGAGATGAGCTGGGGAGCCGAGCCACACCTGTTCAGAGGACACCTTATGCAGGTTCCAAGGATGCTGGACTGGCCTTCCGATGCATGAGCGAGCGTGGCATGGCCAGATGGCGTGGTCCGCCGAGCGACTCACGATCCCTCCCGTGCGGCGTGGTGCTGCCCCGTGGCGCGAGGCTATCCCAGAAGAACTACATTTCCCAGAAGCCCCTGCATCCAGGTGTAGCCAGATGACTGGCTCTCAATCAGTCAGTGATGCTGGAGGTAAAGCCGGTCTCTACAGAAGAGGAGAAGCCCCGTGACTTTTCCTCACCGTCTGCAAGCAGAGAGGCCGGAAGCCTCGGGGCCTGGCAGAGACACAGCATGGAAGGGACATGGGTTTCTGACTCACCACGTGCGGGAAGAGTTCCCGTTGCAGCCGGGAGTGCTGGTATCGAACTGTGACATAAGCGAGAAAGTTCTATCCCGTTAACCCCCGGACGCTGTGGTTATTTATGGCAGCAGCTGGCATTGCCTTGGAGGAGAAGCGGGTCAGTGAAGGCCAGAGCAATCACTTGAGGTTGTGGGGTGGGAGGCACGATGGGTGCAGGCTTCAGGCTGGTGGAGACGGGGGGTGGGGGATGAGCTTGGCTGGGAGTTCAGGCGGCAAGACCCGCAGGTCCCGGACTGCCCGCTTGGATGTGGTCCCGGCTGGCTAGCAGGGGGACTATATTTTATTTTTCTCTGAGTGGAGTTGACACAACATTACATTAGTTTCAGGTGTACAACAGAGTGATTCACTTCTCTCTGGTCCGCTGCGATCACCGTAAGTCTAGCTGCCATCTGTTACCATGCCACACGGTTACAATGCCACCGGCTCTGTTCCCCGCGCTGTGCCTTTTATTCCCGTGACTTACTCATTCCATAATGGGAAGCCTGTATCTCCCTCACCCCTCCACCCATTTTGCCCATCCACCCACCTCCTCCCCTCTGGCCGCCATCAATTTGTTCTCTGTATTTACAGGTCTGATTCTGCTGTTTGGTCGTTTCTTTATTGGTGTTTTTAGAATCCACATATGAATGAGATCAGATGATATTTGTCTTTCTTTTATAAAAATTTTTTTAATGAAAAAAATTTTAAAATGTTTATTTATTTGTGTGTGTGTGTGTGAGAGAGAGAGAGAGAGAGCACAAGCAGGGGAGGGGCAGAGAGAGAGAGGGAGACACAGAATTGGAAGCAGGCTCCAGGATCCTGGCTGTCTGTGCACAGCCCGAGTCAGGGTTCAAACCCATGAACCCTAAGATCATGACCTGAGCTGGAGTCGGACGCTTAACCGACTGAGCCACCCAGGCGCCCCGGTATTTGTCTTTCTTAGCCTAACTTATTTTACTTAACATTATACCCTCTACATCCGTCCATGCTGTTGCAAATGGCCCAGCCTCATCTTCTTTTATGGCTGAGTAATATTCCAGTGTGTGTGTGTGTGTGTGTGTGTGTGTGCACGCGCACATATCTGGAAGGGGGACTGTTTACTGGACCGGGAGAAGAGAGCAATTTGGGGTGGGTGGGGCCGAGGTGACCCGTTTTGTCTTGACCACAGCGAGTCTGAGGAATGTGGGGGCCGCCCGGTGGTGACACCCAAGAACCAGCAAATTATGTGATGCTCAAACGAGAGGCTGGACGAGCTGGGTCTACGGCCAAAGACTGGCAAGAAGGTGGGGGTTGCTCTTACTAGTTCAGCCTTGGGTGGAGTGCCTTGGCCTTGACCTTGGGAGGTGTTAAGGAGGCACTGCTGGACTTTGAGCTGGGAACATTAGGCTCATTTGCTCATTAGGCTTATTTGCATGTGTTCAGTGTGGTAGCCAGGAGGACGCTGGAACAGAGGGGAGAGCCTGGAGACGGGGAGGTGCATGAAGACCCTGGTCAGCAGTTCAGGAGGGAGATGAGGACGCACAGGCATAAGGAGGTGGGAGAGAATGAGAGAGGGGAAGTCTGCGGTGAAGACCTGGCTTTGGTGGCTGGGAGAAGGGTGTGGAAGGGGTCAGGATGGAGAGGAAGTTTTCCAGCACACTGACTGCTGGGCTTTAATCCCTTGGATGAGGCCTTTCCTCGGCGCTCATTCTAATGCCCTGTAGGTGTTTATTTAAAATGGGTTCTTCAGGGCATTCTGGCAGGGCGCAGCCGTCTGTACATGTCATACTTAAAGCAATTTATTCCTCTCCCCAAATCATAAGTTTGCTCGTTCCTTGTGGGGAGAGCAGTGCATTGGCATTTTGTGGCTCTGATGGATAGTTACTCTCCAGCATCTGATGGGGCCGTATTTTCTGACCCAAAACGCAGGCTCTGCCTATGGGAAACAGCTACGCCAGCTCAGCTATGGGTTTTATCTCTCCACCTCTTGACTGGTGATTTGTCCGGTTCCACATTGGTTCCGTGTCCTGTGGTTTGGGGGCTGGGTTCGGTCTGAGAGACAGAACTTGCTACCTCGGCTCCTCAGTCGCCATCCAGCGCTAGGTGAGGAGGGGGTCTGTGGTGGCACCGATGGGACCACAGCCACCCTCCCCCCTCCCCCAACCCCCGGGAATTTTTTCATAAAGCCAACTGTCCGTTGTCTAGTATGGGCCCGGGACTCTGCTAGACAAGCCCTATCAGTGAGGAGCTCACAGACCCAACATTTGGCTGGAGAAGGTTTGGAGGGCGAGTGACGAACTCCCTAGCTGGGTCCTGGGCTTTCCCACAAGCCTCCACTCTCGGGTTCCTGGAAGATGGCAGTTCCTGTGACGTGGGAACAGGAAGCCGAGCGACCTTCTCCAGGTGCCTGAACCCACTATGATTTGGAACCACTCATCGCTGCCCCCACAGGGTTACTTGCCATGGCCTGCCAGCCTCTCCCTCCTCACACCAAGCCCCCCGAAGGCCTGCCTCAGCAACGGCTACTCCAGGGTCTTTGGGATTTGGCCACAGCCCACCTGCCAGCCCCGAACCTCTGCCCTCATCTCAGCAGGCGGCTCGCACTTCCTGGGCTCATCTGTGGGCCTCTTCTTGGCAGAATTGGTTTTCTACATTTACGTGTGCTTTTTCTTTTTTTTTTTTTTTCAACGTTTATTTATTTTTGGGACAGAGAGAGACAGAGCATGAACGGGGGAGGGGCAGAGAGAGAGGGAGACACAGAATCGGAAACAGGCTCCAGGCTCTGAGCCATCAGCCCAGAGCCCGACGCGGGGCTCGAACTCACGGACCGCGAGATCGTGACCCGGCTGAAGTCGGACGCTTAACCGACTGCGCCACCCAGGCGCCCCTACGTGTGCTTTTTCGATTGATTATCTGTCCCCGCCAGAGGCTGTAAGTCCACAAGGACAGTGTTTAATCACCACTGTATGCCCAGGGCCCAGCACAGGGCCTGGCGCACAGCAGGCCCTCGGTGACAAGTGCTGAAGGGCTGGCTGACTAACAGATGAACAGACACTCCCAGCTTTCTCCTCCTCCCTTTCTCTGCTTTGGTTTTGAGCCTTCTTGAGGTCACAGAACACTGTGAGAACGTGACAAAAGCCCTCCGGAAAATGCAGTCTGGCACAGTCACACACAGGGGCCCTCGCACCTTCTGAAGCTGTCCACAGTCCCCAGGCTGAGGGCTCTGGTCCAAAAGCTTCAGGTTCCATTGGGTCCTCCATCGGGTCCTCTTTGACCTTTGGAGCCTACCCCACTTTGGAGTAGAAGGGAATGCTACTGTAGCCAAGGCCTTGCAAAATGACCTCCAGTGGAGGACAGACCGGCAGAGTGAGGGGCAGACGGGAGGGGAGAGAACTGAGGCCGAAGGTGGAAAATGCACCATGCTTTTGGTTGGGGAACAAAGGACTGAGCCCATGCTGCCCTGAACTTGCTTTATCCTTGGGCTTTTACTCAGAGATTGGGTTATAAAACTGACCCCTTGGGAGCTGAATTCAGGAGGTCTAGGTCCTGGGCTTGTTACAATAAAAAGGAGACCCAGACGTCGCTGCTTCGGACCAGATGTGGACAATGTGGTCCGTGAATGGGACAGGGCCCTGTTTGTGGAGGGGGTGGGGGACAGCCAGGAGGAGAAAGGGTACAGTCTGAGCTTCCCCTCCAGGGGAAGACCTTCTGTGAGCAGAGTGGTCAGGTGTTCAGAGGAAATGACAGATGCAAAGGTGTGCCCACGGCAGTGGTTCTGCTGGAATTCTCTGAGGGGGCTGCCTGCGTGGCTTTGCCCCGGGGGGTGGGTGTGGATCGTGGCCAGAGTCAGATAGGACCCACTGGGCCTGGGTGTGCGTGGATGAGAGTACTGGATGGGCTGCCAGTCAGGGTTAGCGAGAACGGCCCAGGTGTGGTGGGCACTGGACAGAAACTATATTTCAGAATCCCTGCAGTCGCCACGTGGGGGCCTGGGGGGCACTGGGTCAAGGGCTCCTGTCTGCACTCACAGGAAGGGCTGGGGAAACCGTCCTGGGCCACTCAGATCAGCTCTGTGGCTTTGGCCTCGAGCCCACGGCCTGGGTCTGCCCTCGGACCGGCTTTGCACCCCAGGCCCCGTTGAGCGCAGCGACATTTCAGCCCAGCAGCTCCCTGCCTCTTGCACTCGTCCCTGTTGTGCTGATGGCAGCGGCCTGGAAACCCTGCCTTGAGCGGAAGAGACGTTTATTTCATTTCCTGCCAGGAGTTCTGCCTGGAAACGCATCCCCCACTGAGCATAAACAGGGCTGCCATGACACTTCCTGTGTAACACCCTGAAACGTCCCCCTAGGAGCAGCAGCCCAGGAGCAGCTCAGGGCCTGGGCAGTTTCGTCACCTCATGTCCAACCCTATCACAGCGGTGAAATAGTCTGTAAACTACACCCATGTGCGAGCGTTTTGAGCAATTATGACTGGCCTTGGAGAGCACCGCGGGCTGGAGCGCATTCCAGGTGTGCCCCGCGGGGGCAGCGAAAGGCTAGCAGTGCGAGGAGGCTGGGCACCTGGGGGAGACAGGATGTTGTGCAGACATCTGGATGCCTCTGCTGCTGGCTGGGAGGTGGGGTAGCTAACAGCCGGGTGTCCTTCCCTGATTGAAATCATGTGGAGTCTTGCTGGGCTCCTCTTGGGAAATGCTGTCCTAGTTTGACTGTGGGTCTCCCTCCCCATCCCTGCCGGCTTCCTTCCAAGAAGCCTGTTTTGTAACAGTTGGCCCTGGCTCTCCTGTTCTCACCCGAAGAGACTGTCATCCTCGAAACAAGGCCTCATAAACCTGTAGCAGAGACAGGACATTATTTTAGCCGGAGCGCTGAGCGGGGAGGGCAGGCTGGAGGCTGTGCTGGTGACAGCGAGATCCACTTTCCCCAGGGAGAAGTCAGTTCATAGGGAGACAGGGGAAAATGTGCCTAGAGGAAGAAATTCTTCAACTCAGCTGCCACTTCTGGTGACGGCAAAGGCCACTGTTGGCATCTCCCTTGTTCTTGGTGTGAACACACTCTTGTGGGAGAAATGTGACAAGTCCTTTTTCCCTCCCAAGAACTTCTCATGCAAATGGAACCCTGACCGTAGTCAAATGCTCCCCAAATAAGGAACGGCTTTGGGAGGAGACACAGGGAGCGAGCAAAATACAGAGCGTGGTTTCACAACGCTTACATCTTCCTTGCCCTCCCCCGCCCCTCCCCAAACAGGCTGGTCCCCACCCCCACCCAACAGTGACTCCCCGCCTTGGCTCTGTCTTTCAAAAAATGAGTAAGGGCTTTTATTTCTGACTGTGGCAAGGGAGGGAGGGAAGACTGTGCTACGGGAGTTCTGTCTTCCTCTGTCACTCTCAGAGACATGCGGAGTTGAGTAAGGGCTGTGACCACAAGACTTTGGGGATGGGGCCACAGAGCTGAGGTGCCGGGACCCTGCCCTGTGGCTGGAGGCTAGAGAGGTGTCTGAGTCACGGCCTTATTATGATGATTTTATTTTATCTTTCTGAGGAAAGGGGGTGGGGACTGCACCAAGCTGGGAGCCAAGAGTAGGAGGTTCCCTACCACCTGGAGTGAAGCAGCCTCCCTGCTCCCCCATCTTTAATGGGAATAAGCCCGGCACCCCCTTGCCTCTCAGGAGTGCTGTGGAGAGAAGGAAGGGAGGTCATTGAATGAGGCATCATCCTGTGTAGTGGGTCTCAGAAACTGATGTGAGTCCAATTCCCTGTGCTGCTTTTTACGATGCGGATTCCAGAGACCTTTCCTTCATCACAGACTCATCTAGCGGGGTGGTCTGCGGAAAGCTCTGAGGTCTAAGCCCTTCGTTTCTCAGAGGGGAAGTGAGGCCTGGAGAGACTCTGTGAAGCAGACAGAGGCAGGCATAAGATTAGAACCACATCTTCGGATTCTGGTCTGCTTTTAGAGCCGTCACATTCACACATCTCACACGTCTTCAGGAAAAGGGGAAGGAACCTCACGTCTGTTGGGCACCCGCAGTGTGTCGGGCTCTGAGCTAGCCAAGGTTCATAAAAGCATTTCGGGGTACGAGCTCAACAGTCCTAGCAGATAGGGTCTAGTGTTATCGCATTTTATAGAGGAGAAAAGTAAGGTTCAGTCAGAGCAAATGACTTACGCAGGCCAGTAAGTGCCTGGCCGGGATCTAGAACCAAGCCTTTCTGGCTCTGGTGCCCCGGGGAATCAGACCGTAGAGAGTGAGGAACCGTCAGGTCCCAGCGTCTTTCCCCACAAGCCCTGGTACCGAGCAGAGCCTGCTGTATGTTGGAGCCGGTTTCATTTCTGTACCCCCTTCGCTCTGACGTTCTGCCGATTCCGATTCCGTGGGGATGAACTCCTTCTCTGTGGCTGGCGCTATAGAGTGGGGAGCATGGCAGGGGGATGCCAGGGAAGGCGAGGGAGAGGGTTCCCATCTGGGGTCACTGTCAGCTGCTTCCTCCCTGCAGGTGGCTGCGGCAGCTGGGCTGACCGTCTCCCACTGGCACTGTCCCAGCCAGACTCAGAACTGGAAGGCAAGGTTGGCGGCTCTGGATGTTTCCTCCGCTCATCTCCATCCGCCCGGGGCTCAGACGCCACCCCCCCGCCCCCATCCCCCCACCCCCCACCCCTGTCTTTCAAGAGGACCCGCGAGTGGCTCCCTCCCTCCCCAGCCCACCCCAGCAGGCCAGCCACCAGGACTGAGCATCAAGTTCATCGGCACACAGTTCTTTGCTCCTCTCTGTCTCCGACAAGGCTTCCCTTTGTCCAAGGGCAGCCCCTTAGCCTCTGCCTGCACACTTCCCGTGATGGGGGACTCACTACATTCCAAGGTAGGCAGGGACATTTCCAGCCAGTTTATGTTGTTACGACATTCCCCTTTGCAAGTTTTATATGCTGGAAATATTATATATATAAATGTTTGTAAATTTATATGCATACAAAATTACACACGGGTTATACATGTGTAAAATGCTCCCAGATACATTTATATATTATATATAAATCACATGCAAATGATGTATCATATAAACACCAATTGCCAAAATCTTATATGTTACAGATATGCTCTAGATGTTTTTATAGGTTCTATAATAAATGTTAATATTGTATATGCTTAGATATATGCTTTCTACGTTTTATCTGCCTTGATAGTTTGATGTGCTTGAATCTCAGCTCCGCTTGTTAGCTGTGTGTCTCCGGGCAGACTGTTCAGACGTCCTGTGCCTGACACAGGAAGTAGAGCCTGAGACTTTGAGAAATAACAACTGAAAAAAAAATCTTCTTATAATATTCATGTTAACAACAACTGGAAAAACAGTATTGTGGTACTCACGTGTAAAAACGTTATTATCGTACTCGTTTGTTGTTGCCCCCTTCCCTTATTTTTCTGTGTGCCACGACCAGGCACAAGGGAGGATATGCAACCACGGCCTGTATTCGTCTCTATCCCACGAGTAACTCGGGAGCCTGCAATACTCTGCCTCCCTTCTTAGGCTGGATGCTGACAATGTCTTCTTTAATTTCGCCAACTTTGTAGGCAAGAAGCATCTCCTTCCACCTTGCAAGGGCGACCTGGCTCTGTATCTGCCCCTTCTCGGTTTTGCTGGTGACTTTCATAGGCAAGTGGCTTAGCTCCTGGGGTCTAGCGTCCTGCCCTGCACATGGCCTCTTGTCTTAGAGGGCTGTCTGTCGCAGGATTCAGGAAGACAGCAGGTGGAAAGGTGCCTGGCATGTCACAGGTCCCCAGGCTGCACTGGGGTTTCCCTTCCCTCTCCCCCTCATCTGTAAAATGGGCTGGCGCGGGCTCTCCAGATCCTTCCCTCTCTGAGGTGGGGTGATTGGATCAACCCCCCAGGGTGTGTTGGACTGATTCAGTGGGCAGGTCTAGGGCACCGTCTCCACATTCATGCAGAAAACTTCTTTTCCTTATCTCTGCACATCAACATTCCACACCTTTAGCGCAGAGCAGCTGGGAGGGCTTCAGGATTTTCTTCTGCAAGGGGTTTGGGAGTCGGTGGAAGGCAGTGAGAGGAGGAGGGGGAATTTCCCCAGGGATGCACTCGAAGAAACCGGGGTGTAGATCTGGGCTCTCTGTTTCCGGCAATGAGGTTCCGGCCGGGGGCTCCTGGCCCACGCCGCCCTGCCCCTCACAGTTGCAGACGCACACAGACACCGCCCATCACACACTAAGAGTGCACACTCACGCACTCCCACGGTCGCAAACGTACACTCATACACACTGACGATCACACGCACGTGCACGCGCATTCACACACAGGCTGTGAAAGAGAGAAAGTGCATCTCGCTTTCACAAGCCATGGGAGACGGCGGCCGGTCCCTGTCTGTTTCCCTTGGAACAGGCTCGAGTTAGCAGATTCTCCCCTCCTTGAGCAGCCGTGGCAATTCCTAGCCCCCGTGCTGGGGAGAAGGAGGCGAGGCTCACTTTCCTGTCCCGTAACCGGGTAGAGGGGAGGCCAGCTGGAGGGCGAGTTGCAACAGGGAGCGTGTGTGCGAGCATGTGCGTTCCTCGCTCGCTGGGTGGCTGGGCTTGGCAGGGGCAGCACATCACTGGAGGTCTTTGTTGATCGTTTCCACTTTGGGAAACAGCGTTCTTAAGGTTGACTTTGTAAGCTCAGGTTTCTCTTCCTTTCTCCTGTCAGTCATGCTTCCAAGGCGGTGTGCCAGGGGCTCTGACTCGCTCAGAGAGCGGGAGCCCGACACCGTCGTCGCACGTCGCCTCAAGATAGCAAAGAAGGGCTGGCAGCTGCCATGTCAGTAGGTAAACCCACTTAGCAGTAGTAATGGCAGTGGCCCTGGTCGGTGTCTCTCTCTTCTGTGCCGGCAGCGCTGCGGCCATGAGCCCGATCTTTTCCTGGCCAGTCGGGAAATCCTGCGCAAGTGACTTCATTCTTTGTGGGTCCGTTTCCTTCACCTGCAAAGTGGGGATGGTGGCATCAGAGCCCCCCCGCGTGAGAAGGGTACAAGGACTAGGCAGGCGATGATGAGTGGAGGGTGCTAAGAGGGGCGTCTGGTGTCTGGTCAGCCTTTAGAGGGGTTACTGGTCGGCCCCGGTGAGCATCGGCTGTTATCGCCGCTGTGTGCCTGGTTCCAGGCATCGTCGGCAAGACGCCACCAAGGGCATCCTGAGGTTGATCCCATGAGGATGGTGTGGGCCAGATAACTTGCTCAATCAAGCCCTCGGACTTCGTGGTGGAAGAGCAGGGACTGGAGTTCACTGAAGCCAGGAAGGTCTCCTGTGGGGGGTGGGTACGGTCCCCCATCCTGCAGGCTCCCAGCTAGGAACACCCATTGCCTTCGTGTTGCAGTCCAAGGGGGAAGACAGTGGCCAGGGGGCTTGGAGTCTCGCTCTTCCCCACAGAAATGGAAGGTAGGGGCCGAGAGGCCCGCCTCTAGCTGGCAGCGGTGGTAGGGAGCTCCTTGTTGTGGGAGGTAATCAACGAATAGGTAGATGCGCACCTATTCGAAGTGGCTGGCCTTTCACTGCCACTTGGACTGCACTGTAGTCGTGTGTGGTAAGGACACAGAAGAGAGGGCCGGCTAACTGAATTTGCAGAGTGGTGTGAGGGAAATGTGCTTATGTAAAACCAGCGGACCAAAAATACAGACTAAGAAACCCCAGAGGCCGCACGATTAGTAATAAGGAGTAAACATGCTATTTTCCCTCATTTTTCTTCTTGACATTGCCATGAAGGGTTTCCTCTCATTCATCGGGAGTAAGAGCTCTTTGACGGTCAGACCTCTGCAGGGCCTGGCTCTGCCTCCAGAACTTGCTGGTTCTGAACCCAGGCTGGTCTGGCTGAATTCACAGCCCGCACATCTGTAATTTGGAGGTTATTGCTTCCTCCCCTGCCAATGGGACCGAGAGACCATAAGGATCAAATGAGATAGTATGGATGTGAGAGTACTCAACAGCTATTTATTGCGGGCTTACTATGCACATGACTCTGTGCTAAATGATGGTGGCTCAAAGAAAAGCAACAAGCCCACCCACCCACCCACCCATCTAACACACTCTACGAACCAACCAACCAACCAACCTACCAATCACCCAGCCAAGCAACCAACCAAACTACCTACCAACCCCCCTACTCACCAACTTACCAACCAACCTACCGACTAACTACCCAACCAACCAACTGACACACTAACCACCCTACCAACCAACTGACCAACCCACCAACCAACTTGCTAAGAATCTGACCAACCAAGTCGCCGCTCAGTCAACCAACAAACTTACTAACCAGCCAACCAGCCAAGCAACCAACCAACCAACAAACTCACCAACGAAGGGAGCAACCAACCAAATAATGACGTCTACCATCTTGCTGGGAAGAGATCTTCCCTGAGAAGACCCTGGAGTAGATGTGAAACGTCCCTCTGATCAGTGCTGGGAAGTAGAGAGACATGTCACCATGAGAGCCTGTACCAGGGAGGGCCGGCCTGCGTGGGAGGCATGAAACCTGGGCTCGGGTTTGGTGGAGGAACGGGAGTGAGAAGCAGTGGCTCATGTCCTGATATCAGCGTTCCCAGGACGCACCGCTGGTGGGCTCCTTTCTGTCCTCGCTTCTTCTGGCCACACCCCGGCCTCTGGCTCCCAGGTCCATGCCCAGGGACTGCACTTGGCCCCTGGCAACAGCCTCTTCATTGCTCTCCCTGACTCAGTGTCTCAGTCTCCCCCTGGACACGCTGTGGCCAAAAAGTTGTTTTTTTTTTTTTTTTTTTTGGAAGTGCCGATCTAACAGTGTTGTTCCTCTGCCTAAAACTTCTTGCCGGCTGCTCCTATGCTCTTAGCCTGACCGGGCCCAGCGACATGCAAGTCCCCAGACACCCAGGGCCTTTCAAGCATTGTTTTTCCAGTAGAACAAGCACAGGTGTAGAATGGAGTTGGAGGCCCTTTCCTGGGGGTTGGTGGTCCACTTGGGGCTCTATCCCTAGATCCTGGCAGTTTGCCTTCCTCTGCTACTAAGGGGACTCTGGTGGTCAAGTTTGGAGGTGCTGTCCCCCCGCTGGAAGGTCCTTTCCTGCTTTCTCCATCTGGCAAGACTTAGTTCCCCTTCTTGCTCACTGAAGCTCAGACCTGCCCTTTGCTGACAGGCTACCCTGACAAGCCACACCTCCAGTGGTGACCAAGATGGCACTGATCCCACCAACTGGCCTTACCGGTTTACTTGTCCAACGTCACCACTAGAATGTAGCCCCTTAAGGCCAGGACCATGATTTGTCCTTCTTGGTAGCCCCACAGCCCGGCCAGGGACGGCCCAGTGGAGGGCCAAGAGGGCTGGTCGTCTGAATGGGGGTGCCCACGGTGGGCTGCAGGCGGAAAGCTCAGCTGGGTGTTGCTTGTTCTCAGCAGCTCCTCCTTCTGATGGTGGGACCCCCAGGGGGACATCACCCGCAGGCCTGGAGGCCCGGGTACACCCACAGGAAAATAGGAATCGCACAGCCGGGGGCTCTTGGCCTGTTGGCCCTCTCCCCAGAGGCAGAGGGAGAGAAGGGCAAAGGGCGCAGGCTCTAAGATCCCATAGCTGTGGGTTCAAATCCCTGATCCTCCACTAAATAGCTGTGCAGCTTGAAGAAAGCATTCCCACTATTTTAGTTCCCTCGTCTGTCAAATGAGGATAATCATAAGTACCCGTAAAGTGGCAATGTCCAGATAGATTGCTCCCCCAAGAAGTGGCCACTGCTTGCCCTCCAGTGGAGGGTGGGCAGGAGGAAGGAGATGGAGAGGCCTTCCTGCAGCTGTTGTTTCTCCCTCTTGGGAAGATAACATTTCATGGACAGAGACCAAAGGGGCTTTTTGGATGCTCTGGTTCAGGCCACATCTCCACGAAGTCATATTTTATTTACCTTCAGAAAATCTGCAAAAATCATTTGCTCCGTTAGTGTCATAAACATTCTCATCAGCTACTTTTTTTTATTTTTCTCCCAAAGAAACACACCGACCGACAGAAAATTGTGACAGGTTGTGAAACTGGAAGTTTCCACAGAAGCATCGACGTCTAATAGAGATCGTCCTCTCGAGCAAAGCCCCGGAACAAGAGGCAAATTTCCAAAGGGAAATTGATCGGGGTGTAAAAAACTCTGACCTCACACCGAGGGTGTCAGACGGATTTGGGGAATAAAGGCAGATATTTTGGGGAAAGATTCCTCCCCCTACCACGTGGAGGGGCATGAGGAGACCCCTCCCCCTTCTCGAGTTTGGGGAGAGGCACCTCGTGTGCGTCCCTGGCAGGGTGGGCACAGGTGATCTGTCGTCCAGCCTGCGTCTGAGAGAAGTGAAAGCCATCTGATAGCTCTCAGAGGAGCCAGCGCTCAGCACAGCTGTCGGCCTGCGCTTCCAGAAACCAGGCCAGGGATGCACGTGTGCGTCCCTTGACAGGCACAGGGTGGGGCCCACCTTGAGGGGCTGGGTGCCACCCGGGCAGCTAATGCAGACTGCATACTCGCTAGGGAGAAGCTGAGGGTTCCCGGAGCTGCGGAGAGGAGAGCGACCAGCAGGCAGGCAGAGTCCCGCTGGCTGGTCACGGGCACTACAGGGGGCTGATCTCTGCTGCACGTGGCCGGCTGGCTGTATACCTGTTCCAGGCCAAGGGCGAGAAGCCGGCTTACAACAGTGCCAAGCGGGTGAGAACTTTTCACTCCATTTCTTTTCCTCTCGCGACCCTCTCCTGCGCCAATAACCTAGATTGTGGGGAGGGGAGGGGGAGCGGCCGAAGCGGGGGGGGGGGGGTGCACGGGGAGTCGGTGAGAGGGAAGAGGAGAGAAGCCGCAGGTCAGGACTCAGCCCTGAGCGGTCTGTATCTCACGGGCAGGCAGGCCCTGCGCTGGGGGAGACACGATGTCACTTTAAATATCGTCTGAAGTTCAGATTACAACAAGGCACAAGATTATTTTATTTTATTTTATTTTATTTTATTTTATTTTACTTTATTTTATTTTATTTTATTTTATTTTATTTTACTTTATTTTATTTTATTTTATTTTATTTTATTTTACTTTACTTTATTTTATTTTACTTTATTTTATTTTTTAATATAATTTATTGTCCAATTGGCTTCCATGCAACACCCAGTGCTCATCCCAACAAGTGCCCTCCTCAGTGCCCATCACCCATTTTCCCCTCTCCCTCGACCCCCCATCAACCCTCGGTTTGTTCTCTGTACTTAAGAACCTCTTATGGTTTGCCTCCCTCCCGCTCTGTTTGTAACTATTTTCCCCCTGCCCCTCCCCCATGGTCTTCTGTTAAGGTTCTGAAGCTCCACATGTGAGTGAAAACATACGACATCTGTCTTCTCTGCCTGACTGATTTCGCTCAGCATAACACCCTCCGGTTCCATCCACGTTGCTGCAAATGGCAGGATTTCATTCTTGCTCATTGCCAAGTAGTATTCCACTGTATATATAAACCACATCTTCTTTATCCATTTGCCAGTCGACGGACAAGTGACACAGACCTAACGTGACAACAGCACTTTTATTGCCTGGGTGACCTGTGAAGTCAAGAGGCTTTCTGAGGATCATCCAGGGGCCGGGGATGAACTCCTCCCATTGAGCACATTTAAAAGGGACAGTAGGAGGCAAGATAAAACTCCTGTGGTTGTACCTGTGGATGCGGCTTGCCCGATGTGTCAGCTCTTAAGCAAACCGAAGGCA
Organism: Lynx canadensis; assembly: GCF_007474595.2. Lineage (NCBI taxonomy): Eukaryota > Metazoa > Chordata > Mammalia > Carnivora > Felidae > Lynx > Lynx canadensis. Next base: position 140,607,909 of record NC_044308.2, on the reverse strand, counting down.
GATTGCGTGATGCACCTGTGGCCGTGAACAGGCCCTTTCCGTCCTCTAAACCTGCATGTCCCACCCGAGAGGTGAGGCGTGTCCCCCGTATCCGGAGGCCTCCAGTGCCCCCGTTGGTGCCGATCACTTTTCCTTTCTCTCCCATGACCCTTGGTCTTC